>NC_138768.1:175683838-176283838 GCF_965119305.1 Pelophylax lessonae
AGAGAGCATGCACTTGCAATACTCAAGATGTACCTAAGCACTGGAGGCTTAGAATTTTTTGGGCAGATTTTTTTAACTCATCCTTTCAGTATAATAAACGCACCAAGAAAGTAAGTCTATCCTGAATTGTGACCAAATCGGTGCTCTACTTTATATGTCTGGGTACATTTGCTGACAGTACCTCATTGAAAGTATGCACTTCAATGACAATACAGATATTAGCTTGCTGACATTTTTCTGCTTACTGAGGGATCATATACATTGCTCTTTCCTAAGCAACTGAGAGTTTGCGTCTGCCAGTTCTTTCTTCTAAGATATAACCAATTCTTCCATCTAAGACAACCTTAGTCACAATTAATCAACAAACTTGTATTCTGCCACTTTCATCCTGTCCTAGTTTGCCGTCACTATCTTTGATAGCCTAGACACGTGTTATGAACCTTTGCATGTACTTGGGGTTCCTGTATTAGTGGTTTCCCCATATGCATGGTAGGTGAGGTTATGGGTTACTGTCCTTACCTCAGTTCCCCCTTTTTTATTCTATCAATACTTGCTTGATTGTATATCCCATTTATCATTACATTATCCATTTCAGGTTATTTGAATTACCCTGTCTCATGCTTACACCGGTAATTGTGTTAGGCAGTCTGCTCCCACTACAGCGTACCGACCCCCTCGTTATCATTTTAACTTACCAGGCTTGGTTTTTTACAAGGTCTGATGACCTGAAAATTCTTCTCAGGTATGCAATTTTGTTCAACACATGGTGATCATTGTGGTCTTTCCCACTATTATGTCTTCCTATGCCAGGTTATGTAGCCCTGGTCCCTGCGTTTGGCTCCAGTTATGCCTGTGGGTTTGTTTCTGCACTTCCAGCATTCAGGCCTTTCCTCCCCTTTCTTTTCTCTTATTCCTTTTTTTTTTCCTTTTTTTTCCCTCTTTCCTCTTGGCCCTTCTTTTTTCCGCTCCTCATCTCTATCCCCTTTCTCATCTTTCACCGTTTTCCTCTTTTTTGGTGTGACAAGGGTACTATATAGCCCTAAATGTAACTATGTATTGGTTGATTGTTAGATCTACCCAGTTGGATGACTGCACAACAACCTTTACATACATATGCCAAATCCTATTTTTTGTATGTTTACGTATTAGGATATTTACCATTACTGTCTTGTTCCTATGCAGATGTCCTTTCTTACCACATGCCCCAGAAGAAGCTTATTAAACTAAGCGAAACATGTAGGGCAGCTGGGATTCAACCTAATATTTATCTACTCTGTACAAGACGACCGTTAGAGACGGGTACCATTCCTATCTTTGGCCGCCTTATGAACATAGGGTATTCTGTAACATTTGTGATTATTATATGTGACTGTTGTTACATACATTAATATCTGATAGGCTATGCGATTTGTATACTGTTTTTAGGCTCTATCGCCTCATTGCATTATATGTACATTATATGTTGCCCTTTTTTCCTTTTTCTTTTGTGTATTTTGTCTTATATGCTCTTGTGAATCCTTTAATAAAGTATACAATTTTAATTACTGGTGCCTATAAAGTCCAATCCCTCCCTTTCCATTCTTTCTACTACTAATTTAGGATGTGGCACCCTTAACTCTACTTCCCCCCCCCTTTTGTGCGCCTGGACATCCTGCGACCCAGGAGCGCACATACCAAACTTGTATTCATATCGCAGCCTGCATTGCATTGTTCACATTGCATGTGCAGCTCGGTTTCATTTTTACAAATTCATTCATTTTAATATTGGCGAAAATGCACTCTTTAAAAGGTTTTCACCAATTTATTTCTATCTCTGCCTCCTGGTGATGGCGCCCAAGATGGAGGATACAGAGAATAGGCAGCAACCATGGGTGTCCGCAGAACTATTTTCAGGGGGGGGGGGGGCAACATTTTGAGGTCACCCATGTTCCGCCCCTTTTCAACAATGTCATTATACTTATTTTGAGTATTTATTTTTAAAGAGCAAACAGCAGCATTTACAGTATTTATAAAGCCTCTAACATAAAAAAAAAAAAAAATTGATCCTGTTACCTTAACCACTTGCCGACTTGCCAACAGGCTAGCAACTACGTCGCTAGCCTGTGAGGCTCTAGGGAGCGAGCGTGCGTCGCCGGAGATGCGCTACCGTTCACTCACGGACCCCCCCGCGCGTGTGCCCGGCGGACCCGATGTCCGCCAGGCACACGCGATTGTCCGTTACATCGGGAGAAAGGCAGGCGGCTAATGTAAACAAAGCCGCCTGTCATTCTCCCCTGTGTAAGAATTGAGATCATACGGTTCTGCTATGTAGGACCGTTGATCTTTGTTCTTACACCTCAAGACACATCCAATCACAGTTAGAAGCACGCCCCTAGGGACACACTTAGCCCCTCCCTCTCAAAAAAAGTTAACCCCTTCACTGCCAGTGTCATTTTTACAATAACAGTGCATATGTGTAGCACTGATTACTGTAGTAATGTCACTGGTAACCCCAAAAGTGTCAAAAATGTCAGTCAAGGGTCCTATCTGTCCGTCGCAATGTCGCAGTCCCACAAAAAAAATGGCAGATCGCCGTCATTACTCATAAAAAAAAAATGTCAAAAATCTTTCCCTTAGTTAGTAAACACAATAACTTTTGACTTTTGCGCAAACCAATCAAAATTTGCTTTTTGCGATTTTTTTTTTTTACCAAACATATGTAGCATAAAACAAATTGCCTAAAATGTTAAAAAATTTAGATTTTTAAATTTTTTGGGGGAATTTTATATAAAAAAATTTGAAAAATATTGTTATTTTTGCAAAATTTACGCTCTTTTTTTGTTTATAGCGCATGGTCAAAAAATCGCACAGGTGATCAAATACCACCAAAAGAAAGCTCTGTTTGTGGGAAAAAAGGGACGTCAAATTCGTTTAGGTACAGTGTTGCACGACCGTGTAATTGTCCGAATCGCAAAATAGGCCCTGGTCAGGAAGGGGGTAAAATCTTCCGGGGCTTAAGTGGTTAAAGCATGTTATACAGCCCAGTGCTTTGCTGTGTAATTTGGCCCCTTCTATCACCTTTAATACTTGGCTGATCCTGCCTGGCTATGTCCTCCCCTCTGTAAACTGACCATGGTATACCATAGTGGATGAGTCCTGATACTGTTGTCAGTTTACGTGCCTCCGTCATCCTGTGTACCCCCTGTGTCTGTGTTTTATAAAAATAAGCCATTCTTTACAAGTTTTCAGAGCGCCACTCGTCGCTCATGTGACCTGCCGCCTCTCTCCTCCTCTCCCCCTCCCCTCCCGACTGACATCAGTGAAAAATCCTCGGCCCCACCTGCTGAGGCAGCTGTCAGACGGGAGAGGAGAGAGCCGACAGGTCACATGAGCGGTGCTCGACCCTCTGAAAATTGGTAAAGAATGGCTTATATTTTTAAAACACATACTCAGACACACAGGGGCACACAGGATTATTAAACATACCAGACAGGATGGTATAAAGTGGTTTAACAATCACTTGAAAGGGGAACTTGAGATTCCAGGGGGGGGCACTTGCCCCCCCTTGCCCCTACCTGCGGATGCCCATGGCAGCAACACAACAATGTGAGAGTGGTTGGCCTCCCTGAGAAGGCTGAAGAGAATCAACCTGCCTCCTTTGCTGAGCAGTTCTTTAAGGATCTCCTGCATCTGCCCACTGTCTCACCCACTTATGAAGTAGAGAGAGCCCACCGAGTGCCAACAGGTTAGCGACCCCCTGGGACCCCACTACGACCCCACTGCGACCATTAGTAATGCGCTTTTTGAATATTCGTGACCATAATTAGATCCTGGTGGAGGCTCGCTAAAGGAAAGACCTGCACTATACAACATAAATAATATATTTATAGATAATGATTTTTCCCGATATCTCCGTAGAAACACAAAGGAAATGTCACTCTTTTTACTAAGGTCCGCAAGTGCATGAGGGCTAAAGACTTGAAATCATTGCCGTTTGGGCGTAGTGGACCCCCTCTGCCTTTGCAATGATCATCATAGGACTTCCTGGGACGCTATGCAAGTTAGCACAGAGTACACATGAGACTTTTTTGCACTTTTACTAGTCAATTTTTTTTTTTTAAGGAATAGTTATGATCCAGAAAATTTTTGTCATGGGTTGCGGGTACAAGCTGAATACCGGTTGTTTTCTTTTTTTTTTGTAGTTAGGTATTGTAGCAGGTTATGTTTTACAGGTTTTTCAGATGCCATCTTGTAGGGGTATTGTACAATTTTTGATCTCTAAACCTCCATTATTTTGCAAGTTCCCTAGAGCATTGAGACAAGGCCAAGTGTGTCTCCCTGATCTCTCGGGTCTTCTAGTATAGTTCCTGATTGTTAATTATGGATATGTTGGTTAAAATACTGTCCTGGAATATTCAGGGGCCTTAATGACAAGGTTAGAAGAGCAGCTATATTTAATTATCTTAAGGCCAGACTGCATATAGTTCTCCTGCAGGAGACACACTTGGATGGGAGCAATGTACTAGCATTGCGCAGGCCATGAATACAGTGGGTGTTCCACGCCTCCTATTCTTCCTATGCTCACAGAGTGTCTATTCTACCTAGCAAAACTGTTCCTTGCACGGTTCATAGGGTGATCTCTGATCCGGGAGGACAAAATGTCCTCTTGGTTTTGTATATATTTATATATACACAGGGCTCAAAATTTCAAGTCATGAGCTACTAGCCAGGCCTTAAGAGTTGCTCGCCACTTGTTGCCCCACCCAAACCCTACCTTGCTCCGCCCCTAAAGAAGCCCTCGTAAAATATCTCATAAAATTACACTGTTAAATGTTTTATTCAGAATTAAGTTACAAAAAAATATTAACAACAACAACAACTTTAGAGTGCCCACAGCGTGCCCCCTTTCAATGCAGAGTGCCCACAGCGTGCCCCCTTTCAATTCAGAGTGCCCACAGTGTGCCCCCTTTCAATGCAGAGTGCCCACAGCATGCCCCCTTTCAATGCAGAGTTCTCACAGCATGCCCCGAGACCAGCGTGCACTTAGCTGATGAGGCGGCTTCTCCTCAATCCTCCGTGTATCCTGATTCCTCCTCCTTGGCCAATGGCAATTGTTCGCCTTTCGGCCAATAAGGAAACGGGTCTCGGACCCGCTTCCTGATTGGCCAGGAGGAGGATCAGGAGGAGGATCCGTGTGACAATAGCGAATATTCATTCACTATTGTCACACAATGGGTGGGCTCAGGGCGCACTGCTCTGCACCCCAGGTCCACCCTTTTCTTACAGTACAGCCCTTACTCGCCATCCTCATCATTCCACTCGCAAAATGCGAGCAGGCGAGTGGAATTTTTGAGGGCTGTATATATATATATATATATATATATATATATATATAAATAATAAACAAACATGTTAATTGCTTGTATATATGTACCTCTGTGTTTTCATTCACAGTTAATGTAAGATCTCCTGGTGGCGTTGGCTCCCTTCATGCACCTTCTACAATAGTGACAGTGTGAGGCGAGGAGAGCCAAATAACGGCACTTCCTCATTTACATGTGACCAGCTGTGATTGGACACAGCCAATCACATGGGTAAAGAGTCATGTCATTGACTCTGTATCGAGATCGGGGTCACGCCGTGTCCTAGCAACCGGGCGTGGCCACGATCGCCGCTCCGCACGCCCCCGGGGGAGAGAGGCTGTTCTGGTGCGCCGTCATATGACGGCGTTCCAGAACAATAGCTGCACCGCTCCGCTGTCATTTGACGGCGGGCGGGTAGCAAGTGGTTAAGCTTTTTTCCTTTATTTGCAACTGGTGATCTGACTAGTAGGACACTTCCTGTCTTAGGGTGTCTCTTGTCTGGATGGAGGAGCACTGGCGATACCTAGATGCACTGGCAGATTTAGATGGACTTGACTAAAAAAATACCACTTTTCAGCAGTTACAGCAACAGTTTTTTTTCTTTTTGGGATGAAGGTTTACATAAATGAATAAAAGATGACCATTGTAAGCACATATAACAGTGTTAAATAGTTTATCTCAACTCTCTAAAGTCGACTTTTAATGGTCAATTTAGTTTGGTAAAGAAAGTTGAAAAATTATACTTACTGGCCAGATCAGCAGGTGAAAATAAAGGAAAAAGGCTAAAAAAGAAAAGTATTGTTATATTTGTTAAAGCTTACATTATTTTTTGACCTGTTAGAAATTAGTTAAGAACTTCTGGCAGTATTGATTGTTGGGCAGTCCCTGACTGTTTTAAAGCTGCGGTGTTTGGTTAGCGTAGATTCCCTCCAGTCTTTTTATTTTGAACTCAATGTAAAAGTGAAAAAAATCTATTTTACAACTGCGGTAGTGACCTAAAGAAAGGTCAGGTTTGGATTTCTACCCCTTGGGCTACTACTTCAGATTAATGAAAACAGAGAATAATATTTTATTAAGTGCAATAGCAAAAGTGTCCTTGTTTATTGAAGGCGGTGGAATTCGGAAGTCTTAGTATTACAATATTATTTGTCTATAAATATGAATGGATGATGATGGTTAACTTTAAGGAGTTTATTCATGTAAAGCATACATTTACATAACTTGCATAGCCCCAGATATTTAATAGAAAAATGTTAATTGATAAGCCATTCTTAATAAAAGAATAGCACATAAGTGTGATTTTCATGTAAAACATCATTATTGTAAAGCTGAAAATTAAAGCTTGCTAAATGGCTAATGTCAGATTAATATTAGATCATTATTCATTTATAAAACATTACACTGGGAATTTCAAACTACCAATATAAATTGAGAACATGTTCTGTTAAAAGTCACAATACTTATTTATAGGTCATTAAACGACCCTAAAAGGGAGAAACATTCTATTCATATTTTTCTAATGAATGTGCTGTATACAGACCTTTTACTCTGACTCACCAACCATCTGTTTTAAATAGTTATATACAATTGGGAAGCAGTGTTTATATGAGCTCTGGAAGGTGCTCTATTCAGGTGGATATGGAAAGTTACCTGGGCATCCAAATCAGACTGATATCAGGTTGATTTTTGGTTTGATACTTCATTTTTATGATAGTAGTTTTTTAATTGATTGCTTTAACAATGTATTACCAAAAGTATTGGGACACCTGCCTTTACACACACAAGAACTTTAATGGCATCCCAGTCTTAATCCGTAAGGTTCAATATTGAGTTGGCCCATCCTTTGCAGCTATAACTGCTTCAACTCTTCTGGGAAGACTGCCCACAAGGTTTAGGAGTGTGTCTATGGGAATGTTTGACCATTCTTCCAGAGGTACATTTAAGAGGTCAGGCACTGATGTGGACAAGAAGGCCTGGCTCAAAGTCCCCTCTCTAATTCATCCCAAAGGTGTTCTCGATGGGGGGTTATGGTGTGGGGTTGTTTTTCAGGGGTTGGGCC
Source organism: Pelophylax lessonae (assembly GCF_965119305.1). Lineage (NCBI taxonomy): Eukaryota > Metazoa > Chordata > Amphibia > Anura > Ranidae > Pelophylax > Pelophylax lessonae. Next base: position 175,691,240 of record NC_138768.1, read on the forward strand.
TGGCCCCCTAGTTCCAGTGAAGGGAACTTTTAAGGTGTCAGCATACCAACACATTTAGGACCATTTCATGCTCCCAACGTTGTGGGAACAGTTTGGGGATGGCCCCTTCCTATTCCAACATGACTGCGTGCCAGTGCACAAAGCAAGGTCTATAAAGACATGGATGAGCGAGTTTGGGGTGAATTAACTTGACTGGCCTGCACTGAGCTAAACCCGATAGAACACCTTTGGGGTGAATAGGAGTGGAAACTGTGAGCCAGGCCTTCTTGTCCAACATCAGTGCCTGACCTCACAAATGCAGTTCTGGAAGAATGGTCAAACATTCCCATAGACACACTCCTAAACTTTGTGGACAGCCTTCCCAGAACAGTTAAAAGCTGGTATAGCTGCAAAGGGTGGGTCAACTAAATATTGAGCCCTACGGATTAGGACTGGGTTGCCATTAAAGTTTATGTGCGTGTAAAGGCAGGCATCCCAATACTTTTGGTAATATAATGTATAACTGATAGTTTCTATTCATCTCCTGAAGTAATAGGCATATGTTCTTTGAAAAGCGTAGATAAATAGGGCTCTTACCACCACAGACCTTTTTACTATCCCCTTTAGATAGAACATAAGTTATATTTACAATATAAACGAGGGGTATTGAATTAAAATTCACAGAGGTCCAGTCAGTAACATTTTCTTCTAGTAGAGCATGTTGGTGCAGCACCATGCGGCTTGGTTCTGCATGATTTTGGAAAAAAAAGGTCTACTTTCTCGATGTTTCTCACGGGTAGTTCAGCCCAATAAAATGAGCTGACCTACTCATGATGTGTTGCGCCACATGCATAAATCTGAACCTATTCTTACATCAGCGTCCTCAGTCTCCACTGCACATCACAGTCCCCTCCCCCCTCACATCAAGATCCCCCTTTACATTAACCCTTTCACTCCTTTCACAGTAATGTTCTCACACTTCCTTGGCATCGACCCCCCGACAGTACTATCCTCTGCCCCTATTTACATCATTCCCCCACATTACTGTCCTCGGTCCCCCAATGCCTCCCCCCAATACAGTCCTCAGCCATACCACATTACTGCCCTCAGCCCCCCCACATTACAGTCCTCAGCTTCCCCCAATTTAATGTCCCCACCTCCCCCCCACACACACACATTACAGTCCTTAGTCCCCCACTTTAATGTCCTCAGCTCCCTACACATTACAATCATCAGTCCCCCCACATTACAGTCCTCAGCCCCCCACTTTATTGTCCTCAATTCCCCACACATCACAGTCCACAGGCCCCCCCACATCACAGTCCTCAGGGCCCCCCCCCCACATCATAGTACTCAGGGCCCCCTTCCACCTCACAGCCCTCAGCCCCCCACTTTAATGTCCTTAGCCCCCGACTATGATGTCCTTAGCCCACCACATCACAACCTCAGCCCCCCCTAACATCAGAGTCCTCAGCCTCCCCACTTTAATGTCCTCAGTCCCCCCTACATTGCAGTCCTCAGCCCCCTACTTTAATCTCCTAGCCCCCCCCCCACACACACATTTCAGTACTCAATCCCCCACTTTTTTTTCCTGAACACCCCCCCATACATCACAGTCCCTAGCCCCCCACTTTATTGTCCTAACCCCACCCAGTCCCCAGCCCCCCACCTCCCACTTTGATGTCCTTAGTGCACTATATCACAGTCCTCACCTCTTCCACTTCAATGTCCTCAGTGCACCCACATTACAGTCCTCAGATTCCTCCAACCTGGATGTCATCAGCCCCCCCCCAATCACTGTCCTCAGCACACACATTCCTCATTTTCAGCTTTTCACACTAGTGTCCTCACTTCCTGTGACTTCATCCCCTCCCTCACTGTCTTACCTTGCTTACACAGGTCGAAGATTGGAGGGAAGCACAGGCACAGCATGTCTGGATGGAGGGGGCTGTTGCAAGATTGTGATTGGTTGCTTGAACTGCCCTTCATCCTACCTGCTTATTAACCTGGGGCAGCTCTGCCCTCCATCCAGAACTGTCCTGCCTTCTGCTGTCTGCTCTGTGAGGATTACAGAGCGACAGCAGGGGAAGAAAAGACTGCTAAATAGCAGTACCGTAGTGGTCCGAATGAAAACGTGACACGTTTGGCTCGCGGTCCGCCATTTATTAATGCTTGGTTTAAATGAATGTCAGTGTATTGAGTATTTGAAATAGATGGTTGGTGGACCAGAGTAGGAGGTCTATGTACATGCAGCAGAATGGATGTTTTCTCTCTCTGTAAGTGCTGGTTTACACTTGTGCGGCTGCGGAGATCGCATGTAATTCGGAGCGCACTGCTCCTTCATTACATGCGATCTCATGTGCGGTGCGAATTTCAGCCATACACTTTGTATGGCTGAATTCGCACTGCATCCGCACCAAAGACGCACAGGAGGCATTTTTTGAGCCGCACTGCGATATGCAATCAAACTGGGGGTGTTGTTAACTTTTAATTGACACCCCCCTGCGTATCGCATATTTGGCTTTTAAATAAGTTTGGTTAGCATGGGAAAAAATAAGCACAGGTTTTGTAAGCTGCTGGCGTGACCAGAAATGTGCGGACTACCACAGAGAATATCAGGCACAAATACACAGTAAAAGATTAGAATTTATTTAAAGGATAAGTGAACAACATCAATGTAAATGCACCTCCAATAAACCAAACTGAGTAAAACAAATAGTGACACACAATGAACAACTGCCTAAACCAAATATATACAGCAAATGGATAATGCAAAGCATAATCGAAAAAGAGCCAAGGTCATACATGAGAGATAAAGCAGAGGGAGCTGGGAGCAAGACAGAACATGGAGAGGGTAACAGGAGATGGCGAGAGCAGGTTGGAAGGGATCAGGCTGCAGGATCGTGATTGGGGTCGTGGAACAGGATACAGGATCGCAGGTCAGAGGAACATGGAGACAACACCAAGGCAAGAATAAAGAGCATGGACAGAGTTTAAATATACATCCCTGCAACAAGCATCAGATGATAACTGATTACATGAGATGATTTTCTGGCAGATGGAAAGAGCACAAGGGAAGGTATCAGGCTGCAGGGTCAGGATCAAGGATCAGGGTCCAGGAACAGGATACAGGATCGCAAGTCAGGGGCACATGGAGAAAACACTAAGGCAGGAATTAAGAGTGTGGACAGAGTTTAAATACACATCCTGCAACAAGCATCAGGTGATGACTGATTACATGAGATGATCTTCTGGCTGTTGAGAGACACCCGCTGGTGGACACCGGAACTGCAACCTATGGATCTTGGAGAAGCGGTGCACCAGCAGATGAGCCCTTCCCTGACAGTAACCTCCCCCAAGGAGCGGCCTCTGGATGCTCCAAACAGCCATAGCTGAACAAGTCCATAAAAGTTAGTCATCAGTAATACAAGTCAAGAGCAAAAGTTCCTCATAAGCTGAAGAAGTGCTGGGTTCTAAGTGAGATGCCCTACTGCCAAGATCCAACAATAGCCAAAGTGTCCAACCACCTGGGTCAGGTGACTGACTGGGTACACCACCGCTAGGGTCAAGCAACTGGCTGGGTGTCCTGCCGGCCAGATCCTCTGAGATGTATGCATTCAATACTCTAAGCCTCTCAGAACAGCAGGTACCCCAATGCTGGGGTCCCACGAGTTATCTGCAGACTTAGCCCTGGGGTCATGTTATAATACCAAAACTCTGACACAGAAGTGTCTCGCCATGTAGCTTGTCTGGTTTCCAGGACTTACTCTGTACTTTAAAAGCCACACAGGACTCTCTGAGGAACTGGTTACCCGACCTGGGTCCCCTAGTGCACCCGGAGCTGTGGCAAATCCCATCCAGATCATGGCAAGGCACAGATAGTACTCTGCCATTGCCCGGGAGCTTACAATGACTAGGGCCATGAAGGCAAATGCAGCTACTAGTTATCAAGGGTATGTCAAGACCACCAGGCTTTGGAGCCCGCTTGGAGCTTAGGAACAACACACTGTCAGAGGGACTCAACCGAGGCAACTGTCAAATGAATCTCAAGCCAAGCAGATAACACATATAAGGCACATGAGGACTCAGAGCTTTCAGACTCATTAGCAGGTGGACACTTAGCCTTTGCATGACAATCTGACTGAGCAGCTGGTTTTGAGTCAGAAGAACCCAGGTGGGTGGTAGGTAGAAAATAACTAAGGTCAGGCTGGTCATTGGTAAGAGGATCATCAGAAGCAGGCTGGACATCGAGCATGGAAACATCAGGCTGGATCATCAGAGGCAGAGGGAGGTGGGCCATCAGACAGCAGATCATCATGGGTAAACTTGTCATCAAGCAGCAGACCATCAGAGGCAGAAAGAGGCAGGTTGTTGGGCACAGGACATCCAGAGGCAGGCTGGGAATCAGGCACCAGCTCCTTTGACTGGGCATTGGGCACCAGGTCATCAGGCTGGGCAGCAGGCACCCGGCCAACAGGCTGGGCAGCAGGCACCAGATCATCAGATTGGGCAACAGGCACCGGACCTTCAGGCTGGGAAACAGGCACCTGATCTTCAAGCTGGGCAGGAGGCACTGTATATTCAGGCTGGGCAGCAGAAACCAAATCATTAGGCTGGGCAGCAGGCACCGGATCATCAGGCTGGGCAGCATGCACCAGATCATCAAGTTAGGCAGCAGGCAGAGGCACCTCAGGCAGAGGCACATCAGGCTGGACAGCAAGCAGAGACACATCAGGCTGAGAAGAGAGCAGAGGCACATCAGGCTGGGCAGTGAGCAGAGGCACATCCAACTGGGCAGCAGGTGGAAGCACATCTGGCTGGGCAGCAAGCGGAGGCACATCAGACTGGGCAGCAAGCAGAGACACATCAGGCTGAGAAGAGAGCAGAGGCACATCAGGCTGGGCAGTGAGCAGAGGCACATCAGGTGGAGCCCTTTTGACTGGTTCTTGGGCACCGGTTTCTTTGTCTGGGCATTGGGCACTGGGTCATCAGGCTGGGCAGCAGGCACTGGGTCATCAGGCTGGGAAGCAGGCACCGGATCTTCAGGCTGGGCAGCAGGCACCGGATCTTCAGGCTGGGCAGCAGGCACCGGATCTTTAGGCTGGGCAGCAGGCACCAGATCTTCAGGCTGGGCAGCAGGAACCAGGTCATCAGGCTGGGCAGCAACCACAGGATCATCAGGCTGGGCAGCAGGCACTGGGTCATCAGGCTGGGCAGCAGGCATCGGGTCATCAGGTGGGGCAGCAGGTACTGGGACATCAGGTTGGGCACAAGGTCATAAGGCTGGGCATCAGGCAATGGATCATCAGGCTGGGCAGCAGGCCTTGGATCATCAGGCTGGGCAGCAGGCCTTGGATCATCAGGCTGGGCAGCAGGTATAGAACCATCAAGATGGGCAGCAGGTAGAGGCACATCAGGCTGGGCAGCAGGCAGAGGTACATAAGGCTGGGCAGCAGGCAGAGGTACATCAGGCTGGGCAGCAAGCAGAGGCCCAGCAGGCTGGGCAGTAAGCAGAGGCACATCAGGCTGGGCCTCTTTGTCTGGGCAGCAGCCTGCATCAGGTGCAGGCTGGGCTGCAGGCACCGAATCTTCAGGCTGGGCAGCAGGCACTAGAGCTTCAGGCTGGGCAGCAGGCACCGAATTTTCAGGCTGGGCAGGAGGCACCGAATCTTCAGGCTGGGCAGGAGGCACCGAATCTTCAGGCTCGGCAGCAGGCGCTGGATATTCAGACTGGGCAGCAGGCACCAGATCTTCAGGCTGGGTAGCAGGCTCCAAGTTATCAAGCTGGGCAGCAAGCAGCCAGTCATAAGGCTGGGCAGTAGGCACTGGGTCTTGAGGCTGGGCAGCAAGCACTGGGTCATAAGGCTGGGCAGCAGGCATCAGGTTACCAGGCTGGGCAGCAGGCACGGGATGATCAGGCTGGGCAGCAGGCCCTGGAGCACCAGACTGGGCAGCAGGCACCGGATCATCAGGCTAGGCAGTGAGCAGAGGCACATCAGGCTGGGCAGCAAACAGAGGCACATCAGGCTGGGCAGCGAGCAGATGCAAATCAGAATGGGAAATGAGCAGAGGCAAATCAAGCTGGGCAGGAAGCAGAGGCACATTAGGCTGGGCTGTGAGCAGAGGCACATCAAGCTGGGCAGCAGGCACTGGATCATCAGGCAGGGCAGCAGGCACTGGATTATCAGGCAGGGTGGCAGGCACTGGATCATCAGGCATGGCAGCAGGCACCAGATAATCAGGCTGGGCAGCAGGCACCAGATCATCAGGCTCGAAAGTAAGCACTGGGTCATCAGACTGGGCTTCAGGCACCAGATCATCAGGCTGGGAAGTAAGCACCGGGTCATCAGGCTGGGCAGCAGGAACTGGGACATCAGGCTGGGCAGCAGGCGCTGTGTCATCAGGCTGGGCAGCAGTCTCCTGATCATCAGGCTGGGCAGTAAACACCTGATCATCAGGCTGGGCAGCAGGCACTGGATCATCAAGTTGGGCAGCAATCAGAGGCACATCAGGCTGGGCAGCAGGCAGAGGCCCATTAGGCAGGGCAGCAGGCACTGGATCATCAGGCAGGGCAGCAGGCACTGGATCATCAGGCATGGCAGCAGGCACCAGATCATCAGGCTGGGAAGTAAGCACCGGGTCATCAGGCTGGGCAGCAAGAACTGGGACATCAGGCTGGGCAGCAGGCACTGGGTCATCAGGCTGGCAGCAGGCACCGAATCATCAGGCTGGGCAGTAAACACCTGATCATCAGGCTGGACAGCAGGCACTGAATCATCAAGTTGGGCAGCAATCAGAGGCACATCAGGCTGGGCAGCAGGCAGAGGCCCATTAGGCAGGGCAGCAGGCACTGGATCATCAGGCAGGGCAGCAGGCACTGGATCATCAGGCATGGCAGCAGGCACCAGATCATCAGGCTGGGAAGTAAGCACCGGGTCATCAGGCTGGGCAGCAAGAACTGGGACATCAGGCTGGGCAGCAGGCGCTGGGTCATTAGGCTGGGCATCAGGCACCGAATCATCAGGCTGGGCAGTAAACACCTGATCATCAGGCTGGACAGCAGGCACTGAATCATCAAGTTGGGCAGCAATCAGAGGCACATCAGGCTGGGCAGCAGGCAGAGGCCCATTAGGCAGGGCAGCAGGCACTGGATCATCAGGCAGGGCAGCAGGCACTGGATCATCAGGCAGGGCTGCAGGCACTGGCTCATCAGGCTGGGAAGTAAGCACCGGGTCATCAGGCTGGGCAGCAAGAACTGGGACATCAGGCTGGGCAGCAGGCGCTGGGTCATCAGGCTGGGCAGCAGGCACCGAATCATCAGGCTGGGCAGTAAACACCTGATCATCAGGCTGGACAGCAGGCACTGAATCATCAAGTTGGGCAGCAAGCAGAGGCACATCAGGCTGGGCAGCAGGCAGAGGCAAATCAGGCAGAGGCAAATCAGGCTGGGCAGCAAGCAGAGGCACATCAGGCTGGGCAGTGAGCAGAGGCACATAAAGCTGGGCAGCAGGGCAGAGGCACATTCGACTGGGCAGCAGGTGGAAGCACATCTGGCTGGGCAGCAAGCGGAGGCACATCAGGCTGGGCAGCAGGCATAGGCACATCAGGCTGGGCAGCAGGCAGAGGCACATCAGGCTGGGCAGCAGGCAATCTCACATCAGGCTGGGTAGAAGGCACTGGATCATCAGACTAGAGCAGATTGGTCAGCGTTGAGGTTCTACATGTGAACGCAGGGCTGTGAGTAGTGGGAGCAGTTGACGGAAGAAAAGAGTCGACGAATTGTGAAAAACAGGGAGCAGTTGCTAAGGAGGGTTTTTGTGGGATTTTCGCAGGCAGCGGTGAAGAGGTCATCTTCAATAAGTTCAAGGCAGGGTAGGTGCAGCAAGTGGGAACAAGGTACTGACACATAGTTGGTATATACTTGAGAAAGTGGGTGTCTAGCAGCAGAAATGTGTTGTTGCAAGCTGACTGAGGCTGAGTGCAATATATTTGACCATGCTTGTAGTAATGGTTGAACAAAAATCAGTTTACACTCTGCTTTGCTGACAAGAGACTACACTGCATTAATACACTCTACTACACCTGTTGGGAACATGCTGAATAGTGTTCAAAGAAACAAGCAGAGTCTTCCTCCAATAACCATACCAGTGACTTTACCCGAGCCATACTGAAGGGGGAGAAAAGTCATCACTGCCTTTAGAAATACTGGACAAAGCCAGTTCCACAAAAACCTGAATCAATGGCTGAATGAACATCTCCAAATAACATCCTGCCTTGATCAACTAGAGAATGAGTAAGACAAATACATTCTAACAGCTGATCTCTGGTCCATTCCTTCAATATCTGGTGGCAGTATTCTTTTTCCTCTGTCACTAGCAAAGAAAAGTATACAACCTCCTCAGGATGCATCTTGCAACAAATAACAGCAGAACCAAGATGGCTTCCCTGTGTAGCCATGTCTGATCAGGACTGGCCTTGGTGTTATGTCAGTAACAGGTGGGACCATAAATATCTAGATTGCCACAGAGAATATCAAGCACAAATACACTGTAAAAGAATAGAATTTATTTAAAAGATAAGTGAATAACATAAATGTAAATGCTCCTCCAATAAACCAAACTGAATTAACAAACCTGAAAACCAAACAAATAGTGACACACAATGGACAACTGTCTAAACTAAGTATATACAGGAAATGGGGAATGTAAAGCGTAATTGCCAAGGTCATACACGGGAGATCAAGCAGAGGGAGCTGGGAGCAAGACAGGACAGGGAGAGTGTAACAGGAGTAAGAGGGAGCAGGGATCAGACTGCAGGGTCAGGATCAGGGTTTAGAGTCCAGGAACAGGATACAGGATCGCAGGTCAGGGACACATGGAGACAACAGCAAGGCAGGTATGAAGAGTGTGGACAGAATTTAAATACACATCCTGCAACACGCATCAGGTGATGACTGTTTACATGAGAAGATCTTCTGGCTGCTGAGAGACACCCTCTAGTGGACAGTGGACACCAGAACTGCAATCTATGGATCGGGGAACCACAGTGCCACCAGCAGGTAAACCCTTTCCCGACAGGTTTGCAATTACTTAAATTCATAATGACATTGTGCACACTTACATGAGGGGGTGGGAGAGAGTGAAGGGTCATTCGTTTCCTAGATCTTAGCTTCAAAATAACCATAGGATAAAACACCAACAAGGCGGGTTCTGAGTATTTAAAAGACAATAAATAAATATATAGTGGGATTTGTTTTCCCTATTTTATAGACACCTGATGTATGTTCAAAGACAGATTTTAAATATACTAAAATTTGTTTGTGGAATTGGGGAATGTTACTTTTATTGTGTAGTCAATATAAAAGCACTGAGACAAATATTCTCCTACCCTTTATCAGACAATATAAAGAAAGGTGTCCCTTGGTGTCTGTATCATGATACTAGCATCAGTGGAGCCTATGTCTGGGAATTTGTCATTCCAGATCCCAGATTAGCAGCAGAAAATTGAGCTGCCTTGCAGGTTTTAGAATTACAGTATAGAGATCTTCCTATTATTAGTTGTCTCTCATTCTGTGCCTTCGAGTCTGAAATAAAACTGGAAAAAAAGCCTCTCCAGAAAGCAGGAGTCCTTTGTCCCTGTAAGAGAATTACTAAAGTTGATTATGCATATAGTGTGTATTTGGAAAAATAAAATAAATTAAAAGCATGTTTTCCAGTGTTATTTTTGGTGTAAGGCAATCCATATTGTGTAATGTACTATGATTAAAGAAAATGTGTAATTTGTGAAAAAGGAATCTACCCTTTTTGCTGCTGCATGCACAATATGGGAAAGATTTGCCAAGGCCGATCATTCAGGGTTGTAAGTAAGTGTAATGGGATCCCCTTAACAAGATTGTTAACGGGATGCATGCCTATCTAATCTCCATCTCCAAGGTAATTCTTCTAGTGATACAGAATACTAACTGTTTTCATAGAAATTGCATAGCGGTTTCCCAGATTTATACTGTATGTGTAACCTGCGCTGTAGCTGATAACTGCTCTGGAACCTCTTCCCTTGTTGCTGCTCTATTATCCTTTCACCGTGTGGACAGGGTTAAACTGAATATTTATCAATGCAGAAATGCAGCAGCCATCTTTAAGGAAACCACATTTTAATGCTCGTTAAAGGAAGGTCATAAGTGCAGGGGGCAGCCATGTTGGCTGGGTCTAGAAGGCGGTGATTGGTTGATGCAACAAAGCAAGGGGCCAGTGATCTGGGCTGCTGGAGAAAGGAATCTCTGTTGTGTCACTAGCTGGCAGAATGCAGGGAGGAAGCCACCGTGGGGACTATGTGCTGAGCAGCCAAGAGAGAAAGAGAGCACCACCAGGTTGCAATGAAGGGGAAGCAATGGTGTATGGCTAAAACTTGCTGGAACTATCTGTTTCTGTGCTGTCCAGGAAAAGAGTGCAGATCAGAAACTGCTGCTGACATTATACACTGTACAATTCTACATGTGAGGGGACAGTCCTAGAAGCAAGCAGGTATGTGGAAAAGGGACTGAGCTGCTGCTACTGCTGCTGGATGAACAGAACTTAGGTGAGAACTCAAAGAGGACATTCTTATATACTGTTGCTAGGTAAAGGCAGGTCAGTTCTGTTAATAATTGTTTGAATACTACAGGTGTTTAACCATATCTCTCAGAGTAATGTTGTTGCCTTAGTGATTGTTTGTATAAGTACACTTCTCTTCTTTTAGGCTATGCTTGGCCTAATAAATTCTTGAAATACCTCAAGGTGTGTCGGTAAGTGCTGGGTAAGTGAGGTGTGTCATGTGTGCAGAGAAATCACAAAACAATTTAGTGGCCCCTCTGGGAGTAGTGCTTCATATGTATTCATTTATTAAAGATGAAGAAGCGCAGTAATAATAATTGTTTTGTCAAGGCGGAGGAGCGCAAGGCCCCTAACATCCACCAGCTCCGAGATGTCGTCATGGAGGAGTGGAAGAGGACTCCAGTGGCAACCTGTGAAGCTCTGGTGAACTCCATGCCCAAGAGGGTTAAGACAGTGCGGGAAAATAATGGTGGCTACACAAAATATTGACACCTGGGCCCAATTTGGACATTTTCACTTAGGGGTGTACTCACTTTTGTTACCAGTGGTTTAGACATCAGTGGCTGTGTGTTGAGTTAGTTTGAGGGGACAGCAATTTTACACTGTTATACAAGCTGTACACTCCCTACTTTACATTGTAGAAAAGTGTCATTTCTTCAGTGTTGTCACATGCAAAGATATAATAAAATATTTACAAAGATGTGAGGGGTGTACTCACTTTTGTGAGATACCGTGTGTATATATATATATGTATATATATATATATATATATATATATATACATATATTATAAATACACAAATGCTTTGTCTTTCATTTAATATTTACTTAAAAAAGTTATGTGTCCAATTTACAAAATGAAATATAGTTGATATGGTGAAGCTTTACTTACTTTGAATCCCAATTGTGCAAGGTCAAATAATAAGTCGGGATTTTTTCTAGCTTAGGATTGTTTGATTGAAGTAAATGCAGCTCTGTTTAATTTTCTAAGTTCAGTGAACATTCACAGTAAACAGAGTCTGCCCGAGTTCATACGGCAATGTTTGAAAAGTTTGCATCTGATTGGACATGTGAATTAATTTCAGTTAAAATATGTTTTGTGTGTGGTGCATGGCTTAGATCATCAGGACATTTTGGATAACAATAAGAACTGTTTGTGTACCTGCAAGAGACACACCCATTGTCAAACTGTGGCTCTGTTTTTTTTTTTTAAAAAATCCTAACTTTGATTCACTGCTACTACAGAATAAAAAGATCATAGAGTCATAGAGTCTGAAGAAATTGGAATGACACAGTCCCTGGTAGGAATAGGAGCACAGCAGGGATGGTAATTACCATTGCAATTCAGACTTTTTCTTTTACTGGATTTTTTTTACAGGATGCAGAAAGTAAAGAGACTTCACAGGCAGCACTTATTCATAGTGCAATATAAAGTTATACTACCATAATATTCATTAGTTTAAGGATCCTATTGCTAAATGTGCCAAGGGTGCATTGGTTGATTGGCTAGAAAGATATAAAATAATGTTTCTAAACCCAACAGTTTGTATTTCTGAACCCAATATGTTTAATTTTCTTAGCAATAAGTGCATACTATTGTCAGTATTATGTTGCAGACTTTTTTGAATTGTCATAGGCTTTGGAAGGTATTATGCACCTGGAAATTATTTTGCTAGGGCCTGTTTGGAATTTTGAAAAGTAAGATGGATGAGTTGCTACAAAAGATAGATAGAAAATACCTTATTTGAAGGTGTAAAATTTTTAAGGCGGAAAGTTTATTCACTTGTGAAAATAACACATATTGTGTTATATTTTGTACACAATCCATGGAAATGGTTGATTTGAGTTTGTGCATAAAAAAAAAAAAAAATTGGAAAAATCTAGTTTTGTCCATTTTGACTTATTTCAAGTTAGAAAAAAAAAACATTGTTGGAAAAGCGCAGATTTAGGAAAAAGGGTTGTTCAGGGTCATAAGAAGTGTGGGATTGATTTGCTAAATGAAAATAAGAATGTTCCCTTAGTTTAGTGAATGAGATGAATCTCTGCTGACTTCCTTCCCCCAATCATGCGCAAGCAAAAATACAGTTTTTTTTAATTCCTTGGTTGTGTTTGAATACTTTTTTCAAAATGAGCCATTTTGCAAATTGCTAGTTGCTCTTTTTTACTTCCCCCCCCCCCCCCCGAATTAACATTGTCATTTGTATTATTATCACATTGTTCCTGTGGCATTTTTCACTCGTAAATGCATTCTTTCTATTAGAGCAAGGTCACTCTGATACTTATGTTTCCTAATGGTATACTCACCTTGGTGCTGGGTTTACTAATATTGTATTTCATACTGCATTTGTTTTATATTGCAAAGATCTTTGAGACCTGGGTCTTAGCTAGCGGAAGATTACTCATTCTCTATCTGAGCACATTGTATTCTCTATACATTATTGTCACTGTGTTTTGCTTGTTATTTTAAGTGATTTTATACATCTCAAAAAAATATCAAGCATAACGTGGTTGAAATAGATTTTTGGTGTATATGCAGTATACTGTATATGTCTGTCTGTCTTGTATGTAAACACAGGCATTTAACCTCTAAATAAATCTGACTGTAGGTGCTCTCCATGGTGCTGCAACTGTATTTCTACTCAGTGACAGCACTAGGATGGCTAAATTTAGCCTTTTTTAAAGCATAAAACAAAAAGACACTAAAGACACCTTTGTGAGTTGCCTATGCAAGGGGTGAAGATAGCAATGCAAATAGTTGAATTTTCAAACTCTGCTATTTGGCTTTAAATGCAGTCACAGGACATATGTGAGGAGCAATGGCACTTTTGTGAGTCCAGTTACTCATTACGTGTTCCACTGTGCAGCATTCTCTGGGAGATTCTGTTCTAGGCAGAAGAGGTTCACTGTGCTCTGTATTTTTTTTTTTTTTAACTGTGTCACTGACTCAGCAAATTCTTTGTTCACTTTGCTACCGAAACCCTTGTTGGCTCAGAGGGAAACAGCCCTTCCTGTCCTTGCTCTTCTTCATTTGACAAGTTGCACTTTGCTACCGAAACCCTTGTTGACTCAGAGGGAAACAGCCCTTCCTGTCCTTGCTCTTCTTCATTCGACCAGTTGCTTCCCTACTTGTACCTGCTGTCACCTGCAGTGTACAGTCACATTTGACCAGTAACCCCATCTAGCTATTGGAGTAACAGTTTTCTAAGAGTATTTCTCTTTCCAGTTTCGTCTCCCCCTGAGTGTTAAATGGACAAATTTCATTTTCCTTTTTACGTTTCCTGTTTAACCTTTTCTTTTACAGGGATAGACAATGTCCCTACCCTCTTTCTATGAAGAGTTTCTGGGTAGTTCTAAATAAGAGTCTTTCGCCATTGTTTTTCTCATTGCTGTATTCTAGAGTTAGGATTATCCTACAGGGCAGGGATATGCAAACTGTGGCCCTCCAGCTGTTGCAAAACTACAAGTCCCATCATGCCTCTGCCTCTGGGTGTCATGCTTGTGGCTATCAGAGTCTTGCTATGCCTCATGGGACTTGTAGTTCTCCAACATATGGAGGGCAACAGTTTGCATATCCCTGCTATAGGGCTTTAACAGCTCCACTTAACCTTCATATAGACATCACTGTTCTGTTTCTCCACCTGAGGTCCAGGATTATACATTCTAGGGTTAAATCTCTTCTGCAGGTGTCCAAATAACTATTAAACATTTTTTTTTTCTGTGCACTATGTTGCTATTTGGTCTATTTCTCCCACTCTTCTGATTTTGTACTACTCCAGCATTATTTTTTAACTGGACTGTTGCATGTGCCTTCACAGTTTAATGCATTTTATTCTTAGGTATAGTTTTTCCTCTTCAGGTGTTTGTTGCCCTGATCTGCAGGCTCCAGGTTGTTGTCTTGCTGCTCTCTACTTAATTTTTTTTAATCTCTTTGTTTGGTCCTTCATATTCGAGCCATTTATTCAGGCTTGCAATTTTCTATGCCATGCATGGTGTAAATTCCACTTGGCTGGGATATATCTGTGTATTGCTCACCCATCATTTGTAATGCTTTTGGATATTCCACTTGTCTCTCATTTACATCTTACCCTGTTTATTTTATAGGGTAACTCTACTTTCGTAGGGATAAAAATATAAAAAAAAAATACTATAGCATATACAACTGTGACACACGTCATTTTATAATTTAATGGCATTAAAAATTACCTTTCCTTTTTAATCTGCAGTGCTACAATTTTCTGCAAAATGCAATGCAATATGGCAACCTGGAGGCGATCTGTACTCAGACGGTGTACAGAAAGAACCCCCAAATATGTAATTTCCTGCTTGTGTGATTGGTTTACTGATTTTCCCCGACATCTGCACTAAGATACTAGTCAGATTTTTTGCATTCCCTGCAACAAAATACTCCCAAAGGAAAATCACGTCTAAAAGGATGAAGAATCTGCATTTTTCCTTATTAGAGCCGTGCAAATGCAGCAGCTGATTGCTAATTATGATATCACTCACATGCACATTCATTTTGCATATGGACACAGACAAACAGCTTCTTCTTCAGAAGAAAAAAAGGTAGGAATCTGAAACAATGTTTGTTAAAATCCTTGCAATGTACATTGATCTTTAAAGTAGAATTCCAGGGTAATACTATCTAAGCTTAAAACTGCCCCCCCCCCTCCCCTTCTAACTCCTATACTAAATACCCTGTGGAAGAAAGATGCTTATACTTATCTATTCTCAGTGCACTCTAGTTTGATCACATGATCTCCCCCGTGTTAGCCAGCGCCGGCTGCAATGGCTGAATGGTGACATCACCCATTAGACTTGCTTTGGGCCATCCATTGTGAAAGCTCTCTTCTCTTCCCTGAAGCTGCTGCTAGCAGAGAGAGAAGAGCTGATCACATGACTGGACCGAAGTGGCCTGAGAATAGGTAAGTATATGCATCTTTCTTTTACAGGGCAGTTAGAAGGAGGGTGGGAGCAGTTTTAAGCTAGGTAAGTGTTAGCCTGGAGTTGCACTTTAATGAATGATGAATTGCATATTCTTACTGTAAAATATGTCTCTTTGAATTAGGGATAGACCGATATGTTTTTTTCAGGGCCGATACCGATACTGATATTTTGGTCACAATGTATCGGTATCGGCCGATATGGGCCGATATTTTGCACATTTAAAGTACAAAACATGTTACTGAACATGTTAATTTTTGTTTAATGGTTGGTTGGCTGGCACCCTGTGGTGGGTGGATGGCTGGCTGTCTTTCACCGTGTGGTGGGTGGCTGGCTGTCTGGCACCCTGTGGTGGGTGGCTGGCTGGCTGGCACCCTGTGGTGGATGGCTGGCTGGCTGGCCCCCTGTGGTGGGTGGCTGGCTGTCTGGAACCCTGTGGTGGGTGGCTGGCTGTCTGGCACCCTGTGGTAGTGGGTGGCTGTCTGGCACCCTGTGGTAGTGGGTGGCTGTCTGGCACCCTGTGGTGGGTGGCTGGCTGGCACCCTGTGGTGGGTAGGTGGCTGGCAAAGGGGCTGTGGGTGGCTGGATGGTACAGGGTCTGTGGGTGGATGGCTGGTACAGTGCATGTGGCTGGCTTGTACAGGGCCTGTGGGTGGGTGGCTGGCTGGTACAGGGACTGTGGGTGGGGGGTTGTCTGGCACCCTGTGGTGGGTGACTGGCTGTCTGGAACCCTGTGGTGGGTGACTGGTTGTCTGGCACCCTGTGGTGGTGGGTGGGTGGCTGTCTGGCACCCTGTGGTGGGTGGCTGGCTGGCTGGCACCCCGTGGTGGGTGGCTGTCTGGCACAGGGGCTGTGGAAGGCTGGCTGGTACAGTGCCTGTGGCTGGCTGGTACAGGGCCTGTGGGTGGCTGGCTGGCTGGGACCCTGTGGTGGGTGGCTGGCTGTCTGGCACCCTGTGGTGGGTGGCTGGCTGGTACAGGGCCTGTGGGTGGCTGGCTGGTACAGTGCCTGTGGCTGGCTCGCTGGCTGGTACAGGGCCTGTGGGTGGCTGGCTGACTCACTGGTACAGTGCCTGTGGCTGGCTGGTACAGGGCCTGTGGGTGTGGTTGATAGAGATATGTGTATCAGGTGCGCTAATCAATAAGGTGATGATTGAAATAAAATAATTTGCAAGGTGCAAACAAGGGAAGGATTTTACACAAACCAACCAGGTATTGTAAACATCAAAGAAAAATGATGGTGTACAACAAAATGTGCTTTTAACATTAGAAGGGTATCATAAACATAAACTTTAAACCACAGCAATCACAGTGAAAACACCCTTGTGTGTCTCAGGTGTGCATGGTGATGTATAAAGTCCCAAATGATATACAAAAATAGTCCAATTAAATATTGTTGCCTTTAAACAAAAGAGGTAAAGATCACGTGACTAAATTCAATGTCCCACCACCAGCGTAGCTTCTTACCAGAAAGATGAGAATTTAGGGCATATATACAAGTGATTCCGCTCCAGAGATCAAACACCAAAAAGGTTGAGAAGATGTGACCCCTAACACCATCCAAGAGGGGTGGGGATGTTGAGCCTCTTACCAAATCTATGAATGGGTAGAGCTGTAAATCAACAGGTACTTCTCCCTTCCAACACGGTAGGTGATGGGTCGGTCTCTGGTGGGTATTCGCTGTTCTTAGCCGGTGTGTACATCTTTGGGACGAGACAAGATAATGGATAGAATTGACACCCTGAGATACTTTACTGCATGGTCTGGATCTCAGTCTCTGATAGCTCGTTGCATCGCATACTAGTTCATTATGAAATACTTACCTTTGAACGAAGCTCCTACATGGTCGCCCGGACACCACTGAGGCAGCCGACATCTTCGCTAGGTGTCTCTTCTGGGTTCGGCGGCTCCGGCGCTGTGAGTGGCTGGAGCCGCGATGACATCACTCCCACGCGGAGTGTTCACTTTCCGGCAAATAGCCGGCAAAGAGCTGGTGTCAGCGGCTGCATGCAGGGCGAATATCTCTTAAACCATATTAATTTTACCTACAAGTATACCTTATTATAGGCTTACCTGTAGGTAAAAGTTAAAAAGCGGAGTATACTACCAATTTAAGCACATTAGTCCATACTGGTTCTTAAAACAAATTAAATCCAAATATATTTTGTTCACTTCTTTATACTGAGGGAATTCCATGAAAGGTTTTCATAGGTGGTTTTAATAATACCTTAATGCACTGCTGCTGTTTCAAGTTATTGTACCTTGCAGTGCTTTGTGACCTTAATTTAGCTTCAGCTCCATGCTTAATTTACAAAACTTAGTTACCACACTGCATTTATTTCAGTTAATGTACTGCTATGTATTCATTTAAAATACAAAATAAGTTTAGATCTCTAAATGTGTGTAGCCCTGCCCCCTTGGGGGTGGCCTGTTGAATGGGTGTCCTTCTCACCTCTTACACCCTGAGCCTGCTCCAACCCATCTGACACTATCAGTTCTGTCATGGTAAATAATTGAGACCACAAAGGTTGCAGTAAATAAACAATTTACTGCTCTTTTGGAGTATTGAAGTAGAATCAAAGTATTCAAACAAAAATCAGAAATGACACAATAATAACAAAGGAGAAAGGATCCTGAGTTCCAAACCAAGGATTTATGCCTTTTAGCTCAGCACTCAGGATCTAGAACACCGGCCACACATACATACACAAACAAAAGTGTATGTATGCTAAGAGGATGGCGTTCCGCAACAGTAAACAATGCTTTAACTAAAAAATGTGGTTAGAGAGTGACCGCAGATAAAGTTACTATACTCAATTACTTAAATGCAAGGTAAACAGTGTAATGCTTTAACATTAACTAGCAGAGTGCACTCTGTATGCTAATGGGGGCCCCCTTTAGGATGAATTTCAAGCGTCTCTTGGAGAGTGAGGCCTCACTTATCTTCACCGGCAAGGAATCCCACAATCCAAGGAAAGTATTTTTAATCCCACAAAGGAAAGGAGGTTGAACTATGTTCCTCAATGCAATAGCAGTTGTAATCCACAGAGAGGCAAATGCAGTTTATCCTATGCGTAACAACAGATTAACAGCCTGGAACTGGATTGAGGGTTTAAGGCCTGATTCGCCCTCTTGCCACTATATTTGTATCTGCAGTGTCCAGTGGTTTAACTGAGTGTCAGAATGGCCTTATAAGTGTACCCAATCTGTTTGCCCTTCCCAGAATCAGTCTAGATCTGTATTCTAATAGAGATGTAGATACTGGATGTCTCTCACCCAAACCGGGAGATCCCCTTCCCTCTGCGACCAGGCCCTGCTTTAATCAGCGTCTCGTCTGCCTGTCAGCAACCTTCTGCTCGGCCACGCCACCGAGACTCCTCCGCACACTCACACCGCCGGCTTCTGGTGTCCACCACTAGGCCCCGGCCTCAGTTCCTGCGATCCGTAACAGCTCTTCCCCTTCTTTCCAGTGCACTGTCCTCAAGGCAAGAGCATGAAGCAAAGTCCCGCCTACCCTTATATAACCACCCCCAGAAAGCTCTGCACGTCCTGTTGCTCCCTGGGAAAAGGGTTCCTCTGTCTCAGCAGTCTATGATCCTGGCTCCTCCCGGACTATATCTCCCATAATGCAAAAGTCACTGTCTTGCAGAACTTTAATAGTAATAACAATGTGAACAATACCAGCCGTGCGACCCGGCTACATGTGAAAGAGTTATTCTTTTTCTCATTACTGGACTATATGACTTGTGAGTGGTAGAAGTGGTTTCCTAGCCAAATTGGACATCTGACCCAGTAGACAACTGGAGCGAAGTTTCACCTGGGTGGTTGTGCAAAAATGTTGGGAAGTGACATAAGTTAGTTCTTTCCCCCATTGGGTGCTCTGGCTCTGTGCAGAAGAGATCAACACAGGGTGTTGCATTACTGTAGATCAGTCGTCTCCAAACTGTGGCCCGTGGGCCAGATGTAGCTCTTTGCCTGTCTTTATCTGGCCCCTGGGACACTATTCCTCCCACTAATACAAGGCACTATTCATTCTACACTCCCAATGGAGTAACATTTGTGTCACTGATACCAACAATAGGGCACTATTCCTACCACTGACCCCATCAATGGGGCACTATTCTTCCCACTGGCACTAATAATAGGGCACTATTCCTCCCACTGACACCAAATGCAGGGCCTTATTCTTCCCACAGACACCAATGATGGGATTCTATTTTTCCCACTGACACCAACTGCAGGGCCCTATTCATCCCACTGACACCAATGATGGGGCACTGTTTCTTCCCCTGATACCAACAATGGGGCACTATTTCTTCCTCTAATACCAACAATGGGGCACTGTTCCTCTCACTGGCACCAATGATGGGGCACTATTCCTTCCACTGACACTAATGATGGGGCACTATTCCTTCTACTGACACCAATGATGGGGCATTCTTTACTCTCATTGACACCAGGGCATTTTCTACTTACAATGACCACGGTTCGGCCTTCTCAAAGTCTGAAGGACAGTGCATTGGCCCTTTGTTCAGAAAGTTTGGAGACCTCTTCTGTAGATGATACCTGAAGGTACAGGCTGTAAAGCTAATCACTGCTTACCATGGGGATTTGGTTGTGCCTGAGAAGTGTATCACCAATCTTCAAGAAGTTGGATGCCATTAACAAAGGGTGAATGCGGTTGAGTATCACTGTATGAACTGAATGTTTGAAAAAGAATAAACAGCTATAAGCTGCTATAAACAGCTATAAGCCAGAGCACCTTTTAGTAAACACCCTGTGAAAAAGTTAAAATTTGGCAGCTAAATACCTTTTTTCACATCGCTGATTTACAGTCAGGTGACCGCCTGGCTTTCGTCAGTCCCTCCCACTGTAGTCCTTAGATCGGAGAAGGAGAGTGGTGGGGGTCACTTGACCGCACATTGGCGATTTGCAAAAAGGTCTTTACCTGCAGAATTTTAAAAAAAAACACACACACACTGTGTAGTACATCTTGTTATTACAGAGGAATTGGAATAACTGACTTTACAAATACTTTTAATCATATATTCATTTTCACATTGTATTTACATTTTTTCTTGTTGACTTCTCCTAATAATCTGAATGAAGTTTGTAAACTTACTTTGTCAAGATCCCTACACAATTTTTTCCTTGAATTTCATTAGACATTTTTACTATGCCCTGTGAATATTGACTGCTGTGTCACACATTTCACAGAGCCTGCCTTCTGAAATACAGAGGTGCTGAAAGGAGGGGATTCAGGAGGTGGAGCCAGTACAGGAATCAGTTTACATACAGAAAAGTATCATGGAATCTATAGTCCTTATAAATCAAAGGTAAACAGTAAATGAAAAAAGCAAGCAGGGAATCCAAGAAGTTGTGGAAAGAGATGGCCAACAGAAAGGTAGAACTCACACAAAGAAGATTTTTCAAGTAAGCTTATATTAGATTGTCAAAAATAGCTATTGGTATTATTGGTTTTAGAATGCTGATGTTCTAAAACAAAAACAATCATTTCTGACAAGCTCTCCAACACAGGAGATAACAGCAGCTGTAAATCTGTGTAGGAGAGGTAGCTTAGAGGAAGATTAGCAGAGAGTTGGTCTATTCACAGTACAGCTCTGCATGTCCCTTCCTTCTTCTGCCTATGTGGAGTGGGGGTGCATACATTTCCTCCAATCAGCTCTCACACAGTGTATGCCCAGACTCCACACCAACTACTGAATGGGGAAACCAGATTTGTAACACGACCTGCACATTCTAAAGAATGTAGAAAAGGAAAGACAGCAGATATACAAGGAAAACTTATGTAGGGAGATTTGTTTAATCGCTATGTATTATCTGAGGCTGTTCACTTCACTGCGTATAGGAGAGGGTTTACAGTCACTTTAACGTTATCGCATTTGTGTCCAATAAATCATAAGATTAATTTACTTGAGAGGTGAAAATGTAAATATATACATGTTTCAACTTAGAATTTAACTATTTCCCAGGTTCTGACATCAGTGTAAAAAACGACACTATTTACAGAAAACATCAAACTGTTTTCTGTACATTCTCCTATATTTTTTCTGCAACCATTGATGTCACTGTCTTTTCTAACCTTATTTTAACAATTTAATGACCCTTTTTATGGTCAAACCGCATTGTTTGCCAAATGCCACTGGCATTGATCCCACAGTATATGTTAAGATTAGTTGCAGAATTAACTGAACTATTTTCTATCTGTCTAACTCAAAAGTCTCCACATAACTGGAATACCTCTGGGAACAATCTGTATACTAAAATGTTGTTTGATAGACAGACATAAATAGTAAACTTGGTTTATACAGTGTTTCATGACAAAATTAATAATGTCTTGCATGTGATGCTTCATTGCGATTTGCAAAAATAAATAAACTATTTCATTAAAAAAAACTGTCCCCACATCATACTGTGAGAATTATATCTATTGGATTCAGAAGAACTTTAAAAATAATTGCCATTTTAAAGGTGCTAAATAGGGTTGAGCTGAGAGTTCAGTCCAAACGGGCCGAACTATGGGCTTTTGCCGAACATCCTATAATGCATTGAAAATTACTGTCATTGGCCTAAGTCTTGCACCTGACCTCTGGCAGGTACAGGAGGAACATTTAACATCTGTGCTGGCTTTGCACTGCCACCACTGTAGGTCTTCATTGCAATGGCACTTTTAATTTGGTACAACTAATTTTTTCACAGCTGTTTTATAGTTGCAAATAATTTAAATTCTTCAGCATGGTAACATCCTGTGTTCTGCATGAATATATATATGTAGGGTTACAGTGTTTTACTATCATCATCACCCCAAACCTAATTTTTCCACAGCCTTTTCACAGTTGCAAAGGTGCTAAATTTTTAGGCAGGTAACTTTCTCTGCAAGATTATTTGTAATTGCTTTACACTGTACTTGCACCAATAAACCTTAAAACCTAATTTGTACACAGCTGTTTCCCAAGATAAGATTTCTTACATATGTTTTGGCTGAGTAGCTTCTGCATTGGCCATTAATGTCTGCCTTTCATTACAACGCATTGTCATTAAAAAAGGACAACACTTTATGTTTCCACATTGTTCTCTTCTGTTTGAAACATGCAGGCTATAACATGCCGTTTGTATTGATATTTTAACCCTGCTTGAGTACACTGCCATACAGTGGCATCACTACAGGGGGCCGGGGGTGCAATAGCCCCCCCCCCCAGGTTGTTTCGTTCCCCTCTTAGTGCCCCCTCAATAAATTAGGCTGCTGGGTAGTACTGCAATGCCAGGAGTGATCAGATGAGCAGATCATACTGCTCTCCCTTCTCAGCGTCCCTAGGAGCAGCTAGTTACTAAGGCTGCACACAGAGCACCTGACAGCCTGACAGCTAATAGACAACTTCCTGCACAGAAAAATGGTGATTGGCACAAGCCATTTAGAGCACGGGATGATCCACTCTAATGCGTCTGCATGGATGCAGGAGAACTCACAGGTTGGTCACGTGACAGAGAATTGGACAGAGAAGTGCAAACCTGAGAGAGGAAGAGACAGGAGCGTCCCTGGAGGGGTATATGAGAGGGACATGCAGGGGGACTGAGAGACATGAAGGGAGAACTGAGCGACATGTAGGGGGACTGAAAAACATGGAGGGAGGACTGAGAGACTGCAGGGGAACTGAGAGACATGCAGGAGGACTGGGAGACATGGAGCGAGGGCTGAGAGACATGGAGGGAGGGCTGAGAGACATGGAGGGAGGACTGAGAGACATGGAGGGAGGACTGAAAGACATGCAGGGGGACTGAGAGACATGTAGGGGAATTGAGAGACATGGTGAGAGAGCTGAGAGACATGGAGGGAGGGCTGAGAGACATGGAGGGAGGGCTGAGAGACATGGAGGGAGGGCTAAGAGACATGGAGGGAGGACTGAGAGTTATAGAGTGGGACTCAGACACATGGAGGTAGGGCTGAGAGACATAGAGGGAGGACTGGGAGACATGCAGGGGGACTGAGAGGCATGGAGGGATGGCTGAGAGACATGGAGGGAGTATGGCTTTGTATTCTCACAGGGTGGTACTGTGGATACAAAAATTGGTAACAAAGTGCCACATCCTAATAAATCTATGTATGGAATTCAGGAAACGTATGGACTTTATAGGCACCAGAGTACACAACTGTTTGTATAAATATTTACATTTTATTGCAACAATCATAAAATCAAATATTGCACTTGCTACCCAACTTGCAGCTAATCTCAACTATCACACCATAGCAATTCCCTATTGTAGACCATCTTGTATGTGCCAGTGAAATATGGCCGACTTTATGCAGGTGGGTTTGGTGTGCGTTGATTTCTTGGTCACGCCTAATTAAGCTTTACATGTTTTACGCTGTTATGCTTCCTCAGGGACTTAAGCAAACTTTCTGGGTAATAGAGAAATATATTACAAGTATAAAGATTATATACAATGGAAAAATACAATCAATCAATAGTACCATAGTTGGTGAAGGCCGACAACCCTCCATCTGATAAAGGGGCCCAGACTTGCACGGGCGCAGATAGAGAAAATGTGAATGTGGTGACACATACACACACGGCAAAGTGGTGTGGACTAACAGTGATTCTTTAACAACTTCAGCCCCGGATGGTTTTACCCCCTTAATGACCAGGCCATTTTTTGTGAATCAGCACTGTGTTGCTTTAACTGACACTTGCGCGGTTGTACATTGCTGTATCCAAATACAATTGATGTCCTTTCCCCCCCCACAAATAGAGCTTTCTTTTGGTGGTATTTGATCACCTCTGCGATTTTTAGTTTTTGCGATATAAGCAAAAAAATGCGAAAATTTTGTAAAAAAACACAATATTTTCTACATTCTTCTATAAAACATCCCCAATAAAGAAAATTTTAAAAATCAAATTTTTTTTTTATCAGTTTAGGCCAACTTGTATTCTGCTACATATTTTTGGTAAAAAAAAAATCCCAAAAAAGTATAATAATTGGTTTGCGCAAAAGTTACAGCGTTTACAAACTAAAGGATAGATTTATGGACTTTATTTTTTTTGTTTTTTTTTATTAGTATTGGTGGCGATCAGTGACTTTTATCCGGACTGCGACATTGCAGCTGACAAATCTGACACTAAATGACACTTTTAGGGGATCAGTGTCATTAATACAGTAATCAGTGCTAAATAATATGCACAGTTACTGTATAAATGACACTGGCAGGGAAGGGATTAACACTGGGGGTGATCAAGGGGTTAAATGTGTTCCCTATTTGTATATATGTGGGTGTGATTCTCGTGCTGTCCTGTAAGGTGTATAAGTATATGTACCCTCAATGCCGCTAGTACTGTTGCTGTTAACCACACAGTTACAGAAATGAGATAAAAGGGGGGAGTACCGCGCTTCAAGGGTGATGTGTAGTATAAAGTGACTCAGTAATAAATAATAATAAATAATAATAAATAAATAAATTGATAGATAATTCCACTGATTTCTAATGTGTTAATTAAATATAGTAAAATAAATCATATGATGATAAAATAAAGTGCTGATATTGGTGAGTGTATAAAACCATATATAAATCTGTATCATAAAAACCTTATACAGTATTTTCTTAGATGATTAATAAATGCATATCCAAATAACAAAAAAGTGCTTATGGTGATTCTGTATATAAAAAAAAACTCCATAAAGGTGATAATCACGTGCCAAAGTGCTCTGTGCAAATTAATGACCTCTTTAAACTAGATAGATAGCGGTAGGCCGGAAGCGATCTAGCCTGCTCCTCCCACGGTCTAATGGTCACAAGTGGTCTCCAAACAATGCAACGTCAAACAGTACGTCAAATGTACGTTGGGTTGGAGTGAGTTTATCCCATGTCATTGCGTTGTTTGGAGACCATTTGTGATCACAATTAAATTGCCTACTATTTTTACAGAAAGTGTACGTTTTCTACCTTTTATTAACCACTTGCCGACCGCTCACGTTGCTGCTACTGCAGCAGAGCGGCTCAGCTGGGTCCCTACGTCGCTAAGCACCTCCCTTTCTCGGCGGCGTGAGGGGAAAGACTAAGGAAATCTGCCCAGTTGTGTAAACTTGTGAAGCTCTTGGATGGCAGCCACATGGTGGTTGTTCAGATTCCTTCACTTGTGTTAAGACCTGAGATAGTTAAGACCTGAGATAGATCACAGCGGATGGCTGATACTACCTTCTTAATAGTCTTTTGCAGACTATGGAGAATAGAGGTCAGTTCTGATTTGGTGGGAGAACCACTCACCAGAGCTGCCACGTCTGATCTCCGTGGGGAGCAGCTGTCTCTGTCTGAGCAATACGAGGAGGGCTACGCTGAGATGGAGGCCTGTGGTGAGAGGCAGAGCCAGCGCCATGTGGAGAGCAGCCTAGATCTCCAGCATCTAAGGAATCTTTCGGTTCCGACCGCCAGGAAATGTTTTATGGACCCCGAAGATGAATTCTTAGCTGGTAGGGACTTTTAAGTACATTTCCCCATGTCAGTAGAAAGTGGTACAAAGCTAAATAGTGCGCTGAGACAGCATAAAAGGGAAACCTATGGGGGAGCTCAATGAGAAAGCGTCTTCACAGCTTCATGCCGACTGCTTAGCCCAAATATGTGTATATATTGTTTGTACTTGTAGTAGAGCCCAGCATCAATAGTGTGCATTTTGTTTTTTTAATCTTACATAAAACACACCGACACCGACAATACATTTTTACATTTTCTTCTTATCCTACCTAAAATACACTGTCCTTGACCTTTGACCCTGACATTTGCCTCTGATCTTGACCTTTGACCTTGACCTTTACCCTAAGGCCCCGTTCACATAGCAGCGATGCTACTTCCCGGGGCGACCTCCGAGGTCGCGGCACGCTGCTCGCCCCGCGACCTCGGAGCGGCCGGCACGGACTTCATAACATTGAAGTCTATGACGGTCGCTCCGGGTCGCCCCAAAGAAGCTCCGGACCCTTTTTCTAAGTCGGAGCGACTTGTGTCGCTCCTATTAGAACGGGTCCGCAGCTTCCCTATGGAAGGCGACCTACGGCGACCTGTGAGGCGACTAGGTCGCCTCACAGGTCGCCCCAGTGTGAACGGGGACTAACTCTAACACTAATACTGACCTAGATCAAATTCATATTTATCTATATTTTCCATATTTTATTCCTTTTGTTTTTTTTTACCCACATTTGTTTACATTATTCTTCTCTAGCAAGGAGTAAACGATACAATGTATCTTTCTTTCCATTCACAGGAGAGAAAAACACAGAGGTGGGCTAAACAGTCACTTATGACTGTGATAGCTAATTAGAGGCTATCACTTCGATCAGGTGATTGGGAACCAGGCCTGACCATTACTACCAGACCTAGGGCTCTCAGTGAATTGTCTCTCTGCTGGGAATGAGTTGTGCAGCATACTCCCTGTACAAACACATGTACACACAGAATACCCACTTCAGTAAGGCCGCATATGTTTGTAGAGTCAAGGCAAGTGGTTAAAATACATTGCAAAAATAGAATTAATTATTTTTTTCCAGATACAATCTGCCTTCTTTATACCTCAACACTATAGGCATGTAAAACGCTGCGCTGCAAGTCTTGCTATTGTTTCTCTTGCCTGGGAAGACATAACCCCATTTTATTTTTGGAAGATCTGCTTGTTGAATGTATCTACTTGCTCTCTCCCTCAGAAAAAGCAGTCTGAATGAAAAAGGATTACAAGCTTAGCAGCAACTCTGTCCTATTTTTCTTTGTGCAGTCTTTAAAAAAAGGAAGCCAATTGTTGTTTCTGCATGCAATCTGCTTTGCCTCTCCCACAGAAATTATGTTGTATTACAATAAAGGTCCTAATTGTAGGGACAGTGGTGGATTTCCAATGTTAGAGGATCAATATCCATCCCACTAGAATTAAGAAGTGAAACAAGCCCTTCTTGATCATTTTGATAGACCCAGGAGATATAGACAGCAGAGCAACTTCCGATGTTTCTGGCTACATTCTGACTATTATCAAAAAGCTCAATTGAATACTCTGTTAATTTTTGGAACAGATTTACTTATATTCCTCTATTAAATTGCTGCTCTGGGCTCGAATTTAACTGTTTACATATACTCCAGCCACTCTGCCTTATATTTGCCTGTTGTCTCTGAAACATGGAACTGCATTTTTTTAAGTTCACCTTAACAACTGTCTCATCCCAGGATTGGGGGTTTGAGGCTTTAAGGTGTAATGTAATTGTAATGTCATTGCTGTATGTAAGCCAATGAGTAATGTAAAGGTAAAACAAATTATTGCACGTTCAATTAAAGCAGGAAACACCCCCATACTCAGCAAACCCTTCTGAGCTCATATAATAACATTTAAAACATTGCCTCATTTTCAAGACCAAAACCAGTCTTTACCAGGGTATAGGACCTCTGCATCATCCAGCTTTCTTCTCCCAAGTTAAGGGTTCATAGCACATAAAAACAATGCTTGTGTACATAAGCCCTTAAGTCTAAGGGAAACCTGTCATGACAACATGAAGGCTATTGCTGACCTTTTCTCTGAAAAAGCAAGTTTCTTGCGGTAAGAGACCTAACCAGAACAGGGGCTTTTGGAGGGGAATGCCGAGTAGCATCTTGCCTACTGACTATGAACCCTGGCTTTTGAGGGAACCTAGGACCTGGATAAAGATTTGAGGCCTTGTGTTTTGTTGGGGTATGGACTCGGCACACATTTGTAAAAGAAAACGCGCTGCCAGATAGAAAGAGAGCCACTGGGAAGAATACAGTCAGATACACTGTACAGTCAAATATAAAAACATAATTTTTGCTCTGCTAATAGTAGTATTCACCAATTTAAGTGCAAAGGTAAAATTGAAAAATAGAAATGAATAAAAGTCCACTTTAAGTGCATGTGATAAGAATAACAGTCCCAATCCAATAATGCATACACCACTTTGAGAAAGAGGGTATCGGTTTCAGAGAGATTCCAAGTTCACCACGTGGACCATCATCAGTATAGAGTCAAATCAGCCTGTGAACGGTATCCTGTCATAAGGTACTGGACCAATATGCTGTAAATAGTGATAGCCGTGCTGAATAATATCAAACACATAAACTTAGAAAAATATATATATAAAGTTCATTAGTGTAACAAAAAAGTGACTGTGAAAGTTCCTCCGTGACTCCAAAATCCAATGCCGTAGGGCAAGAGGGGATCCACCATCTCTGGAGAGTTTTCCTAACACACCCCCCTGAGCACACGGTGGTGCCTTTTTATCATTACCCTCAGCATCTCACCTCCTTCCCCTGGGTCCTGGCTCTGTACTATGATCTCCAGCCCAGCCTGTCACTATATGTTCACAATGGTCAAGTTTAGGTGGACTTATTGCTGACCTGTGGACCCCTTTTTTTTAGTAATATACTTGTACCATTGCATCATTTGCTTTTCCTGGTATTTCTAATGATTGGACTTGTCACAGCTCAATGAACATTGCATATTATTTTATCCAGGCATAGTATGTGTGTGGAACATGTATTTCATTTTTAATTTTCATCATATTTGCATCTTTTTTATTTATTATTGGTTGCTATCATTGTTGCTAGTGATTTTGTTTTTATGTGTTTGTGGTATTTGTGTAATTTATCACAGTTCACTTGAGTGTCCAGTACCCACTCAATATATATGTCTATTTACACAGTCTTCCTTTAAAAATACACTTTAGTACACCATGCTTAATCACATATTTATTGCACAAGTTCTGTTATTACATGTTTATTTGTTCCTCATTTACTATAAATGATTTTTTGCAAGCGCTGAACCATGAGGTACATTACCTCTCTTTTTTCATAGCTGTACACATATGACATTCCCTAATGATGGTGCAGATACTTCCAGATGATACAAACAATGTAAAGAGATGTGGTGACGTCACGAGCGTTAGCTACACTCGGAGCTAATGCACGTGACGTCATCACGCCTCTTTGCGTCTAAAACCACAATTTGTTTTCTTTCATTTGAAGGAAAAAAGAGGGGTGTTCGATGGCCTGACTAAGTAGCCAAAGAACCACCAATGGGTATGGGACTTTGAAGGTGGTGTGGTTGTGGCAAAGACAGACAATCAGAGAAAATTCCAGTTAAAAATACAAAGTTTAATTCATTTTGCGGTATAAAATATACAAAAGACACAACAAATAAGTGACAATACGTGGACATTGATCCATGATAAAATTGATACAGTTGATACAGATATTGTGATGTTTCGAACCAAGAGATACATGGGGTCACCGGGGTCCTACATGTTTCGCCATTTCGATGGCTTCGTCAGGGACCAAATGACTTATGACCTCTCAAATAGTTCAACAGTTGAGTATCAAAGGATTTGACGCTTTAGACTATCTCATTGGGTATGATCATGCATGCAAGGCGATGATGGACATCCCCCGAGTCCTATGCGGGTGCGGGGTATTACATGCCCTCACGGGCTGGCGGATACTGGACCGGGCCAGGACAGGCGGCTGGCTATTTTGTCAGACCTAGCAATGGTAAATGAACGATCCCAGCCTCAGGAGCAAAAATATTGTGTTGATCCGGAACTCTGCAGCGTCAGGTAAATCGTTTATTTACCATTGCTAGGTTTGACAAAATAGCCAGCCACCTGTCCTGGCCCGGTCCAGTATCCGCCAGCCCGTGAGGGCATATAATACCCCGCGCCCGCATAGGACTCGGGGGTGGTCCATCATCGCCTTGCATGCATGATCATTAGAGATGTACCGAACGGTTGGCCGGCGAACGGTTCCCGGCGAACTTCGAACGTTCGCGTTCGCCGCTGCGGGCGAACATATGCGATGTTCGGTCCGCCTCCTATACATCATCATTGAGGCAAACTTTGACCCTGAACATCACAGTCAGCAGACACATTCCAGGCCAATCAGCATACCTCCCTCCCACACCCTCCCACCTCCTATAAATAAGCAAGGGCAGCATCCATCTTAGATCATTTCTGTGTTACTGAGAGCAGGGAAAGTGCTGGTGCTGCTGCTGCTGTTATAGCTAGGGACAGTTCCCGGTCTTGTTAGCCAGTGTTCTTGGTACACTCCTGCTGTAAGGACAGCACCCCAAAAAGCCCTTCCTAGGGCTGGTATTTGAGTTTTTTTTTTGGATATATATATATATATATATATATATATATATATATATATATATATATATATCTATTGTCCCCAAAAGCCCTTTTGAGGGCTGGTATTTGTGTAATTTTTTTGTTCTGTGATAGATATATATATATATATATATATATATATATATATATATATATTGTCCCCAAAAGCCCCTTTGAGGGCTGGTATTTGAGTATTTTTTTAATATATATATATATATATATATGTAGCATGTCCAGAACCAGAAAAAATAGATCATATAGGTGTTTTTTTTTTTTTTAAGTTTTCCAATAATTGGCTCTCTATCAAAAATGACAATTTTTAAGAACTTTTTTTGTGTGATTTAGTGTCTAGGGGTAAGGGGTCTAAAAAGTGTACCTGTGAAGTTTCAGCTCTGTAGCATGTCCAGAACCAGAAAAAAAAAGATAATTTTTCAGTAGAGCAGGGATGGTGGGAACCCCTTTTACACCTATATGATCTTTTTTTCCTGGTTCTGGACATGCTGCAGAGCTGAAACTTCAAAGGTACACTTTTTAGACCCCCCAAACAATAAATCCAAAGAAATGTTTTTTTTGTTAAGTTTTTTTTTTTTTTCCAATAATTGGCTCTCTATCAAAAATGACAATTTTTAAGAACTTTTTTTGTGTGATTTAGTGTCTAGGGGGTCTAAAAAGTGTACCTGTCAAGTTTCAGCTCTGTAGCATGTCCAGAACCAGAAAAAAAAGATAATTCTTCAGTAGAGCAGGGATGGTGGGAACCCCTTTTACACCTATATGATCTTTTTTTTCTGGTTCTGGACATGCTACATATATATATATATATATATATTAAAAAATACTCAAATACCAGCCCTCAAAGGGGCTTTTGGGGACAATATATATATATATATATATATATATATATATATATATATATCACAGAACAAAAAAAATTACACAAATAACAGCCCTCAAAAGGGCTTTTTTATTTTAATTTTTTTTAAATTTTTCCAATAATTGGCTCTCTATCAAAAAATTACAATTTTTAAGAACTTTTTTTTGTGTGATCCCTCTCCGGCATGCCACAGTCCAGGTGTTTGTCCCCTTGAAACAACTTTTCCATTACTATTGTGGCCAGAAAGAGTCCCTGTGGGTTTTAAAATTCGCCTGCCTATTAAAGTCTATTGCGGTTCGCAATGTTCGCCGGTTCGCGAACATTCACCGATGTTCGCGTTCGCCGTTCGCGAACGGCGAATTTTATGTTCGCGACATCACTAATGATCATACCCAATGAGATAGTCTAAAGCGTCAAATCCTTTGATACTCAACTGTTGAACTATTTGAGAGGTCATAAGTCATTTGGTCCCTGACGAAGCCATCGAAATGGCGAAACATGTAGGACCCCGGTGACCCCATGTATCTCTTGGTTCGAAACATCACAGTATCTGTATCAACTGTATCAATTTTATCATGGATCAATGTCCACGTATTGTCACTTATTTGTTGTGTCTTTTGTACATTTTATACTGCAAAATGAATTAAACTTTGTATTTTTAACTGGAATTTTCTCTGATTGTCTGTCTTTGCCAAAACCACACCACCTTCAAAGTCCCATACCCATTGGTGGTTCTTTGGCTGCTTAGTCAGGCCATCGAACACCCCTCTTTTTTCCTTCAATAGTACATTGGGGATGTGGTGGTATTGGTCGGCAACAGGTGAACCTATGTCAGTCATCCAATTCTTTTCTTTTTGTTGTTTTCTTTCATTTTGGATTGTGGTGGTATGATAGTGGTTTGTGTCCCATAGGGAAGGTTACCTTTGTACCTCCCGTCTTGAAGACACAATAGGAAGTAAGAGGAAATGTCTTCAAAGAAACAGCTGTCCCCAGAGCAACTTAAAATTTTGGATTTTCCTTATCTTCAGTCCTTGTAACAATGATCCCCACAAGCAATAAAAAGTCTGAATCTCTCCAGCAGGGGCACAGCTCGATATAAAAACCTGACTTGGGTTCTAATCCTTCTCTTCTCTGTTCAAAACCTACAAAAGTTAGGCTTTGGATACAGTTTAGGTATATTTTTTAATCACCATTATAAGTCATAATTTTATTGTAAAACATCATCTGACGGCAATTATGGTTTTTTCTTTTACACAGTAGGTAGGGTTGTAAGATATTTACTGTATATATTGTATATTTCTATAGCAGAGTAAGTAAATATATACAGGTTAAGGTACAGTAGATGTGACAAAAAGCTAACCATATCTCTAACATTATGCAAGAGACAAATCATATGATGAAAATTGTCTATATTCAATGTAATACAGTTTTTTTATGGTAAATAGACATATCCATGCAACGAAAATACATCATCACTTAATCATCAGTCTTTGGATGGCTCATTTGACTTCTGTGTTTCACCACTTTGATTGCTTATGCTTTTGATTGCTGCATTGTGTACACTGATTCTGAAAGCAAAAGTACTTTAAATATCTAAGTGCTCCATTTCAACAACCAAAACAATGAAAATATCAAACTCAACTAGTAGAACAAATATAGGCAAAAAGTAAAAACAATCAGATACTTAAAATAATTTCTATATTGCAAAAATGCAGCTGTGGAACAATCAGACAGTCCACTCAATCTATTATAATCTTAGTTCTCTGCAGTGGCGTACCTGGGGCAGGGTACATCAAATTGCACAATGATGTGAGATTGCAGACAGTACTGGATGCATTGTTCAGTGGTGAAATTCTCTTATGCCAGTGATCAGTAGTAATGTGCTCCATTATGTTAGTAGTTAGTAGGACTTGAATAAATAACTGGTGCTAGTGGGTATCTGCCTGAGAGAGTAGAGGCTCTGAGTCCTGAGCAACCAGCTGTCTGCTTTTTGAGTATTATTAGTGCTGGACTTATTGTAATGAAGGTCTGGTTTGTCCCAGCACAAGAAGACTAGTGCAGACATACAGTATCTCACAAAAGTGAGTACACCCCTCACATTTTTTTTAATATTTTAAATCTTTTCATGTGACAACACTGAAGAAATTACACTTTGCTACAATGTTGGAATACTGCTCTGCAGCCCAATCTACGAAGGGAGGGGATCATGCTCTGGTTCAGCATGTCACAGTACATGTTGGCATTCATGGTTCCCTCAATGAACCGTACCTCCCCAGTGCTGGCAGCACTCATGCAGCCCCAGACCATGACACTTCCACCACCATGCTTGACTGTACACACTTGTCTTTGTACTCCTCACCTGGCTGCTGCCACACACGCTTGACACCATCTGAACCAAATAAGTTTATCTTGGTCCCATCAGACCACAGGACATGGTTCCAGTAATCCATGTCCTTAGTCTGCTTGTCTTCAACAAACTGTTTGCAGGTTTCTTGTGCATCATCTTTAGAAGAAATTCTTTCTGGGATGACAGCCATGCAGACCAATTTGATGCAGTGTGTAGTGTATGGTCTGAGCACTGACAGGCTGACCCCCGACCCCTTCAACCTCTGCAGCAATGCTAGCAGCACTCATGAATCTATTTCCCAAAGACAACCTCTGGATATAATGCTGAGCACATGCACTCCACTTCTTTGATTGACCATGGCGAGGCCTGTTCTGAGTGGAACCTGTCCTGTTAAACCGCTGTATGGTCTTGGGCATCGTGCTGCAGCTCAGTTTCAGGGTCTTGGCAATGTTCTTTTAGCCTAGGCCATTTTACTGTAGAGCAACGATTCTTTTTTTCAGATTCTCGGAGTTCTTTGCTATGAGGTGTCATGTTGAACTTCCAGTGACCAGTATGAGAAAGTGAGAGCGATAACACCAAATTTAACACACCCGCTCCCCATTCACACCTGAGACCTTGTAACACTAACGAGTCACATGACACCGGGGAGGGAAAATGGTTAAATGGGCCTAATCTTGACATTTTTAATAAAGGGTGTACTCATTTTGGTTGCCAGCGGTTTAGACATTAATGGCAGTGTGTCGAGTTATTAAGAGGGGACAGCAAATTTACACTGTTCAACAAGTTGTACACTCCCTACTTTACATTGTAGCAAAGTGCAATTTCTTCAGTGTTGTCACATGAAAAGATATTATAAAATATTTACAAAAATGTGAGATGTGTACTCACTTTTGTGATATACTGTATGTTTACTATGGCATATGACCGTTGCACACCTTGCGGCGTGTTGGTGCATACTTGGCACTAGTGTTGGCATCAAACAGACAATATAAACTGGAGCATCACATGGAGAAATTGCTGAGTGGTCTTTAGCTAGTCCCTGTTTACCTACAACCTTGCCTGCTATTTCTGTCTTCCAGTGTACTGCCGGACTTAACTCCTGACTTGTAAATCAGCTGCCCAGCTTTTACTGACCTAAGTGTAGCACCCTCTAGTGTGCTAGAATGTTAGTGTAGCTGTTAATGTAGGAAAATTTTAGCTTGGCTTTGGGCAAAGCCTGGGCTGTGAATCTGGGTCAGGGTTTAGTGACTCAGGGCTGAGTGACTCATCCCAGCAGTTTCTCTGGTGCCCCTTTCTGTTTTCTGAGACATTGGAGATTGTCCTGGACCTAGTCGGTGGAAGCTAGGAGGAGCTGCTTGGAATAGTTATGAGGGCATCAGCGAAACCCTAGTGAAGGGCTGGCCACCTCATAAATAGGCATGAGTCATGCCAGGGAGGGGTAGTCAGGTGGAAGATGGAGTGCTGAGGAGGCTGTCGGTGGCCCTGAAGGGTTCCCCCTAGTCTGGGGGGCTGACCTCGGACCTGCGGCTTGGGTGCTGGACGATTCCTACCAAAACACACAGAGGAAACCCTTCCTGGAGGCACAGGAGCAAAGGATAGAGGACAGCGGGAGCAGGTCAGCACATCTGGGTGACCTCCAGAGAGTCAGCCAGGCGGGCTGGTGAGTATCTGTCTGGAGGACTGTGGGGAAAAGATAGCCTGGAGGGCTAGTGAAAGGGGCAGCTGAAGCCAGGTGAGTTGGCAGTGCCTGAAAAGCTGGTGCTGGGATTAGTAGCCACAGGAGTGGTGCAAGCTGGACACTGAAATTCTGCTACACAAATAAGGGGCCTTGGGTTCCTGCCTGTAATGGGCTACTGCCTTATCTGACTGAGTGACTGTCAGATAGTCACAGTGTTCCAGCTAAGTTCTGCAAGCAAGTGTGTGCTAGAGTGAAGAAGAGGAGCTGTATATAGAGACTGTGTATAGGAAAGTTGTCTCGAAAGTTGTTGCTGAAGTCAAATGGGCATCCCATAACCTCCCATTTCTATCCAAGGTATTCCCCTCAATAAAAAAAAAACAAAAAAACAAAGTCACGGACTGTTCTCTGACTTAAGAGTGCCTGTGAAGATTCGGTGTGCCTGGCTGTGCAGGGTGGAGAGTCCTATTCTACTTGCGGCTCCTTAGGGGTGCACTATATAAGCTTAAATCTTCGACAATATTACTGTCCCCTGAATTGATACATCACTGCCTGACTATAACCAACTTCAGCTTGAATCCTCAACTGTGTTATTGTCTTCTGAATTCATACATTGAAACTCAATTTTCCACAATTCAATAATTAGTAACAAGATGCTCAGATTAAAATGTCCTCTCTGTGCTTAAAGTGGTTGTAAACCTCTGACATGAAATATGAACAAAGCAAATCCATCTATAGTTTGTACTTGTCTCAATCCAGACAACTACAATATGTGTCTTTTCTGTCTGCTGCTTTGTCCCTCTGTTATCTGCGTGGGTCACCTCTGGCAAGTTTTCCTGACACCAACAGTAAAAAGGTAACGGTAAGGGAACTCCAGCACACAGCCTGTCATTGAGAGCCTCAGCTATTTTCCTGTGTGCTGTGTGAAGGGAGTGTGTCTCTTCCCTCGAATCAGCTCTCCTTACTGAGTGTAAATTCAGCTCTCTACCTCTTGCTCTTTGAATGCTCAGGCAAGCTGTAGAAATTTTGCACTTTGAATAGCTGTAGAGGAGAGAGGGCTGCAGATAAATATGTACAACTATGTAGGAAAATTTGTTTAATCTTTGTGTATCACCTGAAGCTAGTCACTTCACTGAGAATACGTTAGCTATGTATGTAAGCACAATTAATTGGGACTCGGTGTAGAGGTGACTGTTCCTGGTAAGGTGACAATGGAGGGCCATACAGATAGTGGATGCCTATGCGCTGCTTATAATCTGGCAGCATAGATTTTTGGTGAGTGCGCATTTCATAGGTTTGGTGAATGCGATCTCATGTGGTGACATTTTATATAGCATTGTGATGCACATGGACTTTTTGCACTTTTGGACTATTACAAGAATTTGAGTGACTTTTAGGTTACTAAGGATTTATGTACAGTATAATATTGTGGTACAATGATATTTATTATTGAAGTGCTGCAATTATTGTTTATATTTAAAACAAAATCTTTTTTAGACAATGTTGTGTTTCATATCAACGTCAAAACATTTGTGTTAGATTAGTATAACTAACATGAATGATTGAGCTCCGGTTCACACTGCAGCGACGCTACGGTGCGAGCAGCGCGCCGCGACCTCGGAGCGGCCGCCACGGACTTCATAACATTGAAGTCTATGGCGGTCGCCTCCGGGTTGCCCCAAAGAAGCTCCGGACCCTTTTTCTAGGTCGGAGCGACTTGTGTCGCTCCTATTAGAACGGGTCCGCAGCTTCCCTATGGGAGGCGACCTGCGGCGACCTGTGAGGCGACCAGGTCGCCTCACAGGTCGCCCTAGTGTGAACCGGCACTTATAAAAAAGGATCAAAGTTTGTTTCTTTGAGTTTCAATATTTTAGAGTCCACAGATGAAACAATGCCAAAGGCACAGAGTATAAATTAAGGCGGCAGATTGGATTTAAATATTAACAGAAAATCCATATTTTATCGATCAAGAAAAGAGGAAAATCAAACAAAAGAAACAATGATATTTCATTACCAACTTATAGCCATGCAAACAAGTGAAACAATGCCTCTCTTTAGTTTCTGGTTAAGCCCCGGTTCACACTTGTGCGTGTGTGGGGTTCGCATGTAATGTCGGAGCGCACTGCTCCGACATTACATGCGATCGGCTGTGCGGTGCGAGTTTAGCCATACAGTTTGTATGGCTAAATTCGCACCGCAGCCGCACCAAACACGCACAGGACCCTTTTTTCTAGCCGCATCAGGATCGGATCGCACAGCGGTTCACACTTGTGCGATCCGATCCTGTGCGAGCTGCACGATCGCACTGCGATATGCGATCAAACTGGGGGTGTCGTTAAGATTACATTGACACCCCCAGCGTATAGCATATGGCAGTGTGAACTGCCGGGGGTGCGTGTGCGATGCGGGAACAGGCTGCGAGTTTGCAGCCTTCCCGCATCGCATCAGTGTGAACCGGACCTCAATCACGTTATTTCTGAATGAAGCTTTGAGAGAAGTCCTTCAAATTACAGCTTAAGCCCCGGTTCACACTTATGCGATGCGGGAAGGCTGCGAATCCGCAGCCTGTTCCCGCATCGCAAACGCACCCCCGGCAGTTCACACTGCCATATGCGATACGCTGGGGGTGTCAATGTAATCTCAACGACACCCCCAGTTTGATCGCATATCGCAGTGCGATCTTGCAGTTCGCACAGGATCGGATCGCACAAGTGTGAACCGCTGTGCGATCCGATCCTGATGCGGCTGCAAAAAAGGGTCCTGTGCGTGTTTGCTGCGGGTGCGAATTTAGCCATACAAAGTGTATGGCTAAACTCGCACCGTACAGCCGATCGCATGTAATGAAGGAGCGGTGCGCTCCCACATTACATGCGAACGCCGCAGCAGCACAAATGTGAACCGGCTCTAAATCAACCTTTCCTTATTCAGAATTTACAGCTGTCACACATGGACAGCTTTCAAAAACTCCCAGGTTCACAATTAGTAAACAAAAACTCTGATCTAGTCTGTTCACCAAGGCCCAATTATTCCTAACTTGGATGTTGCTATCTTGCCTTTGTCCTTTCTATGACAGCCATATAACACTGATGGAGATGAGGGTTTAGCTTCTGACTTTTGACATATACCGGTAGTTAAAATGTGCATATCAGTAAGAAAGCTGTTTAGTCTGCTTATGCTGCATGTTTCGCATTTGAGACAGCTTTAGGAGCAGATTATGTATGCTCAACTGTGTTCATATGCTTGGAGAATGAAAAAGTTTACTTTAACACCATTCTCCCAAAATAATATTCTAAAAACAATTTAAAGTGCAGAAACAGACTGATAGTAAACCTGGCCCCGTTTTGCTCACTTATAAAGGAGTGGAGCCCAGCCAATTATTATTGCTGCAATGGCATCCCTATTAAATATCACCAGACACAGCAGAAAAATATTTTTGAATTGTGACTTCTTTCTAGTGCATGAAAAGTAAGAATGACAGCAACATAAAAATAAAGTTTCAATAAATTTCTCATTTACAAACATTACTGATTCCTCTTTAGAGACATCATATCCGGACTACAATAGTATTTTATATTTAACGGGCTTATTAAACTACGGTCCTTAAAAAATTACAAATTCCATATTTATTATACCCTGCTCTAAACAGAATTCACCCTAACCCTAGGGAAGGTGTATGTTATAAAAGTATGTAGCACTACTCCCTTGGGAGCTGCTGGTTATGGATTCCCCTGGTTTACCCATAGCAACAACATCACAGTTTAGCATTTTCAAAGTGCTTGGCTCAGTCAAGAAACAGTCTAGGGTTTTTTTTTTTTTTTTGTAGTTTTATTTGGAACTTGGATAGGAGAAGGGATGAGTGGGATACTCCAACTTTATACAACTATGCACAATTTGCTGGGACGTCTAGATATACCTGAGTGAGGCAAGGCTGCTGCTTCACCTTGTCACTAGCAGTGAAGAAGAATTTAATGAACTTGTATTGCTCTGTAAATCTCTCTTCAGGGCCCAACTAGGCACCCCCTTAATCCCTATTCTTCAGGGTTCTGCACGGCACCCCCTTTACTGTAACTCTCTCTATGTGAGCTAGCTCCTTGATTCCCCTGACTTCACTGGAGTAGTCCCCTTCCTGGACCGACCCTTTGGCAAGTCCCTTAGTAATCACGGACACTGTTTTTCCCGAGAGACTCTGCCAGCAACTCCACCCTCAGCTACACTGGATCCTCTGCAGCTCAGCTTCACACCTGGCTCACTAGGCTGACTGCCTAAGACCACTTTCCTCATACACAGCAGGAGGTGAGACCAGTCATCTGCCTTCCATCATGTGTCGGCTGACTTCCATCATCCAATCATGTGCAAGCAAAATGCTGTTTTTTTTATTTTACTTGCATGTGATAGGGTAAATTTTGCAACGTGAAATGACATCACATTTCCTAAGCTCTGGGGAAAATGCAACTTCCCTTACAAAGTGAATAGCCAATTTGTCTTCACTAAATCAAAAACAGTAACTCTAAGTTACAAATATCTATGTCTCCCTGGCCAACCACTAGGATGTTCATTGCCAGTGGAGTATACTGGGAAAGGATATAAATACTGCAAAAGACTCCAAATATAATATTTTGTCATTGTGTCCATGCTCCTTGGCTGTCACCAGAAGCGGAGACTGTGTTGGAAGCTTTTATCTCCCAGGTATGCTGTAAAGCAGGCATGTCCAACCTGCGGCCCGGGGGCCGCATGCGGCCCAGAACCGCATGCGGCCCAGAACCGCAGGCAATGTGGCCCACTGCACCCTGACAATTTTTTTTTTTTGCTGGGGAGGAAGGAAGGTGGGTTGGGGGCACGGCCACAGTGGCTTCTAACTAACTGTAGGCAGAAGCTGCCTCGGAAGGGATCATCCTCTAGTTGTGTTAAATTGGTGCTGGGGGGGGGGGGAGGCGCGGCAGTGCGGGAAGGGCGCGGTGGCATTTTATTACTTATATACCTTAACTATAGTATATATTTTATGTGCGGCCCAAGAAAATTTCTCTACACTCAATGTGGCCCAGAGACGCCAAAAGGTTAGACACCCATGCTGTAAAGCATAGAGTGGGCCAGTGTCTGGAACATTGCCTCGCTGGAGCATGCATCCTGGAGGAGCGATGCTAGAACCTTGTTGGTGGCTCAACTGGAAAGGCACTTTTGTGCAGCCTAAAGCTGTGAAACAGTTGGAAGAGTACAGATTAATGTTTTTTTCTGTATTAACTGTTGCTAAAAGAAAAGACTGGAGTTTCTTTGCCACTTTTACGGTATCTTGTGCCCTAACCCTCTCTCCCTGAGTTTGTTATGCCTAATAAACTCTGATATATGTTCTTAAGTGACTGGCACCCAATTGCTTCTACCCTACAAAAAATCAAAGGTTCTCCCCTGGGGGGTCTCTCTCTTCTGCCCTACATGTTTCTAAACAAATATTGCTGATCTTCCTTATTTAACTGTGCAAAACAATCCTATTGTGGAAGAAGTAATTCTACCTAAATGCTACTATAAGTATTCAGTAAAAAGCCTAAAGAAAAAGGCTGCATTGAAAAATTCAGCAGCTGACAATGTAAATTGTCAAAACTCATATAAAAGACAATGCTTGAAGGGGCACCTTTCAAGGTAAAAGTGTTCAGAATACAGACTCTGGTTATAGATGTAGTAAAATTCTCAACATATCCTTCTGCTTCTGGTAAAAAAAAATTCACTTCACATAAGGTGTAATAAAAGTACAGCAATTCAAACAACTTGCTGAGCTAAGGTGCATAAATAAGCCTTAGATTGCAGCACAGGGTATAATGAAGCTATTACAAGACTGGGGCATGTAGCTATAGAATGAGAAAAATAAAATAAGGAATCAACATAAATATCAGGTAAAATGAAAATTGCAACAGCTAAACAATGAATGCAATATTCTCTGCAGCACAGTGGGAATTTTAGGTTTAACTAAAATGCACCTTAAGGCAAAGTTATTTAGTGGGTAATGTAAGGTACGGAAAATTGTGGTTTTA
Source organism: Pelophylax lessonae (assembly GCF_965119305.1). Lineage (NCBI taxonomy): Eukaryota > Metazoa > Chordata > Amphibia > Anura > Ranidae > Pelophylax > Pelophylax lessonae. Next base: position 175,732,820 of record NC_138768.1, read on the forward strand.
ACCACTTCTGGACGGGCAGGATTTGCCCCCATAATGACCAGGCCATTTTTTTTTTTACGATTCTGCACTGCGTTCATTCAACGCAAAATTGCATGGTCTTGTGATGTTTTACCGAAATAATAATGTCCTCTTTTTTCCTACAAATATAGCTTTCTTTTGGTGGTAATTGATCACCTGTGTGATTTTTTATTTTTTGCGCTATAAACAAAAAGCGACATTTTTGAAAAAAAAACAATATTTTTCACATTCTGCTATATAACATTCCCAAAAAACAAAAAATTTAAAAATCATACTTTTTCATTCTTTTAGGCCAATTTGTATTCTGCTACATATTTTTGGTAAATAAAAATTGCAATAAGCGTATTTTGCACAAAAGTTATCGCATCTACAAACTAGGGGAAAAATTGATGTAATTTTTTTTTCTACTAATGACGGCGATCTGCGATTTTTAGCGGGACTGCGACATTGCGGCAGACAGATCGGACCCCTAACTGACATTTTTGACACTTTTGGGGGGACCAGTGATATTACTACAGTAATCAGTGCTAAAAATATGCACTGTTACTGTAATAATAACATTGGCAGGGAAGGGTTTAACCTAGGGGTGATCAAAGGGTTAAGTGTGAGCCTAGGGGAGTGTATACTAACTGTATGGGGGATGGGCTTATGAAATGATCATAGAGACCTGTGATCCTATATAGCAGGATCACAGGCGCTCTGTGATCCTTTCAGAGAGAAGAACATTCAGCTGTGTTTAGTTTACAACAGTTGACCATTCTTCTCTTTCAGTGAGCAGCGATCGCGGATGGACAGCAGCAAACGGTGCTGCTGGTCCCGTGCATCGCCATCCCAGCACCAGGCGCGCGACCAACGTAGGGCTACGTTGGTTCACGCAGGAGAGGCTGCCTGCCGCAGTAGATCTGTGGCAGGCGGTCTTAATGTGGTTAAAGAGTATCTAAACATTGAAAAATTTTAAAATATTTGCAACCTACTAGTTCTTAGATATTATATCTGCATAAATTTTTATTTTTTGGACTAAAAACATGTTCAGCAAAAAAAGAAAGAAAAAAAAAACAGCTGATCTTGACAGAAATGCAGTGTCCTTGTCACTTCGTGTGAGATGACAAAAAACAATGCAAACATCCTTAAATTTATTGTGTAAACTACCAGGCTCATCAATCCAGCTTGTGTTGTTGATAAGCAAAGGCAGATACCAGGTAAAAAAAAAGATAAAAAAGCCTGAAAAAAAAAAAAAAAAAACACATCTAAGGACTACTAAGCTGTGAGAGCCGGTTCACACTTGTGCGGCTGCGCAGATCGCATGTAATTCGGAGCCCTAATAGACACAGGGTTACTTAGACATAAGAGGAGCCTAGTATGCTGAGAGAGAAACTTTCCAACCTCTCTAAGGTAGGCTGTGTTCCACAGGCCCTCCAAATGTCTGCACCCACCCAGTACCCCAAACAAATTGTCCAGAAAACAGCGTTACTCCCCCAGCCAACCTCTGCCTCTCTCGTAGAAGATACCCACCGCTTTGGATAAGCTTGGACTGGCCCTTCTCCTGGGAGTCCTCAGCCGGTGGAGAGAAGACAGGGTAGTGAGGCTCACTTTCTCAGGCTGTTGGGGATTTGGGCCCACTGTCCAGCATCCCTGGGATATAAACATGAAGACTGCAGTCCCATCCACTACCACAGGAACTCCATCTTATGTATGTTGGGGGCAGAGGCCAACCGCACTCTACTCTGTTGCCAGCTCTTCTGCTGGGTTGGTGTCATTGTTCTGGGGCACCAACTGCTGCTGGGAAGGGGAGTCAGCTGTTCCATCTTCCTTACCCCCATCTGGCGGTTGGGACAACCTTTCTCTGGTACTGTCTCCTGGATACACAGATCCTGGCTGGGGAGGGAAGACAGATTCCTCCGCTCTGACTGACTGTTGGGGAGAGAAGACAGCAACCTCCTCTCCCTTCTCACCCTGGGCCTCCAGAACTGCCACAGGTGTGGGGCAGAGGTAGTTGATTCTCTGTCCGGCTGCCAGCGCTTCAGCTGGGTGTAGAAGCTTCACTTCATCAGCTTGTTGCTGGAACAAGGGGCCGATTTCCCCAGCTTCCTGGAACTCTGTAGCTTTTGCGAGCAGTGGGCAGAGGTTGGTAGCACTCTGCCCTGTTGCCTGCTCTTCTGCTGGGTTGGGGTTGGCAAATGCTACCCCCAGGACCCGGTTGGGGGTCTGCTGTAGAGAGGAGGGATCGCCTACCTCCTCCTCCTGGTATTTCTGCGGGGTAGGTTGGGGATCTGGACCGGCCATCCAGCATCCCTGTAGGTCTGGTGCAGAAACCATGGCCCCATCTGCACCATTGGGGTCAGGGCTGCTGTCTCCCTGTGGTTGGGGAATGAAGATGGCTTCCTCTTCTCTCATACCTTTATGCAGTGGCTGGACAGACGCATTCCTCCATCCAAGCCCATCCTGTGCAGAAACAGGTTCGTCCAGGTGAGTCAGCACTTGCTGCATCCGCCATAAGACATCCGCATCCAAGACTGTGGGTTCAGGTTAGCAAAGCACACTACTACTGTGCCATATTGTTGATTCTTCAGTCAGGATTTATGGACTGTCAGCTGGTTCTTCTGGATATTCCCAGGCAAGGGGAGCCCAGCACTGGCACTGAGCAGAGTCCAGCAGCCGTCTGTAGGCAATCTCCAGCTCCCATTCTGGAACGGCCAGAAATTCCACATCTTCCAGTGCCCAGAGCACTTCCGAGATGTTCAGAATCCTTTCTCTGTAATCCATAATTTCCTCTAACCGCCACTCCAAATCGCTCCCAAAGTTAGGGTCCCCTGACAGCTTCTCGTACAACAGTCCCCGGCCGCCATAGCCAAAGCCTTCCGTTTGGCTGTCATCTGCTATCCAAGGGCATGTTTGGGATACTGTAGCTCTGTAGCTCTCTTCCAACTGCATCTCTGCCCAGACCAGCCTGCTTAACTCAGCTGTCTGCTCCTTGTGCGATATATCTCCCAAAAACAGCTTCCGCAATCCATACTGTGACCAGTACCTTTTCTGGATGGAGGGGAGTATTTTGCCCAGGTGGCGCTGCTCACGGGCTAGCGTTTCCTTCCAGAGATCCAAGCGCACAGAATCATGCCTTCCTAGCAGGACCTGGTATGACACTGGTCCCCTGTGCTGTATCTGCATCTCTCGCAACCTCCTTACAAGTTCCTCTTCCATGGCGACGCTGCACGGGTGTTAGCTCGCTCAATAACATTACTGGTGTCTCCGAGCTGCTTCTCCTCGCACTAGGAAGCCATCCCACCGCTTGCCACCAATGTAACGGATCAACCGGCAACCTGACCGGGTACCTCCATTTACGGATGCTCCTAGTGCTTCCCGAGGGCTTTAACCACTCCACCAGACACCGTAACCACTTCAGACCCCACGAACCGCCGCAGCTTGGTTAGGGTCTTGCCGTCTCTTACCCACCCTGGACCTACGACAAGACTCCAGGTTCCCGTGGGTGACCCTCTCTTTCCCCAGAGAGTGAAGCAGGAACAAGAACAAGCTCTTACACAAGCTCCTACAAGAGCTTAGTGATTATCCAAGGGAGTATGAAGGACATAGCAATCCCTTGTAGCATATTCCCCCAATGAGAGACAGGACTCTAGATTGAGGGGGAAGTATAACTCAACTTTATTGAACACGAAACATACTTTTATGCAGTTTTCCCCCACAAGGTTACCGCCCAGGTGGACCTTGTTGAAAACAGGCCCTGACATTCACAATCCAATGAAAACAGAGTTTTACACTCCCATACAGTGTACACAAAGATATACACTGTTGGACAATCCCCCCTCCCCCTCAGCAGCCAATCCACATACACATATACATCCCATAATAAGCTTACCTTCAGGCAGACAGAACAATGTGAGGTCATTAACATTTAACAATGAGACAGGCACAATCCACATTCCCTCCCAATACACAAACAGGGAAGTCTGCCAAGGACAGTCTGTGTGTCTCTTTCAAGCACATGGAATACACTGTGTAAGGTGGTATTAAATCTTAATATTCCTACATGAAGATATGGTTGACAAATATTACTGTCCCATCTGAAGCAATTCAAACCATTAAGTATCTGTTCCTCACCTTCAGTGACAGTGAATACCGTCACCTTTTTTGTAATGCATTTTTCCCAGACTCGTACTAACTTTTTTAATGCCTTCAGCAAAAAATGTTTTTTGTTAAGCTCATAGCTATTGATGTACCCGGCTTTCACATCATCATCACATGAAACTCTTTCTCCCCTTAAAGCTTCTTTGAGCAGTCCAAAAAGGTGGAAATCAGATGGTGCTAAATATGGACTATAAGCTGGGTATTCCATAACCTCCCACTCATAAATTACTCTACGAGTGAGAACTTTATCCCTGTGCTGAGCACATATACGGAGATTAACTTTTGCTCGGGGCACACTGTCTGTCCACAAAAAGCATATAACAGAACTTTATATGTTTTACAGCAATCTTTACCATAGTGTGACAAATCTAATACTAAACTGCAAGGTCAGATGGCTTGCCAGACAGACTAGTCACATGACACTCTCAGGAAAGACAAATTACTACTCCTTCCACCCTCCCCTATTCCAATGAAAATATAAAAGTGTGGAAACTTTTTGAAGCCCTCTCGTAGTTCTACAAGTGTGCATATGGATAGAACTATGTTTCTTACTGGAGAAAGGAGCACCGATGATGATGACCCAACATAGTTTGGTCTTTCTACCTTGTGGATTCTTGGAATATCTCTTCCCAATAGAACCCTAATTTTGCCATTATCTTCTAATAGTGATGTGTAGATTAGTTTATGAAATTTGCCTCCAGTGTTGATATTTCCTCTCATACCATTATGTATTGTATCGCACTTAATGAATTGAAAGTTTAATTCTTTCGATTCCTTTTATTTCTAAAATTATGAATTCTCTAGCATGGGCAATTCATCTTGTGTTTCTACTGTGCCAGGACATGTGTGCTGGCTGAAATACAGTAATTTTCCCCTTACATTACATGAATTGGCAAATTAATTACTGGTTTGGTCATCTAAAGCAGCATGCATCATGACAGCTTTCTTTTCCAGAGAAAACACGTTCACCAGATATATTTTAGTACTTGTTTTCTTTAAGAGTCTTTCATTACATAGCTTACTATGTTTAGATATGATTGTTGGGGGTGACTGTTCATGGATCTCCCTGCTATGATCTGATGTGGGTGTAAGACCTTTAGTAGATGTAGAGTCTCATTTAAAGGCGCGTCATTGGAAAGCTGATATGTACCTGTATCTGTCACATAGCTGTACATAGTGAGCACTTAGAGCCCCGTACACACGAGTAGAAATTCGGCCACGAATTTTCGTCCGACCACCGACTCAGACTTTTCGGCCCAAAAAATCCTGGTGTGCAGGCTATAAAATTGTTGTCGACCGTCAAAACATGTCCGATTTTCGTCTTATTAGTACAGATTTCGATGGGGAAAAATCTTATGAGCAAGACTAGGCATGCTCAGAGATGAAAGAACACATACAAAGCAATCCAACATGTGACATCACTTCTGAAGTAGAATTCTGTCCTGCGGGAAAATTCCTGTGCAGTCTAGAGCACATTCCAACCAATAGACACTCTGGACAAAAGACGGACGACCGGTCGGCGGAAATGCGTTGCGTGTGTACGAGGCTTTAGCTGTAGCTTTGCAGGCTCTGCCACAGTTCTCTGTTGAAGCAGTACATTTGAATCAAATGCCAGGATTCCTTAGAAACTCCTTGTGCTCTTCAAAGGGCTTTCCCTTGAATGATGATTAGGGATGATCGAACGGTTCGGGTCGACCATCGGTTCGCCCCGAACATTGGGTGTTCGAGGTTCGGCCGAATTTAGAACTTTTTGCCCAAAAAGTTCGGAATTCGGCAACCAGAACCGACCAAAATGCAATGGTTCAGGAAATGGGCTTTAAAAGCCTGTGATTGGACCAGAACCATTAGCAAAAGCCAATTGAGGGGGCAGAAGAATGCTAGGAATGTGATTGGAGTGACTAGGGGGTCCCTAGGCCAATCATTAGTGAATACGCCCCCCAGTATATAAGATAGCCCCCGCCAAATTCCTAGCATTGTTATACTGGACATGGCAGAGAGTGGAAGCAGTTCTGCTAATTTTACTTTAAAAGTGTCATTTAGCATTTATTAGTGTGAGGAAAGGGATATTTAGTGTAGTTAGGGTGCTCCTTTACACTTTAGTTAGCTTCAAAAATGTATTTTCTGTAGGGAAAGTGTGAAGTGTCAGGGTGACCGTAATGTAGTGTAGGGTTAACTGACTGCTATGGCAGGGTGACCAAACCCTTCCATATCAGGGTGACCGTAATGTAGTGTAGGGTGAACTGACAGTGACTGCTATGGCAGGGTGACCGAACCCTTCCATAGCAGGGTGACCGCTATAGAGAAAAGATAGTTTCTCTTGTGTCACTTTCGCTGCAGGGATATGGCTTCGCCGCCGCCAGCATTTTTGGCTGCAGGCGTTGCTAGTGATTTTTTGAGCACATTTTTGGAGTCAGACATGACATCTGAACATGTGTATAGGGTGTGTATATACACACCCATGTCTGTATATATACACCTGCACATATATAGGTGTGAAAGGAGCAGAAAAAACTACTTGCGCTAATGAAATAATTAACACCAATATATTTCTGCTCCTATCACACCTATATATGTCTAGGTGTGTATATACATATAAGTATGTGTGTATATACACCACTATACACAAGTTCAGATGTTTTGCCTTCCTCCAAAGAACCCAAAAAAATGCCCAAAAAAACGCTGGCGTAAAAAAAAAAACGCCCAGGTGTGTTGTTGCAGGCATTTTTTTGGGGTTTTTGGAGGCAGGCAAAACATCTGAACTTGTGTATAGTGTACCTGTGAAGTTTCAGCTCTGTAGCATGTCCAGAACCAGAAAAAAAGATAATTTTTCAGTAGAGCAGGGATGGTGGGACCCTACTTTTACACCTATATGATCTTTTTTTTATGGTTCTGGACATGCTACAGAGCTGAAACTTCACAGGTACACCTTTTAGACCCCCCAGACACTAAACCACACAAAAAAAGTTCTTAAAAATTGTCATTTTTGATAGATTTTTGATAGAGAGCCAATTATTGAAAAAAAAAAAAATTCTTTGGATTTAGTATCTGGGGGGTCTAAAAAGTGTACCTGTAAAGAACCAGAAAAAAAAAAGATAGTTTGTATTAGAACACTTTCAGCACAGGATGTTGGCTTCTCGCTTTTCACACCTTTACAGTTTAATAGCAGGCGTTTTTTGGGCATTTTTTTGGGTTCTTTTGAGGCAGGAAAAACATCTGAATTTGTGTATAGTGGTATATATACCACTATACACAAGTTCAGATGTTTTGCCTGCCTCCAAAGAACCCAAAAAAATGCCCAAAAAAACGCTAGCGTCAAAAAAAAAAAAAACGCCCAGGTGTGTTGTTGCAGGCATTTTTTGGGGGTTTTTGGAGGCAGGCAAAACATCTGAACTTGTGTACACACACATACTTATATGTATTTTACACTTAGACAGATATAGGTGTTATAGGAGCATAACTATATTAGTGTAAATGATTTAATTAGCGCAAGCATATATTTCTGCTACTATCACACCTATATATGTCTAGGTGTGTATCTACATATAAGTATGTGTGTATATATACTCGTATACACAAGTTCAGATGTTTTGCCTGCCTCCAAAGAACCCAAAAAAATGGCCAAAAAAACGCTAGCGCCAAAAAAAAAACGCCCAGGTGTGTTGTTGCAGGCATTTTTTTGGGGTTTTTGGAGGCAGGCAAAACATCTGAACTTGTGTACAGTACCACTATACACAAGTTCAGATGTTTTTCCTGACTCCAAAGAACCCAAAAAAATGCCCAAAAAAACGCCTGCTATTAAACCGGCAAGGTGTGAAAAGCGAGAAGCCATATTCTAGATCTATAATTGCACTAATACAAACAATCTTTTTTTTAATAGTTCTGGACATGCTACAGAGCTGAATCTTCACAGGTACACTTTTTAGACCCCCCAGATACTAAATCCAAAGAAATTTGTTTTTTCAATAATTGGCTCTCTATCAAAAATCTATCAAAAATGACAATTTTTAAGAACTTTTTTGTGTGATTTTGTGTCTGGGGGGGTCTAAAAGGTGTACCTGTGAAGTTTCAGCTCTGTAGCATGTCCAGAACCCCCAAAAAAATCATATAAGTGTAAAAGGGGGTCCCACCATCCCTGCTCTACTGACAAATTATCTTTTTTTCTGGTTCTGGACATGCTACAAAGCTGAAACTTCACAGGTACACTTTTTAGACCCCCCCAGATACTAAATCCAAAGAAATATATTTTTTTAATGTTTTAAATAATTGGCTCTCTATCAAAAATGACAATTTTTAAGAACTTTTTTGTGTGATTTTGTGTCTGGGGTGTCTAAAGGGTGTACCTGTGAAGTTTCAGCTCTGTAGCATGTCCAGAACCCCCAACAAAAAGATCATATAGGTGTAAAAGTAGGGTCCCACCATCCCTGCTCTACTGAAAAATTATCTTTTTTTCTGGTTCTGGACATGCTACAGAGCTGAAACTTCACAGGTACACCTTTTAGACACACCCCCCCCCCCCCCCCAGATACTAAATCCAAAGTCAAAATCAAAAAAATCTCTTTTTTTTTTTCAATAATTGGCTTTTTTTTATCAAAAATGACATTTTTTAAGAACTTTGTTTTGTGTGATTAATAGTCCCTGGGGCATGACCCAAAACCCTAGGCACTTAGGGGCATTTATTGGGTTTTAGGGCTTTAAAATTGTGTTTTTTGATTACCGAAATTCGGGTCCATTGATTTCAATGGGGTTCTGAAATCCGGGCCGAACTTTCGGGTAGTTTGGATGTTCTGGCCGAACCGAACTTTTCAAAAGTTCGATCATCCCTAATGATGATTCCTAAGAGGATCTGGCTTGGTTAATGACACAGTAGCAGTTTGGGTCATTTTGCCTTTCTTCTTTGTCACCACTTGTAGTGGGTTTAACTAAGTAGTGGGCTTAAGTCTGTCTAACAGAGACAACATTTCTAGAAGAAAAGAAGTTGATTTACTAAATTAAAATAAGCTGTTAACTTTGCAAGAGAAGTTGCACTTTGCAAGGGAGTTTTTCCCAGAGCTTAGCGAATGTTGAGAAATTTCACTTTGCAAAGAATAACCAATCACATGCAAGGAAACCTAAAGTAGTAAAAATCAACTGCAATGTATTTTGGTTGGGAGGTTTTCTCTTCTTGTAGTTGCAATGCTAAGAAAGCTTAATAAATGCTTAGAATTTATTTTGGTTGGGAGGTTTTCTCTTATTGATAATTGACAAGCTTTGATTATTCCTTCAGATTTTTGTCAAAACTGTGTTTTCAGTGCTGGCCAATACATAGCAGATAAAGGGTGTCAACTCCTGTAGCAGGAGAACAATCCATGCTTAAAGCCCCGTACACACGTACCGATGGTCGGCTTACAAATGTTCCTCTTTTCTCCCCGGGATGTCGGTGTCTGCTGAAAAGTGCAAAGACAGCACAAGGACAGCACAAGAATTTTGTCCGCCGACTGCAGAAGTGATGTCATGTAATGGTTAACTTTCCCTGTGTTTTCTATTTTCTGAGCATGCCCAGTCTTGCAAATCTGCGGTCTGTCGGCCGAATTGTGTACTGACAGGCGAACAATCGTCCGTTCTGGTGTCGGCATACAAATATTTTCATGTTTGCACGAAAGACTTTTGTCCGCGGATTGTGCGCAGACATCTGTCGGAGGCACCATACTAACACGCGTACAATCGGCAGATCCTTCGTCCACCGACGTTTGTATGCCGACGATCGGTACGTGTGTACGGGCCTTAAATCCTGAATAGAATCCTGAACACAATTGAACACATGTGCGATTCAGGAGAGTTCACATAGAACTCAATGAGCCTGGAATTCACACCTGAACCGTAATGCAGTGCTTATAAAACACACAGGACTCTTTTTAAATTTGCACTGCGGATGCACCACATATATGTGAACAGCTTCAATGGAAATCAAAATTATTTCACATGTCATGCAAATCAGATGCAGTTCAAAACACATCCAATTTGCATATATGTGAACAGAGCCTTAGAGTGCTTGGAGGAAATAGAGTGGCAGGATTTTGTAATCTAACTATGACATGCCTTATAGGAATGTTATGTATCGTTATTTGTTAACAGCAGTACAGTACTTACTGTAACTTTTGAAGAGACTCTTCTGTATTAATACTTGATAGAAGAGAGGAATAAATAGTGCAGTGTTTAGAACTTTGCATCAATACATATGCCATCAGCAGCATATAAGCATTGTACAGTCCTGTTCCACAAATTAATGAATTATCAGACATTTCTGCCCTGTTTGTTTCATAATTCTGTTTCAGCTTCAAGGAAGGCTAAACTGTGCATTTAGGTCTAGGAAATCTCTACTTGTTGCACATCAGCATCACCCCAGAAAATAAAAGGTTTAAGTGTAGTCACTGCACAGATTCTTGAGATATGTTGTGCAAATGTGAGCATAGTAGCTATTTCTGTTTGCAGTCACAAACAACGCAGAAAGCACATGTAGTTTTTCTTTTGGGGGGTTGAGAAATTACCCTCCAAACAGGATATTGCGCTATATCTGTAGGAACCAGAACGTTCGCTAAGTGGAAAAGTGGGTTTGATACAGTTGGCAGTGCCTCCACCCAGGACAGGGCCTTTGTATATACAGTAAGGTGACCATTAAACACACATACACCATATCACAGAAATAATCATCTGGTATAGTGCATGTAAGATAACAAGAAAGAGACAGATATACTTCTGTCAGAAGCCTTTAAAGATATATAGTGTATGTACAAACTGAAGCTATAGGCAACAATAGCAAACCATTGAACATAGAAGCACTTGCCTATTAACCACTTAAGCTCCGGAGGATTTGGCTGCTCAAAGACCAGGGCCTATTTTGCGATTCGGCATTGCGTGAATTTAACGGACAATTGCGCAGTCGTGCAACGCTATACCCAAATGAAATTGACGTCTTTTTTTCCCCCACAAACAGAGCTTTCTTTTGGTGGTATTTGATCACCTGTGCGATTTTTACTTTTTGCGCTATAAACAAAAAAAGAGCGACAAGTTTGAAGGAAAGATTTATGTCATTTTTATTGTTTTTTTTTTTTAACTAGTAATGGCGGCGATCTGTGATTTTTTTTTTTGCGGGACTGCGACATTGCAGCGGATAGATTGGACCCATGACTGACATTTTTGAAACTTTTGGGAGTACCAGTGACATTACTACAGTAATCAGTGCTATACATATGCACTGTTACTGTAAAAATGACACTGGCAGGGAAGGGGTTAACTTTATTAGTGATCAGTGGGTTAAATGTATCCCTAGGGATGTGATTCTAACTGTGGGGGGGGCGTGGCTTGTGATGTAACCACAGAGACATACGATCCTACATAGCAGGATCGTGTAGTCTCTGCAGTTACATCAGGGAGAATGACAGGCGGCTTTGTTTATATTAGCCGCCTGCCTTTCTCCCTCTCCAGCGGGAGATCGCGAGTGACCGGCGGACATCGGAGCCACCGGTCACTCACGCGGGGATGTCAGGGAACGAGTGGGGGCAGGAGCGCTCCTCTGGTGGCGTACGCTCGCCCCTAAAGGCTTCTGGGCGAGCAACGTAGCCCTACGTCGGTTTGCCCAGGAGAGCCAGACTGCCGCAGTAAATAGTCGTGCGGCAGTCGGCAAGTGGTTAATCCCTTCTGACCTGGATTTAGCAGCAGCTTTTTTATAGATAGGACATGTTTTCTCAGACTTTCTCTCTCACACTCCCTCCTTCTGGGGTTTTCAACCTAGCAACCCAGGGACAGGAAGTGCATACATAATATATCAGAAACCCAGGCATTTACAAATACAGACATTAGAGGACAACAGATATCTACACAGGTGTTTGTGCAGAGAAGAAATCAAACACAACAGGGATAATTCCAGAAGCAGCAGTTTTTGTAGTTCCACAAGCAAGTTCAATAAGCAGAATATCCAACCCAGCTGTAGAAAGGTTTTCTCCAGTGGCTGAGAACAGACACACAAGGTTAATGCAGGAAACTGTAATCTGAAACACAGTTACATAGGAAGCAGCATTATTTGCTAGCAGTCTGCAATGCAGCTATACACTCAGTGTGCATTCAAAGACAATGCGCTTACTGAAGCAGATATAAAACATCATAAAAGATGCAGCAGAGAGTTTAAAGACTTTAGATATCTGTGCTTTTACTGTTCTGTTTCAAATGCTAATATGTGCAATTACATACCTCCTTGGACTCACTCTGTAAGAACAGTATGACCACTTGCTGACTTGGTTCTATCCAAAGGCAGCTTGACAATTCAATAAGATACAGAAGGTGAATCCAACACAATCATTTTCAGATAAGTGCAGAACAGGCAATGTTTTTACAATCTTTTGAAGTGTAAAAAGACTAAGCCCTGTCTCTGCAAAGAATGAACACATTGAGTGAGGGAGCATGGAAAAAACTATTGCCCTGCTATAGGAACCAACAGGAAAGTGTTGCCGAGCTCAGATGACAAACATAGAGTGCAGCAGCTCTACAGTGTTGGTCTTTTTTTATATATCTGGCAGATGAATTGAGAGCTCTGGGAGCTTAGGAGATGGACGGCACAATTTTTGCTTTGGTAGATGGTACATTTGCAGACTGCAGTGCCACCATCTAAAGCTCTGCGTGGCACCTTTTGGCCTGACTCATTGAATAGGCACTTGAATGCTTAGGGGTTACTTGTGGTTCATAGGACAATTCAGCAGAGGAGGGCATGGAGGAGGAGGGGGTAGAGCTGACAAATCCCGCATGATCACCACTAACTGTATGGAGACATGGCGTCACAACAAGCTGCAGCACTGAGTGCTGTCTTGCATCCTTCTACCCAGTGTGCTATTGTAATGTTCTGGTACCTCTGGTACCCTTATTTCCACATTTCTCTCTTAATATTGCGTCCCATCTTGCTATCCAACTGGAACGCATACACCTTTAACCACTTAAGCCCCGGAAGATTTTACCCCCATTCCGACCAGGGGGTATTTTGCGATTCGGCACTGCGTGACTTTAACGGACAATTGCGCGGTCGTGCGACGCTGTACCTAAACGAATTTGGCGTCCTTTTTTTCCCACAAACAGAGCTTTCTTTTGGTGGTATTTGATCACCTGTGCGATTTTTTGATCACGCGCTATAAACAAAAAAGAGCTTCAATTTTGCAAAAATAGCAATATTTTTCACATTTTTTTATATGAAATTCCCCAAAAAAAAAATTTAAAAATCAAAATTTTTTTACTTTTTCGGCCAATTTGTTTTATGCTACCTATGTTTGGTAAAAAAAATTGCAAAAAGCGTATTTTGATTGGTTTGCGCAAAAGTTATCGCGTTTACTAACAAAGGGAAAGATTTCTGTCATTTTTGTTGTTTTTTTTTTTAACGTGTAATGGCGGCGATCTGCGATTTTTTTTGCGGTACTGCGACATTGCGGCGGACAGATCGGACCCTTGACTGACATTTTTGACACTTTTGGGGTTACCAGTGACATTTCTACAGTAATCAGTGCTATATATATGCACTGTTACTGTAAAAATACACTGGTAGTGAAGGGGTTAACTTTATTTGGGAGGGAGGGGCTGTGTGTATCCCTAGGGGCGTGCTTTCTACTGTGATTGGCTGGGGCTTGAGCTGTATGGACACTGATCAACGGATCTACATACTAGATCCGAGTGATCAGTATCCTAACAGCAAGGAGAATGACAGGCAGCTTGTTTACACAGGCTGCCTGACATTCTCCCTCTCCCCCGCCGATCGCCGAGTGACCGGCGGACATCGGGTCCGCCGGTCACACGCGCGGGGGGGTCCGTGACCACGCGGGAGCGCGCCTCCGGGGGCGCGCGCTCGCTCCCTAGACCCTCACAAGCTAGTGACGTAGCCCTACGTCACTTTGCCTGTGAGGGGCTGACTGCCGACGTAGATCGGTGTTAGGCAGTCGGCAAGTGGTTAAGGGCAATGACGTCATCGCCGGGCGCCGCTATGAGCGGCTATTTCAATCGCCGGCTTTCTCTCACTCATTGCTCGTTCAAACCGCATGTTGCCTTGTCTTGTCCAATGCTGCCGGAGCTTCAAGCTATTCCCCTTGCCTGAACAAGACCGGAACCTCGCTACCGATCCAGTATCTCGCTACCGGATTACTCCATTACTTTTGGACCTTGCTACTACTAACTCATCTAGGGATAAGTACCCCGCAGGGGATTCCTTCCTCAACCTAACTTTCACTATCTGCTACTGCATACTAAAGGGACTATTACTATCTAAGCTATTTCTATCATCTGCATAGATTGCTAGCTCTTGGGACTACCATCACCTATCATTGCACTAGGTTACTCTCTCTTGCATACTTCATCTGCTGTCCCCTACCACCTGTTACTATACATGATTGCTAAAACCTATCTGCATACTATCATCACCTACCACTCTCCTGAATACTACTACTAAGTGCTCACCATTCTATTGCCTGTCTCTCACCTCTATTCTATCATATACATTCTATCACTCCAGGAACATCATATTGAGTGTATGTATATTTGCATAACAGGCTGTACACAGTGATGAAGTCCTGAGAGTTGGATATGTTGTTCAACACATTCTCTACATGACTACTGAGTGTAATAATTCTGCAGCTGCAAATCCATTCACTAACAAAAAACGCATGAGCGTTACAGATTGAACGAGCCCGAAAAAATATGGATTCAGCAGAATTACCCACTCAAGTAATGCAATTAAAACAACAAGTAGATGCATTGATACTTGCTCTTACAGAGGTAAAAAACGAAAATCAGGCTTTAAGACAGCAGGTTGGCCGTCTTGCGCAGCTCTCTGCTGCTCAGCCCCGTGAGCCTAAGATAAACCCTCCTCCGGTGTTTACTGGTGATCGGAGTAAATTTCGTGAATTTAAAAACGCATGTCGATTGCTATTCTTGTTGAAACCTCATACCTACCCCACTGACCAAATCAAAGTCTGTACCACTATTTCCTATCTGACGGGTGATCCCCGGGCCTGGGCAGACTCTCTCTTTGAGAAAGATGACCCACTTCTTAACTCCTATCCTTTATTCCTAGCGCAACTCGCTAGTTTATATGAAGACCCCAATAGGCAGAGTACTGCTGATACCCAATTGAGGGCTTTAAAACAAGGAAGGAGACCTGTTGAGGACTTCGTGGCAGATTTCAAAAGATGGTCCCTTGATTCAGGGTGGAATGACACATCCTTGCGAACGCAGTTCAGACTCGGCCTATCAGAAGCCGTTAAAGACGAGCTCGCCCGAGCGGATTTACCTGACACCTTGGATGGCCTGATACAGACCAGTATCAATATTGACAGACGACTGCGAGAAAGAAAGGCTGAGAAGAGGGGATTGCCATTGTCCAGTCCTTCTCGGATGTTGCCTGTTGACCCTACTCCTATGGAGGTAGGAATGATACGCCCACCTTTGACCTTTTCCGAACGTGCCAGGAGGAAAACCGAACATCTCTGCATGTACTGCGCATCCCCGGATCATTTGATAAACAGCTGTCCCCTTGTCCGCAAAAAAGAGGGTGAGTGTTCAAATGTCTTGCTAGGGGGACTAACAACTTCATTTTCTAATTCTTATCTTTTTATTCATTTGACATTACAGTGGGACCAAACTAGGATCACCACCAAGGCTATGGTCGACACAGGATCTTGTGGGAACTACCTTGATACTTGTTTTGTTACCTTAAATAAAATACCTATTATTTCAAAACTTAAACCTGTCTCTGTTAGTTTCATTAACGGTATTCCGTTATCCTCTGGTCCCATCACTAATCAGACACAGGCACTCCTTGTCACTGCTGACGGGTCTCATGTGGAGACCACCACTTTTGATGTACTGACCTCACCACATTTTCCCATTATTTTGGGACTTCCCTGGTTACACATACATCAACCAATCATCGATTGGAAAACAAGAACTCTAACCTTCTCTTCTCACTACTGCGAAACCACGTGTAATCTCTCATCACATGGAAGGATCCTGTCTGTGGTGTCGGATGAGATTATACCAATATGTTATCAGGATTTGTCGGAAGTCTTCCTTGAGAAAAACGCTCAAGTGTTGCCTCCCCATAGGGACTATGATTGTTGTATCGATCTACTCCCTAATAGCAAATTGCCTTTCGGTCACGTTTATCCTCTTTCACAGGATGAACTCTCTCATCTCAAGGAATACTTGGATGAAAATTTGGCGAAAGGATTCTTCAGACCTTCTACTTCCTCCACTGCTGCAGGACTCTTCTTTGTCCGCAATAAAGATTCAAGTCTCAGGCCTATTATTGATTTCAGACAATTAAATACCATTACAATAAAGGATCGTTATCCTTTACCTCTTATTCCTGAACTTATAGAACAGGTGCGCGGAGCTTCCTACTTTTCGAAATTGGACCTAAAAGGGGCATACAACTTAATTCGAATCCGTGACGGGGATGAATGGAAGACAGCATTCAGAACCAGATACGGACTGTTTGAGTACATCGTGATGCCATTTGGGTTGTGTAATGCTCCCGCAGCCTTCCAACGATTTATAAATGACATATTCAGAGACTTGCTTGATGTTTGTGTTGTAGTATATCTGGACGATATACTTATTTATTCTCATTCCTTATCTGAACACATAAAACATGTAAGACTCGTGTTGTCAAGACTACTTGCACATAATTTATATGTTAAATTAAAAAAATGTTTATTTCATAAAGAGGAAGTACTATTCCTAGGATACATTATATCCAAAAATGGAATCAAAATGGACATGAGCAAAATATCCTGTATTCTAGATTGGCCTGTGCCAACAACTCGCAAAGCATTACAAAGATTCCTCGGATTCTCTAACTACTATAGAAAGTTCATCAAGAACTTCTCTGCTATTGTGAGACCTCTCACACAACTCACAAGTACAAAAAAACAATTCAAATGGTCAGAAGAAGCAAATGGAGCTTTCTGCTTGTTGAAATCAAGCTTTACTTCTGCTCCCATACTACGCCATCCAGACCCATCCCTTCAATATATTTTGGAGGTAGATGCGTCAAATATGGCAGTAGGAGCAGTTCTCTCACAACGACCAACAAACACTTCACCACTTCACCCAGTTGCTTTCTTCTCGAAGTCACTAAGCAGCCCCGAGGTGAATTACCCAGTGGGTGAAAAAGAGTTACTAGCCATAAAACTGGCATTAGAGAATTGGCGACACCTACTTGAGGGTACTCGATTGCCAATCCTTATATACACAGATCACAAAAACCTTCAATACCTTCAGACTAATAGAACTCTTTCCCACCGGCAGGTACGATGGTCATTATTCTTTTTGAGATTTAATTTTCTAGTGACCTATACACCTGCAGACAAAAATAAAAAAGCGGATGCGCTTTCACGATTAACCGAAGATAGCTACGCCGAGGTTCCCTCAGTTCCTATAATACCCTATGAACGTATTGTCGGTGTTGTCCGTTCCCTGAAGGAAGAGATTTTGCACAGCATAGGACTGGATTCACCTCCACCACAACTAAATGCTGATGCAGAAGGCTTCCTCTATTACAACGATAAACTATACATACCCCCTACTATGCGAACCAAGATCTTGGAATTGTCGCATGATGTACCTATGGCAGGACATATGGGTATGACTAAAACATTCAATTTACTTACTAGGCAATTTTGGTGGCCTGACATGAAGACGACTTTACAAAAGTTTGTTTCATCTTGTGACATCTGTGCAAGGTCCAAAATTGACACTACAAAACCATCGGGTCTACTTTGTAGTTTACCAATACCCCAGGTTCCATGGGAAGTGGTGTCCTTAGACTTTATAGTAGAACTACCACCTTCCAAAGGATTCAAAACCATTTTAGTGTCAGTGGACCATCTGACCAAGATGGCACATTTCATTCCTATCCGAAGACTACCTTCATCCAAGCAAACAGCGGAATTACTTGTGAAACATTTCTTTAAGTTACATGGTATTCCAAAAACACTTCTGTCTGACCGTGGTTCACAGTTTATCTCAAAGTTTTGGCAAGCTCTATGTCAGATTCTACGAATAGAGCGAAAACATACTCCTCCTTACCACCCTCAGACCAACGGACAGACAGAAAGAGTCAACCAGTGCATTGAGCAATATCTACGTTGCTATACTTCATATCTACAGGACGATTGGGTGGACCTCCTCCCGCTGGCGGAATTCGCCTATAACAACGCGACCCACAGCACTACTAAACAAAGTCCATTCTACTTAAACTATGGGTTTCATCCCACACTTCTTCCACCACGTATCTTGCCATCAAGTAATCCAGTGGCCTCTGATTATCTTACCCAAATAAAGGATTCCCTGGGTTTACTCAACACCACCATCTCACATGCCCATAGCCAACAAAAGAGGTACTACGACCTTCGTAGAAAACCCTCTCCCCAATATGCCATTGGGGATCTTGTTTGGCTTTCTACAAAAACTTTGAGATTAAAGATCCCTAGTAAAAAACTTGGACCTTTATTCCTGGGACCTTTCCCAATAAAGAAGCTTATTGGAAAAGCTGCAGTACAACTCACATTACCAACAGACCTCAAGATACATCCCATCTTCCATGTGTCTCTACTAAAGCCCCATGTTCCTAACCAAGGAATAAGGCCTACCATCTCACCTCCACCTCCTGTACAAGTTGAAGGCGGAGAAGAATTTGAGATAAAGGAGATTCTGGATTCTCGTATCCATAGAAGAAGACTCCAATATCTAGTACGATGGAAGAACTATGGGCCCCAAGACGACACCTGGCTGGATACCTCCGATATACATGCCCCTAGACTGATTCGCAATTTCCACTCGAAATACCCGGAAAAACCAGTTCTAGAGGCCTTCCGGAGCCGGCCTTAAGGGGGGGGTACTGTAATGTTCTGGTACCTCTGGTACCCTTATTTCCACATTTCTCTCTTAATATTGCGTCCCATCTTGCTATCCAAATGGAACGCATACACCTTTAAGGGCAATGACGTCATCGCCGGGCGCCGCTATGAGCGGCTATTTCAATCGCCGGCTTTCTCTCACTCATTGCTCGTTCAAACCGCATGTTGCCTTGTCTTGTCCAATGCTGCCGGAGCTTCAAGCTATTCCCCTTGCCTGAACAAGACCGGAACCTCGCTACCGATCGAGTATCTCGCTACCGGATTACTCCATTACTTTTGGACCTTGCTACTACTAACTCATCTAGGGATAAGTACCCCGCAGGGGATTCCTTCCTCAACCTAACTTTCACTATCTACTACTGCATACTAAAGGGACTATTACTATCTAAGCTATTTCTATCATCTGCATAGATTGCTAGCTCTTGGGACTACCATCACCTATCATTGCACTAGGTTACTCTCTCTTGCATACTTCATCTGCTGTCCCCTACCACCTGTTACTATACATGATTGCTAAAACCTATCTGCATACTATCATCACCTACCACTCTCCTGAATACTACTACTAAGTGCTCACCATTCTATTGCCTGTCTCTCACCTCTATTCTATCATATACATTCTATCACTCCAGGAACATCATATTGAGTGTATGTATATTTGCATAACAGGCTGTACACAGTGATGAAGTCCTGAGAGTTGGATATGTTGTTCAACACATTCTCTACATGACTACTGAGTGTAATAATTCTGCAGCTGCAAATCCATTCACTAACAAAAAACGCATGAGCGTTACAGCTATGAACTAAATATATTGTCCCTAACCTTGCTGGACCACGTGCCAGCAGTAATGTAGACCTTGCAGCTGACTGCCTTGCCCAACGATGCCACAACACTGCCTTCTATGTGATGGTAGAGAGTTGGAATGGCCTTATCTGAAAAGAAATAGTAACTTAGAACCTGCCATTGTGGTACAGCACATTCTGCAGATTCACGGAAGATGGCAGGATCCACCTGACGGAAAGGTAGGAGTTGTAAAGCCTACAGCTTTGACAAACTTGAATTTAGAGGCTAGGCATTTGGGTGGCAGTGACTGTTTTTTTTTTTTTTTTGCTGCAGCAGATGGGGCAGAGAAATTTGCCTGCTATAGTCTGCAGCTGGTGGTGTGCTATGGCAGACATGCTGCAAGGACCTGGAATACCCTGCGCTATACCATCATCCCTGTCAGTGAGGGCTGCTGAGAGGTCATGAGGTATAGTGGGGGTAGACCAAAAAGGTGAGGGTGAGGAGGAGCAGAATTGCAACCCTTTTGTGTAGCTTTCAGGTGCTCTTGCCAACAGGCTGAGTGGTGAGAGGTTAAATGCCTTGTCAATCATGTGGTACCCAAATGGCTTGTGTTTTTGCCACACTTCGTGTGCTTGAGGCAAAGCTTGAAAATTTAAACCGTGCGATCGACTGCATATGTGCTAAAAAAGGCTCAAACAGCTGAGCTGTGGGAAGTGAGCCAGGAGGTAACAGCTCCACAATCTGGTGGAATAGGGTGGCTGCTCTCCACTCTTCCATGATGGCTGCCTCTTTGGGCTTGTGCCTCACCCTCACTTTCCTTCTCTGCTCTATCTGGCATCCAAGTCGCATCAGTGACCTCATCATTATCATCCCCTCCATCCTCATTATCACTGGAGACAACATGGCAATACACTGTGGCTGGGGGAACATGACTGCCAATTTGTTGTTTACCAGTGTTCTCCCCTCTCTGTAGGCTCATGTTCCTACCTTCCTCAATCTCAGAGCCAAGATCTGAATAAACAAATGGCTGTTCATCATCAGGGAGCAGGTGGCTGATGCCGTGTTCAAATAATCCCCTTGACTAAGCTCCAAGGGTGAAACGAAACACGTTGGGGGTGTGGCCAGGCAAGAGCCCAGGCTAAGGTTGTCTCTCCTACTGCCAGATGTATGGTACCAAGGATTTTTCCGCTCTTCCTCCCAGTGACTACAGGAGCTGAAATTAGCTCCATCCCTTGCTGGCACTCCTGCAGTGGATGCAGAATCACCCACACTACTTCCCATAGTGATCAAGCCTGAGCGGCACATTAAATAAAACATGGGTGGCTGTATTCAAATAACTCAGCTGACTCCTCAATGCCTGATGCTGGGGCTATGACCAGAGTAGCTGTGGACAAGGAGGAAAAATAAGCCACTCTGGCAGCTGCAGTGAACTGCACACTAGTCTCTGCTTGGGTGACAGAGGATGAGGAAGATGAGGGTGGTTTAGTAAGCCAGTCCACCACCTCCTCTGCATATGCTGTGACTGGATAGCATGGGCAACATCACTAAACAGAGGAGATAATGGCCTGCCTGAGGACTGACCACGTCCACCTTTGCCTGTTGACATTTGCTAGGAAATGTATTTAGAACCCCCAAACATATTATATATATATATATATATATATATATATATATATATATATATTTAGCAAAGATTCTGGAGAAAAAAATGGCGGTCGTTGCAATATTTTTTGTCACACGGTATTTGCGCAGCGATCTTTTTGGGAAAAAATACAATTCACTGCATTTAAAAAAAATAAACAGTAAAGTTAGCCCAATTTTTTTGTATATTGTGAAAGATGATGTCACTCTAAGTAAGATACCTAACATGTTACGGTTTAAAATTGCACACACTATGGTACTTAAAAATCTCTATAGGCGACGCTTTTAAAATTTTTAATAGTTACCAGTTTAGAGTTACAGAGGATGTCTTTTTCTAGAATTATTGCTCTCACTCTGGGGATCGTGGCGATACATCACATGTTTGGTTTAAACACCGTTTTCATTTGCGGGCACGACTTACATATGTGCTTTCTTTCGTGCGCGAGCTCATGGGGATGGGGGCGCTTTAAAATGTATTTTTTCCCCATTTATTTTGTTACATTCTTTATTTTTTAACATAGGTTTTTTTTCACTTTTATTGCTGTCACAAGGAATGTAAACATCCCTTGTGACAGTAATAGGCAGTGGCATGTACTCTTTATGGAGGGATCTAAAAGACCCCCGACCCCTCCACTCCAAAGTATTCAAAATGGCAAAATCTGCATTTTTTAATACTGAAATTTTTTTTAAGTTGGCTCCATTGGCAGCCGAGTAAACCTAAAATTATGTTGTGATGTCGCTTCCAGGTTACATGATCGGATATCCAATGTATGCCAAATCCGGCTTTGTTCGGTACTCCAACCAGCCGGTGGGATGGGAGACCCAGGCAGAGCCGCAGAAGGTGTCGGGAGGAGGGGGACGTCACCAACCGCTCGGTGGGATAACAGTCGAGCAGCTGCTGTGCTGCATTGGCTGTTATCTTCTTAAAGCCGACCACCAGCTCTAAAAACGGAACTGCGTTGATGCCTGCGTTAAACACACAGTAACGCATTAAAATTTACTAATGTAAACATGCAGTAATGCACTGAAACATACTGCGTTAAACGTGCAGTAATGTACTGGAATGTACTGCGTTAAACGTGCAGTAACACACTGAAATATACTGCGTTAAATGAGCAATTACGCACTGAAATATATAGTGATAAATGTGCAGTAACGCACTGAAATGTACTGCGTTAAATGTGCAGTAATGCCCTGAAGTGTACTGCGTAAGTGTGCAGTAATGCACTGAAATATATTTTGTAAAAATGGGCAGTAAAGCACTGAAATGTACTGCTTTAAACATGCAGTAACGTACTGAAATGTACAGCGTTAAATGGGCCGTAATGCACTTAAATATACTGTGTTAAATGTGCAGTAATGCGCTGAAACATACTGTTGCGCAGTATTGTACTTAAAATGTACTGCGTTAAATGGGCAGTTACACACTAAAATATGTAGGGATAAGTGTGCAGTAACGCACTGAAATGTACTGCATAAACGTGCAGTAATGCACTGAAATATACTTTGTTAAACGTGCACTAATGTACTGAAATATACTGCATCAAATGTGCAGTAATGCACTGAAATATACTGCTTTAAATGTGCAGTAATGCACTGAAATATATAGCATTAAATGCGCAGTAATGCACTGAAATACACATCATTAAATGTTCAGTAGGCCACTGTAAAACACAGCGTTAAACGTGCAGTAACGCACTGAAATATACTTCGTTAAACATGCAGTAATGCACTGAAATATAGTTCGTTAAATGTGCAGTAATGCACTGAAATACACAGCGTTAAATGTGCAGTAACGCACGGAAATATACAGTACTTAACATGCAGTAATGTACTGAAATATACAGCATTAAAAGTGCAGTAATGCACTAAAATATACAGCGGTAAATGTGCAGAAATATACTGCATTAAACGTGAAATAAGTACTGAAATATACAGTGTTAAATGTGCAGCAACAACTGAAATATACAGCGTTCAATGCACAGTAACGTACTAAAATTTACTGCGTTAAACATGCAGTAACACACTGAAATATACTTCATTAAATGTGCAGTAACACACTGAAATATACAGCATTAAATGTGCAGTAACACACTGAAATATAAAGCGTTAAATGTGCAGTAGCACACTGAAATATGCTGCGTTAAATGTTCAGTAACGCACTGAAATATACTTAGTTAAACATGCAGTAATGCACTGAAATATACTTCATTAAATGTCCACTAGTGCACTGAAATATAATTTGTTAAATGTGCAGTAACACACTGAAAGATACTGCGTTAAATTTGCAGTAACACACTGCAATATGCGGCGTTAAATCTGCAGTAATGCACTGAAATATACTGCATTAAACGAGCAGTAAGCACTTAAATATACAACGTTAAACGTGCAGTACCACACTGAAATCTACAGTGTTAAAGGTGCAGTAACACACTGAAAGATACTGCGTTAAATTTACAGTAACACACTGCAATATGCGGCGTTAAATCTGCAGTAATGCACTGAAATATACTGCATTAAACGTGCAGTAAGCACTTAAATATACAACGTTAAACGTGCAGTACCACACTGAAATCTACAGTGTTAAAGGTGCAGTAATACACTGAAATATACTGTTTTAAACATGCAGTAATGCACTGAAAGTACTGCTTTTAACGTGCAGTAGCAAACTGAAATATACTGCGTTAAACAAGCAGTTATGCACTGAAATATACTACGTTAAATGTGCAGTAATGCACTGAAATATGCTTCGTTAAACATGCAGAAATGCACTGAAATATACTATGTTAAATGTGCAGTAAACTGCAGTAAACCTGCCCTGACAAAATAAACAGACACTTAAGTAATAATGAATGGTCAAACTACGCTCACGCTTCACTATCCCTAGATTCACACTAAACTGACACTAAAGTAAAAATGAATGGTCAAACTACACTCATGCGTTAAACATGCAGTAACGCACTGAAATATACTGCGTTAAACATGCAATAAGCACTGGAATATACAGCGTTAAACGCGCAGTAACACACTATCACGTACCTGGAGGTGAGCCTGAACGGTGAGGAAGGCCTCTCTTACGCCCTCTAACTCGGGACCCCTGATAGTGCAGACAGGAGGTGTCGAGTATAGAGTAGCACGAGTGCCTGATGTAGCTGGAAGCAGGCTGATGTCCACAGACAGGGATAGCCGGGTAGGTCCAGAGCAGGTATGCAGGCAACTGGTGCTGGTGGCAGGAGCGTAGTGAGACAAGCCGGGTCAGAAGCCAAACGGTCATACAGGAGCCAGAAGGAGCAGACTGGAGCGGAGGTCAAGGGACAAGCCGAGGTCGGTGCAGGCGGAGAGCAGAGGATAGTCAGGACAAGCTGGGTCTGGTACTGGTAAACAGGATACAGGTAGCAGGTTCAAGTCAACAAGGCTGAAGACAAAGCAGCACTGAACCTGTGTGCTGATCCAGCTTAAATAGTGCTCTTCCTTGATGAGAAGGGTGGAGCCAGGATTAGCCTGTGAGTTTAACTCATCTTCTGCCAGAGCCTGTCTGACAAAACCTCTTCTTACATTGCCCCCTCCCAATGGGCAGCCTCCGGATGCCCAAACGGGCTAGTTTCTCAGGGTGATTACGTTTGAATGCTTGGATTAGGTCATTTGCATGAATATTGGTTACTGGCTCCCAGGAATTATCTTCAGGTCCATAACCTTTCCATTTAATTAAGTATTGGACTAGGTTGCCTCTTTTCCTGCAATCAATAATGGATTCTACTTCGAATTCCTCTTCTCCATCGATTAGCATGGGTTCAGGAGGCCCATTGATCCATCCAGGGAAAGGGTCTGGAAATGTAGATTTCAGCAATGATACGTGGAAGACAGGGTGGATTTTAAAAGACTCAGGTAACAGTAATTCATAGGTCACATCATTAATTTTCCTTTTAACTGGAAAGGGGCCTATGAACTTGGGCCCAAGGTTAGTTTTAGGTTGGTTGTGGCCAGCCATACCTTGTCACCAGGTTCCAAGATCAGTTCTCCTCTTCTCTTTCTGTCATAGAACCTCTTGTTACATTCTTGAGCTTTGGCCATAGTTTCCTGTAGTAATCTGTTATTGGAAGTAAAAAAATTAACCGTGTCCTGGACAGCAGGAACAGGCCCTTCGGGAACTGTGGTGACCAGGAAGGAAGGATGGTAGCCATAATTGGCAAAGAACGGGGTTTGCTTAATAGCAGAATGTTCGGAATTATTGTAGGCAAACTCGGCCAGTGGTAACAGCGTTACCCAATCATCCTGTGAATAAGAGGAAAAACAGCGTAAATACTGCTCCAAAGTCTGATTAGTCCTTTCTGTCTGGCCATTGGTCTGTGGGTGGTAAGCTGAAGAAAAGGATAGTTGAATTCTCAATTTTTCACAAAGGGATTTCCAAAACTTGGAGGTAAATTGGACCCCACGATCAGACACTATGTTAGTAGGAACTCCATGCAATCTTACAATCTCCTTGATGAACATTTTGGCAGTATCTGCGGCTGATGGTGTACCCTTCATTGGCAGGAAATGTGCCATCTTGGATAGTCGATCTACGACTACAAAGATGGTAGTGTGACCCTCGGATGGGGGCAGTTCCACAATGAAATCCATGGATATCATTTTCCAGGCCCTGTCTGGAATTGGCAAAGGTCTGAGTAGACCCCAAGACTTAGTTCTGGTTGTCTTGTTCCGAATGCAGGTGACACAGGTCTCAACATATTTCCTACAGTCCTTCTCCAGGCTAGGCCACCAGAAGGTACGCTGGAGCAGTTCAGTAGTCTTGTGGATACCAAAGTGACCAGCGAGTGTGTGATCATGGCAGAGGCCCAGAATATTGACCCGGAATCTTTCGGGAATAAAGATTTTATTGTTGTGCCAAAGAAGTCCATCCTTAATTTGTAGAGTAACTCCGGGAAGAGGTGGCATTCCTCTAGACGCCTGTTTGATTTGGGATAGTAAGTCTTCTTGTAGCAACAGGAAGTTCCCCGAAGACAGGATCGTATCTGGAATCACAGATTCTTCCGCCTCACAGAACATGCGGGAGAGCGCATCAGGTTTAGTGTTCTTTGATCCCGGCCTATAGGTAACGTGGAAAGAAAATCTTGAAAAAAAAAGAGCCCACCTGGCCTGACGTGGTCTTAAACGTTTCGCAGCTCGCAGGTATTCCAGATTTTTATGGTCTGTGTATACCAGGATTGGATGAGTTGCTCTTTCTAGAAGGTACCTCCATTCTTCTAGAGCTGCTTTAATTGCCAAGAGTTCACGATCACCCACGTCGTAATTCCTCTCTGCAGGAGACAGTTTACGTGAAAAAAAGGCAACAGGATGCAAGAGGGCCTTGGCTCCTTGGCGTTGGGATAATACTGCTCCAACCGCTGACTCGGAAGCGTCTACCTCCAGGACATAAGGTAGAGCGGGGTCAGGATGTCGGAGCACAGGTGCGGAGGTAAACAGGGTCTTCAGGGTTTCAAAAGCAGCTTGTGCCTCAGGAGTCCACTGAAACCGAATACCCTGTCTGGTCAACTGGGTGATAGGAGAAATAATTGCAGAAAAGTTCTTGATGAATTTCCGATAAAAGTTTGCAAAACCGACAAACCGCTGTACCCCTTTCTTGTCTGTGGGGGCTGGCCAGTCTAAAATGGCAGACACTTTTTGCGTATCCATCTTGATGCCCTCTGTGGAAAGAACCAGACCCAAGAATTGAATGTCCTGTCGGCTAAACTCACATTTTTCGGGTTTTGCATATTAGCCATGTTGCCTAAGTCGGGCCAAAACACTCTTTACATGCCCATGATGATCCTCCAAGGTAACAGAAAAGATCAGGATATCATCAAGATATACAATGACAAATAAGTCCAGAAAGTCTCGAAAAATGTAATTTATGAAATGCTAGAAGGTGACCGGGCATTACAGAGTCCGAAGGGCATTAAAAGGTACTCGAGTGCCCAAAACGAGTGCGAAATGCAGTCTTCCACTCGTCACCTTCCCGGATTCGCACCAGATTATATGCTCCACGTAGATCCAACTTGGTAAACACGGTAGCAGAACAAAGTCTCTGGAATAGTTCTGGTACCAGGGGTAAGGGATAACGGTTTTTGATTGTGATCTTATTTAAGTCCCGATAATCCACACAGGGTCGGAGAGAGTGGTTTTTCTTCTCCACAAAGAAAATCCCTGCTCCGGCCGGGGACGTGGAAGGGCGAATAAAACCTTTCCTTAGGCTGTCATCGATGTACTCCTTTAAAGCTGTGAGTTCAAGCTCTGTGAGGGGAAAAATTCGTCCAAAAGGTATTTCGGCTCCAGGGAGGAGCTCGATTGGACAGTCGTATGGTCTGTGGGGAGGAAGAGTCTCTGCTCCTTTTTTACTGAAGACGTCTAGAAAGTCATGATAGATCACAGGAACAGAGGAACGAACTTCATCATCAGACTCGATGCATAGCAGTGAAGGTGGTTGAAGAGGTTGTTGGAAGAAGCAAAGCTGTCGACAGTAAGGGGATAGGAACTCAATTTCTCCTGTTTTCCAGTTGATACAGGGGTTGTGCGCCTGTAGCCATGGCATTCCCAAAATGATAGGAAATAAGGGGGAAGTGATAACATCCAGGCGCAGAAGTTCCTTGTGGTTGCCAGATATGGTGGCAGGTAAGGGAAGAGTCTCTTGAGTGACAGGCCCAGATTTTATACGTGACCCATCTGCCAAATGGATTGCCATTCCATTAGATCTCAGCTTTAAAGGGACCTTGAGTTGGTTAGCAAACTCTTGGTCGATGAAGCAGCTACAGGCTCCAGAGTCAATAATGGCGGGTACCCGGATAGCCCCTTCTGGAAGCTGTAAGGAGACAAGGACAGTCAGGTGAGAGGAGTTATGGGAACTCGATTCCTGGTTGATAGAAGAGAGAGTTAAGCACTTACGGCTCTTGGCGGGGCAGGATCTCACCGCAGTACAGGCATAGATCGTTCAACCGACGACGTTGGCGTTCTTCTGGAGAGAGAGAAGGCCGAAGCATGCCGAGCTGCATCGGCTCTGGAGTGTCAGCAGCAGGTGGGGCAGAGACTGAGGGTGTAGGCCCTGAAGGGCGGAAGACTCGCGGCATCATCCACATAGGTCGAAGTTGCTCACCAGCCCTTTCTGAACGGCGTTCTCTTAGGCGCCGATCGATTTGGATAGCCAGATTAATTAGAGCTTCCAGAGAACCTGGCACCCCCACACGGGCCAATTTGTCCTTTAGAGGATTGGAAAGTCCCAATCGGAATTGATAGCGAAGGGCGGCGTCATTCCAATCGGTGTCAGCACTCCAGCGTCTGAAGTCTGACGCATAATCTTCTGCCGTTCTGCGGCCTTGCTGAAGGGTATGAAGGGCCGCTTCGGCAGTATTGGTCTTCTGAGGGTCCTCATACAACTCAGCCATAGCTCCGAAGAATAAGTTCACATTTGATAGGCAAGGATCCTTATGTTCAAGTAGACGGTGGGCCCAGGACTGGGGTTCTCCTTGCAGAAGAGAAATAACATAGCCTACTTTGGTAGCCTCCAGGGAGAAGGTACGGGGCTGTAGGGCAAAGTATAGCTCACAGGCATTATGGAAGGATCTAAATTTGCTGCGATCGCCTGAAAACCTTTCCGGGGTTGGTACCCGGGGTTCAGGTGGCAAAAACATTACAGCCGGTGAGGCAGAAGATCCTCCAGGAGCAGGAGATGCAGGAGCTGCAGGAGATGACAAGGTTAATGACTGGACACGTCCCTCAAGTCGGTTATAACCCTCTTGCAGGTCCTTGACAGACTGTGTAAGTGCTGCCAGGTGATGGCATAATTCGTCCATTGGAGAGGTTCCTCGTTCAGGCTCTGACATTGGCTGCTTTGTACTATCACGTACCTGGAGGTGAGTCTGAACGGTGAGGAAGGCCTCTCTTACGCCTCTGACTCGGGACCCCTGATAGTGCAGACAGGAGGTGCCGAGTATAGAGTAGCACGAGTGCCTGATGTAGCTGGAAGCAGGCTGATGTCCACAGACAGGGATAGCCGGGTAGGTCCAGAGCAGGTATGCAGGCAACTGGTGCTGGTGGCAGGAGCGTAGTGAGACAAGCTGTGTCAGAAGCCAAACGGTCATACAGGAGCCAGAAGGAGCAGACTGGAGCAGAGGTCAAGGGACAAGCCGAGGTCGGTGCAGGCGGAGAGCAGAGGATAGTCAGGACAAGCCGGGTCTGGTACTGGTAAACAGGATACAGGTAGCAGGTTCAAGTCAACAAGGCTGAAGACAAAGCAGCACTGAACCTGTGTGCTGATCCAGCTTAAATAGTGCTCTTCCTTGATGAGAAGGGTGGAGCCAGGATTAGCCTGTGAGTTTAACTCATCTTCTGCCAGAGCCTGTCTGACAAAACCTCTTCTTACACACACTGAAATATACTGCATTCAACATGCAGTAATGCACTGAAATATACTGTGTTAAATGTACTAATGCACTGAAATAAACTGCGTTAAACATGGAGTAAAACACTGAAATATACTGCGTTAAAAGTGCAGTAACGCATTGAAATATACTGCAGTAAACCTGCCCTGTCAAAATAAGCTGACACCATAGTAAAAATGAATGGCCAAACTACACTCACACTGCATTATCACTAGATTCCCAGTAAATTAACACTAAAGTAAAAATGAATGGTGAAATTACACTCACGCTGCACTATCACTGGATTCACACTAAACTGATATTCTACTCTGATAATATAATCCCAATAGAACACTATAGCACACTATCTCGCTAGTAGTACTGAGTGAACAGAGCCCTGTTCTATCTCTCTCCTTGCCTATATCACACTGCAAATTGTTGTTCTGGGGAGAATATTTTTATACCGTGGTGTGGGACTAAGAGCAATGAGCCATGATTGGATAGAGTCATCATTACTTTCTCAAATCATGGCTCTGACAATGCTCTGTGCCCTGATTGGGAAAAGCTTTCAATGCTTCAACCAATCAGGGATTCTAATGCACTGTGCGGCGGCGCAGTGCATTGTGGCTGTTTGGCGGGCTGAACAAATGGTCAAACGCCCCGATAATTCAGGTGTCTGTCGAACGGGCGAACAGCCAATGTTCGGCCCGTACTCAAGCTCGGGAAAACCGTTCGCCAAACTCTTTCCACAACTTGAAGTTAATAAGCATACACAATTTTTACATGACACAGTACATGACATACACTTACTAGCCACTTTATTAGGTACACCTGTTCAATTGCTTGGTAACACAAATTGATAAACAGCCAATCCCAGGGCAGCATTTCAATGCATTTAGGCATCTAGACATGATGAAGACGACTTGCTGAAGTTCAAACCGAGCATCAGAATGGGGAAGAAAGGGAATTTAAGTGACTTTGAATGTGGCATATTCATTGGTGCCAGAAGGGCTGGTCTGAGTATTTCAAACACTGCTGATCTACTGGGATTTTCACATACAACAATCTCCAGGGTTTACAGAGAAAGGTCTGAAAAAGAAAAAATATCAAGTGAGCAGCAGTTGTGTGGATAAAAATGCTTTGTTGATGTCAGAGGAGAATGGGCAGGCTGGTTTGAGATGACAGAAAGGCAACAGTAGCTCAAATAACCACTCGTTACAACCAAGTTATGCAGAATACAATCTCTGATTGTACAACACATCAAACCTTGAAGCAGATGGGCTGCAGCAACAGAATACCACATTGGGTGCAACGCTTGTCAGCTAAGAACAAGAAACTGAGGCTACAATTTGCACAGGCTCACCAAAATTTAGCAGTACAAGACTGGAAAAAGTTTCCTGGTCTAAAGAGCCCCGATTTCAGCTGCGACATTTACATGGTAAGGTCAGAATATGGTATTAACACCATGAAAGTATAGATCCATCCTGACTTGTTTCAATGGTTCAGGCTAATGGTGGTGGTGTAATGGTGTGGGGGATATTTTCTTTGCACACTTTGGGCGCCTTAGAACCAATTTAGCATTGTTTAAATGCCACGACCTACCTGAGTATTGTTGCTGACCATGTCCATCCCTTTATGACTACAGTGTACCCAACTTCTGATGGCTACTTCCAGCAGGATAATGCACCATGTCAAAAAGCTCAAATCATCTCAAACTGGTTTCTTGAACATGACAATGAGTTCACTGTACTCCAATGGCAAATAGTTTTTGTGGTTGTGTGGGCAAGACCAGAATTAGACTCCTATACTGTAAATATGGCAACAACATCCCATTGTGTCTGCCTAGACAGGCTACCAACACCCACTGGCTCCCTTGACCTATCAGGACCACAGGATTTGCTGGGCTATGAGAAACCTAAGGCCTGGGATAGAGTAAGCCCAATATCGATTTAACAAAGGTATGGTGAGCAGTATTTCACTATGGTCCAAATGTAATATAATGTGTAAGCTTGTAATTTCATGTGTCTAGCATTTACTTAATCAATTTATACTTACCCTTTGGGACTATCCCTCCATATGTACCTTTGCCCTATACTTACCCTTCGGGAGTATCCCTCCATATGTATCCTTATCCATTTTTCATTTATGGTATTAAGTTAACACATGGGGACATACATATGTATATATATATATATTGTGACTGTATGCGAGGTGAGATAGTAGATAATCGCTATATTTCACCTCGCATACGTTCTGTGGTGAGAGACTGAACCGGAATCCGGCCCGGGTTTTTCCAGCCTCCGTGACAGGCTAGGTTCCAGTCCAGAGATTGTAAGTTACCTGAGTCCATGCTCAGGTGGACTTTAAATTAACAGGAAAAGAGCACAGAAATGCTCTGGCCTGAGACTCAGAAGGGGATCTGAGAGAGGAGCTATATTTGGACTTTAAAAGGTTTCCTTCGCCATGTGTTTTTTTTGTGGGTGATGGGGACCAGCCCCACACTGTATAGTGAGGAAAATACTGTATAGTTTAGCGCAGGATGGCAAGGATTTATTTTACTGTTTTGTTGTTTGTTTCATATTGGCAAACCTCTGCTGAATAAAGCTGGCAACCCACCAGATTTTTAAGAAATTACCTGCATGCTGACCTTATTTTGCTGGAAAAGGTGATCCCTGTGAGCTAATCTCCCACAGTATATATATATATATATATATATATATTTGTACATGTTGTTACAGCTCTCCTAAAAGTGCTGTGGATACTCAAGACATTCGGTGGACATCCTAGCTCCCCACATGGGCCATTTCTTTTTCGATCATAAGTAAGTATGGATCACAGTGGGAGAATTCTTTAGTTTCACTTTAGGCTTAATATAGTTCTGGCCTTATTATAATTGTCTGCTCACTGACCTATGTAGGATTTTTGGGCCGTTTATACTCTCCTCTGTAGGAGACCCAGCGTATGGGGATGTTTCCCCCGTTTGGCTGGCGTGCCAGATCTTAAGCAGATGTCCTACACCCAATCATCAAGGAGTTACATCCTTTCATTGGTATGAAGCCATTTTCACTGGGGAGCTTATGCTGGGGATGAGGGACATGTATACATATACTTTTTTATGTTTGACACCTTCTGTACAATTTAATGCGTTGCATATCTCTTTTTGTATGCACATTCAACCCAAGGGTGGTATATGTAAGAAATTATGGAATTTGCTAACTTACAGTTTCTAACAAAAGTGAGTACACCCCTCACATTTTTGTAAAAATTTTATTATATCTTTTCATGTGACACTGAAGAAATTACACTTTGCTACAATGTAAAGTAGTGAGTGTACAGCTTGTATAACAGTGTAAATTTGCTGTCCCCTCAAAATAACTCAACACACAGCCATTTATGTCTAAACCGATGGCAACAAAAGTGAGTACACCCCTAAGTGAAAATGTGTGTGTCATTGGACTTGTTAGTGTTACAAGGTCTCAGGTGTGAATGGGGAGCAGGTGTGTTAAATTTGGTGTTATCGCTCTCACTCTCTCATACTGGTCACTGGAAGTTCAACATGGCACCTTATGGCAAAGAACACTCTGAGGATCTGAAAAAAAGAATTGTTGCTTTACGTAAAGATGGCCTAGACTATAAGAAGATTGCCAAGACCCTGAAACTGAGCTGCAGCATGGTGGCCAAGCGTACAGAGGATTAACAGGACAGGTTCCACTGAGAACAGGCCTCGCCATGGTCGACCAAAGAAGTTGAATTCACTTTCTCAGCGTCATATCCAGAGGTTGTCTTTGGGAAATATACATATGAGTGCTGCCAGCATTGCTGCAGAGGTTGAAGGGGTGGGGGTGGGGGGGTCAGCCTGTCAGTGCTCAGACCATACACCGCACACTGTATCAAATTGGTCTGCATGGTTGTCATCCCAGATGTAAGCCTCTTCTAAAGATGATGCACAAGAAAACCCGCAAACAGTTTGCTGAAGACAAGCAGACTAAGGACATGGATTACTGAAACCATGTCCTGTGGTCGGATGAGACCAAGATAAACTTATTTGGTTCAGATGTTGTCAAGCGTGTGTGGCAGCAGCCAGGTGAGGAGTAAAAAGACAAGTGTGTCTTGCCTACAGTCAAGCATGGTAGTGGGAGTGTCATGGTCTGGGGCTGCATAAGTGCTGCCGGCACTGGGGAGCTACAGTTCATTGAGGGAACCATGAATGCCAACATGTACTGTGACATACTGAAGTTGAGCATGATCCCCTCCCTTCAGAGACTGAGCCGCAGGGCAGTATTCCAACATGATAACGACCCAAACACACCTCCAAGACAACCACTGCCTTGCTAAAAAAGCTGAGGGTAAAGGTATTGGACTTCCCAAGCATGTCTCTAAACCTAAACCCTATTGAGCATCTGTGGGGCATCCTCAAACTGAAGGTGGAGGAGCGCAAGGTCTCTAACATCCACCAGCTCTGTGATGTCATCATGGAGGAGTGGAAGAGGACTCCAGTGGCAACCTGTGAAGCTCTGGTGAATTCCATGCCCAAGAAGGTTAAGGCAGTGCCGGAAAATAATGGTGGCCACACAAAATATTGACACTTTGGGCCCAATTTTGACATGTGCACTTAGGGGTGTACTCACTTTTGTTGCCAGCAATTTAGACATTAATGGCTGTGTGCTGAGTTATTTTGAGGGGGCAGCAAATTTACACTGTTATACAAGCTAGACATTCACTACTTTACATTGTAGCAAAGTGTCATTTCTTCAGTGTTGTCACATGAAAAGGTATAATAAAATATTTACAAGTATGTTAGTGTGTACTTACTTTTGTTAGAATCTGTATATGCACATATTTTTTTTTTATTTGGAAGTTATAATGCACTGCGCATTTTCCTGAAGAAGTCAGTATGGCGAAACATGTCAAAATAAAAACACGAAAAACGTCCAAAATAACTTCTGAATGTTATATAGTTTGTTGGGTGATTCATGGTAAGCTAATGATTTTATAACAATGTTCACTGTTTGAATAAATCTTCGAAAATGTATAAAAATCTGGAAATTTGTTCAGTATTAAGTCATACTTTAAAAGTCCTGCATCTCCACTTTTGTTTGTTTCTGTACTCCGATGGCCTCCACAGTCACCAGATCTCAATCCAATATAGTACCTTTAATATGAGGTTGAACGGGAGACTCGCATCATGGATGTGAAGCCGACAAATCTGGAGAAGGAATGTTTCCAATGTTGTTGAATCTATGTCATGAAGACTAAAGGCAGTTCTGAAGGCAAAAGGGGATCCAACCCAGTACTAGCAAGGTGTACCTGATAAAGTGGCTGGTAAGTGTAATATTACTGTAGTGCGTTGCCTTCTGTGCACTTCACTTGACAAGATCAATGTACTACAGAGATAAATGTATTAGTATTTGCACCGTCCTACAACGAGTGGAGGGTATGAAAGGTGTTGAAGCAAGTTAAACTTAGCACATCTTGTTTTATTCCCTGTAGGATTCATCGTGGCCTCTTTCTTGGTATGGGCGTGCACCCTATGTGTGATTAAAGGCATCTCTATCTATGTTACTTTTGCTGAAGAGAGCTTACGGCAAAATGACCTGGGTAGTTATATATTTGTAAAAGTCTCTCTCCTATTGTGCTGACCCATGTCCAATACACTTTGTACCTACAGTAATGGTCAAACACAAACTATATATATATACACAGTATGTTTACTTTGACTTCAGCTTGTTTTTTTTTTTGTTTTTTTTAACTTTGCTGTTCCTCAGATGCTTGCTCATTTTATATACACTTCAATGTGCAGTCATTGTGTTTGACTTTCACTTTGACCGTTCAATTTTCACCACCATAAAGATCTGGTATGATGGATTTTAGAATATAAAGGGAAAGATCATGTTGGTAGAGTTTTTGGTATTTTCTCCTGATAGTATGTATATTGTGAAACCTTTTGGAGAATAGGTTTAGTTTAAAGCCAAATTATGTTTTTTTTTTTTTTTTTTTTTTTTTATTTCCTACAGAGTGGGGAAGGTATAGGATCCCTCTAGATTTTTACCTTCAGTCAGTTTTTACATTCTGTTCTTGTTGGAACAGGAAGTGATCAGAAACCTTTTCAGTTTCTGATCACTTCGTGTAACCAAACACTTTTTTTTAGAAAACTGAAAAAGTTTAGAATGTTTGTCATATTCCTATTACTACATGTGTCTCCACAATTGAACTGATGTGCAACCTTCCAAAAGGGGTCACAGATAGAAAAATAAATAGTTTAGGTTTACAGCTATTATCAGAGTAGGTGTCCAATTTGAGAAGTTGGATTATGTATTTTTTTTTTTTTTTTTAATCATTGCTTTTATTTTTTATGTCTGTTTCAATACTTTGATGTTCAAAATACTTTGTGACTGCACCCAAAACTATCAGAGCAAAATTGCCATACTAGTCAGATGACACAGATGGCTAAAACTACAGTTTCCTCCCTTGGCATCCATTATGTTCATCACAACTGTAGTTTCTTGTCACTTTAACTAGATAAGTGTAAAAGTCAGGCCATTTTTAGTTTGTGCATCTACAGTTTTAGTTTTCAAAGTCTATTCAAACATGGGATACATTTACATTCTCTTGGAAGCCATCCTCGTGACTAACTGTGTCTTTTGATAATACAAATCATTGGTGTAGCAGCATGAACACTTCCAATTCCACTGCCAACCAGGGATTCAATTAAAAACAGGCTCATGAGAAGTAATTCATGATCAACTAAATGGCACTTTCCTGCAGTGATAATAAGTATATATCTGACACAGTACCAACATCAAACCTATTTGTACTTTACTTACCCACAGAAACACCGTACTTTGTTTATTTGTTTGCATTGTGTTATTTCTTTTCATCCCTGCTTATAACACTGTGTTTGAACAGTACGGTGCACGTTTTCAATTACACTAGGAAAAATTCCATGTATATTCAATGATTGCAAAGCACTGTATACAACAGGGGGTCGCAAAATCATGTGATTCTCCAGCTGAGAAAAAATAACCACCAATCCCAAAATGCATCATTGCCTAGGGATCTGCAGGCTCCACAAGTCTACTATACAGAAGACATAATGCATCCATAGGACATGGGAGGTAATCCATCTATGAACTGCTTGCATCATAAATATGGAAAAGTCTGTGTGAATAAAAAATATTCATTTTATAAAAAAAGGGGGGGGGGGTGATCATTTGCCATCCAGTCTTCAGCTGCAGTAAAACAAAAAAATATATATGATGTTACATTAGCTTGTTTGTTATGTAAATTAGTGACAATCATGAAGTGTCTTTTAGCAGGGGAGAGAAAGCAGCATGGTGTATAGAGGAACATCTGCCAAAAGCCAAAATGTCCTCTAGAGAATGGAAGGAATAATCCAATAAGTGTACATTAAACACCTAAGCAGCAAATCACTGAAGAATGCCAACATGTTCTAAATTAGAAAGTGGGGGATGAAGAGAGAAAGAGGCGCCTCTAAGTGTAGACTTTAAAACACATTTTATTCAGTATAATGTACACTCACATCTGTAAGTAAGCAGATTTGTGTTGGGCACCCTCCTGGAGATTCCAAGATAGGGAGATGAGGAATTATGTCATCCGGTCCATGCTGCCATCCCGCGGGACATGTCTCCTCTTCACCGTAGCCGGCAATGACGGTGGAGCAGGAGCGAGAGCGAGAGCGAGGCTCGGAGTCCATCAGATGGAATCGAGGCTTGGTCAGCAGTTGTGCGGGGATGATGTCACTGGGGATGCGACGCGTTTCTAAACGTTCGTGCTGACGAGGGGCAGGCAGCCGTGCTCCTTCTTCACAGCAGTGACAAAGATGGAAACTGGGCCAGTTTAAATAACAAATAAAGGGGGAGGAATAAAAATTGAATGGCCTAAGGAGGGCATGTAAACCAGTAGTCCTAAGTATAATCATGACTGAACATATGGAATTGTGCAACATAATTTAAAAATACAATTATTTAAATAAATAAAAAATATATACTATTGTATGAATTGGTAACAAAAAATAACAAATAACTATATATAAACAAGCACAATATGAACATAGAATAAGAAGGAATATAATAAGATTATATATGTGTGGATAAGATATAGGAGGGATGACTCCTGGATTAATTAGAGAAAAAAATAATAATAATAATAAATATAAAATAAAAATAAAATAAAAAAATATATAAAATAGAAAAATGATAATAATAAATAAAAAATATATCTATATAAAGGAAAAATAAATGAAAATTAAAGTATAAGGCTGTAGAAAAATGTAAGAACATGATGGTTCGGATATATAAAATGTATAGGATCAAGACATAAAAATATATATAAATAAAATTATATATATATATATATATATATATATATATATATATATATATATATATATATATATATATATATATATATATATATATATATATATATATATATATATATATAAATGTAAAAAGTGCAAAAAATGCAACACTGTAGCTCACAATATGGTGGCAATTTCAATGCCCTCGTTGAGGCCACCAGGTGAGAGAGAATCTAGGGAATAAATCCAGTATGTTTCCCTAGCACATAGTCTCTTAAACCATTCAGCCCCAGCGAGGGTTCTGGGCATTTGTTAAAATTAAAAAGTGGGCCTGCTTTTTTAGGACTTTGTTTAACCACTTTAAAACCGGAAGGATTTGCCCCCTTCCTGATTGCGCGGCTATGCGACGCTGTACCCAAATAAAATTGATGTCCTTTTTCCCACAAATAGAGCTTTCTTTTGGTGGTATTTGATCACCTGTGCGATTTTTATTTTTTGCACTATAAACAAAAAAGAGCGACAATTTTGAAAAAAAAAAAACAATATTTTTCACATTCTGCTACATGACATTCTCAAAAAAAAAATTTAAAACTCAAATTTTTTTAACATCTTAGGCCAATTTTTTTCCTGATACATATTTTTGGTAAAAAAAAAAAAAAAAAATCGCAATAAGTGTATTTTGATTGGTTTGCGCAAAAGTTATTACGTCTACTAACTACGGGAAAGATTTATGTAATTTTTTATTGTTTTTTTTTATTAGTAATGGCAGCAATCTGCGATTTTTTTGGGGGACTGCTGCGACATTGCAGTGGACAGATGGGACCCCTGACTGACATTTTTGAAACTTTTGGGGGGATCAGAGACATTACTACAGTAATCAGTGCTAAAAATATGCACTGTTACTGTAATAATGACACTGGCAGGGAAGGGGTTAACGTTGTGGGTGATCAAGGAGTTAAATGTGAGCCTAGGGGAGTGATTCTAACTGTGGGGGGCATGGCTTCTGAAATGACCATAGAGACATGTGATCCTATATAGAAGGATCACATGGGCTCTATGATCATTCCAGGGAGAAGAATGGTCAGCTGTGTTTACAACAGCTGACCGTTCTTCTCTCTCAGCAGGGAGTGATCGCGGGTGTCAGGCAGCAATCAGAGCCACTTGCCCGCTGCATCGGCTTCCCTGCTGACGAGCGGGGGCTGGAGTGCGCCGATGGTGGCGCGCGTTCGCCCCCCTAGCCTCATGCTCACAAGCGCCGTACATGTATGGCAATTTGCCTGGGAGTGGCTGCCTGCCGCCGTATAACTGCGGCAGGTGGTCGGGAACAGGTTAAAGCGTATCTAAACCCAAGAACAATAGTTTAATATCATTCAACTTGCCATTCCTAGGATGTGGTGGCTAAATTAGTTTTCTTTTTTCCCCTTTATTTTCACCTTGTGATCCTGCTAGTAACACACTTCCTTTTCGAGGGTGACAATGCTTACTCCTTGTACTGTGTTAAGACTACATAACAGGTACTATGTTAGGCCAGTTAGGGGGAGACATTCTGTAGTCCACAGAAAGAAACCTATGCAGAGTTCTCATAGCTTTTAATTTTTCTTTTCAATAGTTTTTATTAAATTTTCAAAACATCAAACATAAGATACAGTACAGTTTAAACGTAATGGCTGTATAACAATGAACAGATACAGTAAATACACTAGAGTATACCATACAAAACCGTTACGGATACAGATTTAGAGCCCCCAGTACACAACATCTGGGCCCCCCCGGAGACCAGGCCCCAGTCCAATCCCCCCCCGCGCTGAGCCGAAGGGTCGGGCCGCCCGGACCACCCCCAAGGGGATCAATACTGTGGTCCCGCGCCCTCCCCCCCACCCCCGCAGGAGCTGAGACCCAGCCCCCGGCGTACACCCAGAGCTTCCTGAAGCTAACAAGAGGTGCATCTGCAAAGAACCATAATTCTAGCATGCTGTAGTACATTACATTTGCAATAACCACGCAATTAGACACAGGGACCATCAACCGGACGGTCTAAACATCAGCCTCAAATAGAAATATATGTCATTATTAATAATATGATCAAGTAAAGATCAAGCCCGAGCGAGAGGAAAACCCCTGAGCTCGGGTACTTTAGCAACCAAGGATTCCATTCGCGGTCAAACAGCAGGCTTCTATCGTTGGAGTTGGCAAAGAACTGTTCATAGGAGTAGTGGGTTTTAACCCTATTTATGACATCTGTCACCGTAGGTGCATCAGCAGATCTCCACGCCGTGGTGACAGACATCCTAGCAGCTGTAAGTATGTGTGAGGTTACACAACGGAACGGTCGTGGAACCTTGTCAATACCCAGGTTCAATAGAGCTAGGGCTGGGGACATGGACAGCGAAATTCCAGTTATGGAGATAATTAGTGCAAACACCGCTGCCCAATATCCTCTCAGCTTCCTACGCTGCCACAGTAGGTGGAATAGTGTGCCCCTACCCCCACACCCCCTCCAGCATGAGATGGACGCATCTTTGAACATTTTAGCCATCTTCACAGGTGTCAGATAACTACGGTGGAGAAATTTGAGAGCCACCTCCCAGTGGTTAGTACAATGCGTAAATGTGTAAAAGGAGCGAATAGCCAGCC
The DNA here is from genome assembly GCF_965119305.1 of Pelophylax lessonae. Classification (NCBI taxonomy): domain Eukaryota; kingdom Metazoa; phylum Chordata; class Amphibia; order Anura; family Ranidae; genus Pelophylax; species Pelophylax lessonae. The sequence continues at coordinate 175,773,671 of NC_138768.1, forward strand.
GCCACTCCAGCTCCAAAAATGCCACTGAAAGGTCGCTCTCCCAGGCCACCATACTAGCCGACTTGACCCATCCACGCTGGAGGCGCAGACGATGGTAGAACCACGACAACTCCTTTGTTTTACGGTACTCTTTGTGCAAGTAGTCCCAGATCTCAAAGGGCACCTCAATAATCGGGTTGGGAAACTTAATGTGGTAATGGTGTAGCTGTGCATGAAAAAAGGAGGACGGAGTTCCAACCTGCCCACGGACATCGTGGTATGTGAAGGTATCCGGGAACAATGTCCGCAGAATTTTCAGGGAGGGGAGCAGGAACTGATAGGCTGCCAGTGTTAATTCTCTCTTAGCTATCGGGGTTCCCTCCATCCTCTGCACCTCCCCCCAAGCGCCCAGTGTGGCCCGCAGCGAGGACAGGCTGGGAATGTGCACCTCCCTTTTCGTCAAATCGGCCTGAAGCACAGATGGTAGATCTCGATGCGCCACCATTGCCCTTTCTAGAAGCACCCACAGCTTGTCCGAAGTTGGATCGAACCAAGCTTTCGCCTGGTCCAAAAGAGCAGCAGAGTGGTATGACCTAAGATGAGGGAAGCCCACCCCCTAAGATGAGGGAAGCCCACCCCCCCAGCCGACCTAGATTTAAGTAACGTGGAGTATGACAATTTAGGTACCTTACCCCCCCATAGAAATTTCCGGAAGAGCTTATCCATACCTCTAAAGAAGGATTCCGGCAACGATATAGGGAGCGTCCTAAAATAGTACAATATTTTGGGGAGCGCTATCATATTAAGGGCAGCTATGCGGCCCATCCAAGAAAGATCGTAGGACGCAATGTGCTGCAAGTCCCCCACAACAATTGACTGTAGTTTAGCAAAGTTGGTCTGATATGTTAAGGATGTCGGCGCCACTAAGGAGATACCCAGATACGTAAGGGACTTGTTAGTCCATTGAAAAGGATATTTCGATTTCAGGAACTTCAAGATCGGAGGGTTCAGGGAGAGTGGTAAGCACACGGACTTAGTGACATTAAGTTTGTAGTAAGAGACTGTCCCAACCCTGTCTAGCTGTTGCTGTACGTAGTGCAATGACTTTACAGGGGAAGTTAGGGTCAGGATCACATCATCCGCAAAAAGCCCGATTTTGTGATCCTTACCTCCCACGGAAATCCCAGAGATATTAGGGTCGCTCCTAATCGCCTCAGCCAGAGGTTCCATAACCAGAGAGAAAATCAAGGGGGAAAGGGGACACCCCTGACGGGTCCCATTTGTAATATTGAAATTAGATAATAGAGCACTTGATGTAAATACCCTAGCTGAGGGCTTGGTGTACAGTGCCGAGATAGCCGAGAAGATGTTCCCCCTCAACCCGAATTTAGTGAGTGTCGCTCTAAGGTACCCCCAGTGAACCCTATTGAACGCTTTTTCAGCATCCAATGTCAGGAACACCGAGGGCACCTTCCGAGTTTCAGCTATCTGCACCAGGTCCAACATCCTCCTAGTACCATCCGGCGCCTGCCTCCCTTTCACAAAACCAACTTGGTCAGCCTTGACCAGGTGAGGAGCTACCTCAGCTAGTCTGACCGCTAGTATTTTGGCATACAGCTTGAGGTCGGTGTTTAAAAGGGAAATGGGGCGAAAATTCTGAGGAGCATCTGGCGCCTTCCCAGGTTTTGGAAGTGCCACGATAACCGCCTGGAGCATCTCCTCGGGGAAGGAGGAGCGCTGAGCAGCAGCGTTGAACACCCTACTTAGATATGGAGACAGAACCTGACTGAAGGCCTTATAGTATTCTGAAGAAAAGCCGTCCGCTCCAGGTGATTTATTGGAGGGCAGAGAAGCTATGGCCAGTTGGATCTCCTCCTCGGTTATGGGGGCATTAAGGGATTGCAGCATATGGTCCGTAACCCCTGGGAGATGAAGGGAATCTAGGAAGTCAGCAATAAGGGAATCTGTAGGCTGTGGGGTGATCACATCATCCTGGAGATTATACAATGAGGTGTAGTAACTCGAGAAAGCATTAGCGATCTCATTAGGGCGTCGCACCCGATTACCAGAAACGGGATCGGTGATATAGGCCAGCTTAGTTTTTTGTTGTCTTTTCCTTAAGTAGTTAGCTAACATTTTCCCCGACTTGTTCCCTTGAGAGTAATGCCGCGCTTTAGTGCGGAAGAGGAGGTGTTGATGTTCCTCCATAAGTTTAGCTCTAACCTGCAGTCTACAGTTCGTGAGGTCTCGCAACAAGAGCTGAGATGGATTCAGTTTATGAGCTGATTCTAGTGCTTTAAGTTTCTCCATTAGGGCCCTAAACGCCCCTGTTCTTGCCCTTTTAGCCCTAGAAGCCTGCTGAATGAGCAACCCTCTCGAGAACGCCTTATGAGCGCACCACAATTGAAAAACATCAATCTCAGGAGTGTCGTTGTACCCAAAGTAGTCCCTTATCTGACCACCCAGTCGGTCCCTATGGGCGGGGTCCCGGAGCAAAGAGACATTATTGCGCCACAAATGCACCGGCGTTGTCACGTGAGACTCCGAGACCGCCACCGAAACCGGCGCATGGTCAGACCACGATATAGAATGAATCACAGAGTTTTCCACTGCCCTCAAAAATTGCAAATCGGCCACAAACAAATCCAGCCGTGAATAAGATTTGTGAGGGGCCGAGAAGTAGGTAAAATCCCTTTCCGTGGAGTTAAGGCAACGCCACACATCGTACAGGTCAGAGGCATGCAAGAACCGTTGCAGAGTAGCCCTTGCGCGTCCCTGAGCTGGAGAGCAATCCAGTTCCTGGTCCACCACACAGTTGAAATCCCCACAATACACCGTTAGGCCTTTCTTCACGCGATCCACCTTCTTGACTAATGCTTTAAAGAATTTGATCTGGCCCTTGTTCGGGGCATAAAGATTTACGATTGTATATGTAGTGTTGTTGATGTCGCAAATCAATATCACATATCGACCTGCCTCATCTGACACCACCTCATGCAGCTGAAAGGCCACGGAGTGTTTAACCGCGGTGAGCACCCCCTTTTTTTTGGATTCCCCAGAAGAGACAAATATATGAGGATAAGCCTTATCCGTGCATTTAGGTGGGTTTGATCGCGTGAAGTGGGTCTCCTGTACACATACAACATCACCCTTGAGGGTGTGAGCCTCTCTCCAGAGGGACCTGCGTTTGAACGGGCTGTTCAGTCCATGGGCGTTAATAGAGACAATTTGGATTACCATTTAAAAGGGTACAGTAATGATCATTGCAGTGGCCGCGTCCAACATATATGCAGAGATAGGGGCTCTGCAAGGTATAGTTGGGGACCATGGGTGGTTTCCATCCTCAGCGACCAAACCTAAAATGGAGGGCAACACTAGGCCGTGGCCTTTACAGTACCTGCAGTCCCTGTAGAGTAAGTTCAGAACTGAGCAACTTGTCCTCGCTGGTATAATTGAACCATGGGAATCCTTGGTTACAAAGTGAGTGGTTTCCAGGTGTAAGTAGCTTGCATAGAGGCTGAAGAAATGAAAAAAACAAAGTAGAACAAAACATGAAAGTAACAAAGGTAACAAACCAAAAACTTGGGGTAAACCCCATCATGCGATTCAATCACAGGTAGTGGTGAGGGGGGTAATAGCATCGTCCTCCCGGATACCCCTTGAACTCCAGCATGTCGGTTAGGGAGAAAAAAAGGAAACAGACAGACCCCCTAAGACCTCTCTGGACCTGCTGAAGAGACCTCCAGGGAAACGGGACAAGCTAGTAGAACCATCGGATCCAACTGGAAGGGACCCGAAGTTCATCTGATGACTCGGCGCCATTCAGGTTCAAGTCGAGCTGGCGGATCTGTACTCGGCGGTGGGCCCTGCTGATCCGGGATAATTCCCCACTGCTCGATCAGCGCAAAGCCCTCATGCACTGAGCGGATAACATGTGTGCGGCCCTCCTTGATAATGAGTAGCTTGGTAGGGAATCCCCAGGAGTAGGCAATGTTGTTGTTCCGGAGTAGCTTGGTTAAGGGAACTAGTTTCCTCCTCGCCGCCATGGTGAACTGAGACAGGTCTGTGTAGACAGATAGATCATGATACGGGTTCGGCAGCGGTGAATGCTTCCGCGCGAACCTCATGAGATCGTCTTTGACCTGAAAAAAATGAATACGGGCAATGACATCCCGCGGTACCTTGTCTGGAAGATGTTGCGGTTTTGGCAAGCGGTGAGCCCGATCCACCACTACTTCCGCCGCAGGTGTGTCAGGCATCAGAGCCAAAAGCATGGCTTGGACATACGGCCTCAGTTCTGACCTGTGTTAATTTCGTCGACTAAAACCGACTAAAACGTTTTCGTCGACTAACACAATTCAGATGACTAAAATACGACTAAAACTAAAATGGCATTTTAGTCAAAAGACTATAACTAAAACTAAATCGAAATTTGCTGCCAAAAATTAACACTGGTGCATGCTCAAAGCATAAATAATAACATATTAGATTTTTCACTCCAGGACCAGCAGTAGTATATAATGAGTTTGGAAATTGTAGAGAAATGCTTAAATAATGCATTACAAATTACAATTGAACTACACCCATTTGATTATAGATGACTAAAATGAGTTTTAGTCGACTAAAATGTAGGGCATTTTAGTCGACTAAAATATACTGGAGTTTTAGTCGACTAAATACGACTAAAACTAAAACACTTGCAGAAGACTAAAATAGGACTAAAACTAAAATGCCATTTTAGTCCTAAGACTAAGACTAAAACTAAATTGAAATTTGCTGCCAAAATTAACACTGGTTCTGACGGGGGAATAGACTCCGGGACCCCCCGAAGTTTAACATTGTTTCGGCAGGGCCCTGTCCTCCAGGTCCGCCATCTTGCTCTTTAGGGCCTCCAGGTCATCATCCTTCTCGTTATGAGCGTCAACTAGTTTGTTATGCGCTAGCGTGAACTCCTCCATTTTGGATTCCAAATGGTCCACCCTGCCCCCGAGTTCAACCACATCAGTTTTAATTCCATTGACACAGGCCACAATTTACCTGTGAAAGGCGCCGTTAATAGTGAGGAGCATTTCCTTCATAGTGGCATCTGTGAGCGGCTGCCCTGTAGTAGGAAAGTCCTTAAAGTTCTCATAGAACTCCAACGTGCTGTTCAGGGACCCCTCCCCCGCCCGCTCATCTCCTGCCCATCTGTGGCTTTCAGACCTCTTGGGCGCCGATTTGTGGGGGCTATGGGTAGGTGAGGTCCCCTGGGATGACTTGCTGCTTGCGGCGGGGGAGACAGAGCCGGAGGTCCGCTCGTGATCCCGCTGCGCTCCTCCGGAGGCTCCGGCGCCTCGGGCCTGCAAGGAGGACTCGGCGCCATCTTGCGAGAGTGGGGTGCTAGAGGTGGCGAAGAAGTCCGTCAGTTTACGGGGCGCCCGCGGTCTTTGCGCTTCCTCATAGTGGTCTAGAGGTTCCCGGGTGACTTATGAGGGGATTAGGAGCCGGAGGTGCTTACCCACGTCGCTTGGTTGTCGGTGGAGATACCGGGAGAGACGGAGCTCGGATCTTATGCGGCCATCTCCTTCGGCTGCCGGCCACGCCCCCCATAGCTTTTAATTTTTCACCAGCCAGTGATGTTGTCTGAGGACAGTTAGACTGTATGCATTCCTGAATGCCTTTTTAGTAGTAAATAATTCAGATATGCAATAAATAAGAGACCATTGGGTATAGTTAAAAATAGGCAAGGTTACAATGCCAATATTTCTAAAAACAGGCACCAAGAATGGCAAAAGTAAAAGGTAAAGTTAATAATTATGTTATTTTTACCATCCAGTGAATCAGGACAGCAAAAAGTTAGATCTTCTTGAATAAAACTTTCCTTTAGAATGTGTTTCCTAAGTTCATGTTGCTATTTGCTCTATTAAACCATCCCTGCACAGCTCTCTTAAAGTGTTCCTCACTGTTTAGTGTTTGCATTGATATACAATGTGATATGTTAAAATTATCATTATTAACAATAATAATATAATATGGCGTTCATTGGAGTAAACCAACTGATTCAACATATGTATTGATTATTATTATATTGCTTTTATACAGAACCCATCGTTTGTACAACACTATACATTTCCTAAAGTTTTTTTACAAAGGCAAAGTGAAAGAAAATGTAATGATTGCTCTAATTAGTGTTTTCTTCAAATCAGACTTTTAATTTCCATTACCAATCTGAAAACAAATGAGTTAAAGTGTGTTCTAATAGGAAATAATTTTGAAGATATGCAAGAAAACCTATTGTTTAGTGTAATCCCATACATTGGATTTCTCTGTGATTAAAGAAAAAATCATTTGTAAATCATTTAGCTCAGAGGGAACAGTGGTGATTGGTCCATGGGAAACAAAACCCCTAAATGCAGAAATTAAAGCAGTAGACTCTAATAGTAATTAACTTTGCTATTTAAACCAGACATCATTTGTTAGAGCTGGTAGCTTGTTAGCAATTCATTGCTGAGGAAGGGAAGTCTGGCCAATAATGTGCAGTATTTTTTCAGAGGGAGGAAGACAGATCTATGCAATCTCTTGGTACTTAAAGCAGGCTCGATTGTCAAATTCAGGATAACAGCCTATTTGTCCTCTGAAAGTAATGGTGTCTCTCCCCTCAGCATCATCTGGAAATCCCACATTTCACAAATTATTTCTTCTTGTTCCATTCCCAGAATCATCAGTCTTATTTTGTAGAATGTTTATGGTGCATTTCTCTTCCCTTAAGAGAGATTGCCGTCTGTGTTGTATCATGGCATTATCAACTTTTCTTTCTGCATCTGTGAGATTGCTTTCCTGCCTCTGAACAAATCTCTCAATTGCTAGGGAGTAAATTTACGTGTCCTCAACCGTCAGATTTTATCTGTTGTTTACCACTGTTCTCTGTAATTAAAGAAATGTTATTTCCACGGCCTTAAAACCCACAAAACATAAACAGCTAAACTGTAAAAAAAAATGAAAACATGAAAGAACTATAAATGTTTAAAAGCAAAACTTCATTATAGAACTAAGAATGAGGGCTTCTTCACACCAGGTGTGTTGAGCTGCATTTATCAACACAGGCTCAATGCAAGGACATTGAGAAAATAATTGTTTTCTGTGTCCTGTTTATTCCATACAAGTATGTTGGTGTGCATTGCATATAAATGCAGAATCTGCTGTTTTTTCCAATGCAAAGCACAACAATGCATTGGAAACTACTGTACAACATGCTGTTGTGTATAGAAGCTGCTCTTCCTCATAAAAGCCTGGTATAAAATATTATTAGTACTGTTTGGCATAAAGACTGTTCCAACTGTTCCTCTAATGTGTTTCTCTCCTCAAAGAGCGCAATTATTGAGTCACATTTTCATACCAGGCTTTTATGGAGGAGAGCGGCTTTTTGTTGTTGGTATGCTATGATTGTGGAGCTGGTCATGGACACCTATCGACCAGTGAAGCAGGGGGAAGAGTGCCCTGAGCATCTACCTCACCAATCTAGCTTGTCTGCAGCTGTTGAGTATAGAGTTGAATGAAGTGTTTTTGTTAACTTTCAATACAAAAAAGAAAAAATATGTAAAAACAGTGCAATATGTTGTTACAGTGCATCGCAGACCAGGTACACAATGCACACCAGCGTGTGCACATTATACACACCATAACGTGCGCCCGCTTGTGTGAACAGGCCCGAAGAGCAACCAAGCTGAAATATCAGTTGGGTGATTCGGCTTCTTTTATCTGATCTTGAATCTTATTTTCTAACAGTTCAATGTCAGCCTACTACTGGGTATGCCCCACTGATGCCCCAACCTGCAGGACCTAACTCAAAAATGTGACTCCCTCTCCCAGGCCAGCATTCTCTTCTTTTTCTTCTCACCCAGTAGGACCAAGCAGCTCCCCTTACCTGGCTGCATAAAACTTGTGGCTGTCCACCTGTTGCTCCCCAGGTGCAGACCCCATTTAAATAGGATTCTTGTGTGGGTGTTGTGACTGGCATTTGGGATTGATGCCCTTTTAAATGCATGGAGGTTCCCAAGGGTGACACCATGACTGTGCATCTGTTAGGTATGTAAATTCTGCCTGGTTTTAATGCCTTTTTATTTGTCTCTGTGATTCTGCTGCATCTTACTTTATTCAGTGATGTTTCTCTAGATTGAATGGATCCCGTATGGTAGCCGGGATGCTTTTTGAGTTCCACAGCAGCTTGGGGTGGAATGAAGGCATTTGCATGTGGGCTATTTTAAGTGAAACTCCAAATGGGCAATGATACTATTTAAAATTCCCTTGGGCGATTGTGTACAATGCAGAATATTATTATAATCTGTAATAGAGTCCTACCTTTTGTTTTTGACCTGACAATGCTAAATGCATCATCTATCAGGGAGCCCCTCTGCTGGTCTCTGGGGCAGATTATGAGGTGTAAATCATTCTCTGTAAATCATTCTCAATGGGGAAGCAGTGCAATATCATGTCTGGTGTGAACACTTCCCTTATTATTACTGAGATACTGAGCTTCCTTGTGGAGGGGGCACTGCACTGCTGCTTAATAGTCAGTGAACAAGCTCAATGTGTTTTGCCTGCCTTCTGTTTCTGCAGGAAAATAAAATGCCAACCCCTAAAAAAGACCAGCAGTGCAAGAGAAGGTAGGGGACAGTGCCCACCAGCTTCCTAGGCAAACAGCTCTCTTTAGACTCTTCCAAAGAGGAAAATGCAGATTAATTTGACTGTATATATCCTGCTTTGTTCAAGCGTTCAAAGATGAAGAGGATGAGGACCAAAAGGTTGTCTCCTTTCATTAAGCAAATAGTCAAAACATCCTAAAGGAGTTGTTTCCACTCCTGTGCAGGGATTATCTATTCTGGCAACAGCCAGTTTTCCTACTACAGTTTTCCTACAGTTTTCCTACTTCCTAACCAGTCAGCTAGTTTTAGAGTCTCCTTGGCTAATCAACCCTCTTCAGATTCTTAAAAAGAAGATGCAGATGAGCATGACTGTATGGGTCCAGCTTGAGATCACCTTGTGCAAGGGTCATCTATTCTGGCAAGGTCCAGTTTTCCTTCCAAAAGCAGTAACTGGTCTCAGAGCTTTCCCAGGCCAAGCAACCTTCTTCAGAGTCCATTTTTATTTTCTCCTTTGTAAGGCTGGTGAGATGCCTTAAGATAGAAGTAAAGCAGTGGATGTATTTCAAGTACCTCCAAAGATGGCTTTGCAATTTCCCTATGTTGACTGAAATAAATCTAATTCTATCAGAATAGAGCAAAAAGCATGTTTTCACAGCAGGATGTCAAAATTTTGCCCTTGTGAACAGGAAGGTGTTAAAGCTGTGACGTCACCCCTTTTGGTCAGTGTGTCCCTTATGGGATTGACCAGATACATGTTTTAACCATTAGAAGATGTGTCCTTCAAGGAAGTACTCAATAACTGCATTGCTCGTAGAAGATAAAGCTTACAATAACTTCAAAGTTCAGTTATTGTGGAAAGTTTGGCTTCCTGCCTCAAGATAAATGTCTGAGTCAGAGGAGACTGCAGTGGAAGAGTCAGTTTACACTGGAGGTTAGCCTCTACAGTCCTGGCTGGGAGTCAGACAAAACATCATCCAGAAGTCAGCAAAAAGCTCCATGCAAAGATGTCCCCTGGTATTTTGGGGTTGTATCACTAATACATGTTAGGGCATTTGATTTCTCCTCTTTCGGGAATGGGTACAGCCTTGGCCTTGGATTCTTGAGTCCTCAGGGCAAGAACTTAAAGCCATATTTGAATGGTCATTCATCCTTCCTATTTCAGATCATGCTACAAGAATTTCTTGCTTCAGCAACAGGGGGAGGAGAATTCTAATCACAGCAGATGAGGTTTTAGGACAGGTGTTCGCGCTGGTTGGCGAATAAAAAAACAGAATCATATGACTCCTACACAGTCCTACTGTAATTAGAAGTTTAACTAATCACGGTTCAAGTATACCTTTCCCTGCTGCTGGTGAAAATACCGGTTGTAAGGTGCTGAATTGTTTCTCTCTTCACCTGTCAGCGCCTGCATGCCTGATGATTATCGGGACCATTGTCTCTCCTGTCCTTGTTTTGTGTGGCTCAGTGGAGAAGGTACCCTTTCCGGGATTTACTTCAACAGTGAATATGCTATTCATATCTCACAGACACATAGTACAAAATCTTCTCAGTTGCCAGACAGTGATACAAGGTCGAGTTCTCCATGTGGCTCTGTGGAAGCTCTAGATAGGGGCCTGGATTTTGAGAGGTGTAGGTTCATGGATTTAGAGTGCTCTTAGAGAGAGGTAGATAACCTCATGACAGTAGGGAACAGCAGCATGAACAAATTCTACAACTAAGTCTGGCTAAAATTCCAAGAATATGCTACATCAGAAAAGTTTTCTCCAGGGAAGCCCAAGTTTGTCATGTGCTCGGTTATCTTCAAGGAAGTCTTGTCGTGGGTCTGAGTGGCTGGGACACAGTGGGCCTCTGATAGATTGTTACTTCAATTCTTTAAGTCTGTAGTAAAGCTAAGGCCTCCCACATCCCCCACTTTTCTGTATGGGACCTCACAATAGTACTCAACTACCTGTCTGCTCCAAAAGTTCATGATGGAGTTGTCACGAATTGTCGTTAAAGGTGGCTTTCCTGGTAGCAGTAGCCTCAGCCAGGATGGTTTCTGAGTAGGTGGTCTCAGGGTATGACGAACCCTATATGTCCCTCTTGGCACACAGAGTTGTTCTGCTCCCAATGCTGGATTCTATTCCAAAAGTGGCCTCAAGTTTCCATTCCAAGTCAAGAAATTGGGTTGCCTACTTTCCATCTGGTAGATGGACAAAAAGTCCTTTGGCTGTCAGAGAGAAGAAGACCTATATCGATGCTACCTCGAGCTTCAGGTAATTAGATTGCCCATTTGTGATTCCCAGAGGTTCGCTCAAGTGGGTCAGATCCTTGAGTATAGTAATTACTTCTTGGTTTGTGAAAATGATCTCCCTGGCAGATAAGGATATAGGGTTGGTCCTTCTGGAAGGATTAACAGTGCACTTCACAAGAAGTGTCTCAACCTCCTAGGCAGCTGCCTGTAGAGTCTCACTGGAGTCAATTCGCAAGGCAACAACGTAGTGATCCATACACACTTTTATTTGTCAATATTGCATAGATCCGTCATTTTTAAACAACTGTTCATTTTGTCAAAATGGTTATCCCTTTAGCCAGAGGCCATATTTAACACTATTTTGTTTCCCCATTATCCCTCCTTGGTTACCTAGTTAATTACCAATGGTAGGATGCTGTCAGGAAAATAGAAAATTGAATTTCAAATACTTACCACAATTTCCCTTTCCTGACGAGCTTCATGTCAACACACACTCCCACCCAGGTGCAGAAATCTAGTTACGTAATGCTGGCCTAGGAGAGGGTGTCGAATTTAGGTTTGGTCCTGCAGGTGGGAGTATGGGCAGGGCATACCCAGAGGTAGGCTGACATGGAGCTCGTCTGAAAAGGAAAATTGCTGTAAGTATTTGAAATTCAATTTTCTGTTTTCCTGCCCCCACCCCTCCTTGTCCATTATAAACTCAGACAAGGGATCTCAGTCTTCTTGGTAAAATCCCTGTAATGCAAAATAGTTTTAAGAAGCAGACAGTCCGGTGATTGCAGCAGGACCTGAGTTAAAGTAGATCAAAATCCTAACTGGATGACATTCAGTTTGCTAAAGCACTATGTACAATAAACAATTGCCATGTTTTTTTCCTTGTACTGGTTTCATCTTTTCCATCCCTTATTTGTGTTTTAGTGCTACTGATCTACTTCACCTTCTTTATAGCAACCATCGTTGCTGCAGTTGCATATTGTTATTCAGGGCCGCTTCCAGTTGGTAGCAACAGCAGAACATGCCTGCAGACTGATCATTGGCTCAACTCCCAGATTAGGAGAACAATTGGGAATGCGTCAAGCAAAAACAAGAAGTGTCTGAAGTGCCCATCATGGCAAGTTCATCTGGTATTATTCTAATAAAAGCTGTACATTTAAAAAGTTTGAAAATTAAATAAAAATGTTAAAATGAAAAAAATGTTTTTAGGAGTCTTATTCTAAAATGACTAAATTTCAACATCTATCATTTCAGGCATTCAGGCTCAATGGTATGTATTACCCTGACATGTGAAATGATATATGGTAGATACCTTTCAATTATATATAATCTTATGATGAAAAATCTTTACATGTGTATTTTGTTATATAAAATCTCGCTGTCAATCAATTTCCTGAAGAAGTGGGCTGTTGCCCCGAGAAAGGCACCTGCGTCTAAGTAATTCATAGCGAGATAATCCACCACCTGACTGCAGCAGGGTGGACGGATAAATCAAACCATTTAAGAATCACACAATGCCTTACATTCCTGAAATAGATTCAGATGTTGATGTCCAGTATCTTTTATCAACATGTTTTTATTGAAGTCCTTTATTTCGTTCATTAGGATTTTTTTTTTGTTTTGTACTGGCGCAATGGTATTTTGAGGGATAGGTTTATTAGAGCTGACTTTCAGAGGGAAAAGTTTCAACCAACTGAGAAGCACTTTTTAAGAACCCAAGAATTTCAGTTCTTCAGCTTTAGATGTATTCAGTGTTCTCTCCTTATAAAGGAAAGTACATTTGCAAATCCCCTTACAAATGAGGCATTACACATTAAAAATCATTTCACTTGTCACTCTTCATTTGTGATTTATGTAATTGTATACCCCTGCAATAGTATTTATGTGGATCAAACTACATAGATGATTAGACACACAATTGTTCATCATCACAATACTTGATCAGCTTGATACGGCAGAGGCAACCCAATCTCCCTGTTTCTAGACATTTCCCCAACAGGGACATCAAGATAGTGATCCTAAAGTGGAATTCAAAACAAACTCTCCCACCCATTAATGTCTCAATGCTTTATTTTGCTAAGAAATCACTTTGGAAAACACCCCCTAGCATTTCTGGCCATAGCCATTTTGAGTAAGGACAGATGATTCATATAGCATATGCTTACTGTAATCTATCTGTCCTTAGCTCATGCGTGCAGGCAGGAGGGTGTGCTTAGATGATAAAAACCCCTCCTCCCCTCCTCAAGACTCCTGGGATGTATGAAATAATTTTCTAAGGCCTGGAAACCAGGAGGTAATTGAATAAATTAAAAAAAAAGTTTAAAACAAGTAAATATAATATACTTTCCTATCTAGTTACTAAAGCTAACAGCATAAGGATTACAAATAGTCAGTGTTGATTGAGAGAGTGAACCCCATCAATCATCGTCACATGTCACCCCATCAGTGATTGTCATCTGTCACCCCATCAATCATCGTCACCTGTCACCCCATCAGTGATCGTCATCTGTCACCCCATCAATCATCGTCACCTGTCACCCCATCAGTCATCGTCCTCTGTCACCCCATCAGTTATCGTCACCTGTCACCCCATCAGTCATCGTCACCTGTCACCCCATCAGTCATCGTCACCTGTTACCCCATCAGTCATTGTCACCTATCACCCCAGCAGTCATCGTCATCTGTCAACCCATCAATCATCGTCACCTGACACCCCATCAATCATCGTCACCTGTCACCCCATCAGTCATCGTCACCTGTCACCCCATCAGTCATCGTCATCTGTCACCCCATCAGTTATCGTCACCTGTCACCCCATCAGTCATCGTCACCTGTCACCCCATCAGTCATCGTCACCTGTTACCCCATCAGTCATCGTCATCTGTCAACCCATCAGTCATCGTCATCTGTCACCCCATCAGTGACCGTCACCTGCCACCTATCAGTCACCGGCCACCCATCAGTGATCATCCGCAGTCAACCGTCACCCACCGCACAGCCCATCACAGCCAGCATGTCAAAAAGGATGTACAGCAGCGAGGAGGCCCTTCAGGTCCTCTCCATGACTGATGAGAGCACCGGGGAGCTCTCATCAGTATCCGAATCCAATTGTGAATCCGATTCGGAATTTGAAATCACTAATAGTAGCAGATCGGAGATGGACTATTCCTGTACACTTTCCTTTATAGAATGTATTTTGGGGTGCAATTTTTTGCTATATACATGCAACCACTTACCGACCGCCTAACGACTATATAAGCTAAATACTGGGGTTATGGCAGCAGATAGCTGCCATAACCCCGGTATTTTTTTAAACGGCGGTCGGCTTTCAGATAAGGGTGGTCCCAGTGGCGGATTTGCCGCAGAATTACCCTTATGGTGCAAGGGAAGAGGTGCCCCCTCCCGCCGTGTCCCAGACGTTTTCCCAGCTTACCGGACCCACCGGCAGCGGGGAAAACTATCCGGTCCCGGATCCTCAGAGACAGGAAGTCGAGTGAGGGCAAGATGGCCCTCACTCGACTCATGGTCTTGGAGGACCGGAGCTACGTCAAAAATAGTTGCCTAGCAACCGGTTTAAAGGGCCGCTTTTTTTTTTTTTTTTCAACAATTTTTTTTTCTTTTTTAGTGTAGTTGTGAGGTGTGAGGTCTTTTTGACCCCAGATCTCACAATAAAGAGGACCTGTCATGCCTATTTCTATTACAAGGGATGTTTACATTCCTTGTAATAGGAATAAAAATTATCAAAACATTTTTTTTTAAAACTGTGTAAAAATAAAAAAATAATAAATAAAATAAATAGGAAAAAATAAAATAAAAATTAAAGCGCCCTGTCCCCGTTCACTCGCGCACAGAAGCGAACGCATATGCAAGTCCCGCCCACATATGTAAACGGTGTTAAAACCATACATGTGAGGTATCGCCGCGATCATTAGAGCGGGATCAATAATTTGAGCCCTAGACCTCCTTTGTAACTCCAAGCTGGTAACCTGTAGACATTTTTAAAATGTTGCCTATGGGGATTTTTAAGTACCAAAATTTGGCGCCATTCTGTGAGCGTGCGCAATTTTGAAGCATGACATGTTGGGTATCTAATTACTCGGCGTAACATTATCTTTCACATTATGGAAAAAAATTGGGCTAAATTTACTGTTTTCTTATTTTTTAATTTAAAAAAGTGAATTTTTTTTAAAAAAATTGCATTTGGAAGACTGCTGCACAAATATGTAGTAAAAAAATTTTGCAACGATCTCCATTTTATTCTCTAGGGTCTCTGCTAAAAAAAATATATAATATTTGGGGGTTCTAAGTAGTTTTCTAGCAAAAAAAATGATTTTAGCTTGTAAACACCAAGTGTCAAAAATAGGCCCAGTCTTAAAGTGGATAAATGGACAACTTTGTGTAAAGTGCTACTTGGATGTTAGGCCTCTGTATGTGGCTAGGCTGTGTAAAAGTGTTACACATGTGGTATCGCCATACTCAGGAGGAATAGCAGAATGTATTTTGGGGTGCAATTTTTGCTATGTACATGCTATGTGTTAGAAATATTGCATAAATGGACAGCTTTGTGTAAAAAAAATGCGTTTTCATTTTCTTTCCACATTTTCCAAAAACTTGTGGGAAAAAAATGACATATTCAAAAGACTCATTATGCTTCAAAAATTATACGTTGGGCTGTTTTCTTTCCAAAATGGGGTCATTTTATGGGGGTTTCCATTGTCCTGGTGCTCCAGGGCCTTCAAAAGTGCGATAGGTTGTCAGGAAATGATATGTGTAATTTATGCTCCTAGAATGCCGGACGGTGCTACTTGGATGTTAGGCCTCTGTATGTGGCTAGGCTGTGAAAAAGTCTCACACATGTGGTATTGCCATACTCAGGAGGAGTAGTAGAATGTGTTTTGGGGTGTAGTTGCAAGTATATGCTGTGTGAGAGAAATAACCTGTTAATACATCAATTTGTAAAAAAATCTTCATTTTGCAAAGAATTGTGGGAAAATAAATTACAACTTCAAAAAACTCACCATGCCCCTTATTAAATACATTGGGATGTCTACTTTCCAAAAAGGGGTAATTTGGAGGGTATTTGTACATTCCTGACTTTTTAGTGTCTCAAGAAATGAGATAGGCCTTCAGTACATCAGATGTGATCAAGTGTGATACATTTTTAATGATTAGTGCCATAACTTGTGGACTCTATAACTTTCACAAAGACCAAATAATATACACTTATTTGGGTTATGTTTACCAAAGATAAGTAGCAGTATAAATTTTGGCCAAAATTTGTGAAGAAAAATGACTAATTTGCTAAATTTTATTACAGAAACAAAGAAAAATTTGTTTTTTCACAATATTTTCAGTTTTTTTTTAATTTATAGCACAAAAAATAAAAAACCCAGTAGTGATTAAATACCATCAAAAGAAAGCTCTATTTGTGTGAAACAAAGGACACAAATTTTTTATGGGTACAGTGTTGCATGACTGAGTAATTGTCATTCAATGTGAGAGCGCTGAAAGCTGAAAATCGGTCTGGGCAGGAAGGGGGTGAAAGTGCACTGTAGGCAAGTGGTTAAACAAAGATTTTGATCTGCATTTATTTCTGTAAGAAAAAATTATTGATGAGTTAATGTGAGAGAAGTAGTTACATTTTATAACTCCCTAGCAAGATGTCTTTATTTTGCAGATCTCTCTGTGGGGTTCCGAGCTGGATGACACACGATATGTGTGCTATGTGTCCAGGCTTTGATATGCTTTGCTATGTTTTGCTATGTGTCTAGGCTTTGAAAGCCTCAGTAATGTCTGTACATGTTTGTATATACAGTGTATGTGCATCGATGATATCATAAATGATATTCTCAAAGGGCTATTTGTGCACTCATAAAATGATCATTTTGTACCAGTTTGTATATAGAATTTATTGGTCAGTTTGAATTTGAAGCTAAAGCAATGATGTGTTTCCTGCTCCTTGTTATTTATATGTAACCATTTTGATCACCAATACACATTTGAAATTGATGAATGTCCGGAATGCCTTATCTTGCCTTGCCTTGCCTTGCTTTGTGCACTGGTCCAAATCATTTGGTGGAGGGGGGGATTATGGTGTGGGGTTGTTTTTCAAGGGTTGGGCTTGGCCCCTTAGTTCCAGTGAAGGGAACTTTTAAGCCGTCAGCCTACCAAGACATTTTGGACAATTTCATGCTCCAAACTTAAGGACTGGAAGGTTTTACCCCCTTAATGACCAGGCAATTTTTTGCAATTTAGCACTGCGTAAATTTAACTGGTAATTGCGCAGTCATGCAATACTGTACCCAAACTAAATTTATGCCCTTTTTCTTTCTCACAAATAGAGCTTTTGTTTTGGTAGTATTTGATCACCACTGAGATTTTTATTTTTTGCAATATAAATAAACATTTTGAGAAAAAATGAAATTTTCTACTTTTTCTTATAAAAAAATATCCAATAAACTCAATTGTTGTCATATATTTAGACCAAAATATATTTAGGTACATGTCTTTGATAAAAAAAATCTCAATAAGCATATATTTATTGGTTTGCGCAAAAGTTATAGCGTCTACAACTATGGTGTATATACTGGAATTTACGCAGCTTTTACTTTCTGACTGCCTATCTCATTTTCTGAAGTGCTAAAATGGCAGGGCAATAAAAACTCTTTCCAAATTACCCCTTTTTGGAAAGTAGACTTTTAGCAGTCTAGCCGCATACAGGACCCCGAAAACCAATCACACCACCTTATTGGTTTTGTTGATTTCACTCCTCACTACCTATCACAGTTTTAGAGGCCATGAAATGCCAAAATAGCACAACCCTCCCCCCTCAAATGACCCCTTTTCAGAAAGTAGACACCCTAAGCTATTTTCTGAGAGTCATGTTGAGTCCTTGCAATATTTTATATTTTTTGCCACTAGTTTCGGAAAAATGACAAAATTATTTATATATATATATATATATATATATACAGTGCATTGCGAAAGTATTCGGCCCCCTTGAACTTTTCAACCTTTTGCCACATTTCAGGCTTCAAACATAAAGATATAAAACTGTAATTTTTTTTGAGGAATCAACAACAAGTGGGACACAATCATGAAGTGGAACAAAATTTATTGGATATTTAAAACTTTGTTAACAAATAAAAAACTGAAAAATTGGGCGTGCAAAATTATTCAGCCCCTTTACTTTCAGTGCAGCAAACTCTCTCCAGAAGTTCAGTGAGGATCTCTTAATGATCCAATGTTGACCCAAATGACTAATGATGATAAATAGAATCCACCTGTGTGTAATCAAGTCTCCGTATAAATGCCCCTGCACTATGATAGTCTCAGATGTCCGTTTAAAGCGCAGAGAGCATCATGAAGAACAAGGAACACACCAGGCAGGTCCGAGATACTGTTGTGGAGAAGTTTAAAGCCGGATTTGGATAGAAAAAGATTTCCCAAGCTTTAAACATCCCATGGAGCACTGTGCAAGCGATAACATTGAAATGGAAAGAGTATCAGACCACTGAAAATCTACGAAGACCCGGTCGTCCCTCTAAACTTTCAGCTCATACAAGGAGAAGACTGATCAGAGATGCAGCCAAGAGACCCATGATCACTCTGGATGAACTGCAGAGATCTACAGCTGAGATGGGAGACTCTGTCCATAGGACAACCATTAGTCGTATACTGCACAAATCTGGCCTTTATGGAAGAGTGGCAAGAAGAAAGCCATTTCTTAAAGATATCCATAAAAAGTGTAATTTATAGTTTGCCACAAGCCACCTGGGAGACACACCAAACATGTGGAAGAAGGTGTTCTGGTCAGATGAAACCAAAATCAAACTTTTTGGCAACAATGCAAATCATTATGTTTGGCATAAAAGCAAAACAGCTCATCACCCTGAACACACCATCCCCACTATCAAACATGGTGGTGGCAGCATCATGGTTTGGGCCTGCTTTTCTTCAGCAGGGACAGGGAAGATGGTTAAAATTGATGGGAAGATGGATGGAGCCAAATACAGGACCATTCTGGAAGAAAACCTGATGGAGTCTGCAAAAGACTTGAGACGGAGATTTATCTTCCAACAAGACAATGATCCAAAACATAAAGCAAAATCTACAATGGAATGGTTCACAAATAAACATATCCAGGTGTTAGAATGGCCAAGTCAAAGTCCAGACCTGAATCCAATCGAGAATCTGTGGAAAGAACTGAAAACTGCTGTTCACAAACGCTCTCCATCCAACCTCACTGAGCTCGAGCTGTTTTGCAAGGAGGAATGGGCAAAAATTTCAGTCTCTCGATGTGCAAAACTGATAGAGACATACCCCAAGTGACTTACAGCTGTAATCGCAGCAAAAGGTGGCGCTACAAAGTAGTAACTTAAGAGGGCTAATTAAGTTTGCACGCCCAATTTTTCAGTTTTTTATTTGTTAAAAAAGTTTGAAATATCCAATAAATTTCGTTCCACTTCATGATTGTGTCCCACTTGTTGTTGATTCTTCAAAAAAAAAAAATTACAGTTTCATATCTTTATGTTTGAAGCCTGAAATGTGGCAAAAGGTCGAAAAGTTCAAGGGGGCCGAATACTTTCGCAATGCACTATATATATATATATATATATATTTATTTATTTATTTTTTTACACAAAGTTGTCACTTAAATGATATATTGCTTAAACATTTCATGGGTATATGTGAAATGACACCCCAAAATACATTCTTTCGCTTCTCCTGAGTATGGGGATACCACGTATTCAGGTACAGCATTCATAATGTTGTGTTTGTTCACAGAGACCATTTAGGGCAGCAGTTAGGGATTCTATGGCCATTTGTTGCTCAAGGGTAACCTGTTTGATTTGTTTTTGCTCTTCTGCTAACAAGCGTATATCTGCCTGAGTTAGGTTTAATACTTTGTCTATGATGGTGGAGTAATTGTTTAACCTGGTCATGAGTTCTATTCCCCAACCTGTCCAGGTTGAGAACCAAGACCAAGCCTTGTCATTAGTGGAAAAAAAGCTCTCTTTTTTCCCTATATGAAAGGAGGGGTCCGAGCGCTTATGGATATAATATAAACAATAATGTGGGTGAATCAAAAAAAATGCGAAGAAATGAAGAAAGGGCTGCTGACTAATAAGGTGTAGTGCCTTTAAAGTAAAAAGATATGTGAGTCAGTGCTCCCTCTTATTTATAACAATATGTGTGATAAGGATTTACTCAATGTGATAAAGTGCTAGGTGCAAATCTAATCACCATCTAAATCAATCAATACATATACAATGGTAAACTACAATGTGTAATAAATGTGTAAAAATTCTTAAACTAAATAAATTAATTACAAAAAACAGGTACTTGCTGTGCTTTCCAATAAATACATATCAAGATAAATAAATCAATAAATCAGTCCTTCAATAGTGCAAAAAAGTGCTCCAGTGCGGTAATTCATATACAAGGTGCTCCAGTGCGATAATTCACATCAAAGTGCTGGTGCTCCCCTTGGGTGACCCCACTCAAAATACCACCTCACAACAACAGATCCACCCTGGGAACAATAGACCCCATGGGCAACAATAGACCCCTCCTATAACAGTGAATCGCTCCCAGTAACAATTGACCCACTAGCAACATAATACTCTCCCCCAGCAGCAATAGATCTCCTAGCAGCTGACATCACTGGACCCTTCAGCACACCCCATTACCCCCTTTCCACTGCATAACTGCATACATTCAGTGCTGGAGGTGGAAAAAAGCCCTGTATACACTATATTACTAAAAGTATTGTAAAGCCTCCCTTTTACATGCACATGAACTTTAATGGCATCCCAATCTTAGTACGTAGGGTTCAATATTGAGTTGGCCCACCCTTTGCAGCTATACCAGCTTTAACACTTATGGAAAGGCTGTCCACAAGGTTTAGTAGTGTGTATGAGAATGTTTGATCATTCTTCCAGAAGCACATTTGTGAGACATTGCACTGATGTGGATAAGAAGCCCTGGCTCCCAGTCTTCACTCTTATTCATCCCAAAGGTGTTCTGTCAGGCTGAGGTGCAGGACAGTCAAGTTCCTCCACCCCAAACTTGCTTATCCTTGTCTTTGTGAACCTTGCTCTGTGCACTGGTCCAAATTATTTGGTGGAGGGTAGATTATGGTGTGTGTTTTTTTTTTCAGGGGTTGGGCTTGGCCCCTTAGTTCCAGTGAAGGGAAATCTTCAGGCATCAGCATACCAAGACATTTTGGACAATTTCATGCTCCCAACTTTGTGTGAACAGTTTGGGGATGGCCCCTTCCTGTTCCCCTTCCAACATGACTGCGCACAGTGCACAAACAAGATCCATAAAGACCTGGATGAGCAAGTTTGGGGTGGAGGAACTTGACTGGCCTGCACAGAGTCCTGACCTCAACCCGATAGAATACCTTTGGGACGAATTAGAGCACAATATATATATATATATATATATATCGTGATTTTAGGGGATTTTTAGCTCAGTGATAGTAGCTATTTTAGTGAGATCCTGCTGGTCCAAACTTTATTTTAGGGCTTGTGTTATTAAACGTGAAAGCAAAAGTTCAAAAGATATCCCCCACGCATGGGTTTCCACTATCAAAACAAGCAACACCAAAATAATGACAAACTACCTGGCTCCCTCTTCAGCAGTGCCGCTACTCTTTTCACTGGTCCCTCAGACCTTCTCACCCAGCTCCCCTGGCTTCTAGGTTCTCCTTGCTCACTCAGCCTGTAGTTACAGCATCCTGCAGGATGGGCCCGCTCCCAGGTCACTCAATAGAGGATCCCCTTGCACTCCTTGCACTCCAGGCTGTCTCATTCTTCCGAGGTTTCTAGATGCCTGTACTCCCTGGAGTTGTCAATGCTTTCCCAGTCTCCTGGATTCACTTAGCTGCCTGGCATGCACAATTATAAGGTTTGATATATATATATATATTTATTCTGCACAACCTCATCTGTGTGCCCTAAAGTTAACATTAGTATATTTTTAGTGTATTTTTTACAAAGAATTTGTGCTTGATAAACATTGCACAAATATTATGTAACATAAAAAAATTGAAGCTTCGAATATTTTATTCTCCAGGGTTGTTTCTTTTAGAAAATATATATTGTTTGGAGTTTTAACTAATCCTCTAGCCTAAAATGATTTTTTAAACTTAAACTTTAAACAGAAAAAAACACTCAAAAACAGCTATGGCAGCAACCGGGTTAAACTGCAAAAATAGATCTATTAAAAAAAAAAGTGCAAAATGGCTTTTAAAATAACCGCAGCACAATGTTCAGTGCATGGAGGTAACTTAGAAGTTATTCCTGCCTATTGTGCAATGCTTACCCAATAACCTATGTGACCATGAATCAGCCCAGTAGAGGTAAATGTAAATACATTTTAAATCACAAGCTTATTTTCTTTTCCCTTGATATTTCTTTTTCTCTCTAAAGGTATTTTTATTTTTTTGTTTTTTTGTTTTTTTAGAAGCTAAAGTATGCAAAAAATTAAAAAGGGAGTTACCAGCTTAGCTATTTTTTTCTAAACTCCTTAAGGAAAATATAATACTATTTTATTATCCAAGCCCTCCCACCGTCAGAACTATGAATAATCCTCTGAAAGCTTTCTCTTGCTGAGAGAACTAAAAGACTAAGATATTTAAAAAAAAAATGCTGACAGAATGCACAACGGAACAAGCGTACCTTATTTGTAGAATTAAAATAAACCGATAATAAATATAAATCACAAAAAAGAAACATAAAAGAATATATTAGAGGAGTAAGAAGCAGAGATGGGCAAATCAATCTAGAATAATCCAGCTGGAACTCAGATTGAAATGAGTTTGGGATTTAAGAATCCCTTCACATCTTGTACCCATACTGCTTGCCTTTAGTCGTTTTCTTTACTGTAGCTAGGGAATTATTTAGGTTACTTACTAAATTCTTATATAGTGTGGACATCCAGCTCATAACTGTATGTAAATGGGCCCCTTAACCACTTTCGGACTGCCACCGTGTATTTACGGCGCTACTTTCTCGTTAAATACTGGGGTTATGGCAGCAGATAGCTGCCATAGCCCCCGGTATTTTTTTACACGGTGGGCGGTCTGCTTTTACATAAAAGTGGTCCGAACGGCGGATTCGCCATGGGATCACTTTTAAGGGTGGCGGGAGGGTGGCGGGAGAGCCCTCCCCCGCTTCCCGGTCATTTTTCCTGCTTACCGGAGCCGTCGGTAGTGGGAAAAACGATCCGATCCCCTGCGCAGATAGGCAGGAAGTCCAGTGAGGGCAAGATGCCCCCCCCCAATCGACTCTATGCCCTTGGAGGCCCGGAGCGATGTCAAACGTCACTTCCACCCATTGGCCTTAAAGGGCCAAATTTTTTGGGGGGAAAAATAAATAAATAAAAGATTTTTATTGCTTTTAAGTGTAAATGTGAGATCTGAGGTATTTTTTGACCCCAGATCTCGCATTAAAGAGGACCTGTCCGGCTTATTTCTATTAAAAGAGATGTCACATTCCTTATAATAGGAAATAAAAGTGATAAAAACATTTTTTTCATAGGGGCAGTGTAAAAATAGTGAGTAAAATGAGTAAAATAAATAGGAAAACAAAAAAGTAAAGCGCCCCATCCCTCCGAGCTCACGCGCAGAAGTGAATGCATACGCAAGTTGCACCCACATATGTATACGGTGTTCAAACCACACAAGTGAGGTATTGCCACTATCGCTAGAGCGAGAGCAATAATTCTAGCACTAGACCACCTCTGTAACTGGTAGCCTGTAGAAAATTTTAAACGTTGCCTATGGAAATTTTATTTACCAAAGTTTGTCGCCATTCCACAAGCGTGCGACATGTTAGGTATTATTATCTTTCACATTATAGAAAAAAATTGGGTTCAATTTACTGAATTCTTATTTTTAAATTTAAAAAAGTGTATTTTTTAAAAAAAATTGCATTTGTAAGACCGTTGCGCAATTACAGTGTGACATAGAGTATTGAAAAACAGAACTTTTGCTCCTGCACATGAGAAGAGCTGTGTGGCTTGATCGTTAACAAGATGACTCCAACGGTTTAGCCGCCTTAATGACTGTGCTGCCACTCACAACAAGTCAGGGAAAACACAGGTAAAGCTCTAAAAAGAAAAGAATATAGAGGGCGCACCAACCTAATGCATTATCTTTTGCAACAATTTATTGTATAAAAAAATATGCACATCATACTCACAAACGTGAAGAAATTACAGGCAAGGTAAAAAGTATATGTCCATCAAATACTCCATTCAGCCTAGTCTGATAATTGGAGACAGTCTTGGAATGAAGACCTCAAAAAATTACTGACGCGTTTCAGGGGAGTTCCGTCTTCATCAGAGCTGAATTTGGACTGCAGGTAGATGGTCCTTAACCACTTACCGCCCGCCCGCCGTCATATGACGGCGGGACGGTGCGGCTATTATCCTGGGCGGACGTCATATGACGTCCGCCCATTCCTCCTCTGTAACTCTAAGCTAGTAACCTGCAGAAATTTTTAAAATGTTGCCTATGGGGATTTTTAAGTACCAATGTTTGGCGCCATTCTGTGAGCATGCGCAATTTTGAAGCATGACATGTTGGGTATCTAATTACTCGGCGTAACATTATCTTTCACATTATGGAAAAAAATTGTGCTAAATTTACTGTTTTCTTATTTTTTAGTTAAAAAAAGTGAATTTTTTTCAAAAAAATCGCATTTGGAAGACTGCTGCGCAAATATGGTGTGATAAAAAAATATTGCAACGATCTCCATTTTATTCTCTAGGGTCTCTGCTAAAAAAAAATATATAATGTTTGGGGGTTCCAAGTAGTTTTCTAGCAAAAAAAATTATTTTAGCTTGTAAACACCAAGTGTCAAAAATAGGCCCAGTCTTAAAGTGGATAAATGGACAACTTTGTGTAAAGCGCTACTTGGATGTTAGGCCTATGTATGTGGCCAGGCTGTGAAAAAGTGTTACACATGTGGTATCGCCATACTCAGGAGGAATAGCAGAATGTATTTTGGGGTGCAATTTTTGCTATGTACATGCTATGTGTTAGAAATATTGCATAAATGGACAGCTTTGTGTAAAAAAAATGTGTTTTCATTTTCTTTCCACATTTTCCAAACACTTGTGGAAAAAAATGACATATTCAAAAGACTCATTATGCCTTAAAAATTATACGTTGGGCTGTTTGCTTTCCAAAATGGGGTCATTTTATGGGGGTTTCCATTGTCCTGGTGCTCCAGGGCCTTCAAAAGTGCGATAGGTTGTCAGGAAATTATATGTGTAATTTGTGCTCCTAGAATGCCGGACGCTGCTACTTGGATGTTAGGCCTCTGTATGTGGCCAGGCTGTGAAAAAGTCTCACACATGTGGTATCGCCATACTCAGGAGGAGTAGTAGAATGTGTTTTGGGGTGTAGTTGCAAGTATACATGTGCTGTGTGAGAGAAATAACCTGTTAATACGGCAATTTGTAAAAAAAAAATCTTCATTTTGCAAAGCATTGTGGGAAAAAATTACAACTTCAAAAAACTCACCATGCCCCTTATTAAATACCTTGGAATGTCTACTTTCCAAAAAGGGGTCATTTGGGGGGTATTTGTACTTTCCTGACTTTTTAGTGTCTCAAGAAATGAGATAGGCCTTCAGTACATCAGGTGTGATCAAGTGTGATCAATTTTCAATGATTAGCACCATAACTTGTGGACTCTATAACTTTCACAAAGACCAAATAATATACACTTACTTGGGTTATTTTTACCAAAGATAAGTAGCAGTATAAATTTTGGCCAAAATTTGTGAAGAAAAATTACTAATTTGCAAAATTTTATGACAGAAACAAAGAAAAATGCGTTTTTTTACGATATTTTCAGTCTTTTTTAATTTATAGCACAAAAAATAAAAAACCCAGTATTGATCAAATACCATCAAAAGAAAGCTCTATTTGTGTGAAAAAAAGGACACAATTTTTGTATGGGTACAGTGTTGCATGACTGAGTAATTCTCAGTCAAAGTGTGAGAGCGCTGAAAGCTGAAAATCGGTCTGGGCAGGAAGGGGGTGAAAGTGCACTGTAGGCAAGTGGTTAAATAATCAAAATGTCACATGACCTCTGGCAATGACCCCTCCCATCATGGGCGGACTAATCAGGTTGGGTCATAAAGTTGGGTACATCTCGATAGAAGTGTGTAAATAGTGAAAGAGTTGGAATTCTATTTTCAAATAAACGATACAAAAGATGCACCAAAAGACATAGTATGGGAAGCTCATAAGGCTTATTTGAGGGGCATATTTATCTCAAAGGAGACCCAAAGGAAAAAAGAAAGAATAAAAGATAAGATTAGGCTAATGACAGAAGTACATCAATTAGAGCAAAAACATAAAAATACACAAGATATATTAATAAATAATTTACTTGAGGTGAAGAGAGAAGAATTGAAAGATCTGCTAGAACAGGAAATAAAGCAGGAAATGAAAAGATGTATAAAAGAAAAATACATTGAAAGTAATAAGGTTGGGAAAAACCTAGCAAAAATCCTGAAAAAGAAGAAAGGAAAAAATTTTGTAGATAAAATTAAAAATAAAAATGGGGAAATAATTCAAACAACGACAGGAATAGCCAAAGAATTCCAAAACTACTATGCTAATCTTTATGCAGTAAAGAAAGGTGAGATACAGGGGAATGAAACAGAAAGGAGGGAGAAAATCAAAAAATACCTTGTAGACGCAGGACTGACAAAGATAGATGAGGAAAAGTTAACATTCTTAGAAAGACCAATCTCAGAACAAGAAATAGAGAGAGCCATTAAAGAAACGAGCCTGGGTAAAAGCCCAGGACCGGATGGGTTTACCATAGGTTATTATAAAAAATTTAAGGACATTTTAATCCCAAGATTTAAAGAATATATAAACGGAATAGGGACTCAGTACGAGATGAGTAGAGAGGCCCTGTCAGCATCAATCACAGTTATACGGAAAGAGGGAAAAGACCCGTTACTATGTTCTAGTTTCAGACCCATCTCCCTACTTAATTTTTTTTTTTTTTTTTTTAAAGCCCGTAGCGTGTGCAACACACTCAAAAGACTCCACCCGGTGCATAAAAAAGTGCACACACACAAAGTGAGAACACAAAAAAGCACAGGGTGTGCGACAACGTATGGTCTTCCCTCCGAAGAGGTAGGACCCGAAACCTCAATCCCCCGGGGCGCAAGACTCCTGACAGGGACAAAAGGTACTCATGGTCTGTCTGGCCGAAACCAGGCAGACCCCGTTCTTCAGGGGGACTGCCGAAACAGCCCCCACCGAGTACTAAGTAGGGCTCCCCCGAAGGGAGACCCCATGGGAGAGGGCAAACTAAGCCAAAAGGCCATATCCACCCCCTCCCAAGACTTAAGGCAGGGCCCGAGGACCCACACACTCTAGTCTGTGCAAATAAAGAAAACAAAGGTGACAGTGCAGGTGACGGACTCCAAAGAAAAAGACAAACAAAACATAAAAGTGGGGGAAGGGAAGTGGGGAAAGTGCAATGGTGCCATGTGAGGAACCAAGGCAGGCCTTCCAGCCGGAATAAAAAATTCCTCTGGTGCAAGCCAAAAGGCCTGTCCCAAGAGGCAGGTGTGAAAAAGGTGTGCATAGTGCAGTGACCAAGGTGCCAAAAGAACTCACAGCGAGCTGCCCCTCACCAGTGAGAAATTAAGGCACCCCTGGGCTGCCACCCCAGGGGCACTTACACTACGGGCTTTTTCAATCTCAGCCCCCGGCCAGACCAAATGTAGCCTATCCCCACCAGCAGACATCAGAACCTGGACAGCTTGGGGAGAGCTTACCTACAACTGGGGACAGGCCCCCTACAGGCCAGATCAACCCAGGAGAGAAAGCCCCCCCCTCGCCATCCTGTTCCTCAGTCCATTACATCCAGGAGCAGTTCCGCCGGCCCCCCCGAACCGGCTTCCCGCTCCCTTCAAACTGGTTAGGACAGTTCAACCCATTCAAATCAGAAGGTGGCGGGCCCCACATGCTTTCCCAGATGACCTACTTCCCATACCTCAAAACTCAGAGCGCTCCGGGTTTCGGTCATACTGGTACTAGCTAAGGCCCATACCAACTGATAAGAACAGATACTACACTTGATCTTAGCCAAAAGGCATGTTGATACTAAATTATTTACAAAAATTTTGGCCACTATAATGAAGAACCTAATGGGGGAGTGGATACACAATGATCAAGTAGGATTCATCCCGGGGAGACAGGGACGGGACAATGGGATAAAAACTATACTGTTGATAGACCATATGGTAAAAAGCAGAGCTCCCAGTCTACTCCTGTCAATAGATGCGGAAAAAGCATTTGACAGGGTAGACTGGGAGTTCATGATAAACACCCTAGTGGAGTTGGGAATAAAACGTAGAATGTTGGCCTGGATCAAAACTTTGTATAATCAACCAACTGCAAAGGTAAAGGTCAATGGAACTTTGTCAGACTCGTTTAAAATGCTCAATGGAACAAGACAAGGATGTCCCTTGTCTCCGATGTTATTTGTCTTATCTTTGGAATCACTACTGGCAACTATTAGAAATAGTGTGGACATCGGGGGCATAAAGGTGGGACAAGTGGAGCATAAGGTATCTGCCTTTGCAGATGATATCCTGCTTTACATAAGCAATCCAAGGATCACTTTGCCCAACATAATTAAAATAATGAAACAATATGGAGAACTATCCAATTTAAAAATTAATCAAAAAAAATCAGAAATATTAAATATTAATATCCCTAAACAAGAAGAGGAGATGTTAAAAAAAGAATTTCAGTTCAACTGGAGAAAAGATGAGATTAAATATTTAGGGATAAAATTAACCCCAACTCCAGAAAAACTCTACAAAACAAATTTTCTAAAACTTCTGAATGAAGTAAGATCAGAATTAAATAGATTATCCCCGAGAATCTTTTCCTGGATAGGGAGAATAAATACGATAAAAATGATAATCCTGCCCAAAATTATATATAAATTCCAGATGATTCCGATTTCATTACCTCAAGTATTTTTTAAAACACTTAAAAGATTAATATCCCGCTTTATTTGGAAATACAAAAAGCCAAGGGTAAAGTACACTACACTATGTAAAGGTAAGGGACAAGGGGGATTAGCCCTACCCGACTTTAAAAATTATTATTTTGCAGCAATACTCACAAGGGTGATAGAATGGACAAAAAAAAATAATGATAGAAATTGGGTGGTAATAGAAAGCACGATGAGTGGTACACACCTAGCAAAAGTTATATGGATACCTGAGAGATTCAGAAATCTGGACACTAACACGCATATAATCACAAGACATGCTATTAAGGTTTGGGATAATATACATAAAAAAGAAAATTGGAAACACAATTCACCACTGATCCCGTTACAGGGCACAAAATTTTTTGCACCAGGGGAAGAGAAGGAATTAGGTAAATGGATAGAAGAAGGAGAAGCACAATTAGGGGATATAGTAGAGAAGGGGAAAATTATAACCTTGGCGGAGCTGAAACAAAGGAAAGAAAACTGGAAGATAAATGAGTGGAGGTATATCCAACTAAAGCACTTCACATTGTCACTACCGCAGCCGTTGAGAGATATAAACGACCTCCGCCCTTTTGAGCAATTATGTCTTAAGGATAAGATGATAAATAATATTTCGAATGTGTATAAAATACTGTTAACAATAACAAAAGAGAGAGGAATATCATTAAAAGAAAAATGGGAAAGAGACCTCGGCCCGTGTAGTAACAACAAACAGTGGGATAAGAGCCTTCAATTAGTACATAAATCCGCGATAGACACCAACACGGAGGAGATGAACTATAAACTGATCACAAGGTGGTACAACACTCCTGATAAGATGGGAAGAATTCAGGTGGAGAGTTCATGACTTTGCTGGAGGGGATGTCAGATGGTAGGGACTATAGCCCATATATGGTGGGAGGGCCCAAAAATTAAAGTATTCTGGAGTGAAGTTATAGAATTAATAAGTAAAATTACTAAAATAGATATTCCCTTGGATCCTTGGAAATGCATGTTTCATGGAACCCATATGTCAGTGAAGCAATATAAAAAAACATTACTCCCTCACTTATTAAACTCAGCCAAGAGCTTGATTCCATTTAATTGGCAAAAAGAAGAGGCCCCCTCCAGGAAAGATTGGCTGTTAAAAGTAGAGAAAATAAGAAAGTTAGAGCAGCTGAGGACCTGGGAGGAGGAGGAACAGGGGAATGAAGAGGAGATTTGGGATGAGTGGCAAGAGTTTAAGGACACAAGGGAATACAGAGAAATAATAGGAGTCGAATGATAAGAAGAGACGGGGGGGGGGGGAGGGATAAGGAAGGGAGGGGAAAAAAAAAAAAAGGGATAAAAGGTAATATGTGTAAAATGTATATGAAAAAATTCTCCAGTGATTGGAGTGTTGTAGATAATTTTTTACCTGGAAAATTTAATAAAGAAATATAAAAAAAAAAAAAAAGAAGTGTGTATATACATAAGTGTGTATGTGTATATGTATATACACACACCCAAAGCAAACACACATGCAAATGTGAACATACTACATTAAGCTTTTCCTCATAATACAGAATAAAATAACCTTAAAACAGAAGGATAAAATTATTATATATATATATATATATATATATATATATATATATACATACATACATACATACATACAGTATCTCACAAAAGTGAGTACACCCCTCACATTTTTGTAAATATTTCACTATATCTTTTTTCATGTGACAACACTGAAGAAATGACACTTTGTTACAATGTAAAGTAGTGAGTGTACAGCTTGTATAACAGTGTAAATTTGCTGTCCCCTCAAAATAACACACAGCCATTAATGTCTAAACCGCTGGCAACAAAATTGAGTACACCCCTAAGTTAAAACATCCAAATTGGGCCCAATTAGCCATTTATCCCTGCCTGGTGTCATGTGACTAGTTAGTGTTACAAGGCTTCAGGTGTGAATGGGGATCAGGTGTGTAAAATTTGGTTTTATTGCTGTCACTCTCTCATACTGGTCACTGGAAGTTCAACATGGCACCTCATGGAAAAGAACTCTCTGAGGATCTGAAAAAAATAACTGTTGCTCTACATAAAGATGGGCTAGGCTATAAGAAGATTGCCAAGACCTTGAAACTGAGCTGCAGCACGGTGGCCAAGACCATACAGCGGTTTAACAGGACAGGTTACACTCAGAACAGGCCTCACCATGGTCAACTAAAGAAGTTGAGTGCATGTGCTCAGCGTCATACCCAGAGGTTGTCTTTGGGACGTATGAGTGCTGCCAGCATTGCTGCAGAGGTTAAAGGGGTGGGGGGGTCAGCCTGTCAGTGGTCAGACCAAACACCGCACACTGCATCAAATTGGTCTGCATGACTGTCCCAGAAAGAAGCCTCTTCTAAAGATGATGCACAAGAAAGCCCACAAACAGTTTGCTAAAGACAAGCAGACTAAGGACATGGATTACTGGAGCCATGTCCTGTGGTCTGATGAGACCAAGATAAACTTATTTGGTTCAGATGGTGTCAAGCGTGTGTCACAGCAACTAGGTGAGGAGTGCAAAGACAAAATTGTCCTGCCTACAATCAAGCATAGTGGTTGGAGTGTCATGGTCTGGGGCTGCACTTTTGTTGTCAGTGGTTTAGACATTAATGGCTGTGTGTTGAGTTATTTTGAGGGGACAGCAAATTTACACTATATTTAGAATAGTATATCTAAAATTTATGCTTAGTCTTGTCATATCCTGCACTAGGAAGTGCGATTGGAACCAAGGCTAACCACCTATAAATTCTGGCACAAATAGGCACACTAAGTACAATTCAAACCAGACATCAAAAAAGTTGAATAAAAAAGAATAAAGGAAATCAGAAAATGAATAGATCAAAAAATGAAATGATTGCATATTACCCTATATGCTGTCCACAGTCTCAGGATACATGGTGCTTATTGGCCAATAACTCCATAATGATGATGCTGGTGTTTTAGTACTACAGTTTTTAGTGCTTTGGGGTGGCTGGCGGAGAGGTAGGCCTGGCTTGTTGTTCCTGGTACGCACACCGGCCTAAAGCATGAGTTAAGGCTGTGTTGTGCGTTCCAGGCGAGGACCTGATGACACGCCAAAGACGTCACTTCCGGTGGTGCTCATCCGTGTCATCAGGCTTAATAGCGGAACAGGAAGCTGCGTGGAAGCTGGCCGCAGTGGACCTCAAATGTCACTTCCTGTCCTAAATACCTGAACCCTGCTACATTCTTGCCTGAAAGAAAGCTGGACACAATTATATATATTGAAAAATAAAAAATAAATGAAAACATTTTTTAAAATAGTAGACTAAATTCACAATAGGAGCTTGTGATGTATGCTAATACATTGCTAAAAGGGGCCAACTACCTCTTAAGGCATCAGTACATAGGTTTGATTAAAAAAAAAAAATTGTATTTAAAAGGATTACATTTATACATATAATATATATTAAATCTCTGTTTTTGTACACTGCAACATGTATCAGTGGTCCGTTGAATGAATCAATATAAACACTAATGTAAAAAAGTACTTAGTGTTAGAGCTCAATTTACTCGGCGTAACATTATCTGGGCTAACTTTACTGTTTTCTTATTTTTTAATTCAAAAAAGTCTATTTTTTCCCAAAAAATTGCATTTGTAAGACCCTTGCGCAAATACAGTGTGACAAGGTATTACAATGATCTCCATTTTATTCTCTATGGTCTCTACCAAAAAAAGAAACCACCAGCTTTTCTAGTTTCGTTTCCACTCATTTTATTGGAGTTGAAACAGTACGAAAATACAAAGCTGTATCAACTATACACAAATTCTTTGGTACAGAGAGAATTGCAACAGTGATAATGTTCTCTGAGTTCTTAATAACATTACATACATGAGAATCATCAAGGCAATGGGTGTCCCTGAAATAGGGTCCAAGGAAGACATGGTCTCTTTAATCGGCAATTGAACAAAATTCTCTAAACTGTTATTCTTTCCCCTGGATAGAGAAGTGAAACCCAAGGTGACCAGCCAGCGACCGTGTGGCTCTACCAGATAAACTGGAAAGCCATGTAAAAAGAAAGAGAGAGTACAAAAGGATAGAAGAGGAAAGAAAAGAAAAAAAGCAGCAACCACCCCCATCTGCCCCAACAGGCTTTCAAATGTATTTAAGAGATAACACCCGTCAAATATTTAATCCAAGAATCCCATGTTTTTTCATATATAGGCATCTTATCCTTCACAATAGCAGAGAGGCATTTATTGATAATAATCCATGACATTTTGGCCTTTAATAGGTGAAATGGTATTGAAGGCGATTTCCATGATCTAGCTGCAGTAATTTTTGCTGCTATAAAGTAGAATAGACGTTGCATTGGCCTCGAGGCTCCCTTCACTGGGTGGCCAAGTATGGCTTGTTAGGGAGATTTGATCAGGTTTGTCCTAGTAATGCCCCATACACACGTGCAGATTATCTGCAGACTTTTGTCTGCAGACTTACCAAAACCATATAATATGAGGTCAAACCTAAACACTTTCAATTTGTATGCAATCCGGCAGGCCCTTGCACTACATAGAAAAGGTAAGTCTGCAGACAAAAGTCCGCAGATAATCTGCACGTGTGTATGGGGCATAAGAGTAGATGAATTTATAGGTACAAATCCAAAACCTTCAGACTTTTAGACATGTCCACCAAATGTGGTAAGCTGTACCCTCCTAACCACAACCTCTGAAACAGTGGGGGGAGGAAGCCCCCGTTAACCATTGGACCACCTCAACAGTACCTTGAAGTTGGCTTTGATTATGGATGTGTTGATAATCGATTTCGCAGTATCCTGATCTAACCTATGCCATTCTGCTACATCATAGGTTTCCCCCAAGTCCCAATTCTATCTTTCCATGTAAGGAAATTTAGTATCCGTAGAGGATAAACACCATAGAGCTTGGAAATATAGCCTGAGTGCTTATCAATGCCCCTATAATAGCTTTTCTGGTTTAATTCTCAATCCTTTTAGTGGTACAGAATAGAATAGTACCATAGAGTGAGAAAACGTACTAAGTATTAGGCAGTTTAGTTCACAAAAATAGGGATGGTGATACTAAAAATATTTAGTGCAGTAGATGTAGTGCATTGGAACAAGACACATGTGCTCATCCTCCATCAGCGACGTCTTGCCTAGCAGAAATGTTATGTCAATTAGATATTTATGCATGTGCTTTAAAAGCTGCTCTGCAGAAGCATAAACAAACTGGCAAAATAGATGTTGGTGATTGAAACTCACTTCAGTAAATGAAAATGATGTAAAGTTTATTTCAAAATCAGAAATTGTCCAGCACTACTATTTGTACACAACTGGCAAAAACCACCAGGATCAGAATGCACCCATCCACAGTCTGGAGTAGAAGTGGTCTTCAAGGAAGAGTTGTGACAAAAAAATAATGAAGTGACAATAAAGCCAAACAATGTATGCAGGAAAATACAACTGAGGTGCAGAAAATGGCAGCAGGACATGCTCTGGACTAATGGGTAGGAATGTTCAATTAATGGCTGAAGAGCTGTAGAACAATACATAGTTCAACATAAACAACATGGAAACACATTGGCTGTTTCCTGCTGCTTTGGTTCTACATTTCTGCAAATGGAGCTGTTTATTTGATTAAAATCAATGTCTCTCTTAGTGCTGAGAAGTACAGGGATATTTTTATCCATCATGCAAAACGAGACCTCTAATGGTGCACAGATTCCTGATACAAGACAAGGTGAGAATGCAGCAACCCCAAGGTTAACTCATTTTAGGGGTTTAGAAGTTAGCCTAGTGTTAATACCTAGTGTTTTGTGGGTGATTTCCTAAAAAGGGAGGTTGATGAATTATTAAAATTTTATATATTACAGCTTTCAGTCCTTACATGTGGTTGCTACATTTTTTTTTTGTCACTTTTTTCCTTTATTTTCATCTGGTGACCCTGCTAGTTTTTCACCTGCTGTCCAAGAGTGGCAATGCTCACTCTCCATGCTGTTATTGTAGGACAGGATGTGTTTTAGGATTACAGAGCAACTCTTCTTCTTCTCTTCTCCATAAGAGTTAGGTGTTCTGCAGCCCATAGATGCACCTTGGAAGACTGTTAACTGATATGAGTGCAGCACAGGCAGAGATCACAGAAAGTCATCAATTCAAAAGATTTATTACTGGAACAGGTATTTTGTTGAACTTATTGAACAGATATTACTAAAACTGTATACCCTTACACACTTCATATATATGCTTAGGGTGTACATTGTATGTCCTGCTCATTTTTCTCCCTAGCTCACTTTGTGTGTGTCCAGCCTAGCTGTGCACAAACACAAATCGCTCTGGCCACCAACAGCCTTTCATTGAATTGTATGGCCTCAGCGTCTGCAGCTATTAGCACACATCGGTCTATTCCAGTCACAGAAATCCAAAAATTCTTGCCATTGGAATTTGCTGTGTGCAAACACCTATGAGAATGGACTCTAAGAACTAAGTACGCTAAGTGTGTTTATGGCGTTTAAATAAATGTAGGCCTATGAACAAGGCTTGTTCAGTCTGCATCCCTGTGACCCATTTCCTCAGACAATGGGCTAGATTGTGACAATGAACTTGAGATCCATCCACATGCCCACCTGCCTGGACCAGCACCTGGCTCAGCCTCTCAGCGAGCCACTGAGATCCTGAGCCTGCCGCTCCCACAACCTCAACAGCCCAGTGCTCCAGTGAGTGTGTGTGTGTAGGGGGGGGTGTTGGGGCAGAGCAGAGAGCTGCTGACTGACAGTCTTTAGTTGGAAACAAGGTATAAAAAAACAGAAACATACATTTTTAAATGATGAGGGATGAGTGAGTCCTACCTCAAAAACTATGGAGGTGGGTGAACCATGTGGACCTGAAGTATGATGACTTGTTAATGGTGTGGCAGGCCTGGACAGAATGCCCAAATAAACCTTGATAGTGTCTGCAGTGATGAGTTAGAGGTTTCTAGTTACAGGTTAAGATCATCCCAGTGAGCACACCATACGCTAACTTATCAGGTTGATAGGATGCACAGAAAAATAGTGGAAAGTATGGTTGTACCCAATATCTATTGAAGGGGTGGGGTGAAGAGGAGCTAGTTTATACATACGTGTAGTAAATTTAAAACAGCGCTAGCATTTCATATAAACAAATTTCATATAAACGAATAAATATTTCATATAAACAAATAAATAATTAAAGTGCAATAATATTATTATAAAACAGACATATATTGTGAAACAAAAAAAACAGTCCTTATTAATGATGTATCCAATAAAGTGCTCAGGTGCATCAAACGATAATTCAAACGGTGCTCAAGTGAGCATCCAGACCCTCTAGGTTCCCTACTCACCACAGATATAAGTCTCATACGCTTGATAGAATCCTTATGGCTTTGGCAACCAGGCCCTTTAATTAAGATCAATCCAATAATGGGGATATCCTGTAAAGGATCGCTCCGAAAAAGGTCTCCGTTTTTTCCCAGTGAAAAAAAAAGAGAGAAAGGACCAATAGTGTAGTATGTGCAGGTTATTTAATTCCCCAAAGCAAAAGAAACATACTCACAGTGTACAAGAATAAAACCCGCAGTGCAATGAAGCATCAATGGTGGTGGACGCCACTAACCGCGTGCGTCCCACCGTCAATCCAGGAAGCAAACCGGAAATGACGATGCATACCAGCCGTACCGGAAGTTGCGTCAAAGACATGTCTTTTGAAAACGCCCAGTAGGCGGTCGAAACGCGTTGGCTGGTTTCCGGTATGGCTGGTACGCATCGTCATTTCCGGTTTGCTTCCTGGATTGACGGTGGAATGCACGCAGTTAGCGGCGTCCACCACCATTGATGCTTCATTGCACTGTGGGTTTTATTCTTGTACACTGTGAGTATGTTTCTTTTTCTTTGGGGAATTAAATAACCTGCACATACTACACTATTGGTCCTTTCTCTCGGAGACCTTTTTCGGAGCGATCCTTTACAGGGTATCCCCATTCCTGGATTGATCTTAATTAAAGGGCCTGGTTGCCAAAGCCATAAGGATTCTATCAAGCATATGAGACTTATATCTGTGGTGAGTAGGAAACCTAGAGGGTCTGGATACTCACTTGAGCACCGTTTGAATTATCGTTTAATGCACCTGAGCACTTTAATGGATACATCATTAATAAGGACTGTTTTTTTTGTTTCACAATATATGTCTGTTTTATAATAATATTATTGCACTTTAATTATTTATTTGTTTATATGAAATATTTATTCATTTATATGAAATTTGTTTATATGAAATGCTAGCGCTGTTTTAAATTTACTACACCTATTTCATTCTAAGATTTACTTAGATGCACAGCAGCTGCACCTCAACCAATTTTTAAACACAGATATTGTCACATTTTATTAGTAGCGCGGGTTTTAATTTAATTTATCACACATAGTTTATACATACACCAAAGAATGCATCCTCTAGAGCAGCCTTTTTCAACCAAGGTGCCCAGGCACCCTGGGGTGCCTTGAGGTTTCTTCAGGGGTGCCTTGGCAAATTGCCTAAAATTGATCAAAAATTGTATACAAGCCAGCAAGTGGATCAAGCCTGCCCTCTGATTACACAAAGGCATGGGTTTTTATTATGCACTATTACGACTTTCTAGACACTGGCATCCTAACAACCAATGATATCATCAGTTAATAGGGAGAATGTCTGTTGCCTCCACATCATCCTTGTTTGACCTTCCTGTGCCCCTCACCCTCAGCACTGGGGTGACTTTAGCTGACTGATAGAGAGAAATTGAGGTGGAAGAGAAACATTGAAATACTCGTCAGTGCCAGTGTGCAAAAGTGTATTTGCTTGGGAAGAATAAATTACCTCTAACGTTGGGTGTCTTACGTGTGTGGATGTTTCTGCATTATGTAAAGCTATTAGAATAGTTTTTTACATTTTAGAATAGGGTCTTGAGACTGTCCATAACTTTAAAGGGTGCCTTGAGATTGTCTATCATTTTAACTTGTTGCCGCCCGCGTTATAGCCGAAAGACGGCTACAGCGCGGGCTCTAATTTCCGGGAGGCCGTCTTTATACGGCCTCCCAGTGACAGGCTCCCCGCGTGATCCCGCGAGCACGCATCGGGGAAAATCTGTGTCGGCCGTGTCCCTTGGACACAGCCAATCACAGATCGTGGTAAATGGCCAATCACAGCAGCCATTTACCACGTGATCGGACCATGCAATGAGAGATGATCTCATATGTAAACATATGAGATCATCTCTCATCGCCAGCTCTTTTCCTCACACAGAGACTGCGTGTGAGGAAGAGGTGAGCTGCTCAGCGACACAGAGAAATGTAATCAGGGCACTGATCACCAGTGCCCTGATTACACAAGAGGAAATAAATGCCATAACTGCCCACCATCAGTGCCCACAGTGCCCGCCATCAGTGCCCCCATAAGTGCCCACACTCAGTGCCCATAGTGCCCATAGTGCTGCCAGTCAGGGCCCATCAGTGCCTGCTCATCTAGGCACTGATGGGAACTGACTAGCAGCACTATGGGCACTGAGTGTGGGCACTGATGGTGCTGCCCATCAGTGCTCATCAGTGCCGCCCATCAGTGCTCATATGTGCCACCCATCAGTGTCTAGCAGTGCTGCCTCTCAGTGCCCATCAGTGCCGCCCATCAGTGCCGCCTCTCAGTGCCCAGCAGTGCCACCTCTCAGTGCCCAGCAGTGCCACCTATCAGTGCTCATCAGTGCGGCATATTAGTACCTCCTCATCAGTGCCACCTCATCAGTGGCCATAAGTGCCACCTCATCAGTGGCCATAAGTGCCACCTCATCAGTGCCCATCAGTGCCGCCTCATCAGCGCACATCAGTGAAGGAGAAAAATGTATTTATTTTCAAAATTTACTCGCAGAAAATAAG
This sequence comes from Pelophylax lessonae, assembly GCF_965119305.1. Classification (NCBI taxonomy): domain Eukaryota; kingdom Metazoa; phylum Chordata; class Amphibia; order Anura; family Ranidae; genus Pelophylax; species Pelophylax lessonae. The sequence goes on from NC_138768.1 coordinate 175,812,464, forward strand.
AAAAACTTTTTTTTTTTCAAAATTTTCTGTCTTTTTTCTTTTTTTTTTTTGTAAGAAATAAAAAACCCAGAGATGATTAAATACCACCAAAAGAAATCTCTATTTGTGTGAAAAAAATGATAAAAGTTTCATATGGGTATAGTGTAACATGACCACGCAATTGTTATTCAAAGCGTGAGAGCACTGAAAGCTGAAAATTGGCCTGGGCAGGAAGGGGGTGAAAGTGCCCGGTAGGCAAGTGGTTAAAGGGTGCCTCGACTGAAAAAAGGTTGAGAAACACTGCTCTAGAGGCATGTACTCATGTAAAGATTTATTATCGGTATAGACAGAGAAACTTGTGAGTATCTGTGGTAGCACTCACTGAATTTTTAGTATCCTGAGTATTGAAAATGACCACCCAAAGTAGGGATGGGTGAACGGTTTGGCCCAAACATGAGTTCGGGCCAAACATTGGGGTGTTCGACCGGTAGTTTGGGCCACCGAATGTTTATAATGCACTGAACCGCCGCACAGTGCATTGAAAGCCCTGATTGGCTGAAGCAATGAAAGCTTTGCCCAATCAGGGCCCAGAGCACTGTCAGAGCCATAATTGGAGAAAGTAATGATGACTCTATCCAATCATAGCTCTCTGCTCTTAGTCCCACCCCACACTATATAAGTATTCTTTCAATAGCGGCCATTTGTAGTGTGATATCGGCGTGGAGAGAGATAGGGGTCTGTTCAGTACTACTAGAGATTTAGTGTGCTATTCTGATTCTATTGTCATTGTGGAATATCAGTTTAGTGTGAATCTAGTGATAGTTCAGTCAGTGTGAGTGTAGTGCGACCATTCATTTTTACTTTAATGTCACTTTAGTGTAAATCTAGTGAGAGTTCAGTCAGTGTGAGTGTAGTAAATGTTCATTTTTATTTTAGTGTTAATCTAGTGATAGTTCAGTCAGTGTGAGTATAGTGACCATTCATTTTTACTTTAGTGTCAGTTTATTTTGTCCGGGCAGTTTTACTGCATTATATTTCTGTGCATTAGTACACGTTTAACTCAGTACATTTCTACACGTTTAACACAGAATATTTCAGTGCACTATTGCACAGTTAATGCAGTATATTTCAGTGTGTTAATGCACATTTAACGCGGCATTAATCACCCGCTGGTCAAGGTTTCGAACCCACAGCCTCTCACTTGCTAGCCTGTTATTCTACCAGCTATGCCACCGAGGCAGATGAGTAACCTAAGACTCTCTCTGCCTAACAATTCTCTATCTGAGTTTGACAGCTATTTTATAGGGCTCTGACATGACCAGTGCCCCATAATCCAATGCTCAGGTGCAGTGAATAAATTACTGACATCACTTCAGTAGGCATTAAAGACCGGGTACACAAGGCAGAGCAGCGGGAAAAAGAGGAGGACCTCCTTTCCTCTCAAGGCCTGCCCTATGCACCATTCTTCCTATGCCACAGAATCACAAGAGGAAAGGGAGGAGGAGTAGGAGGATTCTGGCAGTTTTGGAGGCATTGAAGCATAAAAAAACATACGTAAAACCTTAAGAGATGGTTTTCCATCCCCAGAACCCTTTTGGAGTAGTACGTGGTTGAGAGGAGGAAGTTCCAGATACTGTAATCCCCCAAGGAGTCTGCTTCTCACGCCTCCTGAAACTTGTGGTGCATGGGCTCCCTCATGTTTCAAAGCCTGCGAAAGAACCCAAGAATATGTGGCATCAAGGAGAAGGATCACTAATGGTTGGCAACCCTCCTTGACCACCGTTACAAGGAGAAAGTCTCAGAACTCATCCTGTCCCCACAGAGGGTGTAGAAGATAAAATCTCTTGAGGACACTTTAAAGAGGAGTTTATCTAATGTTTTTTCAGACTCTGGCAGGTTACAGTGTCATGGAAAAGGTAGTTTTGAGGCTTCTGTTGGTCAAGAGAGGAGTGGTGGAGTAGGGGGCCGCCTAAGTGATGCAGGGATTTCAGCTTCCACATTTCATTGGCAGCGTCTGTATCATGTGATGGACGAGCTTTCCAGTTGATGATCCACTGGGGTACTGAGTCATGAGAATAAACTATTGGCCAGAACGTTCTCAGTATGCAACTCAGCTGCTGGGCTGCCCCCCACAAAGTGTGCTTTCTAAATGGGCATTTAGTGTTGCTGGAGGTTTTGTTACTGATAATAGAACGTGTTTGTCCACAGACTCTATGGAATGTCTGACATTAATCAAAATGAATTAGTCCTCGATTACCAGCAGCTATGAAGCCCCTGATGCTGATGTCACTGATTAAGTGTTTTTGGGATGTGGAATCTCTGCAAGACTTTTAGGCTGCCTAGTGGTGTGTATGTTGATTTTATCTGGAAGAATTTTTTTGGTGTAGGTTTCATGGGCACAATTAACACCCAAAGACCAATTTTTCCGCACCTGTTTTACAGGTGCATATCTTTTCTTTTTTTTGACAGCAAGGCAAATTCTTGCTTACATCAAGAGTACCTCCATAGTGTTATGGTGTAAAGGTGCCACAGACACCCAAACACCAATTTTCTGCAACTGTTTGACAGGTGCATATCATTTAAATTTTTGACAGCAAGGCCAATTCTTGCTTTCATCAAGAGTACCTCTTTAGGTTAACAGTGTGAAGGCACCTTCGACACCCAAAGACCAATTTTTCAGCACCTGTTACTTGTATCCAAAGTCTACAGAAGAGACACCAGAATTTATTTAAAAAATCTCTAATCTTGTTCCCAGTGCACTACAATGTGGCCTCATCATACAGACTGGCTCCCCAAGCCGTTGTTTACAAAACAAAGAAAGCTTTCAGGAAAATTGTCCTTTTTTTGGCTTTGAAAATGCAATTATTTCTGCAGCAGCTTCTAGACACAGTACAGATGAGCTACTTTAAAGGTAGACTAAGGGGAACCCCAGCCACTATATTAAAAAGGAATTTTTCATTTTTATCGCTATTTTTCATTTTTATGCTTTCACTTTCAGTAAATCACTGCACATTTAAAAATGACGTTTTTTACAAACTTTTTTTTCTTTTTTTTTTTTATTGATACATGTCCCCCAGGGCAGTACCTGGACTCCTATATCCATTGTATGCCCAATTACTTGCAAATAAGACTTCAAAATGGGCACTTTTGATTTTTACACTTTGAATCCCGTAGACTTCAATGGGGTTCGTTATTCGGTTCCGAACTTTTGCAATGTGCGCAAGTTCTGGTGCGAACAAAACAGGGGGGTGTTCGGCCCATCCCTAACTCAAAGCAATTTTAATTTCTTAAGTGTTTAGGTTGCATAAACCATTTACATGTTTGCCCCTAACCTCTTCAGATGTAAGTTACTACATTTTTAAAGATCAGCATTCTATATTTTCTCTTTCCTCTAAAGATAAGGGCTCTTCCACCTTCCCTCTCTTCTGTTATCCTGTGTGCCTCTAACCCTCCTTTTTTTTCTGAAAGCTAGAAGCAAAGGTTCTTATGTTCGAAGATCAGATCCCACCTAACTTCTCCTTTTGCCTTCATGTACCCTTTTATGAGGCTTGTATTTTAGCATACACTCTCTGTTCAAAACTGGCCATAAATGTTTTTTTTGTTTTACTAAAACAATGGCGTGCAGCGCCAATGATAATAATATTAATTAAACAATCATTAAATGAATAATAAATGCAATTCAGAAAAGTCCTCTCTGAAGAGATGATGAGAAGAAGTGAGAAAGAGATCCCACGCCCAGGGAAAAGATGTCAAATCCAGGGGTCACTCCACCACTGTGCTCAGGATAAGCTAACTGCTTACCAGAACGATTTGACCTTCAAAATCAGCACGCAGTAGGATGTTCCCAGGGATCCTTCCTGAGTATAGCAATTATCCAGCCCCTCATGGATGGCCAAAAGGCGTGCTTGTATCAATGATGATATGACAGGATGGTCAGCCTCACTAATCTCCTTATGGCATACAGGTAATCATCAAGCAGTGTGGACCTCCAAATAAGAAGAACTCCAATAGTGCAGTATGTAGACTTTTATTGAAAATAAATAAATATAGCAACTCACATGTAAGCAGATGACTCCAAACATAGACAAGCAAGATGGCCGCGGCGTGTGAGTACTTGCGACTTGACGTGGATGACTGATGCATTTCGTCATCAATAGGACGTTGTCAAAGGCGTGATCAATGTCCGCAAGTAAGCAATAAATATAGTAGAACAGCCAGAAGCAATCCGGTGAAGGGGCAAAACCGGAAGACCTCCAGAAATAGAAACCAGCAACCGCAAGCTTGCACTCCACGCTACATGTCACCAATAATAATATATCGCACTGATAACAAATTGCTCAATATGGAGGAAAAAACAGAAAAAAAACCTCAGATACGAGCAAATAAGTACAGAGGTTGGTCATATATGTAAATAAACACATCAATATAACAAACAATACCAATCTATGCATATATATACAGGCAACAGTGTTAAATAACACATGAATATTAGTAGAAATTTACAAAGCGTTAAAAATGTGAATAAATAACAAATAGCACAATAAAAATATTTTTTTCCCATGTTTTGTTTTATTCAGTGAACACACAAACAAGGGGGATGGAGTCAGGAGTGTCCCACGAGGACACTATTCTGACAGTGGGACAACGCTGTCAGAATACAATGATCAGTGTCTGCAGCTGCTTTTCAGCACAAACTTGTCCACTTGTCCATTCAACAGGAGTTGATCTAGCGGTCGATTTCTGTCTAGTGGGGGTGGCCACACAATGGATGAAATTAATTTGTTCCCTGCTGAACCTAAATATTTCAATCCATCTAGAGCCAGTTTGAGTCTTATAAAAAGTTTGTCTGCTTCCTGCCTGAATCCTTATTCTTTGAAACAATTACAATGGAATTTTTAAATACAAACAATAAGGGGTCAATTTAATGAGAGACATAGTTTGTGCACTTGCAGTGTAAAGTATACTGTTAGTGGATGTTTTTTTATGAGATAAAGATGTGTCTATTATCTGCCTATACAGGATAATGTTTAAAATAAATCCAAAAAAGATATACTGTCACTGCTACATTCCATTGTAAATTAAAGGCTATTATTTTTTACATTAGGTTTTTCGAACTCAATAAATCATTTGTGGCTGTGCCATCAATATACTGTACCTGTGCCATGTCAAAATATGCCACAAGTATATAGAGTACTAAAGATTGTACCTTACCACCCATACAGGTACAGATTGGTGTAAGACAGGGCACATGGCGCCCATCACAAGACCCTGCACAGTTTGATTCATTTAAAAACGACTCCGCAACTGCTATTCCCTTGTTGTGGGAAATGCATAAATTTGGAATCCCCACAGCAATAGCTACTAGAATTCTTTCTTCTGGAAAGTGAAGGCCCTTTTAATGACCTACAAAATGAAGTGAGTGTACCTCATGTGTAGGAAAATAAAAACTAACATGAGGATGAAGTTGTTTATCAATACATTTTCTAAATTATTCTAAATATGAGCAAATACCTGAAAAAACTGGCCTCCAAGGTGGTGTAGTCATATTTTTACATACATGTGAGAGTGCATATAATGTAGGCTCAATAGAATGTTCAACAATTGTATAATAAATTCTATGCATTTTGGGATAACATTATCATATACTGCTATTTTAAAAGTAGATGGAATCTCCTAAGTAGATGCATAGGGATCTTTCTGTACCATATATTATTCTACAAACATCAGAATGTAAATGGATTTATAATCTGAAAGCTACAACACATCCTGATTTAAATTATCCTTTTCCCAAAATATTTCCATTGCTAATATTTTTTATATTAGTGCATTGTTTATTATATTATATATTATTCAATTATATGTATATATAACTTTATGTATGTAAATTGTCCAGTGGATGTGGGGTGTATACAGGCACCAAAGGTTCTTGTTTATTTAGACAGGTAGATTTTTCACACTCCTCCTCTTTTGCCCCTGTATTCCAACTTAATTCATACATGGTGGTTGGAAGACTTCTTTTATAATCACCTATTGATTTTTTTTTTTTTTTAATGACAGCAGAGACATGGATGGCACCCACAAGGAAGTGCTTTGCTCTCCAGCTTGGAATGCCCCAGAAAGTGCCCAAATGGACTTCCAGCCCACACTGATAACATCATCATGTCAAACAAAACCAGAGAAAATTCCCTGCTCAACTCACCAACCAGTCTGCTTACCAACTGAATTACCCTGTCCAACAGTATGTGTTAAAAACTGGGGTTTAGTTAGCAAACATTTGCAAATGCATGCGTAAGCTGCAAGGCCCCTTCATGGCACCCTGTATTACTTGCAGTCCTAAACCTTCTAAATTTATGAGAGTCTCCACAGTGGAAGCACATGCATTCTAATGGATAGATAAGGGGCAGCTGGGCCTGGAGGTAGCCCAGTACTCCTTAAAGATGCAGGGGGACCCTGGACACCAATCACATAGAACATTGGCAGCAAAGGTTATCCAGAGGGGAGAGGAAGAGACTCTCAGGACACTGCAAATGACGGAGGCACGCAGGCTGACCACGGTGGTCAAGGCTCAAAAGCCATAATTACTGTGGTCAGCACACAGAGGGGGAAACAGGAACTGGCAGGATCAATCAGGTATTTTAGATAAAACAAAGAGACAAATGACAATGCAACAGCACTATGCTACTGAAAATACTTTAAAGTAACAGGAGCATTTTTTTTTCTTTAGGCTAACAACCACTTTAAGTAAAGATGGTATCCAGCCAAACTGCAATCTATTACAGTGTGTTGTAATTTGTAAAAGTGACATTTAATGCTGCTTAGCATGTGGACACCTAAAATTAAATTAAACATATTTAATAAGAAAAACGATGCCAGGTCTAGACAGAAAATGTCATCATTATTGCGAACAAGAACAACTAATAAAAATAGACAAAGAACTCATTTAATTTACTGCATATTACTAATACATTAAATTACGCTTTTCAATTGCTTGAGTTTAAAGTTAACTTGTACTGAGTAATACAGTATGTAAGCTACAGAAAAAACTCACAAAGTATAGGGACAGAGACATTGACCACAACCCCTGTTTTTTTTACCAATGCCAATCTTTTTTCCTCCAGCTGACCACTAATATCAAGTATTTTTACTTCAACACTGGGTATTTCTTCCTCCCCCATGAGCACAGATAGCAGGCATTTTTCCTCCCTGTGACTATTAATAGCGTACTTTTTTTATTCTGCTGCCCACCAATGCTAGTCACTATTTCCATCCATGACCACAGATGGTGGCCATCTTTTCTTCCTTCAGACCAGCAATATAATGGGCATTATGACACTGATACTGTATACATTGTGTTGTAGATAAGTGCTTACCACTGTACATTACATGCTCCTGACCAAAGTGTTTATTGTCTCAACAGTTGCTAAGTAGTTTCTGACTACTTTAATTAAGTTCTTCCTTAAGGTAGGCTCAGACAAAGTGTCAGCTTTTTGTACAATAGTCTTTTTTTTTTTTCTTATTAAAGCTGATGCTTTGGGTTTATATGTATCTGTGGAATTCTGTTTTGTGGTATAGTAAGTAATAAACAGTTTCTGGTACAAACACTGCGGCATATGTGTGAAGTGTGTACTGCAAGTAAGCCTATATTTAACTATGTTCTGTTAGGCCATGCTCAATATCCAGTGCAATTTACCCAAATCCTCTCTTTTTCATATTGAGGTTAGGGTTATATCTGTTAGATTCGTCTTGTGGAATATTAAAGTATATTGTTTGGGTTCTGAAGGACTGTGGTATTTGTGTGTCACGTATACAGTTAGTAGGCTTAATCATACCCCCTTTAAGCCCCCCCCCCCCCCTGCTGTGCCATGAGCCCCCCCCAAAAAAAAAATTACGAAAACTTGACTTCTGCTTTAAGTGTAAAAAAAAATAAAACAAAGGGCAGTAACCCCTAACAATGTCTGCTAAAATGCAAACAAATACTAATACAATGTTTTAGTCTGCAGCTGTCAGAGGAACTTAGGAGTTGTTGAAACATACAGCTATAGTGACACCTCTTTTCAAAAGTGATTTACAGTGTATTGCTTTTCTGAGGGCAATTGTCAGGTGGTAAGGAGGTAATATGGCACCTTATCATCTTCTTTCACCCTAAAAATGCTATTTCATCAAACAGCTACCACATGCATAGCAGTAGCAGTGCGACCCTATTTACTTGACCACCTCCATCTGCCAAAAACAATGCGCCATTTCATTTTTGCCACTGCTGCAGCTGAATGCCCCTGCCTGCTTTTAATGCCTCGCGCTCATGAGAATAAGCCCTAATTGCAACTGTTTTTTTTTTATATACAGGACTTGCTGAAGAAGCCCTGAAAGCAGATAAAAAAAAGTTTAGTCTGAAATATAAGTGTATGTTTAACCTTTTTTTTAACCAATTATTAGACTTACTTAGCCCTAAATAAATACACTATATTACCAAAAGTATTGGGATGTCTGCCTTTACACACACATGACAGTCAAATTCCTCCACCCCAAACTCGCTCATCCATGTCTTTATGGACCTTGCTTTGTGCACTGGTCCAAATCATTTGGTGGAGGGGGGATTATGATGTGGAGTTGTTTCCAGTGAAGGGAACTCTTAAAGAGATTGTAAGGGCAGAAGGTTTTTTTTATCTTAATGCATTCTATGCATTAAGATAAAAAAACATCTGTGTGCAGCAGCCCCCCTCAGCCCCTCTAATACTTACCTGAGCCCATCTCTAGCCGGCGTTGTTGCTGGAGTGTCTCAGCTGCCTTGGACTCCCCTCCACATTGGCTGGGACAGCAGTGCGGTGCAATTGGACAAATTCATGCTCCAACTTTGTGGGAACAGTTTGGGGATGGCCCCTTCCTGTTCCAACATGACTGCGCACCACTGCACAAACAAGGTCCATAAAGACATGGATGAGTGAGTTAGGGATGGAGGAATTTGACTGGCGTGCACAGAGCCCTGACCTCAACCTGATAGAACACCTTTGGGAGGAAGTAGAGCAGGGACTGCAAGCAACTCCTTCTCGTCCAAGATCAGTGCCTGACCTCACAAATGTGCTTCTGGAAGAATGGTCAAACATTCCCATAGACACACTCCTAAACCTTGTTGACAGCCGTCTCAGAAGAGTTGAAGCTGTTATAGCTGGAAAGGGTGGGCCAACTCAATACTGAACCCTACAGACTAAGACTGGGATGCCATTAAAGTTCATGTGCGTGTAAACACAGGTGTCCCAATACTTTTGGTAATATAGAGTATTTAATCTCCCTGCTCTTCTCTGATTTTTTGGGGGAAATTAAAAAAAAATACTGTCCATACAATTGTTTTTTCATTCTGTAGTTTTATTGGTAGTGTAAACAGCTGGGAAGGGAGAAAGTTAAGAGAATCTGTTTCCACCACCTGACTTTAAGTCACTACTTTCTCCTAAAGCGAAGTTGGCTTAGAGCAGGGGTGGGGAACCTTTTTTCTGCCAAGGGCCATTTGGGTATTTATAAAATTATTCGGGGGCCGTACAAAAATTATCAACTAATGTGATGGCTGCAACTGCTTCTCTTTGGTGAGGTGTGTGATGTTAGCTGGTATTGATGATGTTGCTACTCTCAACTGGTTTTCCAGGTTTGAGTCGGTTAGTCTGGAGCGCAGTCGACTCTTTGTGGTGGTAAGTTTTGAAAAGAACTGCTGGCGGGTACTGCTGGTGGGTATAGCTGCCTGGTACTGCTGGTGTGTACAGCTGGCTGATACTGCTGTGAGTACTGCTGGCTCTGGCAGGTACTGCTGTGTGTGCTGCTGGCGGGAAATGCTGGCTAGCAGCGGCGCCACGCTGGAGGAAGAGTCGATGTTTCCTGTATTGGTCACTCAGACTGTCAGAACGGAGCCTAAACTATACAGGAAGCATCGGCTCCATTCTGACAGATCAGCTGAGAGACACAGACTCAGCTGCACGGGGGGGCCGGACCAAATGACTTTGACGGCCGCATACGGCCCCCCGGCCATAGGTTCCCCACCTGTGGCTTAGAGGGAGGAATCAGTGAGAGATGAAGAGGACCACGAGATTGATATTTTCAGAAGTGAAGATTTCACAGTGGGCTTTGGGGACCAGTTCTAAATGTCCCAATGTCCAGAGCGTAAGTTGGCAATGCATGCACTGGGAAAAATGTGTATTTACTCTTACAAGTAAGCAGGTATTAAACATTTTTCAGGACAGAATTTTAAGCAAAAAAAAAAAACAATGTTACACTAGTTTAGGGCACAGAACTATATAATAAAAAGTTGAACCGAAGTCAGCTGTGATTTTTGCTTGGTCATTTTTAATAGTTTGCTGCACCCTCCAGTTTTTGTAGAGGACAGCAGCTATGGTAATAAAGCTATCGTGTATCATATGTCATCATTATTTTGGAACAAAAGGCTAGTAGGAAATATATTGAGTGAACATAAAAAGCAATTCATATTGGAAATAAGCTCATGTTCATTCAATGACAAGCAAGGGCTGAGTGTAGGAAAGGTCAGTCCAGGAACAGATTGCAGATCAATGCCAGGCAGAAGGAGAAATAATCATTCAAACTAATCATTTTATTACACTTTCCAACTGAGCATAATATCTGCAGAATGCAAAAGCAGGAAAAAATTGTGCTATGATTGGAAGTGGAAATGTCTATAAAAAAAAAATAAAAATTAGGATAATTGCATTGTGCTTGAATGCAGTTGTCATAAGCTGAGACACAGATATCATAATGCACTTTAAAGTCATACCATCCAATGTGCAGCAATAGTTTAATATTATATTCATTTAAATGGCTGTTAAAAAGCTGTTAAACCTAAATCGCATGTTGACATAATAAACCAATAAAAAGTTTATTTTCTATACGTATCCTCTGGTTTGCTTTGCTCCTTCTGCTTGTGCAAAATGCTGGTAGAAAGGGGTCCAAAGAAAAAAACTTAAAGCACCAACATAGCAAAACTCTATTGGTCCAGTAGGAGGTGGAGGCATGTTAGAAGGAATGCCACATGTCTAGACATCTAAGTATCAAGAGTGGCATTTGAAATTACAGTGTGCTTTTTGACTAGGAGCATTTGTTAAGAAAGGACAGACATAAACAGATGCCACCTATTTTGGATAAAAACACCTTATGGTCTATTATCTGTTATTAATATTAGCATCAAGTCTTCTGCCAGGCTGATAAAATACTGAGTAAGTGGCAGACCAAGCCTAATAGGCTTCTCTGAATGCCACCTTCCTTTTAAATTTCCTAGTGCTTTTAAAATGTAGGCTAACTAAATCTAGGTAAATAGATAGAGATGTGAATGACGAAAAATTTGCTTTGTTTCGCATTCGTTCTTTAAGTTAATAATTTTTAAAATGATTCATTATAGAAACTCCTTTCATATATTCGGATTCATTTCGTATATTCATTATTTTAAAATATTAATATTTGAATTAATTTTAAAAATGATTTTGAATTTGAAAATTAATTTAAAATCAAAATTGAAACATAATGCAATAAATACAGTAAGGTATAAAAGTGAAAAAGGTGATGTGATGATTCATACTTAGGCTGCTTTATAGAATAGAACAGAATAAAACAGAATAGAAATGAAAGGAACAGAAATAGAATAGAATAGATTTGATTAGAATAGAGCAAAAGTGAATAAAATAGAAAATAAAGGAAGAGAAAATAATAGAATAAAATGAAACAGAATAAAATAAAATATAAAGATTAGAATGGAATAAAACAAAATATTCTATTCTTTTCCTTTTTTTTTCTTATCTATTCTGTTTTTTTCTATTATATTTTATTCTTTTATGTTCCTTTATATTATATTATATTATTTTATATTATATTATATTATATTATACTCTGTTCTATTCCTTTATTTTCTATTGTGATGTATTCTATTCTTTTATTTTCAATTCTATTCTATTATGATTTATTCTATTCTATTATTTTTTAGTCTATTTCTTTAAATTTCTATTGTATTTTGTTTTATTCTACTTTTTTTTATATAAAGTAGAAATGATCTTATTTCATTTTTTTTACCTTACTGTATTTATTGTAATATGTTTCCAATTTGAATTTGTATTTATTTTCAAACTCAAACTCAAGTTGTTGAAACTCCTTACTACTGTGATTCCTGAAATTCAGGTACATCCGAATCTCTGAATAACCAAAATTTTGTCTGAATTTCAGTCAGTAACAAAACGCACATGTCTATAAATACATTATTTCCTGGGTCACAACCTGGCACAACCTGGCACATGTATGCAGATCATAAGTTATAATTTCACTCTGACTTTTTAATCTGTAATCCCATTCAGAGCGCAATAGCTCCATGTGGTATCTAGTTGCTCACTGGATCTCACACCCTGATAGCTCCAAACACATTTCTTCTGCACGGGGGGGGGGGGAGTATTGTGGGGTCCTCCTCTCCAGAGTCAGTGTGGGATGCGTTCAAGAGGTCATTATATAGCAGCTATTAAAGCGGTTAAGTTCAACCAGCGAAACTCGTCCACCCACCTCCAGTCGGAGGTTCATAACAAATTGATTCAATATGCTCTAAACTCCTCATCCAATAACTTTGAGATTCTGCAGGCCTCCAAGAGAGAGCTGAACTTGCACTTAGAAGAGGTAACACAAATAGATTTATATAATTCTAGGCAGCGGTTTGAGCAAGAAGACAAAAATGGGAGACTATTAGCAATGATGTCACAGCATGACACCCCCTTGACAGTATTCTATGAGGTCCACTCTCCCACGGGTGAGGTCATCTCCTCCACCACAGGTATCCTACAGGAATTCCAGTCCTATTACCAAAGACTATATGACTCTACATTGCCCTCTAATCTTGAACTAAACATTATCACTACTTTGCTTGACATGATAGTGTTAGGATGGCTTACAGATGAAGAACGATCATACCTGGTGCACCCTATCACCTCAGAAGAGGTCCTTTCGGTAATCCGCACTCTGCCTAGGGGTAAATCTATAGGTCCTGATGACCTCCCCACAGAATTTTACAAGGCCCATGGAGAATTCTTGGCCCCCCTACTCGCCTATTCATTTACACATTGTTTGGCTGAGGGTGCTCTCCCCCCCCCCCCCATTTATGAGGCGCATGTCACTCTTATTTATAAACCCCCCCAAAGACCCAAAATAATGTGCCTCTTATAGACCTATTGCTCTTCTTATTAATGATTTTAAGATCCTAACCAAGCTCCTTATGACTAGGCTACAGCCTATCTTACGCTCCATCATCGATTCCAGATCAAACCAGGTTTATGGCCCATAAATCTACAGACATCAACTTGCACAGATTGTTTACCAATATTCAGGCCAATCGTAATAACCAGGGCTCCAGAGTCATTGCCTCTCTAAATATTGAAAAGGCATTTGATACTGTGGAGTGGCCTTTCCTGTGGGAGACGCTTCGGAGAATGGGATTTCCCCTGATTTTTATTGCATGGCTGCAGATAATATATCACACACCTAAGGCGGCTATTCGCCTGGGGGGTCTCCTGTCATCCCTTTTTGTTTATATAGGAGTACCCGGCCTGGCTGACCTCTCTCCCCAGCACTTTTTTGCCATCGCAATGGAGCCCATGGCTGAAGCACTACGGACATAACCTCGTAGTAGAGGCCTCAAATTGGCGTGGCTGGAGGAGAGGGTAGCCCTATATGCGGATGACCTCCTACTTTTTCATAATAATGCTGGTCCTTCTTTGCAGGGTGCGCTGCAGGTTTTAAACTCCTTTTCAGAGGTAACTGGACTCAGAGTTGATTGGTCCAAGTCTACACTGTTTGCCATTGACCAAACGGCCAGAAATAGTGCCACACCTGATTTAGTACTGCAATGGGTAGACCAGTTCACTTACCTTGGTGGGAAGATTGCTCAAGACATAGACAGCTATATTCCACTGAATCTAACCCCTGTAGTTCAAGAAGTCAAGATTAAATTGAAGGCGTGGGAGAACCTCCCAATGTCCCTCCTGGAGAGAGTGAGCCTTTTAAAAATGAAAATTCTACACAAATTGAATTACTTATTCCGAAACTCCCCCCAATGGATTCCCAAATCCTTTTTTACGCAGTTCCATAGTCTGATTTCCTCCTTTTTTTTTGGATCCACGTTCTCCTCATTTCAAACTGGCCATCTTAATGTGACCCACCTCACAGGGAGGTCTAGCACTACCAGATTGCCACAAATATTACCTAGCCACCCAGTTAGTCACCGCAACCTGGTGGCTTAATCCAGACCTTTCCAACCCAGCCACGGTCCTGGAAGCGGCAGTGGTACATTCTGTGGAGGCCCTTAGATGCCTGCTTTTCCGTGGGCCGAGAGCTCCATATGATCTAACGACCTCAATGTACACCACTCTTAAGGCCTGGAAGGCGAGACATGCCTGTGAGAAACACCGTAACACCTCAATCTCACCGAATCCTCCCCTATGGAATAATCCCAACCTACCCAATTTTTTTAAACTTCCAGAACCCATGGCTTGGACCAAATTTAACATTTAATGTATAAAGGATATCAATACAGACCTATCCATACACCCATTCCAGTTTTTTTATTTTTAATCACAATGTCCCCCCCCCATTACCTTTTTTGCTTCCTACAATTTTCGCATGCTTTCAAGAGTCGATTCCCCTCTGAGAATTTCAGCTGGTGTCCTCGGACCTAGAAAGAATACTCTGCTATGATTGCTCAGAGAAACTCACCTCTATTTTATATTCCCAACTCCTCAGAGTATCCTCCCCTGACCTTTTATCACTCCGTCAGTGGTGGTCCGTTGATGTACTTGAGCTGGATTCTGCAGACTGGGAAGACATATGGAACTACCCATTCAAGATTCTACTCTGATTAAGAGACAGATTTATCCAGTTTAACATAGTGAATAGGGCTTATGTCACCCCTCATTGATTACATAAAATGGGGCCTACTCACTCCTCATTGTGTTGGAGATGTCTCAGGGAGACTTTATATACATATTTTGGTCCTGCCAGCAATTACTGTATACGGGACACAAATGCTATCTGTTATACAATCTGTGACTAATATTTTAGTCCCTCCCTTGCCCCGAGATGTGTCTGCTAGGCCTGATAGAAGATTTATCTCCTGGAGTGGCGGACAGGACCTTGTTTGGCCTCCTATTATTCTATGCCAGAAAAGCCATTACTCTTCACTGGAAAAAGCGGAACCCACCTAGTTTATCTTCTTGGAAGTGATTGGTTAATAATTTCTTTCCCTATTATAAAGATACATATACTCATAGAGGCTGCCTCAAGAAGCACGATAAGGTCTGGGCCAAGTGGCTGGCAGAGCCAACCATGGCAGTGAATAATTGACATTAAGATGTACTCCCTATAACTCCGCCTTGAAAGAATGATGAAAGCACTAACACTACCTACAATCCAGCACTTGCTATGAACAAGATGGGTGAACACGGGTTCTTTACTTGTTTAGTTGTTACTTTTTTGACTATACAGTCTCCAGAATATTTTATAACATATCTA
This sequence comes from Pelophylax lessonae, assembly GCF_965119305.1. Classification (NCBI taxonomy): domain Eukaryota; kingdom Metazoa; phylum Chordata; class Amphibia; order Anura; family Ranidae; genus Pelophylax; species Pelophylax lessonae. Next base: position 175,827,968 of record NC_138768.1, read on the forward strand.
TTGCCCCTCCTGCCTTACGCCCCTGCGTGGTTCAATGTCTGTGACTTGAAGTCTGATGTTGTATTGTCTGTATTGGTATGGAAAACTAATAAAAAAATTAAAATAAATTATATATATATATATATATATATTTAATATGTTTTTTTAAAAAGGTCTGCAGGGCAAAAAAACACCTGGTCACCTGGCTGTTTCTTTTCCTGTTCTTGGACATCCATTTTAGAGGGGGGGATTTATGTGAGCAACTTAAAGTGTCACCTCAACAGGTAACACCTGAGTGCCTATTTGATAGCCAAGTCTTCTTTTTCTAAAAATGGCATATGTTGGAGATGTGGATTATAATTTCTAGTTAAAGGGGGGGAGGGGGGAAAATTTGCGCTTAGGATGTACAAGGCTGCAGCCTACCTCCTAAATATAACCCAAAGGAGGGTATATGTATGTATGAAGGGAAGGGGGAAGGTGTCTGCGCTGCCTGGATAAAGAAGTGGTCTAAACCAATATGCACGAAGTGTAATGAAATAAAAGTATGAATAAAAAGAGAAGCGTACAGTGTAATCGCTACCTAGGTCTTAAGGTCTGAAAACATATACGCAATGTGAGATAGAATGTCAAACATGCAAATAGGTAGCACAGTGATGGATACAAAAAATCTAATATAAAACAATATGAGAATTTCTGAATTAAATATTATGTGCAAATATGCATGCAAATATATAACACAATGATGGATAAAAATTAGCCAATATAAATTAATGTAAAAATCTCTTAATTATATATTGAATAAATGTGCAAAATGTGCAAATGGGTATCAAAAATAAAGTGGTATGTGCTCTCATGCAATATGTGTAGTCTTGATATTATCAAATGGACGTGGTATAATGACTAAAGTGCAATATGCTAAATAAATATTATTGCACAAGTGCTATTGTGAGAAACTCCACGAGATAAATGAGTGAATGGATTATTGACAGTGAATCTATAAAGATATACTAATATAAGTGATTGAATAAATATACAATGTATATAAAGTGACCGGAAAGACTGTATATAGGTTGCTAATCCAAAAACTGGATGCAAAATAACCGTGGTGTGGGGGAGTGACCTCCACACTGTAACTAGAACCAAATTACTGGTGATAGTGTTACAAATTAATCAAGTGACTTGGTGCATAAATAACCAGGTGCATAAAATGATAATAGTCCATCTGGTGGATGATCCTTAAATGATCTGAGAAGTGGAGATCCTAGGGTGAACTTTAGGGTGGTCGTGCTGGTGCAATCGCCGTGGTGCTCCCTTGCCAACAATATCCTCACTCACCGGAAATCAGTACCCCTACAGGGGTAAGGAGCGTGGTACTCTGGGGGTAATCACATCCAGGCACACCAATCCTCTCACGGGTTAACCAGTAAGATCCACCTCGGAGTGATGGGGCAATATCCTCCAATACAGTTCTTCCCTCAGAGTGGCCTCAGTGGGTGTAGTATATGGGGGGGGGGGCAGAGTGTGTGTTGGGTGTTGGGAGATAAACTAGTGGAGAAGAAATAACTACTGGATTGTCCTCTCCTCTGCGCTCTTTGGGAACGTGATGCGTTCCATTCGCCGGAAATGCATGTCAGCTTCCAGCTAACAATTGCTGTTCAAATCTTGTAGACTTCACCACTGTACCATCCCCAAAATACACCCCTTTAAATTGTTGAAACCACTAAGCAACTTATTTACTCCCTTGTTATCTCTCACCTTGACTATTGTAACTCCCTCCTCACAGGCCTCCCTCTTTTTAGGCTATCCCTTCTTCAGTCTATTATGAATGCTGCTGCTAGACTTAATTACCTTACCAACCGTTCAGTGTTCACCACCCCTCTTTGCCAATCCCTCCCCTGGCTTCCCATTGCCCAACAAATAAGATTCAAAACATTAACAATACCATACAAAGCCATTTGCAAATCTGCCCTGAGCTACATCACCAATCTTGTCTCCAAATGTCACCCAAACAAGTCCTCCTGATCTCTAGCTCCCTTTGTCTGCTCCTCCCATGCTTATCTCCAGAGCCTCTTCCATCCTCTGGAACTCACTACCCCAATCTGTCTGGCTATCTCCTACTCTGTCCACTTTTAGGCGGTCTCCCAAAACTCATCACTTCAGGGAAGCTTATCTTGCCTTTAGCTAATAACCACATCTTTTATTTCTCCCATTAGTTCATCCCTGACAGTTATTACCTTTTGTTCCACCTGCCCCTTGCTTTTAGATTGTAACCTCCTAAGAGCAGGGCCCTCTTAACCCTCTTGTATTGAATTGTATGGTTGCTGTATTGTCTCCCTTTATATTGTAAAGTGCTGCACAAGCCGTTGGTGCTCTATAAATCCTGTATAAGAATAATAAAAAGATCACTATAAATCAGTTACTCCCACTGCTGTGATATCGGCACTATAATTGGTGGTGTGAGAATTTGGTGAAGTTACAGTGTGATAATAGCCATAGAATGGCTAAACAGTGTGGATGGAGGAATCTCCTCTGCTGGTTATTGTATACAGACAGCCACAGCACCACAGCTGTGTGAATACCCAAACAGTGGCTCTTTTTAATAGAAAGCTGTCACTGTTCAGTGACACTTTTATACACAGCTCAGTTGATTTTCAAATCGGTTTTTGTTGAGCTGGGTGGTGCATACAAGACCACCTACGGCTCAAGTTTCCACCGATTCAGCAAGTCATAGTGATGCACAAGTGATCAATTATGACACCAACCATTTGATGCCTGACAGCTTGGATGACAGTACTAGAAACTGTTATATTTAATTATCATTCACTGCAAGCCTTGAACAAAAATAGATTTGGAAAACAGGTAAATCGAATGGTTTTGTTCTGATTTAGGTGTTCAGAAAGGAGATGTTCCATTTGTAAGAAACATTTTACAAGTAAGTCAGTTATGACTGCTTTAGGCTTGTCAGTCACTTTCTTAGTTCCAACAACTACACAAAATCTAAAAACTTCTGAAACAAAAAGATAAAAACAAAACTTAGTTCAGATTCTGGTGGCAAGAATCAACATACTGGATGTGCTATAACACAGGTGTCAAACACAAGGCCCGCGGGCCGAATGCGGCCCCCCAGGCCATTTCATGTGGCCCTCCCACCTCTCCTGCAGCTGCGGCACCCCCCTTGTCTCTGCCCCCACCTTGTCTCTGTGGTCAGCAGAAGAGAGGACAGAACTCCTGATCCTGCACTCCTCTGTGCATCTGCAGAAAGGCTCATATTTGCCCACCCCCCCCCTTCTCAGCAGTCCACAGCAGAGAGGAGGGCAGAACTCCTTCGACAGATCCTGCACCTCTCTGTTCAGCCACAACACCACCTTTACTCTGCCTCCCCTGGTCTCAGCATTCAGCAGACTCTGGAAGCTGACTCCAGCCCTCCTCTGGTTCTCCTCCAGACCCTGCACTTCTTCCCAGATCCACCCACATCTTTTTCCTGGCAGCAGCACAAGGTAAGGGGGTGCATTGTGATGTAAGGAAGAGTGGGTGACTCTTGACTTCTGATGGTGGGGGGGCTCTTGAAATCTCATGTAAGGGGGCATGGGGTGCTCTGGACATCTAAGTCTACAGATATAACCGGCCCTTTGAGGGCAACCATAATGCTGATTCGGCCCGCAATGAAATTGAGTTTGACACCCCTGTGCTATAACATTATGTGTGGACATTCCCATAATTATTTATTGCTAATCAATATAATAAGTGTACACAAAAATTCACAAGATTACAAAACACAGAATAATGCACAAACTCCATGTAATACATTTGAAAATTATTATAGTTATATACAGTTAAGTTGACTTAAATCATTCCAGTATTTTGTATTTGCTGGATGGCATTACCTTAGAGATTCGGCCTTATCTTCTAGTATCAGGCACTTGCACTCCCGTTCTTTATGTAGAAATAAGACACTCTAGGGACTGCATTGAAATGCAGGACTCCTCCTGGAGTATAATGCTGGAGGCTAAAACAGAGATCATCTGAAAGGATATTACAATACAGGGATCATAAGTATCCATTATTTGTCAGTGTTAGTAGAATATAAATGATTATCTGCACTATAAACTGGATAAATATAGAAATAGAGTACGTACAATACTGTATAATTTTCTTTATTTTCTTAAATTTAGAGAAAAGTAATACAATTACAATTTTATTTAAATAATATATCCTCTGCCACCATTTCTCATTATTTTATATACAGTGAATGCCTTTAAAAGAGAGACTAAAATGTTTATTCTTTAACAAATAGTTTATTAATGCAGCACTATAAAAATGACCACATATTTTTAAAGCTTATATGGTAAAATTTACATAAAAAAAATAAAAAATCAGCTTCAAGGGATAAAGATATTAAATATATTAGTTACAAATAAAGTGGTTGTAAAGGCACAAGGTTTTTTACCTTCATGCATGTTATGCATTAAAGTAAAAAAACCTTCTGTATGCAGCAGCCCCCTCAGCCCCCCAAATACTTACCTGAGCCCCCTCTCAATCCAGTGATGACAGGAGAGCCTTGCCTCTCCGGAGACTCACACTCCTGATTGTCAATGACAGCCACTGTGCCAATCAGGAGCTGGAGGGGGCGGGGTAAAGACGCGGCTCTGTGTGTGAATGAACACACACGCGACTCGGCTTGGCTTCCATAGCGAGCTGCTTGCTGTTGGGGCACCAGGCAGGAGGAAGGAGCCAGGAGCGCTAGAAGAGGAGGATACGGGCTGCTCTGTGCAAAACCACTGCACAGAGCAGGTAAGTATAACATGTTTTTTGTTTTTTAAATAAAAAACAAAACTTTAATATGGCTTTAACTAAAGGTTAATAAGGATTTAAAGCTGAAATCTAGGACTGGGGGACCCCCACACTGCTAGAGTTAAATGTTTGTTATTTCTTGGGGTTTTAGAAAAGGTTTTATTACTTTTTGTAACACAGAAATGGTCGCGCATAGTGCAGGTGATGGACAGGATGATGAAGGTGCAAGAGTGATTATTGCCACAGCTGCATTTACTCCCCCACAGCTCCTGAGGTGGGAACATATCTTGCCTCTACTCTTGCTCTATCTCTGAAAAGCTACATAGTAAATCCATCATCTGCATTGTATAGACCACAGACTTTTAGGGGACACGCACGCACGCACACACACACACTTTGGGAGAACGCCAGGCACGGTAGTTACACCACTGGTGTCAGTATTTTCTTTTTTTGTTTTCTATTTTATTTATTTATTTTACAATTTAAATTTTTAATATTTAAAATAAAAATTTAGGAGCCCTGTTGGGAAACTTTGGTGAAGTATCAGGGGTCTAAACAGACCTCTGATGTTTCATCTTTGAGACAAAGAAAGGAGATTGAGGGTACCTCTGTCTCCATCTCTGCAGCTTCATCAGCACAAAATGAATGAACAGGAATAATATTCATTAAGACAAGAAAGGGGCTGGTAAATGACACATTTACCTTCTCCTTCCCCGCTCTCTATCCTGACAGTATCCCCCGCTGCAGGGCTATGGGGGGGCAAGGGGGGCAGGGGAGCACACAGGGGCCCAGAGCAGCAGGATAGGGATAGGGAGATGGAGAGGCGGAGGCGGCATGTAGAGCAACTGATGCCTTCCGTTTCCTTCCTGCAGTCGCTGAATGTCTGCAGGAGGGGGAGGAGAGAGGAGGAGGGGAAATAGTCATTCAGTGGCTGAATGAAGGATTGATTTCTCTACATGCCACTGCCCCTTCTATCCAGTTGTACAAGGGGGTTGCACAGGCCCCCTGGACCATGGGGTCGGTTGCAGTAGGGACCCCTGTATATAGGCCCCCGACTACACCCAATCCAGGTGCTTGCCTGCTTCCTCTCGTCTCAATTTAAAAAAAATGCAAGAAATATTTGTAAACTGCACTCCAGTTCACACATCCAAAAAAACTGTATAGAGCCAATGCACCCTCCACTTAGGCTACTCACTTTTTAAGGTTTGGCATTTAAGTGATACCCTTTATTGGCTAATTTAAAGTGGAACTTTACCATAACAATTTGATAACAAATACGGTTCTGTAATAAAAGAACATACATTCCACAAGAATAATTATGCTACTAAAATTAGCGTGTGCTGTAAATTGCCTCCAGCATTGCCCCTGTTTCTTCTTGGCGAGGCTACATTTTGCTGAAAATTCCCCCCCCCCCCTCTCCTAAGGCCGGCCATGCACGGAATACATTTCTTTCCTGCAACAACCAATTTCTTTCCAGCCGTCCCTGACGGGAGAAGACAGTGATTATTTCTAGTGTCTAGCGACAATTGCAGGTAAAACCAAGCAGGCTGGTTGTCCCCAAACTGATCGATCAACTTGGTACATTCAGCCTGCCCATACACAAATTCTAACCATGTATGACCTAACTACCTTCGTTTAAAAAACAATACAGTATGTTACTTTCTGCAGTTACAGTATCTCACAAAAGTGAGTACACCCCTCACATTTTTGTAAATATTTTATTATAGCTTTTCATGTGACAATACTGAAGAAATTACATTTTGCAACAATGTAAAGTAGTGAGTGCACAGCTTGTATAACAGTGTAAATCTTATGTTCCCTCAAACTAACTCAACACACAGCTATTAATGTCTAAACCGCTGGCAACAAAATTGAGTGCACCCCTAAATGAAAATGTCCAAATTGGGCCCAAAGTGTCATCATTTTGTGTGGCCACTATTTTTTCCAGCACTGCCTTAACCCTCTTAGGCATGGAGTTCACCAGAGCTTCACAGGTTGCCACTAGAGTCCTCTTCCAATCCTCCATGACGACCTCACAGAGCTGGTCGATGTTAGAGACCTTGCACTCCTCCACATTCTGTTTGAGGATGCCCCACAGATCTTCAATAGGGTTTAGGTCTGGAGACATACTTGGCCAGTCCATCACCTTTACCCTCAGCTTCTTTAGCAAGGCAGTGGTCGTCTTGGAGATGTGTTTGGGGTCGTTATCATATTGAAATACTGCCCTGCGGCCTAGCCTCTGAAGGGAGGGGATCATGCTCTGCTTCAGTATGTCACAGTACATGTTGGCATTCATGGTTCCCTCAATGAACTGTAAGCTTCCCAGTGCCGGCAGCACTCATGAACCCCCAGACCATGACACTCCCACCATCATGCTTCACTGTAGGCAAATCTTTGTACTCCTCACCTTGTTGCCAGCACATACGCCTGACACCATATGAACCAAATAAGTTTATCTTGGTCTCATCAGACCTAAGGACATGGTTCCAGTACTCCATGTCCTTAGTCTTCTTGTCTTCAGCAAACTGTTTGTGGGCTTTCTTGTGCATCATCTTTAGAAGAGGCTTCCTTCTGGGAGGACAACCATGAAGACCAATTGAATTCAGTATGTGGCGTATGGTCTGAGCACTGACAGGCTGATCCCCCCCCCCCACCCCTTCAACCTCTGCAGCAATGCTGGCAGCACTCATACGTCTATTTCCCAAAGAAAACCTATGGATATGATGCTGAGCATGTGCAGTCAACTTATTTGGTCGACCATGGCAAGGCCTGTTCTAAATGGAACCTGTCCTGTTTATCTTGCTGTATGGTCTTGGCCACCATGCTGAAGCTCAGTTTCAGGGTCTTGGCAATCTTCTCATAGCCTAAGCCATCTTTATGTAGAGAAACAATTCTTTTTTCAGATCCTCAGAGAGTTCTTTGCCATGAGGTGCCATGTTGAACTTCCAGTGACTAGTATGAGAGCGATATTACCAAATTTAACACACCTGCTCCCCATTCACACCTGAGGCCTTGTAACACTAAGGAGTCACATGACACTGGGGAGGAAAAATGACTAATTGGGCCCAACTTTAACATTTTCCCTTAGAGGTGTACGCAGTTTTGTTGCCAGCAGTTTAGACATTTATGGCTGTGTGTCAAGTTATTTTGAGGGGACAGCAAATATACACTGTTGTACAAGCTGTACACTTACTACTTTACATTGTAGCAAAGTGCCATTTCTTCAGTGTTTTCACATGAAAAGATATAATAAAATATTTACAAAAATGTGAGGGGTGTACTCACGTTTGTGAGATACTGTAAAATTGTGTGCATTTCCAGTCTTGATTTTATGTCTTGACTCAGCGAGGGGGGAAGGCTGACAGTTGCAGCTGCTGCCTCCAAAGTAGTGAGAATCAGGGAGATAGGATAAGACACTATCCCTGTAAATGTAACTCTTCTGTGTCTCCCTAGTAGCAGAGTTTGTCCTGTAACCTCTCCTGCTATTCTCATCTCCCTCCCTATTCTGTTTTCCCCCTAGCACAGTTTGTGTAATTCCTGTTGCTTCCTCCCCCTTTCAGCAGCAGTACATTTTGAGGCAGTAAGTTTCTGTCAGCCTCGAGTGAGACTCACTCACTGCTCTGATTCTTGCCACAGTGCCAAGAAAAGAGTGCACCTGAGGCTGCCCAGAGTATCAGGGGTCTGGTAGATCCCAAATCTGTCCATAAATAGGATTTCTCACTGTCCCAGCTAGGCGTGTTGTTCAATAACATCCCTTGTGCTCATGCACAAATGCAAACGTGCACATAGGTCCCATACGCATATGTAAACAGTGTTTGTACCAAATATGTGAGGTATCACTGAGTGTGAGCAATATTTCTAATTCCAGAGCTCACATTTAAATATAAACTGTTAACCTGTAAATGGTTTTAAAGTTTCACCTTTGGAGAGTCTTAAAGTGTTTGTTACCCCAACATTTTATATTCCTGATATGGACCTGCTGTACCATGTAAATCTATGGAAAAGTATCCTGTTCTCTTTGTATTGCTTCCTTTGAGAGAAAATCCCTGGTGATCCTGCCACTCCCTCTGCTTTCCTTTAAAAACTCACCACCTTAACTACTTGCCTTCTGTGCACTTAAACACCCTTCCCATCCAGACCAATTTTTAGCTTTCAGTGCTCGCACACTTTGAATGACAATTGCGCGGTCATACTACACTGTACCCATATGAAATTTTTATAATTTTTTTCACACAAATAGAGCTTTCTTTTGGTGGCATTTAATCATCTCTGGGTTTTTTATTTTTTTATAAAAAAAAGAATAAAGACAGAAAATTTTGAAAAAAAAAAGTTTTTCTTATTTTTTGCGAGTAAATTTTGAAAATAAATAAATTTTTCTCCTTCACTGATGTGCGCTGATGAGGCGGCACTGATGGGCACTGATAGGCTGCACTGATGGGCACTGATGAGGTGGCACTTATGGGCACTGCTGAGGTGGCACTTATGGGCACTGATGAGGTGGCACTGATGAGGAGGTACTAATATGCTGCACTGATGAGCACTGATAGGCGGCACTGATGAGCACTGATAGGCGGCACTGCTGGGCACTGAGAGGTGGCACTGACGGGCACTGAGAGGTGGCACTGACGGGCAGCACTGATGGGCACTGGCGGACGGCACTGATGGGCACTGGCGGGTGGCACTGATGGGCACTGGCGGTTGGCACTGATGGGCACTGGCGGGTGGCACTGATGGGCACTGGCGGGCGGCACTGATGAGCACTGATGGGCAGCACCATCAGTGCCCACAATGAGCAGGCACTGATGGGCACTGACTGGCAGCACTATGGGCACTGATTGTGTGCACTGATGGGGGGCACTGATGGTGGGCACTGTGGGCATTGAAGGTGTGTTTGGTGTACCTCTAGTAATCAGGGCACTGGTGATCGGTGCCCTGATTACTTTTTTCTGTGTCCCCGGCGCTGTGCAGCTCTCCCTCCTTCCTCACACGCAGGCTCTGTGTGAGGAAGGAGCGCCGGCGATGAGAGATGATCTCATATGTTTATATATGAGATCATCTCTCATTGGACGGCTTGATCACGTGGTGAATGGCCGCTGTGATTGGCCATTCACCACGATCTGTGATCGGCTGTGTCCAAGGGACACGGCCGACACAGATTCCCCCCGATGCGCGCTCGTGGGAGCGCGCGGGGGGCGTGTCACTGGGAGGCCGTTTCAAAACGGCCTCCCGAAAATTCGAGTCCGCGCTGCAGCCGTATATAGGCTGTAGCGCGGATGGCAGGAGGTTAAGCAAGAGAACACAACGTGGTCAGTTCTCTAGCTGTACTGGGAACTCAGCCTGCTCTCCTCCAATGATCCGACTTATCCTGACACGCCTCCCCTGCACAGTCTTTCACTGGGAAGATCAGTGTATTGTTGTACTGTTGTTCCTCCTCCCTCTCATACAGCTGAGAAGAGAGGGAACGGATGGAATGTGATCAATTCTTAAAAAGGGGAAAAAAGGAACCGATAAAGTTTTTTTAATATCGATACACAAATGATTTACCTTTCATTTATATTTTAAATTGAATAGATTTTTTTACAAGGTGATTGTTTACAATCACTTTAAGTATTATAGTTTGCTGCCACTTTACAGGCATGCAAAATTTTAAAAAATTTGACTTGTTTATTTACTTGGCACAACATCATCTTTTATATGTTACTAAAAATACCCCACCCCTTCCAGAGTGGTTCCTGATCATTACTAAATAAAAGAACTAATCAGCGCAAAAAGCCCAAAATTAACATCATGCAACTGAACACTGAAAGGTCAAATCACAACACCTTTTAAATTATGCAGCCAGAGAAATAGTGCAGTGCAAAATAAAACACAAATAATATTAAATATATATAAAAGTCCATGTCTCCAATATATATATATATATATATATATATACTGTATATATATGTGAATGAATGAAAGAAGCGGAAAAGTTCAGCCACTGTGCAGAAGTGCATCCAGATCTATCATGTAAGTGCCCCAAACTTAGTGCAACACCTCCACTACAGATAGAATTGGCCGTTCACCTCATTTTTATGACCCCCTGATAACCAGTGGCGGCCCGTGCATAGCGGGCGCCAGGGCGCCGCCCCCCTACCCCTAAAAAAAAAGAAAAAAAAATGACAGCGAACAAATAAAGTTTAAAAAAAAAAAAAAATTGGGTTCGCCGGCCTTTGTAGGGGAAGTGGTGGCTGGGGGGGGGGGTTACGTCCCAGAAGAGGCGCCGATCGGCAGCCTTCTGGGGGCGTAACCCGATCGCAAGTCCTTGCGATTGGACACCCCCACTTTCGGCTATCCTGGCTGTGATTGGTCCAGTCTCCAGCCTGGACCAATCATCATCCAGGACATCCGATCCCTGACGTCACAATGGGGGCGGTGCCAGTGCGTGAGTCATTCACTCACCGTCACCGCCGCTCGGAGGACGAGGGAGAAGCCGCTCTCCTTCCCGCCGCCGCCGCCGCAGAGAGGATCGAGGAGGGAAGAACCCGCCGCTGCCGCCAGGTAAGTTCTTTAAATTGAAGGAAGCACGCACGCTGCACTCTGCATTGATTGGGGTACATTGCTGTGGGCACTCTGCATTTATTGGGGTACATTGCTGTGGCACTCTGCATTTATTGGGGTACATTGCTGTGGCACTCTGCATTGATTGGGGGACAATGCTGTGGGCACTCTGCATTGATTGGGGGACAATGCTGTGGGCACTCTGCATTGATTGGGGTACAATGCTGTGGGCACTCTGCATTTATTGGGGTACAATGCTGTGGCGCTCTGCATTTATTGGGATACAATGCTGTGGCACTCTGCAATCATTGGGGTACAATGCTGTGGGCACTCTGCATTTATTGGGGTACAATGCTGTGATGCTCTGCAATCATTGGGATACAATTCTGTGGCACTCTGCATTTATTGGGGTACAATGCTGAGGCGCTCTGTATTTATTGGGGTACAATGCTGTGGCGCTCTGCATTTATTGGGGTACAATGCTGTAACGCTCTGCAATCATTGGGGTACAATTCTGTGGCGCTCTGCATTTATTGGGGTACAATGCTGAGGCGCTCTGTATTTATTGGGGTACAATGCTGTGGCGCTCTGCATTTATTGGGGTACAATGCTGTGGGCACTCTGCAATCATTGGGGTACAATGCTGTGGCACTCTGCAATCATTGGGGTACAATTCTGTGGCACTCTGTAATCATTGGGGTACAATTCTGTGGCACTCTGCAATCATTGGGGTACAATGCTGAGGGCACTCTGCAATCATTGGGGTACAATGCTGTGGGCACTCTGCAATCATTGGGGTACAATGCTGTGGGCACTCTGCATTTATTGGGGTACAATGCTGTGGCGCTCTGCATTTATTGGGATACAATGCTGTGGCACTCTGCAATCATTGGGGTACAATGCTGTGGGCACTCTGCATTTATTGGGGTACAATGCTGTGGCGCTCTGCAATCATTGGGGTACAATGCTGTGGCACTCTGCAATCATTGGGGTACAATGCTGTGGCACTCTGCAATCATTGGGGTACAATTCTGTGGCACTCTGCAATCATTGCGGTACAATTCTGTGGCGCTCTGCATTTATTGGGGTACAATGCTGAGGCGCTCTGTATTTATTGGGGTACAATGCTGTGGCACTCTGCATTTATTGGGGTACAATGCTGTGGGCACTCTGCAATCATTGGGGTACAATGCTGTGGCACTCTGCAATCATTGGGGTACAATTCTGTGGCACTCTGCAATCATTGGGGTACAATGCTGTGGCACTCTGCAATCATTGGGGTACAATTCTGTGGCACTCTGCAATCATTGGGGTACAATGCTGTGGCACTCTGCAATCATTGGGGTACAATTCTGTGGCACTCTGTAATCATTGGGGTACAATTCTGTGGCACTCTGCAATCATTGGGGTACAATGCTGAGGGCACTCTGCAATCATTGGGGTACAATGCTGTGGGCACTCTGCATTTATTGGGGTACAATGCTGTGGGCACTCTGCAATCATTGGGGTACAATTCTGTGGCACTCTGCAATCATTGGGGTACAATGCTGAGGGCACTCTGCAATCATTGGGGTACAATGCTGTGGGCACTCTGCATTTATTGGGGTACAATGCTATGGGCACTCTGCAATCATTGGGGTACAATTCTGTGGCACTCTGCAATCATTGGGGTACAATGCTGTGGCACTCTGCAATCATTGGGGGACAATGCTGTGGCGCTCTGCAGTGATTGGGGACAATGCTGTGGCACTCTGAATTGAAAGGGGCATGCACGCTGAACTCTGCATTGTGGGGGCACAGCACAGTGTTTATTGCATTGAAGGGGGCACAGCACAGTGTTTATTGCATTGAAGGGGGCACAGCACAGTGTTCATTGCATTGAAGGGGGCACAGCACAGTGTTCATTGCATTGAAGGGGGCACAGCACAGTGTTCATTGCATTGAAGGGGGCACAGCTTCAAAGTCACGCAAGCGCATATTGTACATGAATTAAATCAGAAAGATGGACACAGGTGATGTCATACATAGCTCCTCTCCCATACACGTTACGTCCTGGGTGGGACTTCATTAGCGGGGATCAAGCACTTAAATAAGCAGACTCCAGCAATATGGCAACTGGACTCCGCCTATGTGGTGGGACAATCATGTTTTAAAAGGGAACTCTAAATCACCATTTCCTATGTTTACAAGCTCACGGCTCCCAAACCACTGAAAAGATATATGCAAATCAGTGTGGCATAAAGGGGAGCTTTAACCATACATCTAAAATACTGCAAATAATATGCATGTCAGGACCCCTAAAAAAAATATATGCATATCAGTGTGGTGTAAAGGGGAGCTCTTACCATACAAGCAAAATACTGCAAATATGGTAATATGATCAAATATGATCATGTAATCACATGTAATGTCAGGTATATCATAGTGATCACATACAGGTTGGAGGTTATTACAAAAAACAGAAGTCGTCAAACTCGATTTAGAAGGGTGCTCGCCCCATTTATATATGATAAATAGAATGTGATAAGTGACAAACTCTCGCGTGTGTAAAAGCACAACCTCATGCGCAAATTTGGAATCATGTGAGATAAAGTGGAAAATGATCCTTATGCAAGATGATTAATTGCTGATAAATGTATTACGTATTCGTAACTGTTTATAAACGATGTGAAGGCGCTCAGTCCTAAATGAAGTGAAAAGGCTGAAAGATATTATATCTGCTGCCCCAGAGTTTTTAAAAGTGTAAAACTGATAAAATAGTGTATAAGTGACAGGTGTAAGGGCGCTGATATAAATAGTAAAATAGCTGGTATATAAATTGCTGAAAACCCTTAACATAGCTAATCATATAAAAATGCAATTATATATAAAGGTGATAAAGTGCATGTGCTGAACAGTGCTACATATATGCATGAATCGGATAAATATATACCACCAAATCAATTCATGTGCAATTGTGCAATCTGTGCAAATGACGCAGCAAATTATAAAAATAATGATAATAAATAAAATTAATAATATAAAAATATAACTAACGGTGCAATTGTGTGACACTAGTAGTCAAAAAATTATGACTCAATAGTGGCAAAACGTGAATCACTCAAAAGTGATATTTAAAGTGCAAAATGTGCTCTTATGAACAATAGTAGAGTCCATATAGTGTTTGAAGAGGTGGACAAGAAGTATCTTGTAGGTGAACTAAGATCATCCAGTGTGCTCAATACGTAATCCGGTGTTTCCAGTGATCCAGTGAGCAGAAAGGGGATAATATATATACGCTCACCAGAAAGAAGTGGGTCTCACAGACCCTGCAGGCATTAGATAATAGGTAAATCACTCTTGATCCTCCTCCATCAATCACTTTCAATGGGTAGTACGATATGGAATTCACAAACAGAAGTCTCAATGGAGGGATACAGGGGACAGGAAGCCAGGGATAGTGTAATACCGTTTTAATGAATTAAAAGCAAATAATAAAATGGATGCCTACATTATAAGGTGCTTTCCTAGCACCAAAAAGAAGGCTCTTGGTAGATCTGAAACGCCGCTGGTCCTGTCTTCCGGCAGGTTAAACTTCAGGGCTATACAGGAGTAGATGGCAGTGATGGCGTGCGTTCCGCTGTGCACTCCACCGCCAGGAAATTACGTATACGGGTCAATAGTTCAGGCTTAGAATGCATTTCGCAATATGTGCGTTTTCAGGAAGTCTCAGGAAGTATTCGTAACTGTATTTTGTACGGAAGTCTTTAGCCTGCAGATTAAAACTGTCACAGTGAGGGTGCAGTATCATTTGTTTTAATTTCAACTGTAATTGTATAATATTAAAAAATAATTGAAAAGTTGTGCATCCA
Organism: Pelophylax lessonae; assembly: GCF_965119305.1. Taxonomy (NCBI): domain Eukaryota; kingdom Metazoa; phylum Chordata; class Amphibia; order Anura; family Ranidae; genus Pelophylax; species Pelophylax lessonae. The sequence goes on from NC_138768.1 coordinate 175,843,129, forward strand.
TGATGCCAATCTCCCGTTCCACCACATCTACAAAGGTGCTCTATTGGATTGAGATCTGGTGACTGTGGAGGCCATTGAAATACAGTGAACTTATGTTCAAGAAACCAGTTTGAGATGATTTGAGCTTTGTGACATGATGCATTATCCTACTGGAAGAAGTCGTAAGATGGGTACACTGTAGTCATAAAGGGATGGACATGGTCAGCAACAATACTCTGGTAGGCCGTGACGTTTAACCACTTTGCCACTGCTCACTAGAGCTCTACTGCGGCAAAGTGGTTAGTTATCGTCTGGCGACGTAGACCTACATCGCCAGACACTCCCCTTTCTCGGCGGTACGCGCGCGCCACCGAAGGCTCACTCCTGCTGTATTCAGTCATAGCGGGAGTCGGGCCAGGGGAGGAGCAGCGGCGCTTGCAGCTGCTCTTCCCCGATCGTCGGGGAATCGATTCTGGAGATCCGCCTGCTTGTGTAAACAGAGCGGGCGGATCTCCTAAGTGACAGGCAGGGTCAGATTGCAGGGTTCAGCATAGCTGAACATGCGATCTGTCCTTGTGTCACTCAGTCACCTCCCCCCCACACATGTCAGTAAGCACCAGGCATACATTAACCCCTCCCTCTCCAAAAAAATTAACCCCTTCCCTGCCAGTGTCATTTTTACAGTAACAGTGCATATGTATAGCACTGATTACTGTAGTAATGTCACTGGTACCCCCAAAAGTGTCAAAAATTTCAGTCAAGGGTCTGATCTGTCCGCCGCAATGTCGCAGTTCCGCAAAAAAAAAAATCGCAGATCGCCGCCATTACTCGTTAACAAAAAAAACACCAAAAATGACAGAAATCTTTCCCTAAGTTGGTAAACGCAATAACTTTTGCGCAAACCAATCAAAATATGCTTATTGTGACTTTTTTTTTACCAAACATAGGTAGCAGAAAACAAATTGGCCAAAAATTTCAAAAAATTTTGATTTTTACATTTTGGGGGGGGGGGGGGAATTTCATATAAAAAAATGTGAAATATATTGTTATTTTTTCAAAATTGTGGCTCTTTTTTTGTTTTTTAGCGCAAAAAGTAAAAAACGCACAGGTGATCAAATACCACCAAAAGAAAGCTCTGTTTGTGGGAAAAAAAGGACATAAATTTCGTTTGGGTACGGCGTTGCCTGACCGCGCAAGTCGCACAGTGCCGAATCGCAAAAAGTGGCCCAGACGTAAGACAGCAAAATCCTCCGGTGGTAAAGTGGTTAAAAATGCTCAATTGATACTTTTGCCCAAAGTGTGCTAAGAAATTATCTCCCACACCATTACACCATCTGCCTGAACCCTTGATACAAGGCAAGATGGAGCCATGCGTTCATGTTGTTTACGCCAAATTCTGACCCTACCATCTGAATGTCTCAGCTTAAATCGAGACTCATCAGACCAGGCAACGTTTTTCCAATCTTCTATTGTCCAATATTGGTGAGCAGCGGGAGGAGACGTCCCTACCCTTCCACCACTCTCTTGTCCCACCGGAGACCCGAGCTACTAGCTGGCGCATCCGCCGGCTAGTCGGAGACCCATATAAAGCCAGAATCCGCTTTGATGGGGTCTCCATTATGGTAACCCTGAAGCAATGACATGACATCACTTCCGGTTCACCTGGATGTCAATGGCACCATTTTTTTTGAAGATCCAAAGTACTCAAAAAATGACAATCTTGGCATTTTGAATGCTTTCATGGATTTGTAGACCTATTGACACCAGATTCCTCCATAAGGAGTACCTGTCACGTGCCTATTGCTGTCACAAGGATGTTTACATTCCTTGTGATAGCAAAAAAAGTAATTAAAAAATTGTAAAGCAACAGTGTAAAAACTAAAATAATTAAATAATTTAAAAAAAAACATTTTTAAAATGCCCCATCCCCCCCCCCCCCCCCGTTCTGATGTGCAAAGATGAACGCGTGCGTCCGTCCTGCATGCATGCAAACACCTGTGAGGTATCACGGCGAATGTCAGATTATGGGCAGTAATTTTAGCACTAGACCTCCTCTGTTGATATATAGTGGTAACCTGTAAAGGCTTTTAAAGCATTGCCTATGGATAGTAAAATAAAGTCGTCAGTTGACATTTCGCGAGCGTGCGCAATTTTAAAGTGTGACATGTTTGGTATCTATTTACTCGGCATGACACCATCTTTTATATTTTACAAAAAAAATCGGGTTATGTATTGTGTTTTTTTGCATTACAATTAAAAAAAGTGTATTTTTTCCTAAAAAATTGCATTTGAAAAACTTCTGTGCAAATAGCGTGTGCCAAAAAAATTCCAAAACCCACCAATTTATTTTCTAGGGCCTCTGCTAAAAAAAAAGATATATATATATATATATATATATATATATATATATATATAATGTTTGAGGGTTCTAAGTAATTATTTTTAGCAAAGAAACAGATTTTCACATGGAAATAAAAAGTGCCGGAAAATGCCTGGTCTTCAAGTGGTAAAAAGGATGAAGATAGAAGTATTACAACTTTGCTGATTAGAAAAGAGACAGAGGGCAATGTAATTCTGCATGTCAAGAGCTTCCACCCTTGACAATAAATACACAGTATTCCAATTAGACAGCACCTGGGGGGTGCAGTGTAATTATACTACAAATTAATAATTAAAAAAGGGAAGCTGATAAATTAGGAACAAAATTGCTAGCCAAAGGATACAGTAAAAAGTCTCCTAAATGGGCATATGCATGAGTGCAAAGAAGTCCAAGGGTGTTAAAACTATTTCGAAGGAAATAAATTACCTGCTTTAGACAAGACTTATGTAATTACTAAGTTTAGTAAACAGGAAAAAATCCTGCAAAAGACCTTAGCACAACATTGGCATTTACTACTAAATGAAGAGATTGTGTCTAAATGTATTGTTAGTAAGTCAGATTAAATTTTTAGCAACAACCCCACACAACTAGTTTTAAGTAATTATCTACCATATTTTTAAAGGGATCCCTGTTATAGGCTGCTTGCCACAGATCTGGCGCTTTGGTGCAGCTCTATTTTCTCAATTCCCAAAGAACAGAAACAATGCTGCTGCTTGTAGTTCCAAGGCTTTACCTTGTAAATTTCTGCTGTTACCAGTTGTCCAGCAAGCTTTGTGTTTAAGACTGGTTAACCACCTGCTGTTGATTCAATTAGCCAAACGCCCAGCCCAGCCCATCCTCCTTTCTATTTAAGCCAGGGCTCATTGCCTCAGACATTGCCTGTGCAACAGCTAGTGTCCTAGTTCTGGGTTACCCAGTCATTTTGTATTTCCAAGGAGATTCCTAGCATCCCCCGGTGTTTCCTAGTAGCCAAATTTCCAAGTAGAAAAGATTCCTAGTGTCCACTATGTTTTCTACTGGAGAAGCTTCCCAGCGTTCCTGGCTTCCTGAGTATATTCCTCCTGACTCTAATGCCTCGTACACAGGCATGGATTATTGGCCGGGAATTTTCGGACAACGTCCGATTGGCCGATTTTCGGCTTGTTAGTATGATGCTTCCGACAACCGACTCCGACTTTTCGGCCGAATAAAATCTGGTGTGCAGGCTATAAAATTTTTGTTGGCCGTCAACACAATGGCCGATTTTCCGTCAGTCAGTACAGATTTCGGCAGACAAAAATCTGTAGAGCAAGACTGGGCATGCTCAGAGAAGAAAAAACACACGGAAAGTAAACCAGTACATGACATCACTTCTGAAGTAGATTTTTGTTGGCTGAGAAAATTTGTGTGCAGTCTAGGCACATTCCAACCAACAAAACACAACTCTGGACAAAAGTCGGACGATCGGTCGGCCGATAATCGTTGCGTGTGTACGAGGCATAAGACTCCTAATGTTCCTGACTTTCTGGGTAGATTACATGTAACCCCTAAACTTATATTGTTCTATGTTCTGAGAGACTCTTATACTTAGTGTTCCTGTAACCAGCTTCCCCTTGTTCCTAGTGCTTGTTTGCAAGTGTCTCCCAGTACCTTCCAGTGTGATTCCCCATACCCCAGGGTCTTTTAGCCTGTCCCCAATAACTCTGTTTGATTGAATTTTTCTAAAACTGGAGAGTACAAAATGTGGTGCAGCTCTGCATAGAAACCAATTAGCTTCCACATTTTTATCAAAGCCTAATTTAACAAGCTGGAGTTAGAAGCTGATTGGCTACAATGCACAGCTGCACCACATTTTGCACTCTTCACTTTTAGTAAATCAACACCTGTGTGTTCTTGCTTGCATCCTGTGTCCTTGGACTTACTGTGTCCATTAATGATTCCAGTGTCCTTGTGCTTCTTACATAGTAAGTGAGGTTGAAAAAAGACATCAGTCCATCCAGTTCAACCTATGATGTGTGTGTGTGTGTTTGATGTTAACCATACATTGTATACCCCTGTCTGTTGTGGTCTTTAAGGTGACTGTCTAATATTTTTTTGAAACTATCGATGCTCCTCGCTGAAACCACTGCTTGTGGAAGAGAATTCCACCTCCCCACTGCTCTGACAGTAAAGAACCCCCTACGTATTCTAAGGTTAAACGGTTTGTCCTCTAGTTTTAGTGAGTGGCCACGTGTCTTATTGTATTCCCTTTCTTTGAAAAGTTTGTTCCTTATGCTAGGGTCACCTGTACAGTATTTGTACATTGATATCATATCCCCTCTCAAGTGTCTCTTCTCCAGAGAGAATAAGTTCAATGCTTGTAGTCTTTCCTCATAGCTTAGATCCTCCATTCCCCTAATTAATTTTGTTGCCCTTCTCTGGACTCTCTCCAGTTCCAGCACATCCTTTCTGAGGACCGGAGCCGAGAACTGGACGACATACTACAGATGTGGCTGGACCAGAGTCTTGTAGAGTGGGAGAATAATCTCTTTATTTCTGGAGTGAATCCCCTTTTTTTACATGCCAGTATTCTATTGGCTTTGCTTGCAGCGGCATGGCATTGCATGCCACTGCCAAGCCTGTTGTCCACTAGGACCCCCAGGTCCTTTTCCATCTTAGATTCACCCAGATGTTCCCCCCCTAGTGAGTAGCTTGTGTTTGTGTTTCTGACGCCCAAGTGCATTACCATACATTTTTCAACATTAAACCTCATCTACCATGTAGTTGCCCACCCCATTATTTTGATCAGGTCTGCTTGTAAGGTTTCCACATCCTGTAGAAGTTATTGCCCTACTTAGTTTAGTATCATCTGCAAATACCGAGATTGTGCTAGATATCCCCTCCTCTAGATCATTTATGAATAAATTAAACAGGATTGGTCCCAGGACAGATCCTTGGGGGACCCCACTTTCCACACCCGCCCAAACCGAGTACTCCCCATTTATCACCACCCTCTGGACTCGCCCATGGAGCCAGTTCTCAATCCAAGTACTCACCCTATGGTCCATACCTATGTACCTTAGTTTGTACAGTAAGCATTTGTGGGGAACTGTGTCAAATGCCTTTGCAAAGTCCAGATACACCACATCCACAGGCCTTCCTTTTTCTAGATGGCAACTCACTTCATCGTAGAAGGCTTCTGTTTCCTTTGTGTACCTTTGCAGGCTTTTAAAATTATATTAAAGGTTCAGTTTTTTTTTTTTAAAAAAAGCAAAACAAAAAACAAACATGTCATATTTGCCTGATCTGTGCAATTGGTTTTGCACAGAGCAGCCCCGATCCTCTTCTGATCGTGTCCCCCTTCGGTGGTCATGGCTCCTCCCCCTAGACTAGTGCCCCCAATAGCAAGCTTCTTGCTATGAGAGCACTGGTGTGTGCTCTCTCCCAAGCCCTGCTCTTTGCATCCATAAGGCACATAGAGCCGTGGCTCGGTCCCACCCCTCACTCTCTCCTCATTGGCTCGCTGGCTGTGATTGACAGCAGTGGGAGCCAATGGGAGAGCAGCACACAGAAGGTTTTTATGCATAGACTGTATGAAGATAAAAAAAAACTTCAGTCATTACAACCACTTTAAGCCTTCCAGACCTTCTGTAACCCCCTGTGAATTCCTGTCGGCGATTCATTTATCTGTGTCTGCAGTCTGCTTCAGTGTATTTCTAATCTGTTTCCTGCATCTCTCTGTCCCTAGAAATTACTGTTTGTCTCTTTGCATTGCTACTCACTCCAAGTTGTCCTGTGTGTCTGTTTCCACCTGTCCCCTTGTACATGTGTTTCCATGCACACCTGCCAGCTTGGGCTGTACTACCTACCATTCTGTCATCCCTGCAGCTAAACACTGCCATACCTACCATTCTGTCATCCCTGCAGCTAAACACTGCCAGCTAAGTAGCTGCCTGCTCGGGTGAGTTCCGCAAGCTAGGAATTGTCTTCAGTGCAGCCAATCTCCACATTCAGGAGCCCTGGCGAAGACAAGTCTTGGCCCTTCACCTTCACTGTATATGCAGACGGGCTGGGTTCTCCCCAGACAGTACTAACTGGTATCCTTACTGTTCCAGCCTCCCCGGTACCCAGCTATATACTGTGCACTTGCATTCCCTGGGACCCTGTGCGCCTCCATTTTCCTCATAAATTGTATTAACGCTGTGTTCCTGTAAGGTCAGTATCCCACTGCTGTTGATACTCCTGTCTTTCCAAAATCCTCATCTCTGTGCTTCCCTGTACTATATCAGCTGCAGCCTGTAGGTGTTTGCTTTCCAAGCACACCACCATTCAGCATGCAGGTTGCACTCAGGGTCCATGATCCCCAACCATACATGACAGTCCCTTCATGATACTGTTGCATGGTATCTTTATAGGTGGCCACTGTGTGTATTGTAAACATATATGCATAGAAAAAAAATCATATTACAGAGCTGTTGAAAATATATGCTACAACATTGTGAACTGTCAGACAATTGGTATTGTTACCTGTAACGGATCAACCGGCACCCCGACCGGGCACCTCCGTTGACGGATGCTCCTAGTGCTTCCTGAGGGCTCCAAGCACTCCACCAGACACCATAACCACTTCAGACCCCACGAACCGCCGCAGCTTGGTTAGGGTCTCAACGTCTCTTACCCACCCTGGACCTACGACAAAGCTCAAGGTTCCTGTGGGTGAACCTCTCTTTCCCCAGAGAGTGCAGCAGAACAAGCTCTTACACAAGCTCTTACAAGAGCTTAGTGATTATCCAAGGGAGGATGGAGGACATAGCAATCCTTTGTAGCCGATTCCCCCAATGAGAGACCGGACTCTAGATTGAGGGTGAAGTATACCTCAACTTTATTAAACAAGAAACAGACTTTTATACAGTTTTCCCCCACAAGGTTACCGCCCAGGTGGACCTTGTTGAGGACAGGCCCTGAGATTCACAATCCAATGAAAACTGCTCCTCACCTCCAGTGATAGGTAATACCGTCACATATCTTCCCCCCAAAGGTAGACTAACCAGGTTCCAGACCTCCAACTGGTCTGTGCCTGAGTTAGTCAGGTAACAAGTCCCAAAGAGTCAATCCATCATGGCAGCTTCCTTGACAAAGTTCCACATAGTTTGTAAGTTTGTCCTGGCAAGGCACATGGAGCTCTCATAGCCGATCAGTCTGTGAAAGTCTGGTTTGGGCAGGCCAGACTGGGCTTCTTGCACACCCTGTGTCCCTAATGGACACAGAGTGACTTAGACATAAGAGAGGCCTAAGGGGCTAAGAGAGCAATTTTCCATACTCTCTAAGGTAGATTGTGTTCCACGGGCACTCCCAATGTCTGCACCCACCCAGTACCCCAAACAAATTGTCTGGAAAACAGCGTTACTCACCCAGCCAACCTCTGCCTCTCTTGTAGCACATACCTGCCGCTGGGGATAAGTGTGGACTGGCCCTTCTCCTGGGAGTCCTTTCAGCCAGTGGAGAGAAGACAGGCAGGTGGGGCTCACTTCGTCAGGCTGTTGGGGATCTGGGCTGACTGTCCAGCATCCCTGGGGTATAAAAGTGAAGACTGTAGTCCCATCCACTATCACAGGAACTCCATCATTTGTATGTTGAGGGCAGAGGCCAACCGCACTCTGCTCTGTTGCCAGCTCTTCTGCTGGGTGTAGAAGCTTTACTTCATCAGCTTGTTGCTGGGGCAAAGGGCCAATTTCCCCAGCTTCCTGGGACACTGTAGATTTTGCGGGTGCTGGGCAGAGGTTGGTAGCACTCTGCCCTGTTGCCAGCACTTCTGCTGGAAAGTAAACTGTAAAGTCAGTGGCCTTGCACACATCTTCCTAGGTCACCAATTGTTGCAGGTAGAGGTCAGCAGCAATAGACCTGGCTCCCCGCTCTTCTGCTGTAGGCTCACTGGGATGTTCCTCCTCAGCAGAAAAATCTATTAAATCCCCAGTCTCTGAAATTGCTGAAAGTCCACGGCATGGGCTGGTGGCACTTGGGCCCAGTGCCAACACTTTGGCAGGTGACTTATCATCTGCCGATGAAAAGTCAATTACATCTGTGATCCGTGGTTGGGGAATGAAGATGGCTTCCTCTTCTCCCATACCTTTATCCAGTGGCTGGACAGACGCATTCCTCCATCCACGCTCGTCCTGTGCAGAAACAAGTTTGTCCAGGTGAGTCAGCACTTGCATCCGCCATAAGACCTCCACATCCAAGACCGTGGGTGCAGGTGAGCAAAGCACACTTTTACTGTGCCATATGGTCGATTCTTCTGGATATTCCCAAGCAAGGGGAGCCCAGCCCTGGCGCTGAGCAGAGCCTAGCAGCCGTCTGTAGGCGATCTCCAGCTCCCATTCCTGAACGGCCAGAAACTCCATATCCTACAGTGCCCAGAGCACTTCCGAGATGTTCAGAATCCTTTCTCTGTAATCAGCCACTCCAAATCTCTTCCAAAGTTAGGGTGCCCTGACAGCTTCCCATACAACAGTCCATGGCAGCTGTAGCCAAAGCCTTCCAATGGGCTGTCATTCACTATCCAAGGGCATGTTTGGGATACATGCCACTGGAGGGCTCTATAGCTTTCTGCCACATCTCTGCCCAGACCAGCCTGCTTAACTTAGCTTAACAGCTTAGCTGTCTGCTCCTTGTGCGGTGTATCTCCCAAAAACAGCTCCAGCAATCCATACTGCGACCAGTACCTTTTCTGGATGGAGGGGGCGATTTTTCCCTGGTGGCGCTGCTCACGGGCTAGCGTTTCCTTCCAGAGATCCAAGCACACAAAATCATGCCATCCTAGCAGGACCTGCTCTGTGTAACGCTCCTGCGTTTTCTGTATAATGTGGATTTGCAGCTGCAGAAATATTCCACTTCAGTAGTCATGTAGAGAAACGCTGAGATACCAATCCCAACTCCCAAGACTCATCATATGTGGATAGTCTCAATTCAGCATACAAATATACACACTCAATAAGATGTTCCTGGAGTGATCTATGTATATAGTAGTATAGAGGTGATAGGCTGAAGAGACAGGTTGAGTAGAGACGATAGGTGACAGACACTTGAGAGGAATGTTCTTGAGAATGAGATAGTAACAGGTGGGATGCAGATAGGTTAGGAATCATGTATGGTAGTAGATGATAGGATAGCAGATGACATACAGGAGAGACTAACCCAGTGCAAGAGCAGATGATAGTAGGCTCAAGAGCTAGCAATCTAGATAGTGCATATGTAGTAACAGTCCTTAGTATGCAGAGCTAGACAGTGTAAGCTTTAGTATGAAGGTTATTGAGGATTTCCCTGTGGGGTACTTATCACTAGTAGCAAGTAGCAGAGGAGAGGTTCGGTAAGAGCGGATGATCCGGTAGCAGGATACAAGGATCAGCAGCGAGGTTCCGATAGCAAGGTATGCTTGCAAGCATGCGAGCTTCAAGGCAGGTTATGCGGTGGCACAAGACAAGGTAAGCATCAAGGCACATCTAGGCACACAGCAGGTTGAACGAACACATGTGAGTGAAAGCTGGTGATTTAAATAGCTGTTCAGTCCGGCGCCTCATGATGATGTCAGCACTCTTAAAGGGAAACACACCTATATGTGCTTCATCTATCTAGGTAGATGGAACGCACCCGGAAATGATGTGATAGGAGGCACTGAGAGTGCCAGAACCTTACACTCTGACACTGGTCCCCTGTGCTGTATCTGCATCTCTCTCAACCTCCTTACGAATTCCTCTTCCATGGCGTCGCTGCACGGGTGTTAGCTCGCACAATAACATTACCGGTGTCTCCAAGTTGCTTCTCCTTGCACTAGTACACCATCCCACCACTTGCCACCAATGTAACGGCTCAACCGGCACCCCGACTGGGCACCTTCGTTGACGGATGCTCCTAGTGCTTCCTAAGGGCTCCAAACACTCCACCAGACACCATAACCACTTCAGATCCATGAACCGCCGCAGCTTGGTTAGGGTCTTGCCGTCTCCTACCCACCCTGGACCTACAACAAGGCTCCAGATTCCCGTGGGTGAACCTCTCTTTCCCCAGAGAGTGCAGCAGAACAAGCTCTTACAAGAGCTAAGTGATTATCCCAGGGAGTATTGAAGACATAGCGATCCCTTGTAGCCGATTCCCCAATGAGAGGCAGGACTTTAGATTGATGGTGAAATATAACTCAACTTTATTGAACAAGAAACAGACTTTATACAAATTTCCCCCACAAGGTTACCGCCCAGGTGGACCTTGTTGAGGACAGGCCCTGTGATTCACAATCCAATGAAAACAGAGTTTTACACTCCCATACAGTGTACACAAAGATATACATTGTGGGACAATCTCCCCCTCCCCCTTAGCATCCAATCCACATACACATATACATCCCATAATAAATGTATCTTAAGGCAGACAGAACAAGAGAGGTCATTAACATTTTACAATGAGACAGGCACAATCCACATTCCTTTTCAATACACAAACAATAGGGAAGCCTGTCTAGCATGCAGGGTCATGGAATACACAGTGTAAGGTGGTATTAAACCTTCATATTTCTATATGAAGATATTGCTGACAACTAATACTGTCCCACTTGAAGCAATTCAAACCATTAAGTATCTGCTCCTCACCTCCAGTGATGGGTAATACCGTCACATTACCTAAATAAGGCTAGAAACATGAAAAAAATATATGGGCAATAAAACTTTACAAAACCTAAACTATAGTTCAAATATAAATTGATTTATATTTGCACTATAGTTAAAGTCTTATTGGCCATTGCATTTTTATCTTGTCACATGTCCTGGTTTCTAGCCTTTTATGAGAGTTTATATACCATCTTGGGTGGTAATTTAGATGCATCAATTGGCAGACATTTTGCTATTCACTAGAAATATAGGGCTATGGTTATGACATTTATAACCCTCAAAGAATATCCACCCAAATTCAAAGGGGGGGGGGCTTTCAATAGAATGATCGAGGAGCTTTCCCTCCAAGTTTGAATGAGCAAATAAGCTTTAAACTGTTTGAAAGTGAAATTTAGGGTGGCTACAGTCAATCCGCCACTATATCTCTTGGGGAGCAATGTAACCACCCTTGGACAACAGCATTGTCAATCAGCAGTTAGATGGACTTGTTGATTACTTGTTTTTTAGATATGCTTCTAACAATTTAAAGATGAACTCCAGCTAACACTTATGAAAGTGGTTGTAAAGGTAGAATGTTTTTTACCCAATGCATTCTATGTGTCCGCATGGACACTCCAGTTTCAGTGGGCCTCCACACTTTACAACAGATACATGGCATTGACATTTGTCATGTCAAATTTCTAAAGAGTTTCACAGACATTCGTTATGAATTCCCCACCGAGAGTGCATCAGGTGATTGTAATAATTCAGACCCTCCAATTCAGATTCAGTCTGCAAAGGCCATGGTGAAATAAATAGCTATGTCTTTAGAGCAACACAAGGTAGGAATCTGCTACAATGTTTGTTAAAAACCTTGTAATGTACTTTGAGCACCCAGATGGGTTGTTTTTTGCTCAACAAAAGTGGAGTTACTCTTTAAAGTTCTTCATTGCAGTTGGGAATTGCTTGTGCAAGAACCTCTATAAGATTCTGTTCCCCGGCTCATGATCCTGTTACCTTTGTTCCAGTTTCTGATACCCAATAACAACCTCTGCCTGTTTTTTACAATCTCTGTTTTTCTCTGCAGAAATGTGCATCACTCCACGCTGGTGGATACTGGGTGTCATCTTAGAGTCTGTGCCTCAGCCCTCTTTCGGGTCTACATTTGTCTGGTGACACCAAGGGTCCACTGCTACCATGACACTGTAGGAGACCAGCAGCAATGAAAAACATCAAAGAATGGATAAAAAAAGGTGAAAAGTATTATATTTAAAAGAAAATATAATTAGTTTACTTACCACCATCTACAATAAGTTGCTAGGGTGCTTAGGCACATTTCGTTTTTTTTGCTTCTCTGTAATAAGTGGAGCAGTGTGTGATTGATTTGGTCTGATCAATATCCCACAGGGTGCAGGCTTGATTGCTTCTCCCTGCCTTCTGGAAAGCCCCAGAACATAGGGGTGGAGCAGGTCAATGGGTAGCCTGAATATTTATGGGGTCTCAGAAAATCCCTGGGAAGGTACGCCTAGTAGGTAGACGCAGAGCACATAAATAGTTTGGGGCTGGGGCAGTTAGGGTTCTTGTCCATGAGGAGAGGCTCCCAGCCTGGAGAGGCACAGCCTACCAGGCAGCCCAGCTCACACTTGCCAAGAGCTTATCGAGGTCCCCACTAAGCTAGAGCGGGGGGGGGGGGTCTATCTTCTGAAAATCTCTGAAGCTAAAGGAAGGGGTATTTCACCTAGGATCCGGTCTGTGGAGTCTACTATGGAAATGTCTGCCTTACACAGAAGGAAGGCATCCAATTATCCAGGGACTTGTGAGTACAGACCTGCATGCAGGATCTGGGTGACTGTTGCTGCTGTTAACCACCTGGTGCACTATACTAAGGCTTCCCTGGCCTAGAGCATCGATTATGGTGTTCCAGTACTTTCCATTCCCCAGGCCAATATTGGAGGGACTGTTCTAAGAAGTAGCTGCAGAGAATGTCCTATCACTGTGGTTCAGCATTCTGGAGTATCCCACTGCTTCCTGCACCCTATCCAAATTATGCAGCAATAAACTTTAAAAAAACAACTCCTAGACTGGTCATTGAGCCAGAGGAGTGGATGTTTCTGAGTGCCTGGCTGCTGTTGTACATATTGGGGAAAAGGACCTGGTGCAAATCAGCAGCCTATTTGAGGGTGAGCGCTGCATTTATAATACATAGTACTTTAGCAAACAAAATGTTAGGTTTTACATCTACTTATTAACTCAAAAAGCATCAGCAGCTGGCAATGGCTATACTTGATAATGTCTTCCCAAACCTATCAATTTTGAGTACACCTTAAAAAGTAATCTTGCAAAGTATCTCATGTTCTGCCAGTTTATGACATATTTTTATATGTATTTGTGAAAGTTAAAAATAGCTTTTATAGCACAAGGCAAAATGTTTTTGGTTATAGCATTCCTTTAACAATATGAAAATAAATGCATAAAAACCTTTTTTGTGTTCTAAACAAATTCTTGGGAACTATATTTTATTTTTCATTATTCACTCTATTAACTCACAAGGGTGGAAGCTCCTTTCAGCCTCCACATGCTCATTGCAGCTTGTAAATCTCATTTTCAGGAGATGTAAATTACAGTTAGCTGGATTTCCTTCCTATATCCTTTTTTATGAAAGCCTTAAATGAATGCTATGGCTAATATTATTGCATTTTGTAATTTCATGTTCCTTAAAGTAGATTAAGCTCAGGGTATTGTAAATGAAATAACAGTCTTTTTAAATCTTTCGGCTATAATGGATATTGTGGATCCTATGAAAACACAGGTACCTATGAAATTGTTAGCTTGAAACAGATGCCAAGTCTGATTAATAACCACAAGGAGCATATGATTGCTTAGCGTCTGTGAAATGGGAAACCCGCTGAGTAGAAAAAAATGACAATACATGGAGTATTTTGTCTTGTAAATTGGTTAACAGCATTCTGTGGTGACCAGCTAATCTGAAAGATGACCTTTACAAAAACAGAGATAAGTTTTATTGAGCAGAGGTAAAATCTCACCATTCATCACTAAACTCCAAATGTAAAATGCATTAGTGTATTGCTTCTTGAAGCTTAATAGGACTTGGAATGTAATTAAGTTTCAGAAAATTAAATAGATATATTAAACACGTCTGCCAATCATACATTGTCTGAAGATTAACATCTTTTTAGTACAATTTCTGAAGTGTGAAAGCAAGCAAACAGATTGAAAATGTATTTTTAATTTGTTCTAGAAGTAAGCGCTGTTATAGCAGTGGGAAAGCATGCTGTACTACACTTCATAGCTCAAAAGAGAACAAAATATACATTTGAATTATTTTACATTTTTTCAAAACCTTAAAGAATAAGTTCACCTTTTCCACAAATTAGCCTATGCAGTCAGTGGGGCCCCAGTAGATAATAAAAAAAAAAAAAACTGTCCGGCTTTGTAAATTGCTCATTGGTTATACTTTCATACCTGTAGCCTATTTGTGTAACCCCTAGAAGCCTGGCTGAAAAACTCCCAGGTAGCGACCCCCACATCCTGGCTTGTTGACCAATTTTGCAATGCCGAAAGTCATTCGTCCAAAAGCTTTCACGTCCTATCAACACGTTAGGACACATAGGTTGCCAATGGGAGTTTTGTGGCCAAGCTTCCTGGGGGACCCAAACAGCCAACAGGTATAACAATAAAATTAATTTACATTTTTTAAAGCTGCAAAGTTTAACACCTTGACCGCACAGCCTATTCTGGATAAGGTGAACTTAAAGGGCTTGAATTTAAACTGCAGAGTGCAAAATCTGGTGCAGCTGTGCATGGTAGCCAATCAGTTTCTAACTTCAGCATGTTCAATTAAGCTTTAACAAAAGAAACCTTAAGCTGATTGGTTTTTATGAAGAGCTGCACCAGATTTTGCACTCTTCAGTTTTAGTAAATCATCCCCAAAGTGTCATTAAACACACATCATTAAAAACTATCAATAAGTGCTGTTCATACTCAGTCACTATGGGATTCATTTTCTGTATTCTGCAAAAACCTGGTTGATCCCTCTATTCTCTATCTCCCCCTCCTGTCCATGTCCCCACTGCTGTTTGGGATTTTACAGAGCAGTGGTAGGAGATAGTGCACATGCAGTGTTTCCTCCCTGATCATATCTGAACAGCCCATGTGACTATAGAGTCAAACATGTGAGTATGTGCACAGTGATAAAGGACAGCCTACTCGCTCCTTCCTCCTCCATGCCCACTAACATGTTAAACACAATGGAGTGGGATATTACATCTTGATTGATGGATGCTTCACCTCCCTGTTATTTATAAGACACAAACTGGAGGCGTGTGGCAGTCTGTGACAGGCAGAAATCCTCCCACACCATGATATTGCCAAAAAAATAAGACAAATTTTATGTCAAGAATATATTTGTATAGCAATTTAAAACAGTTTATTGATAATATTTGTTTTTACTCTATCCCAAAGGCTGTTTTTTTTTTTTTTTTTAATGTGACCAGTAGCAGAGGACTAAAGGCTCCTCCTGCCAATCCTTCCATAGAAACTGGCTGGAAAAGACTTGGGTCATGTGCCATCTCTATATTGATAAGGAAAAAGGTACTTCGATTTTTTTTTAATTAAAATAATTACAGTGCCATTATCCATATACAGAAACAGAAGGGATAATGCTGCAGTGGGGCTTCACCTGCACTGCAAAAATAAACTATTTCTTTAGGGGAGAGTAAAAGCTTCCCCAACATTAGGACCTTAGACCACTGCAGCATAGGGGAAAAAATGCTGTAGAGACCAGCATGGAGGAATGGGCAAGTAAATCTATTTTTCTATGCCCCCTACAGCTAACTGAACAATTAACCCTTGCAGTGCATGTGCAGCTCTACAGAAGGGATCATTTTCAAGTTTCCCTGGGTGGGACTTTAAAGCAGTTTAAGTCTCCAGTGTAATGAAAACATTTCCACATCCATTCTAAATGACAGCTGGTTGAACTGAGCCAGTAAGCTGCTGTGAGGTTGCTACCTACCACTGCTCACATTTTTCCAATGGAATTAATGCAGGCCTCTTTTTTCATCTTAAAAACCCAACTGAAAAACAAAGACAATTAAAGATTTGGTCCCATCATCACAAGATAAACATGATCTCTACTCCATGAACTGGTACTACTGGAATGAAGACCTTCTCTCAGGTGAAAGATTCCAACTGAGCTTCTCTTCTACATATCCTGAGGTCTCAAAGGAGTTTTTCTGCCCAACAATTTCTACCTTTATATGTTGAGTTGTTTTTCTTTTCTTTTTTATCTCCAAGCTCTTTATCACGTACCTGATCAGAGGCCGAGGTGCTGAGAGGGCTTCCCTTGTGGCTAAGTGCAAGGCACCCCTGGAGGTGGAGACAGGGAATGCTGTGCCCAAAGGAACAGGGGTCGCCAGCTGCGGCAAGCTCCGGTGAATAGGTGACTGCGGTGGTTGTAGACACGTAGTGCGTGCTGAAATGCAGGATGCCTTGAAGGTGACTGGAGAAGGTAGCCAGGCGTGCGACAAGAGCGAGGTCAAGATCAAGCCAAGGGGTCAAACACAGTTCATCAAGCAGAAGAGGAGTCCGTAGGAGCAAGCCGGGGGTCATACACGGGAACAGCAGACTGAAGCAGAGTGGGTAAACAAGCCGATGGTCGGAGCCAGGAGGAGAGACAAGACAGGTGAGACAAGCCGGGTCGGTAACAGGTAATCCAAGTAAACAGGAACAGGAACTCAGGAACACAGGAAACAGGAAGCTGAAGATCATCCAGCAACTAATGGCTGGAGCAGGCTGGTTTAAATAGGCCACTGGGCGTCGCTGCATTAGTGTGGGCGGAAGATCCAGCTCTCTTGTGGGAAGTTCCCTGACAGTGCCCCCCCCCAAAGGGCAGCCTCCGGATGCCCAATTGGGCCTGCTTCTCAGGATGCTTGTTAAAAAATTCTCTAAGAAGTTTGGGGGCATGAACGTTATTTGCAGGTTCCCATGAACTTTCCTCAGGTGAATACCCTTTCCACTTAATCAGGTATTGGACCTGTCTTCCCCTCTTTCGGCAGTCTAGGATGGCCTCTACCTCATACTCAAATTCCTCACCCACCGAGGTGGGAGGTGGAGGTGGATCACCCCTTCCTGAGAAAGGGCCAGAAGAGGCAGACTTGAGCAAGGAGATATGAAAAACAGGATGGATCCTGTAGGAATCCGGTAAGGAAAGTTCGAAGGCTACAGGGTTGATTTCCTTCTTGATTTTGAAAGGGCCAATGTACCTTGGACCCAACTTCCGTGATGGGCAGGGTAGTTTGAGGTTTGCCGTGGAGAGCCACACTTCATCCCCCACTTTCAAGGCTGGATTCTCCTTTCTCTTCTTGTCATATGACCTCTTATAATCTTCCTGCGCTTTACGCATGGTTGCCTGGAGGGTTAGGTAGTTCTCTTGGATAAAGGTTAATCTATCCTGAACCGCGGGTACCGTTGCTTCTGGTACAGAGTTGGGTAAAAAAGAGGGGTGAAAGCCGTAATTGGCCCAGAATGGGGATTGGTTGGTGGTAGCATGAATAGAGTTATTGTAAGCAAACTCTGCGCAGGGCAGTAAGGCCACCCAATTATCCTGTGAGAAGGAAGAAAAACAACGAAGGTATTGTTCCAACGTTTGATTTGTTCTCTCCGTTTGGCCATTGCTCTGGGGGTGATAGGCAGAAGATAGGCAAATCTTGATATCCAAAGCCTTGCAGAGGGCCCTCCAGAATCGAGAGGTGAATTGTACCCCCCTGTCCGAGACAATACTGTTTGGTACGCCATGTAGCCTTACAATCTCCTTGATGAAGATATGTGCTGTGTCCATGGCTGAGGGAGTGCCCACCATAGGCAGGAAGTGTGCCATCTTTGATAAGCGGTCTACTACTACCAGGATAGTGGAAAAACCTTCAGAAGGGGGCAGTTCTACAATAAAGTCCATAGACAACATCCTCCAAGGCTGGTCCGGAACAGGCAGAGGTCTTAGCAAGCCCCAAGTCTGCGTGAGACTTCCTTTACTTCGGGTACAGGTCGTACAAGAACTTACATAGTCTTTGCAGTCCTGTCTAAGGTTGGGCCACCAATAGGAACGTTGGATCAGTTCTAATGTCTTGCGGACTCCAAAATGGCCTGCCAGCTGGTGGTCGTGGAACGTTTTAAGAACCTGGACTCTGGCTCCCTCGGGTACAAAAATCTTATCCCTGTGCCACAAAAGACCTTCCTGCCTTCTAAGTGTGGGGATTTCGGACTCAGGGCACCGGGAAGAAACCTGTTCCAGGGTGGCCCTTAGATCAGGCTGGATAAGAAGAAAGTTCTGGGGAGACAGAATGGTGCTGGGGGTGGCAGTATTTGGGGTCTCAGGGAACATTCGTGACAGAGCATCCGCTTTACCATTCTTGGATCCTGGGCGATAGGTGAGGTGAAAATTAAACCTTGAGAAAAACAAGGCCCACCTGGCCTGTCGTGGTCTCAAGCGCTTGGCAGATCTGAGATACTCCAAGTTCTTATGGTCGGTGAATATCATAATTGGGTGCGCTGCACCCTCCAGGAGATATCTCCACTCCTCCAGAGCGACTTTGATGGCCAGCAGTTCCCGATCCCCAACATCATAGTTCCTTTCCGGCTGAGAGAGCTTTCGGGAGAAGAAAGCCACTGGATGCAATAGTGCTTTAGGGCCCAGACGTTGAGATAGGACGGCCCCTGTGGCGACTTCAGATGCATCAACCTCCAGTACGTAGGGCAGGGCGGGGTCGGGATGCTGCAGGACAGGGGCAGAAGTGAATAACGCCTTTAATTTATCAAAAGCCTCTTGAGCCTCTTGGGACCACTGGAAGCGGCAGTGTTGGCGGGTTTGCTGGGTAATCGGGGCGATAATGCCAGAAAAGTCCTTGATGAACCTCCGATAGAAATTCGCAAACCCTACGAACCTCTGAATGCCCTTTTTGTCCGTGGGAGCTGGCCACTCCAGGATGGCAGATACCTTCTGGGGGTCCATGGCTACCCCATCAATGGAAATGATCAGACCCAAAAATTGTATAGAAGTCTTTTCAAAGGAACACTTCTCTGCTTTTGCATAGAGTCCGTGTACCCTTAGTGTGGACAGCACTTTCTTGACATGGATTCTATGTAGTTCCAGGGTAGGGGAGAAGACAAGAATGTCGTCCAGGTACACAATCATGAAGTTATCCAGGTATTCTCTAAAGATATTATTCACGAAGTGCTGAAAGGTAGCTGGAGCATTACATAGACCAAAAGGCATAACCAGGTACTCAAAATGCCCAAAACGTGTTCGAAAGGCTGTTTTCCATTCATCGCCCTCGCGAATGCGTACTAGGTTGTAGGCACCGCGCAAGTCCAATTTAGTAAAGACCCGGGCGGTACGGAACCTCTGAAAGAGCTCAGGAACAAGCGGAAGAGGGTACCGGTTTTTAATTGTGATTTTATTGAGCTCTCTGTAATCCACACAGGGTCTGAGGGTATGATCTTTCTTTTCTACGAAGAAAATTCCGGCGCCAGCTGGAGAAGATGAGGGGCGGATGAATCCCTTTTTAAGGTTTTCATCAATGTACTGGCGCAACACCTCAAGCTCAGTCTCTGAAAGTGGAAAAATCCTTCCAAAGGGAACTTCTGCACCAGGTAATAGCTCGATAGGGCAGTCGTAGGGGCGATGAGGTGGTAGTATATCGGCCTTCTTTTTGTCAAAGACGTCCAGGAAATCATGGTAAACTGGAGGAACGTCCTGGCTGGAGTCGGAGACTGGCTGGACGGTCAGGCAACTGGAAGGAGACACAGGTTTGGGCATCAGACAGTGCTGAAGGCAGTAGGGGGACCCAAAGGAGATCTCCCTTCGGATCCAGTCTATCTGCGGGTTGTGTGCCTGCAACCATGGTATCCCCAGAATTATGGGGAACATGGGGGAACATAAAATATCAAACTTCAGGAACTCTTGATGGCCAGAGTCAGTAATGGTAAGAATAGGTACCGTCTCGTGAGTAACAGGCCCGGATCGAGGAGTGGTACCGTCGGCCAACTGGACCTTGAGTTTAAGTTCTTTAGTCTGAATAGGAATCCGGAAGTCCTTAGCAAGGGTTACATCCATGAAGCAACTACATGCCCCAGAGTCAATTATTGCTGGGAATCGGACCTCCCCTTTCGCTACCTGTAGGGAGACATGGAGAACAAGATGAGTAAGGGAAGATCCTGGGACTTGCTGATACATGGAGTTGTGTGGGGAAGACTTACTGGGCCTCACAGGGCAGTTGCGGAGAAAGTGTCCAGCCTCCCCACAGTAGAGGCAGAGGTTAGCCCGCCTGCGGCGGAGTCTCTCATCAGAGGTCAGGGCAGAACGAACCATGCCAATTTGCATAGGTTCTCCTTCAGAGGAGGCTGCTGTGGCTGGAATAGGTGCAGGGACAACTGGGACCTTGGGTAGCATCCAGGAAGGCCGGAAGGACTGAACACGTTCAGATCGCCGCTCCCGCAGGCGTCTGTCCAGTTGGATGGCGAGCTGAATGAGGCCCTCCAAACTGGTGGGGCTTTCTACTCGTGCCAGCTCATCTTTGAGGGCCTCGGATAGGCCAAGTCGGTACTGGTGCCTGAGGGCGGCATCGTTCCATTCAGTATCCGCTGACCATTTGCGGAAGTCCACAGTGTAGTCTTCAGCAGGGCGCCTCCCCTGCTGTAAGGTATGGAGAGTGGCCTCTGCAGTGGCCCTGCGTTGTGGGTCATCATATAGTTGGCCCATGGCTTCAAAAAAGGTGTCCAAAGTGTTGATGACAGGACTTTTTTGTTCCAACAGGTGATGAGCCCAGGACTGCGGTTCATCGGATAGCAGAGAGATGACAAATCCCACTTTAACTGTTTCCAGGGAGAAGGTCCTTGGTTGCAGAGCCAGGTAGAGAGAACAGGCATTCTTAAAAGCCCTGAACTTCCTCCGATTGCCGGAAAAACGCTCTGGAGTGGGCACCCTGGGTTCAGGAGGAGGAGCCATCATCATAGGAGTGGGTGAGTGACGCTCCGGAGTCAGTGAGGCTGATGCAAGACCTGCAGAAGGAGGAGCTGTAGTTGCGGAAGATACTGCCAAGTTCTGTAAACGACCCTCCAACTGGAAGTACCCGTCCTGTAGGTTGGTCACTGCTTGGGTGAGGGCTGCGACTTGCTGGCACAGAGCCTCCAGCTGGGAAGCACCTCTGTCGGCCTCTGACATATTCTGGCTGGATGATACTATCACGTACCTGATCAGAGGCCGAGGTGCTGAGAGGGCTTCCCTTGTGGCTAAGTGCAAGGCACCCCTGGAGGTGGAGACAGGGAATGCTGTGCCCAAAGGAACAGGGGTCGCCAGCTGCGGCAAGCTCCGGTGAATAGGTGACTGCGGTGGTTGTAGACACGTAGTGCGTGCTGAAATGCAGGATGCCTTGAAGGTGACTGGAGAAGGTAGCCAGGCGTGCGACAAGAGCGAGGTCAAGATCAAGCCAAGGGGTCAAACACAGTTCATCAAGCAGAAGAGGAGTCCGTAGGAGCAAGCCGGGGGTCATACACGGGAACAGCAGACTGAAGCAGAGTGGGTAAACAAGCCGATGGTCGGAGCCAGGAGGAGAGACAAGACAGGTGAGACAAGCCGGGTCGGTAACAGGTAATCCAAGTAAACAGGAACAGGAACTCAGGAACACAGGAAACAGGAAGCTGAAGATCATCCAGCAACTAATGGCTGGAGCAGGCTGGTTTAAATAGGCCACTGGGCGTCGCTGCATTAGTGTGGGCGGAAGATCCAGCTCTCTTGTGGGAAGTTCCCTGACACTCTTTTTTCTACAGTCTTCTCACGTTTCTCCTTTTTTAGGTTTCTACACCTTGTTATTTTTTCTAATCTCTTGTACTGGAAATTTTTTCTTTTTGATCTTGAGGATGTGGCATTGCTACCTGATGTTTTCTTTTGGAGGTCACACTGTAGTTATGGAACTAATTAGCATCCATAAACTAACTGGTGCTCAGTGACATTTTTTACGGCAATATACATACCTGGAATAAATAATTTACAAAAAAAAAACATAACTGAACTTTTAGTTTAAACAGCTGAATACATTCCGGGTGCTAAGTCTTCCAGTTTGTTTCCTTGAGAATGCACAGTCCGGGGAAAAAACCTTTCCCCTGCCAGCATACTGAACAAAAGGACCATTGTGCAAGCAGTGGTCTCTCTGCAGAAGTCTGAGTTTTAAAATCAGGATGGAGCATGTGCTTTGCATATTACAGAACTATAGGTCTGATTTAGCAGGGGAGAATGTTGGTCCTCTACAGAGAGACCACTGCTTACACACAAAGAGAAAGAGTTTCAACCCTAGTCATCAGTACAGAGGAGGGTGGGAAGAGAGATAAATCAATCCCAGCTGTGTAATTTGTGCTTCAATTTCAGTTACATTTACATGGTAAACATGTGACAAGAGCTCCCCCTGTTTACTGGAAGTAGCAAGTATAAAATATTCTTATGCAGCACCACTTCCTATTTAACCAATTAAAAACAAAATATTTGATATGGAAGTATTGATCAGGGATGAATTACTGACTAAGCCACTATCCACCATCTACAAAGACCTTTTCCCCAAAACTACTAAAATGCTGGGGCCATGCATGTCGGCCTGAGAAAGATTAGTGCTGCTCAGCACCCTACTCCTGCGCTCAGAACCTGGTCCTCAGGCTGCCTCAATCTTGGAACTTGTACTCATACTTGGCATCCACTATGGCTAGGCTTTGCTGCCCTCTACGACCGGGGCGGTCGACCAGACACTGTAAATACAAAACAAAGAAAGGGCGCACCAGCCTAGCGCATTATCCTCAGCAAGTTTATTGATAATAAAAGGGTAAAAATCAGCTACTCACAAACATGCTTGAAAGTCAAGCATTTCAATTCCATAAAGCAGCATCTTTACAGGAGTCCAATATCTCATAAAAGCGGAGGGCTGACGCGTTTTGAGGCCGTGCCTCTTCCTAAGAAGAGGCACGGCCTCAATTCCTCAATTGAAATGCTTGACTTTCACGCATGTTTGTGAGTAGCTGATTTTTACCCTTTTATTATCAATAAACTTGCTGAGGATAATGCGCTAGGCTGGTGCGCCCTTTCTTTGTTTTGTATTTACAATGTCGGCCTGAGATGCTGTGGCTCCTGACCTAGACTGGGATGATTAGAATGATGTTTGGGATACCCCCTTTATCAGACTAGTGTCTACTAAAGAATGTTTAATACACTACAAATTTCTACATAGGGTCTATTTTAAGCTGGCCAGACTGGCTAAATTATTTAAAGATCAATCCTCTCTTTGCTTGCGCTGCTCCACGCCCACTGCAGACTTTATGCATATATTCTGGCTATTGCCTGGCTATTGGACCATTCTGGCAAGAGTTTTTTGGCCTGTATAAGCTCAATCACTAGTATTTCCACCCCCTCTCTGTGAAAGCCTGCCTGGTAAGCCTGGTGGATTCCTTAGCTACTAGGAAAGCTATACACATTCTCCTCACGCTATTATTGTTCTATGCAAAGAAATTAATAATTTTGTCCTGGAAGAAAACGTCCACACCGACTTTAGCATCATGGAAATTGTTACTGAACAAAGCCGTGCCTTTTTTTTTTTTTTTTTAAAAGCCACTTACTCTATTCGGGCAGCTTTCACCAAGTTTGATAAGGTGTAAGGTGGTTGGCTCTCCTCCTCAGACATGGTTTCAGATTTATATTGGTGCACTTAGTATTTTTCTGTTTTAACATGATATTTGCCCAAAAGGTGTTTCCTTTTTTCTTTTCTGGAGGGCGCTTTATCTGCTGAGCTCTGTGTGGATAAAAGGGGCTAACTGATACTTCCTGCTTGTTTACTACTGTACTAGCTGCTTCTGTTGCTTCCATTTATTGTATACTACCAGACAGTGCTGTTTTTAATGGGGGTGGGATGGCTTATAACTGTGATCCATGTATTACTGTTGAACAGGGGGTGGCGCTTTAACTGGTCACTAGTCAATGTGTTGGTGGAGATCATGAAGTTGGTATGTCATTGCTGAGGCAGTTTTTTTAATTTATTTTTTCTTTTTGTTTACCTGTACTTTTATTATAATCACAATTCTTTACTGCTGTTTTGTAGTTGTAAAATATTCAATGAAAAAAATGTTGCAAACAAAAAAAATGAAATATTTATTTTCCAAGTTTTGTTGAGTCCTGAAAATAATAAATGCATGCTAAAGCTTAGAATTTTACTTCACCTTCCAACAAATCAAAAGAATTTCCATTTTATTTGGTAGTTCAGTAAAGTTTACTCTGAGGCAGATATCCTATGTTAAAAAGCTCTATCCATGAGACTATGAATAGAGTCAAAGGTACATTTCTTTAATGGGGAAAAGGCCGTTTCATGCACACAGTCTCCAATAAAGTGCTTACATTCACAGAAGGGATTATTTCCCTAGGGGGTCAATTTAACTTTGTGATGAATCTTCTTGAACAAACCATCACAAAGAAAAAGATTTGCAAAAATTGCATTCTTATTCCAGAAACACTGTGGCACTCTCCAAAAGACATATTTTCTCTCCCTGAATTGCATAGTATGTCTCTTTTGCATTAAAAATGTTGCCTGTTTTTTTTTTTACCCACTTACATTATTTTTCAACATTGACTCTTCATGAGTTATCTCTCCAGTCTCAATTTGGGAACCCCCCAAATTCTTCCCCTGAGGTGATCTCATGCGATAGGATTAAACCAGAAAAAGTGACACGCACATAATGCATCTAAAGAGACCATAATAGGTACGTACTGCAGTAACTTTCTAAAACAATCTATAAATTTGCCCATACTAATGTGTGCACCCTTACTTGAAGCTGAATGTAAACAGAAGATAGTCATTGTAAATCCTGTTTCAATTATTGCGGCATTAGCTTGTAAGGCCCCTGTCACTGTAGCAATCCAGTCACTGGCAGATGGATACACTAAAGAGCATAAATAATACTCTCCTGCTCCTACAGCATTGCACATTTGCTGGCCACATCAACAAAGTGTCATTCCCTCTCTGCCATGTTTCTGGCAAGCAAAATCCTACAAAATCAGCCTAAAGTAGCATTGCCATAAGGGTGGGAAATGTTTCCTTTGGTGATCTTAAAGTTTAGTTGTAAAAAATAAAAATAGCAATTTTCTGGTGCAGGCAGGAGTTAATAGAACTGAGGGACCTGTGACAGGTACTTATCAAGAGTGCCCGAAAATGTCCACCCTTTCCACCCAGCTTAGTAATTCATAGAACTAACAACAGCTTCTATTTATGAAATGTGATCTATGAAAGGGGGGATTTTCAATAATCCGTCTCTATTCATAGATCGTGTTTTCTTCACATTTCCATGCATAGACAGGCTTCTTTCGACAACTAAGGGAAGTTTCTGAGCACCAAGAAGATTTGCCTGATTTTTCAAAGGGAGAGGCAAGTTTGAAAGCATGAAGTGAGGAGGCAGAGATCAAAACAGCTCAGACATGAGACAGCTGATGTTTACTGGGACCAGAAGGCCAACAGAAGTCTCCTCACTCTTACAAGTGTAGGCACTCCATCACTGAGAAGAGAGCTTGGAGACAGTATTGGCTGGCTTGGTGGACCACGTCTTCTGACAAAAGTTCGTACCAGACTTATGCTTGGAGCTAGAGGCCTGAAAGGGAAGAAAGTAACTTTTCCTAGCCCCAGGAGTAGAAGGCCTACTCGCAGAAGTACAAGTTCTCTTTTTTTAGGGGAGGAGAGTACTCTTACCCCTTGTGAGGTTCTTGATGTTCATGCTCAAGGATGAACCAAACAGGCATTCCCCCTTAAATATCAGACACTCAAGGCATGTTCTGCTGACCAGCATTTGAGCCAAAGAATCTTCCATGAAATGTAACACTATGGCAGAAAAGTCCTTCCTAGATGAAAGACTGTCCCTGTGGCCATAGTGTGCCCAGAGCGGTATTCATGACCTTTGCAGCTGTGGAGAGGGAAGGGTAAATCCATCTGTGCCAGGCACTATAGGCTGCTGAACCAAGCCAGGCATCTAAAGCTGTGCTGTGCTGTATGGTTAGAAGCCAGGAGCTGCAGGTGTGGACTATGCACAGTGAAAGTGAAATGGTTGAAAGAAAGAACAGTGGCACCAGATGCAACGGGCTTGTATCAAACTACTGGAAAAAGGGCAACAAATTTTAACTGGCTTGTGGTCCATGGCTGTGACACAATTTAAGCTACATAGCCTGCACTCCCCTGTAGCCTAGGCACAGGGCTGCCCTCACATTGGGACATAATTAAATGGTGCCAGACCTGTACATACCATTTTAGATGACTTCACACCCTAGGCAGGATTGTAGGCATTATTTCCCATCCTGGCTTTTGCCTCCACAGTGGGCATAACCCCAAAGTGGTCTTCAGCAACTGGGTTCCATCACTTGCAGACCATGGCCCTGGACCTGTATAGCCCTCTGTGGCTAATGAAACACAATTCACCACATGCCAAGTTGAGATCCATGCAAGATCCAGTGCCCAAAGTGACCCCAGCAGGGAGTCCAGGTATGTCCAACATGGCTCAGCCAAGGTAATCCAGGAATCTTGATATAAAAATAATTTTAGAAAAGAAAATAAACCTCCATAGAAAAAGAGGTAAACTTCTCTCAGTAAAGAGTAGAGGTCCATCACATTACCAAAAAAACTGAGGCTAGCTGGGAGTGGGAGGGGTTATTTAGAGGATGTCCCTGCAGCTTTCTTTCCTTTTTTTTTTTTTTTGAAGTACCCAATTACCTGAAGGTAGTTGCATATAACCCATGGCTAAAGACCAAACATCCGGTGTCTTGCACTGAATGATGAGAAAAAAACTGCAACGTTTTAAAAATGTTGAATAATGTAAATGCAATACCTCTAGGTCATTCACATCTACTAACCCTGCAGAAGCCTATCCGAAGAACCACCATAGCTATCTGTGCTGCCCTTCCTGTCCTGTTGGAAGAGCATTATAAATGTTGGACAATCACCTCCATCATCACAGAAGCAAATGTGCATCCTCGAGCTGCTGGCCTTAGGCTTGTGGCATACTTGCAATCCAGTCCTGGACAATGAATAGTCAACAACAGGATTGTTAAAATGTGAACAAAAAATGTGCACACCTGCTAGTGCATAGTGTTGCTCTCTTGTGGGTCAAATGAGTGAAGTGTGGCCCCTGCAACAGAAATGCTGCAGAATGTCATCTTTCAGTTACGGAACACCACCTCACTCATCCAGCCAGTGAAAGGGTAACACTGTGGAAACTGGTGAGAATATATTTGTCCTGTCAAGTGTAACATGCTACTAGACTTCTTGTAACACTCAGAAAAAAGAGTCGCTATAACAAGATGAACATTTCAGAATGGTCTGTGCAACTGCAATATTCTAAATAATCAATGCGGTTAAAAATTAGCACTAACTACAGAACAGCTGGAAATAATGGTCAAATCCAAGGGTATATTTTAATTTTTGGACCTTACTCCAAAAATCTGTATTTACACAAGCTGTTATGTTTTGATCTAAGCAGAATTAATACTATAAGGTCCAATCATCCCAAAATACATAAATTACATTTGTTTGTAATATGACTGCATAAAGCTGTGCTGAGTATTTTCACTATATTTTATATTTTTACTATGCTAGCATATACAGTTGTGTTCAAAATAATAGCAGTCCAACATCAGTAACCAGATCAGTCACTGTTTTTGGTATAAATGATATTTCTACATGGAAAATAATTTACTAGTAAGTGTAGTGTAGTGGAGTAACAGAAAACCAACAGACCCAACAGTCATGACATGCATGCTGATGATTGTAACTGAATCATTAATTGAAAGGGGGGTGTTCAAAATAATAGCAGTGTGAAGTTCAATTAGTGAAGTGATTCAGTCTGTGAAAAAACAGGTGTCAAACAGGTGGGCCTTATTTAAAGCGGAGTTCCAGCCATTTACTCACCTGTCCAACGGTCCAGCGATGCGGCCGCCCGAAGCCTCGATCCTCTCCCTCGGCGCCGGCATCACTGCTGTGGGCACCCGGCTGTTACAGTTTGCGGCTTCACAGCCTGGGTACCCACTGCGCATGCGCGAGTCGCGCTACGCGCCGTGATTGGCCGGCAATCTTCTGGGACCTCTGACGTGTCCCAGAAGATTGCAGGGAGGGAGGGGAGAGGAGAACTTCCGCTCAGGGCGCCGTGGCGCTCCGAGCGGAAGTGGGAGCGGGTACATGTCAAAACTAGGTACCCGCTCCCCCCCCCCCAAAAAAATGACATGCCAAATGTGGCATGTCGGGGGGTCAGGACTCCCTAAAGCGGAAGTTCCACTTTTGGGTGGAACTCCGCTTTAAAGACGAAAGCAGCAAATGTTGGGTATAGTGCATTTCTTTTTAAAAATCTGAGTAAAATGGGTTGTTTCAGACATTATTTCGAAGAACCGCGTATTTTAATTAAAAAGTTGATTGGAGAGGGGAAAACCCATAAAGAAGTGCAGAAATGTATAGGTTGCTCAGTTAAAATGATCTCAAAAGCTTTAAAATGGCAACAAAACCAGAGAAACCTGGAAGAAAATGAGAAAACGACCATTCAAATGGATTGAAGAATAGCCAAAATGGCAAAGACTCAGCCAATGATCAACACCAGGGTGATCAAAGAAGATCTAAAGTTACCTGTGAGTACAGTAACAATTAGGCTAAGTTCACATGTAGGCGTTTTGGGGTGTTTTTGGGGCGTTTTTTCTGCTCTAGGATCAGCTCAAAAAATGCCCAACAAGACAAATCTTATTCATTTCAATGGCCCCTGTTCACATCTGAGCGTTTTGACGTTTTAAGCAAAACGCCCAAAGCTCAAAAAAGTACATGAAATTCTTTTTGGGCAGATTACAGGCGTTTTTTTTTTTTTTCCATTGGTCACTTGTCAACCTAAAAACGCCTGCACAAAAACGCCTGTAAAACGCCCATAAAAACACCTGAAAAAACGCCAAAAAAACCGCCTGTAAATAGCAACACCAACATGTGAACGTAACCTTAGGCCCCTTTCACACATGGGAGTCCGTGGTGGACTCTGTTTTTCTCAGTCGGGGATTGATCTGCTGATCCCCGCTGAGCAGGTGGATGGCAGCTCTGTGTGCAGAGACAGAGCTGTCAGGTCCCCGCTAATCTCTATGGGGGAATCGGATAGGAACGAACAGTCTGTCCGATCTCATTAGATCCCATCTGCTGGACAGATGGAAAATAGGGTTTCCATCCGTCCAGATTTTACGGATCGGATGTCAGCGGACATGTCACCACTGACATCCAATGCCCCATAGAGATGCATGGGGTGACCGTTCAGATCCCCCTGAAAAACTGACAGGCAGATCTGAACGATCCGCAAGTGTGAAAGGGGCCTTGGAAAACCTTAAGGCCCCTTTCACACAGGCGGCCTGTTCAGATCCGCATGTCAATTTTTTTGGTGGATCTAAATGGACACCCCATGCATCTCTATGGGGCATCGGATGTCAGCGGACACATGTCCGATCTAATAAAGCTGGGCTGAGGAAACCCTATTTTCCATCCGTTCAGCGGATCGGATCGGATGAGAATAGACAGACGGTCCATTCCCATCCGATTCCCCCATAGAGAACAGCGGGACCTGACAGCTGTGTCTCCACACACAGCGCAGAGACACAGCTGCCATCCGCCTGCTCAGCAGGGGATTGGCAGATCGATCCCCCGCTGAGAAAAACTGAGTCTGTCTGATGGACTCCCTGGGTGAAAGGGGCCTAAATCTGTTTGCATAGCAATTTTCAGAATCAGCATAGCATATCAAACCATATACCATAAACAAAACAAACAATGCATCAGTCCATAAAGTGTCCTTTGGTATGAATTTGTTTGCATATGCTTAATCTTTTATAAAAAAAAATAGGCTTGTGTTCACATATCCAAACGACTGCTTCCTTAGTGTTCACCCCTATGTGCTGCCAAAGAGGCAATGCCCTTGAAATGGGTGTTTCAACAAGACAACTGTCCCAAACACACCAGTAAGCGAGCAGCATCTTGGTTCCAGACCAACAAGATTAATGTTATGGAGTGGCCGGCCCAATCCCTGGGCCTGAATCCAAAAGAAAACTTGTGGGGTGACATAAAAAATGCTGTTTCTGAGGTAAAACCAAGAAATGTAGAGGAATTGTGGAATGTAGTGCAATCGTTCTGGGCTGGAATACCTGTTCACAGGTGCCAGAAGTTGGTCGACTCCATGCAACACAGATGTGAATCAGTTCTCAGAATCAGTGCTTATACAACTAAATAGAAGTTCAGTGATTCACAGGAAAGCTAAATCTTCAGGAATCAGTTTAGACAGTAAATGTTTAAATTTGTATAAAAAACTCACACACTGCTATTTTTTTTTTTTGGAAAAAACAAATATTTCTTTTTCTTCACTTTCTGTAAAGTAATAACTAATTTAAAACTTTACATGTTTTGATTTGGAATAGACTTTGCAGTGTTCCCAATGCATATGCATGTATGGAAATAAACTATTATAAGGATTTTAAGCTTTACTCACTTTAACGGCTTCCATACTGGGCCAATTCTGCCATTCCTCTCCTACATGTAAAAATCATAATTTTTTTAAAATAGAAAATTACTAAAAATGGTGGTCGTTACAATTTTTTATGTCACACAGTATTTGGGCAGCAATTTTTGAAAAAAAAACCCACTTTCATGAATTGAAAAAAAAAACAATAAACTTAGTGCAATTTTTTTATATAATGTGAAAGATGATGTTACACCGAGTAAATAGATACCTAACATGTCACGCTTTAAAATTGAGCACACTCGTGAATGGCGCCAAACTTCGGTACTTAAAAATGTCCACAGGCTACGCTTTAAAAAATGTTAACAGGTTACCAGTTTAGAGTTACAGAGGAGGTTCTTGCACTAGAATTATTGCTTTCGCTCTAACGCTTGCAGTGATACCACACATCGTGATTGTGTGGTTTGACCATTGTTTACATATGCAGACATGACCTACATATGCGTTCGGTTCTCTGTGCGAACACGAGGGGACGGGGATGCTTTGAAAAATGTTTTTTTATTATATTGTAAATTTTTATTTTTACACTTTGCCTTTGAATTTTATTTATTTTTTTAGCACTTTTAAAAATCCCTTGTAAACATCTCTTTTGATAGAAATAGTGTGTGACAGTGGCGGGTATCAGACCCCTTGCCTTCTCATCCAACTCGTGACCAAGGACCAAGCAATCTCACACCCTGCCGTCACTTGCGTAACAATGCCACTTTCAGCTGCACACCACAATCTAGATGCCAGCAGACAGAGCGATTGTCACCGGGCTAATTAAACAATTAACCCTTTCTCTGCCACCACCGCTTCGTTTGAGCCCAGAGGATGCTCGTAATTTTAGAAATACCAATTATGACTTTAGAATAATCATCTGTAACACACACTGTCACCTCAGACAGGAATGTTCAGGGGATTTATTCTATACAGTAGCGCTCTTCCAAGAGGCAGGTTCTTTGGTTAGCTTGCGTTAAGAGCTTAGAGACAAAATTAACACTTATCAAAATAAGGTTTAATTATAAAAAAGTTTAAAATTGGTGCAAATAAAAATATTTACAGAAAAATGGGTTACAAAGAAATAGAGACACAATTCAGCAATTTAGAAGAATAGATAAAGAGTTAGAAATGGAATACTTACTTCTTATTATATATGTGATAGGGGGATCATGCATGGTCTCGTTTCGCTCAGTATTTTATTTGGCATTCAAATATATACTTTCTAGAGACATATCTTGTTTGGGTAAAAAGTTATGAATTTGTGTGTAACTGTGGTAATTTTCCTAATGACCAATTTGCTGTGGAATTCCACACAGCCTGGTTGCCGTAGTGGACATCTGTTCTGAGATAAGGTTTGCTTCGTTTATTACCCGGCCGGAATGTGTTAAGATAAGGCTTCCTTTTGAAGCTCGGCATACTAATGTTCAGTGACCCAGGGAGTTAATTAACACGAGGGGGTTGGGTGACAGGCTGTGTGAGTGAGATTGCTTTGTAACTGTCATGGCAGAGCTCTCTCACACAAATTGGTGGCTTGACAAAATGGTTGCTTGCGACAGCTTTAAACGAAATGGTTGCCTGACAAAATGGTGTCCCAGTGCATGATACCATTACACCTCCCCCTTTTGTAGGTGCATAGGAGGGGACTGCAATCTCCCTTCTGACGCAACCGACTCCTGCGGCTCGGCTTGTCACGACAAAGGGGCTGCCTTTCTTATGCTGGATGGCATATGCTACTTCACTGGGGAGCAGCTTCCGGCTCAGAGGATGAGCTTTTCCCTCCTTTCGTGTCCCTCTGGCCTAGGGCTGCATCTGACCCAAAGGTAATGGCATAGGGTTGTGCCGGGACTGGGCGTTTAAATTCCGGGCCCCATGTCCCAGGTGCACGGGTCAGGGCCGGATGGTCCTTCTGACACACTGGCGTCAAGGCAGTATTTTTTTCTAGAAAACTACTTAGAACCCCCAAACATTATGTATATTTTTTTAGCAAAGACTCTGGAGAATAAAATGTCGGTCATTGCAAAACTTTTTGTCAAGCGGTATTTGCGCAGCGGTCTTTAAAACGCCATTTTTTTGGAAAAAAATTGAAAAATCACATTTCACTGCATTTAAAAAATACTAAACAGTAAAGTTAGCCCATTTTTTTTGTATATTGTGAAAGATGATGTCACGCCGAGTAAATAGATACCCAACATGTTACGGTTAAAAATTGCGCCCCCCCGTGGGATGGCGACAAACTACGGTCAATAGAGATCTCAATCTGCGACGCTTTAAATTTATTTAACGGTTACCAGTTTAGTGGTAGAGTGCAGCTCTTTTTTTTAAATTATTGCGCACGCTCTGGCGATCGCGGCGATACCTCACATGTGGGGTTTGAACAGCGATTTCATTCGCGGCTCGACTTGCGTATACGTTTTTTTTTGTGCGCGAGCTAACGGTGACGGGGGCGGCGAAATTTTTTTTTTTTTTTTTTTCCTATTTTTTTTTTAAACTTTATTACAGGTTTTTAAAAAAAAAAAATCTGATCACTTTTATTGCTGTCACAAGCAATGTAAACATCCCTTGTGACAGCAATATGTGTGACAGGTACACTTTATGGAGGGATCGAGGGTCTAAAAGACCCTAGACCCCTCCACTACACTTCCCTGTATGCAAAACGCCGAAAACGGCATTTTTGCATACAGCCGTTTTTTAAATTTGCCGCCTTTTGCAGCACAGTAACCCGGAAGTGACGTCATGGACGCCGCCTCCGGGTTACGTCATCAGAGCCCCGATCGGCATTCATCAGGACTCCATCCAGCCGGCGGACGTGCCAGCTGGGTGCTCGGGGCTCCCGGTGGGACGGGAGCCCCGGGCAAAGCCACGGAAGGTGGCGGGAGGGGGGGACGTCCCCTCCCACCCCCCGGGAAACGATCGAGCGGCTCCCGAGCCGCATCGGTCGTTACCGACGGAAAGCCGACCGTCGGCTTCAAACCACGGTACCGGGATGATGCCTCTAACTAGAGGCATCATCCCGGTATAAACCCGCAAAGTGTACCGACGTATCGGTACGTTGATATGCGGTAAGTGGTTAACCAGGGTACCATTGAGTTGGTCAGTCACAGGTTCAGCTGAGCCTCTATAGTCGCACCCAAGCATCCTCCGGTGGCCAGCTGTACCCAGGACTGACGTAACCAAATTGGTGGTTTGAGGAGTAGGCCAGGTCCTGGTAACCTCAGTTCCAGATCTCTGGGTGCCTACTCTTCCCTGCTGTTCCCAGTACCAAACTGCTGACATGTCTATCTGACAGTTACTGGGCAGAACTGTCAAACTAGGCCGTGCCAGATTGTTTGGGACTGCGGACAGGAGCCCTGGGTGTTCCACCCAGACAGGGCCAAACACTACCAGGCCCTTAAAGCAGGCCACTGCACAAGGTTCTCTCCCCGTAGATCACACGTGACCCTTAGGGAGGTGTCTGATGCGTTCTTAACCCCATCTAGCATTGCCGTAGATGCAGTTAAGCCACATGGGGTGGGGAAGGCTGGCTTGTCCTGAGCCTCCCATGTTAGAGGGTTTGGTCCACGCCCCCTGCTCAGGCTCAAGGTGGCTGCTTTGACACCTCATGGTTCCTGGGCACGGGTAGACCCCAATCGCAGGGCTGGCATTCAGCCTGCTAAAGGCTCCACTAAGCCTTCTCTCGGTCTCCTGTTCCCCATCTGCCTGCGCCTCCTGTGGGACAGGGGAGGTCGCAGGTATGGGGGGAGCAGACACCCAGGCGCCCACCTCGGCATGCTGTAAGCACTGCCAGCAGCATAGATACCTGGAGGGAGAAGGGTGGCTTCAGCTGAAGGCCCAAGCCCACTCCCTGAGTGTCAGCTACCGCTAACAGGACACCTGTCATTCCCAGTTCAAGGGTACTACCTTTGCCCCTGGCCTGTGTTGTGCTAGGATGCGGTGTAAGAATCAGGTTAGGCCACAGACCATAGTGTGTTACTCCAGGCCTGGCCCTCCTGATCTCACAGGGATCCTTACAAAACAGATCAAGTGACACCTTCAATACATGCCTTTGAGGTTGACTGGACACAATGAACAGCTGTTTAACCCCCCTTCAGTCTCCAGGCCTCCTGCCTGTTGGCCTGTCACACCTATCTGCTCACTGTCCCAGTCAAGCTGTTGTGTACTTTTCTCAGCAGGTGGCCAATCAGCTCCACTCCTGAGTTGTTTGAGAGCCTGGTCGATCTGCAGTGCTGGCTTACAGGCAGAACTACAAGTCCCAGCCAGCCGTCTTGTGGCAAACAAGGACATCTGCTGATGCTTAACAGAGGTGGAGTCCACTGGGTCCAAACAAGGAGAGGGCACAGAGACCTGCTGCTCTGCGACCAGGGCCTGCATCTCCACTGCCTTTGCAGCACTGCGAGTGACCACCAACATTGGCAAAACATCATTATCATCAGCATTAGCATCATCATTATTATTAGCAACATCCTTTCCATCATCATTGGTATCATCAGTATCATCAGTATCATCATCAACATTATTAAAGCATACCCCTGGTAACTTCACAGGCAAAGGGGCCTCCTTTCCTTCTTCAAAAGATGGAGGACCTGGTAATTCAATGCTACCCTTCCCCTCCCCCTCCCTCTGTTCATCCATAGGTTGCCCAGACATTAACCCAACATCTGCACACAGTACATGGTTAAGTCCAGAGAGTTCCGTGGAGGCATCAAGGGTGCTCTTAGCAGGGGTGTAGTAAGAAACAAGGGTCCCTAAATCGGCACCCAACAAAACAGCGGTGGGGATTTCCTCAGAGACTCCCATCTTCCTCATCCCACTCCCAGCACCCCAATCAATGAAAACACGGGCACGGGGAACTTGTGAGCGGGTCCCCCAACTCCAGTGAGGGTATAAAACTTTCCAGGGATGATGTCCCTTCTTCTTATCACTTCTGGTCTGACCAAGGTGACTTCAGCTCCTGTGTCCCGGAAACCAGCTACAGTCCGGTTGCCCACGGTGACAGGCTGCAAGTTGGCGGCGGTCACCCGGGATCTCCTGCGGACAAACAGCACTGAGGAAGAGTTGCTGGCCGGCTGACCAGGTGATGTCATCTGCTTCTGCTCAGGGCACTGTGTCCTGAGATGTCCAGCTTTCCCACAGGTGTAGCATCTGCGGGTATCAGTTGCAGTTGAGGTGACACCAGAGACTGCAGGTGCTGACCGCTGGGGAACTTTAATCATAGGTGCAGGAGGTGTTTCCATGTGTGACTTCCCTCCTTTCGTGCCATACAGAGGAGCCTTGCGATGGTCAGATACCCGAGTGTGGATGTAGGTATCTGCCATTTCTGCTGCTGCTTGGGCAGAGGCTGGCTTCCGTTCCAACACAAACTGCCTGGCGTCTGTAGGACAGATGTGCAAGAGTTGATCTCCAATCATGAGATCATCCAGGGACTCAAACGAAATGGCGTTTAAGCCTTTAGTCCACTGCCGGAATGTGGTGCGTAAGCGGCTTACCACATCCATATACGAGTCCCCAGGCCCCTTTTGCAGGGACCTAAATCGCTTCCGGTACACTTCCGGGGTTAACTGGTATTTTTGGAAGATCGCAGCCTTTATGGCCTCATAATCGCCATTCTGTGCTGTTGGCAATTCGACGTAAGCGTCCAGGGCCTTGCCTCACAGCCCTGGCGTCAGGTACCGGGTCCACTGTGCTTGGGGCACCTGGTACTGAAGGCAAGTCTTTTCAAATGACAGGAAGTACACATCAATGTCACTGACCTTTTCCATAACTGGAAATTTGGCTGCCTGGCTCACAAGCAGAGTGGTGTCCCTGTGCTCCAAAGATCCGAGGTTCTGAGACTGTCGCTGCGGCTGCAGCTTAGCCATCTCCAGTTCATGCCGACGATTAGCCTCCCTCTGTGCAGCCTCTCTCTCAGTCTGGCGTTCCTCTCTCTCAGCCTGGCGTTCACTAGCCTCTCGCTCAGCCTGCCGTTCCGCAGCCTCTCGCTCAGCCTGGCATTCCAGAAACTGCAGGTACGCCCTAGGATCCACCTCCTTGATATGTCGTAGTGTTTCCTGCATTTGAGTAGAGTCTAGGCTGGTTGCAGACAATCCGGGGCTGGTCTGCTCATGCTGTGGCATGGAGGTGACTTCCAGTGATACTCCAGTGTCAGTCTCTGTTGGCCCATCCTGCACAGCCGTTCCTGAATCACTGGTCTCTGAAGAAACGGAAGCCTCTTCTTCTGGTTCCGCCAAATTTTGGCTTGCCTGGATATCATGCTCCTGCAGGGCATGAATCATTCCTTCACGAGTTTTGCCACTGACGTCATATCCTCTTGATGTGCACTCCGTACTCAGATCATTTTTGCTCAATTTCTTATATTCCAATAAACCAGGCATGTTTGCAAGCCGAAAAGATAGAACAGAAAGCAGAGATAGGAAAGAGCTGTAGAAAGTAGAGATTGCTGTATGTCTCTTTAAAAAAAACAACAAAAAAAAATATGCACCAGTTTGTCTCTAAGGACTGCTTTCCACAACCGTTACAATCCTTCAGTGCAGAGCTAATTCCTAAAAGTGCACTGAATTCTCTTAATGCAAGACTATCTCACGTACGCTGCCAGCCAATATGTGACGGTGGCGGGTATCAGACCCCTGGCCTTCTTATCCAACTCCTGACCAAGGACCAAGCAATCTCACACCCTGCCGTCACTTGCGTAACAATGCCACTTTCAGCCGCACACCACAATCTAGATGCCAGCAGACTGAGCGATTGTCACCGGGCTAATTAAACAATTAACCCTTTCTCTGCCACCACCGCTTCGTTTGAGCCCAGCGGACGCTCGTAATTTTAGAAATACCAATTATGACTTTAGAATAATCATCTGTAACACACACTGTCACCTCAGACAGGAATGTTCAGGGGATTTATTCTATACAGTAGCGCTCTTCCAAGAGGCAGGTTCTTTGGTTAGCTTGCGTTAAGAGCTTAGAGACAAAACACTTTTCAAAATAAGGTTTAATTATAAAAAAGGTTAAAATTGGTGCAAATAAAAATATTTACAGAAAAATGGGTTACAAAGAAATAGAGACACAATTCAGCAATTTAGAAGAATAGATAAAGAATTAGAAATGGAATACTTGCAGCCAATGTCCTTGTATTATCAGAGTTCCAGAAGCTGAGCATGTGTGATCGGTCTCCAATTGATAGATGTTTCTTTCCTTGATGTTACATGAGGCTGAGAAACTCAGCAATATACCTTTCCTGGTCCATAGGGTCCTGCATTTTTATACCACTTTTTGCTGAATTGTCAGCTTCATGATTTCTTTATTTATCATTGTCTATTTGTTTTGATATCACCTAATAAAATTATCTATGCACCGTTCTATTTAGTGAGCCTAGTCATTGCAACCATCCTGAGAGGATCTATATCCCCTCTACCCTCTTGCCTTTTTGTAGTGTCTTTTTGGTTGCCTGTGGTTCCTGGTTAAAATTACCATTTGAGTCGAGATACTTTATGTAAAGGAAAAATCTATTCCCTATACCAGTGATGGCAAACCTTGGCACCCCAGATGTTTTGGAACTACATTTCCCATGATGCTCACCTACACTGCAGAGTGCATGAGCATCATGGGAAACTTCGTTCCAAAACATCTGGGGTGCCAAGGTTTGCCATCACTGCCCTATACACTCTGGGATCCTCCTCTTTCCCCATTTTTTTACCTTTTATATGATATCCGAATGATGCCTGCAGCTGCTTCCATAGTGTTGCTATTCAGATAAAACCTGTGACTAGGACAAGAAAATTTCAGGATGGTCCGTCCAAGCGCTATATTTTTTTTATAATAAATGCGGTTACAATTTAACACTAAATACAGAACCACTAGAAAATGCAGTGGCATCTAGCTCAATTTTGGGCCTTACTCTAGGAATATTACATATACATTTTGGTCTGCTCAAGTAATAAGTTCCAATCATCCCGAAAAAAAAAGCAAATTATGTCAAATTTTGACTGCATGAAGCTGTGCCGAGTATCTTCACTGCTACGCCAACGTATAAGAGTCTGCGCTCTTGAAACATCAGGCTTTAATTATATCTTTTCAGAAGTATGTGTTGCTTTTACAATACACTTTTCATATCTCATCAACAGGATTCCATACAGACTAGTGTGCATTCAAAATGATTCACAGTGTATCTGGAAGAAATAAGCAGGAATATGTTACAGAAGCAGATGAAGCACTATATTATTCTCTGCTTCACAACTCTGATAGATTGTTTGTTATTGTGATCTTTAAATGTGCTACTTCAGAAAATGTGCTTTATAGCCAGGCTTTCTATTGAACAGGCATGTTAATTATTACAGCAATAAAGGACAGCTGATTATAAAAGTTTGGTCTTGTAAACGTGTTTCCTCTGAAAAAGATCTTTGTGAAGAGTTCAGATGTTCATTTTCAAGTAGAATAGCACATAATGAATATTTCTGCCATATAGCATTGTAAATCCAAATGTGTGCTATCACAGTAATTCACATAATTCATTTCTGGAAATAAAGCATAGCTAAATGCAACAGAGTGAGCTGTAAAGTTGCAGGAACTATACAGACATCAAAATAATAGTGCAGACCACATTACTGTTTTATTAAACATATTTTGTTTTTATTTGCAAAAAAGGACAAAGTGGCAGGATGCTAAAAAGTTTGGGCTACAAATTCAATATTGACATTGATTATGCAATGCTTAATAATTGTGTACACGTGTGTCATTTTTTAATCTCACCATTATGGTTATTGGTGAGTATCAAGATAATCCTAATTTTGGTAATTTTGTAATCAAAAACAAATGTTGGCAAAAATAAAAATAATCGTTCTGGGAGAAAGTGCCTCCCAGAACTGTGCCTCGTGCGCACCCCAGGGGGCACGCAGTGGAGCAATCCTATGACCGCTGTGTCAACAGCATCATTGATCTAAGTATCAGGCAGCTGTGTTCCGCCCTGGTACCATGTGATTGTTGTGACCAATCACAGAGATCACATGGCAAGTAGTAAGTAATAAAAGGAAATGACAGCACTTAATGTCCAAACCGAAAGCATCCAGCACAACACTTGAACTAGTGCAAATAAACAATGAAAACAAAAAGTGCAGCACTAGACATGAATAGCAAACGAATGATGATGAACCTAATAAGGTAACATAGATGAACTGAGTCACTAATGAAAATGTATAAATGTCTTAAACAAATTCAAATGGCTCAAAAGTGAAAAAAAATGTCCAAAGAATGATAAAAAAAAGGTGAAAATTATTTTTGCCACAGGGAACGTGAAACCAAAATTCTTCAAAATTGTGCTGCAAACGGTGATCAAAGACAAAATTGTTGTGACACAGTCCACCACCAACTGTTTAAGGAGGCTTACTCCTAGTGCAGTTATGTCCAAAGTCCGGCCCGTGGGCCAATTGCGGCCCGTGTTTTGGTTTAATACGGCCTGACAGGTAATTTGGCAAAATCTATCTGTTGTGGCCCCCAGTGAATTCCCGAGCGCCGCTCCGGACCCCTGGGATCTCTGGATCTTACAATGCTTTGGGAATGCACGTCCTCAGTCTGCATTTTTCCGATCTCTTGGACGTCCCGGGGTTTGGTGCCTTCCTTCTCCCTGCGCTGTGTCTTCACCACACATAGCCACAAAGGCAGGCAATTCATCTTTGCTTTAACATAGATGCGTCACTTCTACCTGTGCTGCGTCTTCACACACAGCCACAAGGGCAGGCAATTCTTCTTTGCTGCAACTGAAGAGAACCTGCACTTACCATCTTTATTCAGGACAGGGGACAATAGACAATAGTTCAGAAAGAGCTAAAAGTAAAAAAGATCAACGTTTATGACGCTACAAGACACTGCCTCCAGACACTACCCCTCACTTGTGACCCGTCAGCATTGAGCACTGTACATTACAGTGTAACTTCATTTGGAAGAGATCTCTTGCAAATTCTTGTTAGGCAGTGTATTAGTGCTCGGGCGAACACACTTAGTATAATTAGGACTTGGGCGAACATTTTTTTTTCCAATTGTGATGAATACATTGTAAAAAACAACATGTGTACATGTATACTTGGTGTGATGTTCCTGTTCATATTTTTTAACTTAAAAGTTGACAGGCAACCTTTATTACCAATAATATGTAATGTACTTTTTTTTCATCTGACCTTCAGATATAAGGCAGAGTGATATAACACCTGTTTAGATTTGTCATCCATGTGACGAAATGAAAAGTATGTCGTTTGCAATAAACTTTGCATAAAATAGTTCATTTGCATTTCATGTTAATGGTTTAAAGAATGTCAGGCAAAATGGTCGGCCCTCACGCATGTTCACTTCATCAAATATGGCTCTCTTTGAAAAAGGTTTGGACACCCCTGGCCTAGTGGGTCGACTCATGCGTTGGTGTACACCTGGTGTACCGAGGAAGATGTTGAATGGCACCTCACATCAATCTCACTGACAATTCCTTGTATCAGTCAGGGTACATAGTAGATGTATACTCTCCCACAATGGATCAAATGTTACAGAAAGGAAACAAAAATGCTCCCCATAGTGTAAAACCATAAAGGAAAGGCATTTATTTAAAGTTCAGAACACTTATTGTTAAGTAGAATAAAGGCGCTTATCAAAAATAGATCTGTATGCAGCTTCAATCCGCAGTGGCATGGACAGGAGTTGACCCAACGCGTTTCGTCTACTTAGACATCATATGGGGTGTGCTACTGCTGATGCCACTGTGATTTAAATAAAAATTATTAATAATTTTAATTGTCTCTGGGAAGAAATTCACTTCCTGTGTTATTCCAAGATGGCGTCTGTGCGTGCCATCCAAGCCTCGTTCTCACTCTGAGGTTCGAATAATTGTGCAAAAGAAAGGAATTTATATATAACCTTCATTAAAAGGTCGTACAGGTTATGCATAGTAAACGCCTTGTCATCAATAGAAGGCTTGTATACGGGCACAAAAGGTCTAATGCAGAGATTGGATCGCAATCACACGCGATCCAAGCCTCATTTCAGGCATGAGTGGGTGGAGACTATCCAAGGAAGCAGGAAAGTGTATCAAGCCTCGTTATCAGCGACCTACTAACAAAACCTTGTTTTTAGCACTGCATCGTCACTGCTAGTGGGCACGTGTACCAAGACTCGTAATCAACACCACACCAAGCCTTGTTTTGAGTGCGGCATTATCGCTTTTGAATATTGCGATAATATTTGTATTTCTGAAGGACCGATAATGGAGATAGAAAAGCCATCAGGCCAGTCTTAAAATAGACTTATACCAAACAAAAAAGCCGCAACGAGCCGAGAGTGAAAACATCACCTAATAACCCACATATGGTGCGTGGACACAGTAAACTCATTTCTTCAAAAAGATGGACTATATATAGAAGGTCCATCGGTGTTAAGGTCTTGGCTTGTGGGTTATATATAAAATTTTTTTATATATATATATATATATATATATATATATATATAATGTAAAAATGTTGTATGTAGTGAAACAGGAACTTATATGTGAAAAGTATAAAAATAAAGAAATATATTATATATATAAAAGTGTGTTATAAATAAAACCACAGCAGTGGAACAGACAAAAGACATTGGTGCCAGTCTTCCTGGGTCATATACAGCCAGGTGGTTAAAACCAAAACCCCAAATAACAAAAATATAACTGACAATAAAAAATAATAAATAGTAAAAAAAAAAAATCACAGATCGTGTTCTTTGTACACCAAACCAATGGGATAACATATATATGTAAATCATGATTTGTTATTAAATGCATTAATATCTCATTCGATATCTATCCAAAATGGGTAATAAGATCGTAATTCGTTGATCCAAAAAAGACGTGGTAGAACGCACTTGTCAATAATGTCAAATTGCGTACCTTTCGGTCACGATTAT
The DNA here is from genome assembly GCF_965119305.1 of Pelophylax lessonae. Lineage (NCBI taxonomy): Eukaryota > Metazoa > Chordata > Amphibia > Anura > Ranidae > Pelophylax > Pelophylax lessonae. The sequence goes on from NC_138768.1 coordinate 175,885,572, forward strand.
GATGTTTTCAATAAAGTTTAGGGACGCTATGGATAGTTGAACCTTCCTTTATATTGGCTGTGTGTTCATTAATCCTCACTGTAAATGAACGTATAGTTTGCCACAGGGGCAGGGCAACAGATACACAATGTTCTTCGTGGAACAGGTATAAAAGTGTTTCATACAGTAGGTATGATGAGTAACGGAAGAAGTAAATTCCTGTGTCCTTTTTAGTGCCTCTAATGTTGTTTTCACACACATTACACCTTTTACAGGGATAGTAGCCAATAAAATTATGAAAAAAAAGAGGGTCTAACTGGGGGATTGATAATATTAGGGGCAATTTTGCTTTGTAAAGACGGCGCCCCCCCCCCCCCCCCCAATAAATGATTTTGGCTTTATCTAATAACTTAGACCCCAAAACATGGTCACTTTTTAGGTCATCTCAGTGTCTATTGAAAATTCTTTGGATCTCTCTATGTTGAATGGAAAATGAAGTGAACATAGACCATTTAAACATATCATTAGTTCGATGTGGTTTATCTAACAGATTACATGCTTAAATGGTCTAATGCTCACTTCATTTTCCATTCAACATGTGGAGCGTTTTTATTTCCTTTCCATAACATTTGATCCATTGTGAGTATACATCTACTATATACCCTGACTGATACAAGGAATTGTGAAGGAGATTGATGGGAGGTGCCATTCAACATCTTCCTCAGTACACCAGGTGTACATACACCAATGTATGAGTCGACTAGGGATGGCCTTGCAGTTCGCCCGGCGGTCGGTTAGCGTCGAACTTTGCTTGTTCGCAGTCCGCTGATTTTGCGAACATATGGCGTTGTTCGCGGCGGCCATATTAGTTTACATTGGGGAGAACTTTGACCCATGACACCATCAGGTGGAATGGGACAGCCAATTGAGACATTTCAGCACATGGACATACCCCTACCTTATAACTAGACCTGACCTGGCGGCAATTTCACATTCTGCTTTTTGGCAGTGTAGGGAGAGGTTGGCTGTGTGCACAAGGGACAGATCGTCAGTGACACAAATCACTCTGTTAAGGTCCACAAAAGTCCTTTTAAGGGCTGGTATTTGGTATAGGTGTACTGTCTCTTTTGTCAGTGCATGGAGAGGTTTGCTGTGTGCACCAGGGACAGATCGTCAGTGACACAAATCACTCTGTTAAGGTCCACAAAAGTCCTTTTAAGGGCTGGTATTTGGTATAGGTGTACTATTTCTTTTAGAAGTGTATTTGTGTCCTGCAAAATATTGCCTCTTTTGCTGCGTTAACTCTGCTACACACAGTGCCAAACTTACTGGCAAATTTTTTGGACAACTGGTGTGATAGACCAGTGGCCCCCCAATACCACAGATTGAAGTGGGGTGTTATTTAACAGTATACTTTAATAACAGTGTATTTTAGTCCCACAAAAATGTGGCCTCTTTTGCTGCATTAACTGTGCTACACACACTGACAACAGTTACTGGCCAATTTTTTGTAGAACTGGTGTGATAAACCAGTGGCCCCCCAATACCACAGATTGAAGCGGGGTGTTATATACCTTGTTCCACATATACTGTGCTTCACTAGAGACTTTTGTCACAGGGCAATTTAAAAAATGACAGGCAGAGGAAGAGGCAGGCCCTTACGCAGGGGTAGGGCAGGAGCAGTAGGCTGGAGCCAAAGTGTGAGGTTTCAGAAGGTGCGTTGGATTATGTCAAAGGACACACCATACTTGGTTGAGTGGCTCACTCAGCCTTCCTCTTCTGCACCCTCCTCATCCTATATGCACCCTCTTCACTCTCTGCTGTGTGCACCCCCAAAGACACCACCACCAACATCACCACCACCACAACCATATACCCCAACGCTTGAGTCACTGGAATTATTTTCCGATCCATCACAAAACATTTTTTGGTATCGGATCAGGAAGAGGAGGTAGCAACAGCCACCACTCAGCAGTCTGACTACAGTACCCAGATCAGCCCAAGGAGGTTGGTCCCCACTGTTGCTGCCTACTTCGAGATCTCGAATGTTAGTGGTGGGGAAGGTGACGTCGATGACGTGTCTATGGATGTCACATGGGTGCACACAAGAAAGGAAAAAGGAGGGGAGCTCAGAGGGAGAGACGGACCAGCAGATAGGGAGGAGAAGCAGGCGGAACTTGCATTGCACAGGAGGGACATAGACTACAAATGTATCAGGAGCGAGCCATCAACCATGTACAGTCACATCTGGTGCTCCCAGGATGCCAGCACATGGCTCCGCAGTGTGGGCTTTTTTTAATGTGTCAGCTGCTGACAACAGTGTTGCCATCTGCAGCCAACGCATAAGTTGCGGTAAGCCCAACACTCACCTAGGGACGACCGCCTTAAGAAGGCACCTGGACTCCCATCACCGAGCCCAGTGGGAGCAACGCCATCAGAACCCACAAAGCCAAGCTCCAGGCTCTCACAGTCTAGCCTCTTCTCCTCACAATTGTCCTCCACTCCACTGTCCATCATGCCGTCCTCACGTTGTTCTGGAAAAAGGCAGGCTTCCGTGGCCCAAATGTTGGAGCGTAAAAAAATCATGACGCCGGATAACCCTCTTGCCCAACGGTTGACTGCTGGCTTGTCAGAACTGATAGCCCGCCAACTGCTGCCATATCAACTGGTGGACTCGGAGGCCTTTTGGAAATTTGTGGCCATTGGAACACCACAATGGAAGGTCCCAGGCAGGAAATATTTCTCGCAGAAGGGCATTCCAGAGCTGTATGGCCATGTTAAGTGGTAAGTGAATGCATCTCTGGCACACAGTGTCGGTGCCAAGATACATCTGACCACTAACACATGGTCTAGCAAACACGGCCAGGGAAGGTATATAACTTCCTGCCCACTGGGTGAACCTTCTGCAGCCGTCAAGAATGTAATCCGTGGCGTGTAGATTTGGTTTTACCGCCACGCATTGCATGCAGGCCTGCCTCTTCTTCTCCTCCGACTCCATCCTCCCTCTCCTCCTTGGCTGGCTCCTCCTTTTCCGCTGCGCCGTCCAAGATCCCCAGAACCTATTCCACATGCCAGGTGAGACGTTGCCATGCTGTGCTGCGTCTGTTGTGCCTGGAAGCCAAGAGCCACACTGGTCCTGCACTCCTTTCAACTTTTCGTTCACAGGCAGATCAGTGGTTGACACCACTCAATTTGACAGTTGGTAAAGTGGCGTGCGACAACAGTGCCAATCTGTTGAGCGTGCTGAAACAGGGCAAAATTACACACGTGCCATGCATGGCAAACGTCCTGAACTTGGTCGTGCAGTGATTCATTGCCAAATTCCCTGGGGTCCAGGACGTTTTGCGGCAGGCCAGGAAAATCTCGGGCCATTTCAGAAGATCTTACACAGCCATGGCTCGTCTTGCTGACATTCAGCGGCGACACAACCTGCCCATCAGGCGTCTTATTTGTGACTGCCCGACGTGATGGAACTCATCGTTGTATATGCTTGATAGGCTGCTCCAGCAGAAATGTGCAGTTAACGACTACCTGTACGAACTCTGCGGTGGGACAGGTACTGGGGAGCTTGGGTTTTTTTCACCTCGCCAGTGGCTACTCATGCGGGATGCATGCAGACTTTTGCGGCCATTTGATGAGATCACCAAACTGGTCAGTCACGGCCAGGGCGCAATCAGTGACATCGTACCTTACGCCTTATTTCTGGAGCGTGCATTGCGTCGTGTCATTGATCAAGCCATCGAGGATCAGGAAGATGAGGAAGTCGCAATGTTGGATGAATTCCCAAGGAGTGCTACTCCATCTGAGACAAGTCAACAACTGGAATCTGAAGAGGAGTCAGAGGAGGATGGTGTCGGGGGGGATGAGGAGGAGCAAGAAGCGCATGCTTTAAACCTTTCTGAGATCCCTGGTGTTGTCCGTGGATGGAGGGGAGGAGAACGAGGACGACATTATCCTGGATGATGAGCTGGAGCCAGGCCACTACACTGCGTCCAGTTTACTGCGAATGGGGGCCTTCATGCTCCAGTGTTTTAAGGGGGACCCCTGTATAAAGAGCATAAAGGGCAAGGACCAGAACTGAGTGGCAACCTACTTAGACCCTCGGTACAAACAAAAAATGGCGGAAATGTTACCACCTTTACAGAGGGCGGTCAGAATGCAGCACTTCCAGGCCTTGCTGCGAGAAATGCTGCATTCTGCTTTTGCGTGCGCTGGCAGAGGAATTTTTACTCGCAGAGAAACAGTTGCGGGTAGCAATCCAACAGCGCCTGCAAGAAGAGGGCGGTTTGAAGATGTGTTGGTCACTTCAGATATGAGATCCTTCTTTCAGCCAACCCATCGACAGCTGTACTCCGGATCCAGCATCAGGGAATGCCTGGACCGACAGGTGTCCGACTACATCGGGTTAACGGCCGATGTGGACGCTCTGAGGAGTGATGAACCCCTGGACTACTGGGTGGGCAGGCTTGACCTCTGGCCAGAGCTTGCACAATTTGCAATGGAACTGTTGGCTTGCCCCCATCCAGTGTCCTGTCCCAAAGGACGTTCAGCGCAGCAGTGGGGATCGTGACCGATATGCGAACTCGCCTAAATGAGGCATGGATCTCTGAGGAATTCAACACATGAGACCAGTAGACCATGCTTGATTACAATTCCTCATGACAGGCCACAAATATCTGCCTTGTCTTTGGTAAATACAGCGGCATTAAAGGCATTTCATGTCCATTGAATACCTAATTTTTGGGGCCTTTCATGGCCGACAATTATTTTTTCTGTCAATGCCTAATGTACCTTCAGCCACAGAATACAACGTTCTTAGCTGTCAGGTAAACCCATGTGGGCTAATTTTTGGGGCCTGGAATGGCCGACACTTACGTATTTATCCTGTGAATGCCTAATGTACCTTAAGCCACAGAATAAAACGTTCTTAGCTGTCAGGTAAACGCATGTGGGCTAATTTTTGGTGCCTCTACTGGCCGACACTTACTTCTTTATCCTGTGAGTGCCTTATTTTTCAAACTGGAATTGAAAATCAATGGGTCTGTAAACGTTCCACCAAATTGTGGAAGGGATGCGGACTCATTTTACAGACATGTGAATGGACCCTATATGTATTGGACATGTATTTACCGGCTGCTGTCAGTTCTGGCTGATTTAGGAAAATGTTTTAGGGCAACTTTTCCAATAGCAATACTTCTGTTATGACAGTGTCCATGTGGTGGGACTATTTGTGCACAGCTAGTAAGTATTTTGTTGCTGCAAATATGACCTAAAGGTTTTTAAAGTTTGCCTCCCATTAAAGTCATAGGGGCCCGCCGCGAACTTGCGGATCGCAAACATTTGAGAACGTTTGCGGCTAACGTTCGCGAACCGCCCCGGCCGATGTTCGTCCATCACTAGAGTCGTACCACTAGGCGTAAGCCAAACTGGGTCCACTCACTCTGGTAAGTCTCAAATGATTGGTGGTGGACTGTGTCACAACAATTTTGTCCTTACTCACCATTTGCAGTACAATTTTGAAGAATTTTGATGTCACGTTCACTGTGGCAACAAGAAGTTTTCACCTTTTTTAATCATTCTTTGGACATTTTTTTCACTTTTGAGCAATTTGAATTTGTTTGAACACATTTATACATTTTTATCATTGACTCAGTTCATCTATGTTACCCTATTAGGTTCAACAACATTATTTTAGGTTATTCACGTCTAGCGTTGAACTTTTTGTTTACAGTAGTAAATAATGGCTGTAATTCATACAGCCCTTGAGAACTATTGCTATTTCTGTAATTGGCCACAGTGATCAAACTGCACATGGCCAATCACAGCAGCCCTGCACCATGTGATAGCTGTTGCCAATTACAGTTATCACAGTAATTCTCAATGGCTGCCGAGAACTGTCAAAAATTATTGCTTCTAAAGCCATCATGTCTGTATAAGCAATCACAGTGAAAAAAAATCGCAGTGTCAATTATGGTAACTCTGCATTGGTCTGGTGACAGGATGTAAAAAAAAAAAAAAAAATTGTGGAAAAAAAAATGTAAAAATTATTTTATTTAGCAATTAACTTTTTTTTGTACACACTGTCACTGGAGCAAGTGTAGCATCACTATGGCAACATCATTGTCAATGTACTGTGGAGGTGATCATGTAGAATGGCTGGCTGCTCTATTACCGTATGCCAATGCCACCAGCCATTATCTTTGATCACTGCCACAGCAGTACTAGGTCACCAGACCAATGCAGCCAGTCAATGTCCCTGATAACCACACCAGTTAGTGTCCCTAGTCACTAACACACCAGAGTAAGCCAGTGTCCCTGATTGTTGCCACACTAGTCCCCAGTGTCACTAGACCAGTGCAGCAAGCAACAATGTTCCTGATTACTGCCACACCAGGCCTGTGCATTAAATACACCTCTGACTACAACCTGAACTGACCCACCTGCACATCAGACTGACTATGTTTCAGTGAGACACCAGTCCCAGCTATCCTTGGCAGACAACTGCACTCCTGCAACCACAGGAACTATTTCATTATTTCTTTTTTCAGATTCCTGTACTTCCTGGCCACTGAACACAAAATTCCTGGGGTTAGCCATGTACCAGTTGGCTGGGCTTGCTTGGTTTATAGAAACTGGTACTACTATAGGTGATGCTACACTAAGCTATATTCCCTGACCACTAGTATAGAGGTGACCATTACAATACATTGACAAATTTGTGTAAAAAAAAAAACTTTCATTTTCTTTCTGCATCCTCCAAAACTAGTAAAACAATGAAGTCTTCAAAAGATGCAACATGCCTCTTAAAAAAAATATAGTGCGCTGGTGCTCCAGGTAGTCAAGATGTTAGTCATAATTTATGAATGCCTGAAAGTGCTCTGGATTTTGGACCCCCTCTATGTGGCTAGGCTGTGAAAAAATTTCACATTTGGTATTGCCATACTTGGGAGGAGTAGCAGAATATGTTTTAAGGAGTAATTCAAAATGCCTATAATGTGTGTTGGAAATATCTAATTAAAAATGTCATGTAAAAAATGCATTTTAGCTTTCCAAAAACTTGTGGCAGAAAAATTAAATTTTTTAAACAACTTGCCGACCGCCCTCCGCAGATTTACTGTGGCAGGCTCGCTTGGCTGTGTGAAACGATGTTGGTGTACGTTGGTCGCGGGACCTATGCTGCTGGGCACCCGCAATCTCTCCCCGCTGTGAAAGACGATCAGCTGTTGTAAACACAGCCGACCGTTCTTCTCGCTGAAATGATCAGAGCGCATGTGATCCTTCTATATAGGATCACAGGTCTCTATGATCATTTTTACAAGTCCCTCCCACCACAGTTAGAAAATACTCCCCATTGCTCACAATTAACCCTTTGATCACCCCTAGATTAACCCCTTCCCTGCCAGTGTCATTATTACAGTATAAAAACATGTAAGCTTTTTAAATAGACAGTCCTTAGTACAGCGTGTGCCAGACAGAGTTTGATGAAAAAAGGGATTCTCCACCCAGGTGAGAAGAAACATGCAATGGTGAGCCCGATCATCCCCCTCCACCACGCACTGACTCTTACCAAAGATAGAGAGCTATTGTTTCCACAAATGGCCAGACAGAGCAGTGGGTGATTCAAAGGATCACTCAGCCTTAAGTGGGGTACACACTAGTAAAAAAATCTTTAATGTGTATGCAGTACGTCTGTGAAAAATTGGATATGAAAGACTACGCATGATCTGAAGTTGCTGATAACCCGGATGTGTAGGGGCCTGCGTAGGTAGGTCCATCCAGTCAATCTGAAGATTTTCAGGAGAAGTGACTTGTCTTGGATTTCTCCCTGGGCAGTAAAAAGGCTGGTAGGGACAGGTGATCGGTGCATGCAGTGTGGATCTTGTCAGAAATACAATGTGACCAGTGAAGCTAGTAGGTGGGCCTATAGTTCTGGGTTTAACATATGGAAGGGTCCCAAAGGGGAAAGCAATCCCATAGATGCTTGAAGGTATCAAAAGTATCAAAAGTACTTATTGCCTGCTGAAGGATTCTTAATAGTAATTATTACTCCACAACATCTGCGGTAGTAATTGTAATATTCACAACAGGATCAAGTGTAGAAAAATATTAGATCTGCAGTGATAGTATGAATCTGCCATTTGATCCACAGAGCATCAGCCATTGAGATTCACCGAGAAATCAATGCCATAACATAAATTATTACAGTAAGTGTCGGTTAACACTAATGCAATCACAGACATATGATTCGGAGTTCACTGCTCCTAAAATCACATGCAATGTCTGTGCGGTGCGAGTTCAGCACTTCACAGTTCACAGTTTGTATGGCTGAATTCGCACTGCAATCGCAGTGAACATGCACAGGACCCTTTTTTTGATCTGCAGCAGAATTGGATTGCATAGTGGTTCACACCAGTGCGATTCAATTCCTGTGCAAACTGTCAGATCGCAATGCGATATGCAATCTGATCTGGGGGTGTCGTTAACTTTGAATTGACACCCCCAACGTATCGCATATGGCAGTGTGAACTGCCTGTGCTGCGGATGCGATGCGGGAACACGCAGTATATTAGCAGTGTTCCCGCATCGCAATAGTGTGAACCGGCACTAACAGTGCATATTTTTAGCACTGATTACAGTACTGTCACTGGTCCCCCCAGAAGTGTCACAAGAATGTCAGTTAGGGGTCCGATGTGTCTGCCCCAATGTCGCAGTCCCGCTAAAAAAATCGCAGATCGCCGCCGTTACTAGTAAAAAATAAATAAATGACCTAAATCTTTCCCCTAGTTTGTAAACATAACTTTTGCGCAAACCTTTTGCGCAAATTTTTTCTTTCAAATATTTTATTTTAATAATGCAAAAGCAAGAACATAAAGAAGATAACAATCGAAACATTTGCAATCTGGGTTACATAAGATTGTTGTACAATAAAGCAGATCCAACATTGATGACAATGCGTAGATGAGGCTAGAGTGAGAAATACAACAGAGATGTATCTGGGAGCTGTGATACCAAGTACGCACCAATTAAGTTAACAATAAGGAGAAGGACTGACTGCATAGAGTAATTACAGTCTAAGTTATGGCTAAAGAGTCCAAGCTCCCTCATAGCTGAGTAGGTGGGAGGAATCTACAGCATCGTCGGGTGGGTCAAGGACTGCATAGAAATATAGTACAAATTTGGACCTATCTAAGATAAAACTGACCCAGACTGCTGAACATAAGGAAGAAGAAAAGAACAGAGAGAGTGAAGCTAGAAAGGAAAGGTGAAGGAAGTAGAAAAAGGAAGAGAGAAAAGGGGGGAGGGGGAAGCAGCCGAACTCCAGAGAGGCACGCCCCAACCTCATGGCCTAAGTCAATCCCGGAACAAGGGATATTCCCACATAAGCAGCCCATGGTTCCCAAATCTTTTCAAACGTAGTTACCGTGTCTGTCAGGGATGTCACCATCTTTTCTTGGGACATAATCCACGTGATTTTGTTTCTGATTTGTCTCATGGGCACCTTTCGTTGCTTCCAGGCTGCGGCAATAGTCATTTTTGTGCCCAGAAAAATAAAAAATATTAGTTGTTGCAGGTGTTTAGAAATCTTGGGCACTCTAGATCCCAGCAGGGCATAAGCCGCTCGTCTGGGGATTCTAAGTTCGGTGACTTTGAATATCATGTGGTGTACTCTATTCCATGTGCTCCGTAACCTCGGGCAATCCCACCACACGTGGAGCATGTCGCCAGGAACCCGGCATCCTCGGAAACATAGTGGAGAGGAGGAGGGAAACATTTTATGGACTCGCGCGGGCACTAAGTACCAGCGAGTTAAAACTTTTATATTTGCTTCTATCAAGGATATGTTTCTGATGCCCCTGAAAGAGCGGAAAAACATGTTTCCCCACTCCTCCACCCCCCACGCCTCCGCCAGATCCCTTTCCCATGCTTCCATGTAGGGTAGTTTGGAGTCTTCCGACATTAATGCTAAGTATATCAGAGATATGCCACCCCTTTGTGCCGCTGAGTTTCCGCACCACGTCTCATAGGCCGTGAAAGTAAATGGGGGAGTCATCCCTGTAGAGATCGAGCGCAGAAAATTAGAAATTTGCAGAAACCTATATGCTTCCGAGGTGGGCATCTGCAGTTTATCGTGACAATGTTTCAGAGTGTATGGGCCAGTAGTGGTGAAAAACTGCCCTATGCGGTAGAGGCCTTTGTCGAGCCACCATTGAAATGCTTTGATGTTCAGGCCCGGAGGGAATTGTGGATTGTTGAATATATGTGAGAGCGGTTGGAGAGAGGATGTCAGAGCCGGCAGGGTTCGCAGAGAATCCCAGAGTGCAAAAGACGCTGAGAGTGTGGGGGACAGTATGGGTGGTCTTTGTCTAGGGGAGGCCCAGAGGAGGAAGTCCAGAGTGTATGTCGGGACCGTCTGCCTCTCCATTTGAACCCAGTCCGGTTTTTCGTATCGGGAATATACTATTGAAAGTTGCGCTAGCCTCGCCGCCCGGTAATAAGCCCAAAAATTTGGTACGCCCAAACCCCCTTGTTTCCTAGGCCGGAACAAAACTTTGCGGTGCAGCCTATGCCCCGTTTTGCCCCAGATAAATTTAATTACTGTGTTTTGAAATTTTTTGAGCTGGTCCCTGATTATGGGAACAGGTAAAGCTCTAAATAGGTACAGGAGTCTGGGGAGTACATTCATCTTAATTGAGTTAATTCTGCCAAGCCAGGATAGGTTATAGGAAGACCAGTCCGTCAAGTCCCTCCCCAGGGATTGATAGATTGCTGTGTAGTTCAATTTGTGAAGGAGTTCAATTCTGGAAGGTAAATTTATGCCTAAATATTTAATGTGAGAGTTGCTCCACTTAAACTTAAATGAGGGCTGGAGTCGAAGAGCTTCTTGGGGATTGATGGATACATTAAGGATGGAAGATTTCGCGAAGTTCACCCGTAGGCCTGAGATTTTTGCAAATTTGTCTAATAAGGAACAAATGTTCGGAAGAGAAGTAGTGGGAGACGTAACGAATAGCAAGAGGTCATCTGCGAAAAGAGCACACTTATGTTCTGAGGGTCCGCAGGAAACCCCTTTGATGTTGGGATCCGCTCGGATAGCCAACGCCAAAGTTTCTATTGCTATTGCAAAAAGTAATGGTGAGAGGGGACATCCCTGTCTCGTGCCTTTGGAAATAGGGAAGGGGTCAGAGTAGAACCCCTGGTACCTAATCTTGGCTGTGGGTGTAGAATACAGGGAGTGCATGATACCTATGAATTTGGGACCAAAGCCCCATTTGGACAGTATCGCAAAGAGGTAAGGCCACTCGACTGAGTCGAATGCCTTCTGTAGGTCCACTGAAAGAAGGAGTCCTTCCTGACTCCCCAAGCCGTCCCAGCCTGATCCAAGTAGGGAGACAATGTCTATCGCCCTTCTAATTTGATCCGGGCCTTGCCTGCCTGGCATAAAGCCAACCTGGTCCTTATGTACGTTGTGATAAAAGAAGCCATCCTATTAGCTAAAATTTTGGTTAGTATTTTCAAGTCATTGTTAATCAATGATATCGGTCTGTAATTGCTCACCTCTCCAGGATCTGTGTCGGGCTTGGGGAGCACTGAGATGAAGGCTGAGTTACTATCTTTATCCAGCGGGTTGCCTGAATGAATCATGTTGAAGTACCTGGCCAGGTGAGGAGTTAAAGATTCTCGGAAGGTTTTATAGTAGATATTAGAAAACCCATCCGGACCAGGAGCCGAGCCCAGCTTAAGTGATTTAATCACCAATGCAATCTCCGCCTCCGTGAAGGGTGCATCTAGTAAATCTTTATGTTCGGTGGCAATGGCAGGGATACGGAGATCACAGAGGAAACTTTATAAATCAGGGTCAGCCTCTGTTCTGTCAGAAGTATATAGTTTTTTGAAGAAATCCGCAAAGGCCGGCAGTATGCGTTTGGGATTCTGCGATTTCTGGCCCCCCGCAATAGAAAATTTAGGAATGTGGATCGAGCGAAATTGGGGACGCAGTTTAGAGGCTAGCATGGAACCTATTTTATCCTTATGATGGTAAAATTTGGCTCCCTGCCATCTCAGGTACTTTTCGGCCGAGCCGGTGAGAGCCAGGTTAAGAGTAGCTCTAGCTTCGTCTAAGACGCGCAAGGAGACCAAGGTAGGATCAGCTTTGTGATTGGAGAGAAGGGTAGAGTACTCTTGTTCCAATTTAGCGATATGAGCCCGTCTATCTCGTTTAAGTTTGGAAGACATTTGAATTAGTTTACCCCTAATAGTGGATTTGTGAGCCGCCCAAATAACCTCTGGGGAAACATCTCCTGTGTCGTTAAGAAGAAAATATTCAGAGAGCGACTTTTCAATCTCTGAGACTCTGCAAGGTTCGCTAAGTAGAGATTCTTGAGTTTCCAGTGGAAGGCTGTATTAGTGGTGTGGGGTCGAGTTATCGTGGCCGCCACCATCGAGTGGTCCGACCAGACCGTGTCTTTAATGGAAGCGGACTGAACATACGGGAGAATAGAAGAGGATACAAGGATGTGATCAATACGCGCATACGTCTGGTGTGGATGGGAGAAGTGAGTATAGTCTTTGGTCGTGGGATTCATTTCCCTCCAGCAATCTATCAATCCCGTTTGGTTAAGCAATTTTGCCAGTTTCACACTATGTGTTGGGGGTCTTAGTGACTGGGAACCTGGCGGTCTGGACTTGTCCAAGCTAAAGTCAAAGGCCGTGTTGGAGTCACCACCAAAGATTAAGTGGCCCTCTAGATGTGGGAGGAGCCGTTGGAACATGGATTGAAAAAATTTAACCTGATTGAGATTAGGGGCGTAATAAGATACAAAAGAGAATAGTTGCCCGTCGATCGTGCCTTTAACAAGCAGAAATCTACCGTCCGCATCTGCAAATTCCGAGATCAGGTTGAATCTACAAGATTTAGCGAATAAAACAGCCACGCCGCGTGTTTTGTTGTTTGCATTTGCTACGAAGAATGTGGGAAACTTGGCATGGAGGAATTTGGGTCTATACGTCTTCGGGAAGTGCGTTTCCTGAAGCATAAGAACATCAATTTTCCTATGATGCATTTCCTGGAACGCTTTCCTGCGTTTCACAGGGGAATTAAGACCCTGAGCGTTATGAGTGGCTATGCGGAGACGTGGAGCGGGAACCTTAGAAGAAGACATCCTGTTTGGAGGAAGGAAGCCCATGGAACAGTAAACCACTTACCCCCAGTGTGTCCACAACATGAGAGACATTGGGAATCCGAAACGGAGTAGCTTTAGGGATGTTGAAAGATGTTGGCCCATCCCTCCGGAGCTCGGCTGCAATGGAAGAAGGGAAGAGGGAGATAAGAAAAAAGTGGAAAAGTGAAAGTAGAGGTGGCAGACCATCGTCCAAAAAGGACCTGAGTGAGCAGATTGTGGTCTGCATCAATCCGCTCCGAGGCATAGAAAAGTGCCCGACACCCAGTCCTGGGTGACGGGGAGCTGTCACGCAGGAGACAACCAATAAAGGGAATCTCCCGGCGACAGGTGGAGGCGGCACGAGACCACCCCGACAGGGCTCCCGCCCATCTGAAACATGCTGAAAAAGAAAAATAATACCAAAGTATGCATGCAAGGTGACCAACATTACATTAAAGTGAACTTGAAGGCAGTACAAACTTATAACAAGCCTGGAATGAAAACAATAACGGCTTAGCCAAAAATATGGTTACTGCGAAAATGTTAAAAGGTAGTAAGAAACTCGACGGGAACATTAGACGTTCCCGGCCCCTCATAAAAATTTGTGACCAAGGGAAAAAGAAGTCCAAAAACAGGAGTCTGTTTGCAAAAGGAAGGGAAAAAAAAAAAAAAAAAAGGGCGGGCAAGATAACCGGTATAGCAAGTCAATTGACTAATTGGGAAGTCAGGTGGGACCTGAATGATAACAAACTTCAGAGAGAAGTAACTGTAGAGAACCACGTCCTCGTGGATGGAAGATGTTGAGGAGTAGCTGGGGAGATCATGGAGGATTACAGTCTTTGGAGCGTTTGAACTTGGCCTGGGTCCACACAGGTGTCAGAGGGCTCGTCGGGATCGGGCGCTTAGATGAGCTTGAGCTGGTGGATGGACTCTGTCGTTCCGGCGGCTGTGGTAGAAGATTAAGGTGAAGGAGTAGCCTTTCACCCTCATGAAGACTGGAAAAGGAGTGGGTTTTGTTCTTGTGGGAGAACTTAAGAGCAAATGGGAAGGCCCACCAGTACTTTATTTCTTTTTGCGAGAGGACGGTTAGCAATGGTTTCAGTGCTCTTCGTCTTTGAATAGTGGATGGGGCTAGATCCGTAAAGATTTGGACTGGATGACCCATGCAGTTGAGCTGAGGGGCATTCCTGGCCCTCTTGATGATCTCCTCCTTCACCGAGTAGAAGTGTGGTTTAACAACCACATCTTTAGGGCTGCCGTCCTTTCTGGGGGGGCCTAGGGCCCTGTGGGCTCTGTCCAGTTCTAGCTTGTGGTCCGGGATCCCCGGAATAAGGTCCTTGATCAGGCTGTGAATAGCTGCGGGAATGTCAGTGACCGTGTCGGGAAGACCCCTCAGTCTAAAATTTTCCCTACGCGATCTGTTTTCCAAGTCCTCAACTTTGAATAAGGCAGAGTCCAACTGTTCTTGGAGTGTTTGGATCAGACCGGTATGCTGGTTGGTCTTAGCTACAGTCATGTCTAATTTGTTTTCAATCAGCTCCATGCGCGACCCCAGGTTCTGGAGGTCTACCCTAAGGTCAGAAGTGATTTTGAAAGCTACCTGAGCTAATCCTGAATCCAGAAGGGCCGCCATCCTGGAGAGGATATCATCTGGCAGTGGGGATGCAGGCCCGGCAGCGTCACACAGGCCGGGGCGGTCCTGGCGCGCAGTGGGTGAGGCACAGGCCGGGGACAGTGAGTATTCTTCCGCCATCCATCCCAACAGGGATTCTGTAGATGCTGGGGATGGGGTGAGGAGCAAGTGTGTACTCACTGTGCCCCGTGGAGTGAGGTGCTGAAAGCCTTCTGTGGTCGGGACGGCCGGAGTCGGATCTCCCTCCTCCATGTCTGTCATCTGAGGCGCCGGATCCGCCATCTTGAGAGGAGCGGTCTCCGTTATCGCTGCCTGGTACTGTGGTCTGAGGTCCCTCTTGGCCCGGTTATGGGACACGTACTGGGGCCTTAAGTCTAGGGGCTGCCGATCCTGCGTTTCTCGGCGCTGGGAGTGGTTGGTCACCGGCTTGGGGCGGGAGACAATGTCGGGGTGCCACGCAGCTCCGGGCCTAGTCGGCCATCTTGGAGAGCTCCATCCCCTGGGTAATGTTCAGTGTCATGGGTGGGGCGGAGGTTGCATCGGCTGGCTGGCCTTTGGTGGTGTCTTGGGGTAGCCTAGGGTATATGAAAGAGGAGGCCTCACCAATTCCCCTACCTCGGCTGGCTGCTGTTCTGTGGAGGTCCGCGGCCGGATGCCGCTCTAATCGAGACCCCGGCTTCTGGGCCCGACCAGGCCGCAACCGCCGATCCGCTCCTGGGAGTCCGTTTGGGAGGATTTTAGGCCAGGCAGGACCCTTAGGGCCTAGGGGTGCTTGGTGGCTGGCGATTCCTTGAGGGAAGCTACCGGGCCAGCCGCTTCTCGGACGTCCGCGGCCGGATGCCGCGCTAATCGAGGCCCCGGCTTCAGGTCGCGACTAGGCCGCAACCGCCGATCCGCCCCCGCTGGTTTAAATTCATAAATTCTCGGCCAGATAGTGTCCAACAGGGTTGGGGAAGCTCTGTGGGGGATGACAGCCCCCCAGATGCAGCCAAGACGGAGGATTGCTGTTGATTAGAATGTGGAACCGGCGGAGCTCCTGTTCCACACGTCCGTCTTGGTTCCCTTCCGGACACGCCCCCCTTGCGCAAATTTTTTAACAAAAATATGTAGCAGAATACAAATTTGCCTAGAAGGATGAAAAATTTATTTTTAATTTTTTTTTGGGAATGTTATATAGCAGAATGTGAAAAGTTATATTTTTTTTCAGAATTGTCGCTCTTTTTGTATTTATAGCTCAAATAATACAAATTGCATAGGTGATCAAATACCGAAAGAAAGCTCTATTTGTGGGGAAAAAAAGAACATCAATTTTATTTTGATACAGTGTCGCACGATTGCACAATTTTCCGTTAAAAAAACAGTGCCAAATCGCAAAAAATGGCCTGGTCATTTAAAAATCCTTTTCTCTTAGCTCATTGACAGACGTAGTCCTCGGTGATACAGCACCTTCGGGTTATGTTGCCTCCACAGGAGCAGGACTAGACAAGAAATAAAAATGCTCTGGCCACACCCCAGGGGCAGTCCCCGAGGGTATATCCTCTCTCTCTCTCCGCCACAGCAAATCAGTTATGTCACAAAAGCAGTGCTTAGAGAATTTAACCCAACCCAACTCAAAAACAGAGGGGCGGGGACTACGTCTGTCAATGAGCTAAGAGAAAAGGATTTTACGGTAAGATTTTACAAAAATCCATTTTTCTCTATCGCTCATTGACAGACGTAGTCCTCGGTGATACAGCACCTTCAGGAAGTCCCAGAGCAGTATCACAAATGAGGGGTGGGAAAATGGAAATCAAATCCCAATCTAGAAGGCCCAACCGGTGCCAACTAGAAGTTTACAATGCTCATCCTTAATGATGAGACTCAACAAAAATACATTTTTCAAACAGAAAAAAACCCTCGAGGTAGACCACCGGTCTCCTCAAATTGCGGCCTGCAAAACCTTGCGGCCAAATGAGGCATCCGCCGATGCCATCACATCAATTTTATAGAATTTTGTAAAGGTATGTACCGACGACCAGGTGGCCGCCTTACATACCTGGACCACTGACGCCTGATGGTGAAAGGCCCAGGAAGTACTGAGCGCTCGAGTGGAGTGCGCCCTAACAGGGAACGGAGGACTCTGACCCTTAATAGAATAAGCCTGTACCACCGTCTGTCTAATCCATTTGGCAATGGTCGCGGCAGATGCAGGCAACCCCTTTCTGGGGCCATCCGTGATCACAAAAAGTGAATCCGTCTTACGGAATGATTCCGTAGCTTTCAGGTAT
Source organism: Pelophylax lessonae (assembly GCF_965119305.1). Classification (NCBI taxonomy): domain Eukaryota; kingdom Metazoa; phylum Chordata; class Amphibia; order Anura; family Ranidae; genus Pelophylax; species Pelophylax lessonae. Next base: position 175,902,611 of record NC_138768.1, read on the forward strand.
ACCCTGATTGCCCGAACCACATCCAAGGAATGCAACGCATGTTCCCGATGATGATTGGGCTGAGGACACAAGGAAGGTAGTACAATATCTTCATTCAGATGAAAATCTGAAACCACCTTAGGAAGAAAGGATGGCTTAGGATGAAGTACTACCTTATCCCTATGAATCACTAGGTATGGGGACTGGCATGATAATGCAGCCAGTTCTGACACCCTGCGAGCAGAAGTGATAGCCACCAAGAAGGCCACCTTCTGGGATAAAGTAAGCAAGGGAATCTCCCTGATGTTTTCAAAGGGAGGTTTCTGTAGAACCGACAAAACTAAATTAAGATCCCAGGGCGGTAAGGGCGCGCGGACTGGTGGAGCCAGGTGCCGCACCCCCTGGATGAAATTCCGCACCAAGGACTTGGTAGCTAAAGGTTTCTGAAAGAAGATTGCTAATGCTGAAACTTGACCCTTGATGGTGCTCAAGGCTAGTTTCTGCTCAACCCTTTTTGCAAAAAAGCCAATATTCGAGTCACCGAATAGGTACGTGGAGGAAATCCTAAAGATTCGCACCACGCAATATAAGTCTTCCATGTGTGATAATAGACCTTGCTGGAAGTCGCTTTCCTTGCTTTAATAAGGGTAGGAATGACTGAAGCTGACAACCCTCTGTCCTTCAGTACTTGGGTCTCAATGGCCAGGCCATTAAAACCAGCGACTGTAAAGCACAATGGTAAATTGGTCCTTGAGACCACAGACATTCCCTGAGACGAAGTTCCCACGGAACGTCTGCGACTAGCATGTCCAAGTCGGCCAGGCCGGCTTGACGAGGCCAGCCTAGAATTTCTAGGACCACTGGCGCTGACTGGATCTGAACCAGGCGTCCCTAGAGCTATCTGGCCCCGACCATCCGAGAAAGTCTGGTCGTTTTCTGTTCCCACACATTTATCAGATACCTGATTCCTATCAGGAAGGGTGATCTTTTCTGGTTGAACCTCAGGGACCGAAGTCACCCGGCTAGAGGCTTCTTGGTCTGTCTGGTCAACCAGATCCGATTCCTGTGGAGAATAGAGACTAATCTTAGGAAAAGGTAAAGGAAAAGATCTATTCAGGGAACGGTGACTACCGCTCCCTGTAGTACTTAAATGTTGGAAGGGAAGAATCGCACCGGTAGTGGTAGTCGATGCTCGATCTAATATCCTGAATACCGGTGAAACCGTCCCCCCACCCTCAACCCGGGTGGGGGCGCACCTTCAGGCTGTGTAATCCTTTGCTTCGGGTTTGGCTGAGTCGGTCCTCTGTTTGTCCGACCAGCCTTTCTTGAACCCTCCTGGAGGAGTCTTGCCTTTCCCGCTTGTTCCAGCCGGGCGTACGTACCCTTTATGGGCGGTAAAGAAAGGTCCTCGCTTGTTGCGAGGTCCCTTAGCTTTAGCAGCCTGTGGCAAAAAAGTGCTCTTGCCCCCAGTGGCATCCTTAATAATTTCATCTAGGGTGGCCCCAAATAGACGATTCCGCTGAAAGGGGAGATTCGTCAAGGTCTTTTTGGAACCTAGGTCAGCTGACCAGCATTTTAACCACAGCACACGTCTGAGGATTACCGCTGACATAGATGCATGCCCTAATAGGGGAGTAGTGTCCAAGGCTGCGTCACAGATAAACTGTAGCCCTTGTATAATCTGTTCCATCAAATCAGATGTTTCCTGGGGAATATCTTTTCCCCTAAGGTCTTGGCGTACCAATCTCGCCCATTCCGTAAGTGTCTGGGAAACTAGACCAATAACAATTACTGGTCTAAATGCTGACCCTATCAGAGAGAAGATAGTGCGGGACTCTGCTTCCATCTTCCGATCCACCGGATCCTTAAAGGACGAAGTGTCCTCCACTGGAATAACCGTGGCTTTATTCAGCCTGGAAATAGGTGGATCCACTACTGGTGGTACCGTCCATTTCTTAATGAAGGATTCCTCAAATGGATAGTGTCTAGCAATACGCTTGGAAATCGTAAAGGTACGCTTAGAATGCTCCCATTCTCCTTTAATTTTATTACCAAAACACTTGGGTACAGGAAAAACCTTCACCGTTTTGATGGGCTTGTTAGTACCAAAGGGAATCTCTGTTTCAGTTGCCTCTGCCGGTAAAACCTCAAGTCTTAAGGTTTCCCGCACTGCCACAACTGGTGCGTCCACCAATGCTTCTTCCTGAATTATAGCGGGAGAAGGAACGTCCTCCTCACTGTCTGAGGGAGCTTTACCTGAGGTAACAGCCCTTGCAGAGGGACCTGCAGCTGCAGTGACCATCTCTGAATCTGAGTCAGAGGTGTCAGATAATATAGGGGTAGGCGGGGGTCGCTTCCTTGACCCCCGTCCCTGACAGGCTGCCTCCACCCGAGCCACCAAAGACTCCAAAACTGCTGTAAATGCATCCATACTCTGTGCACCGGCGGGTCCCGTGGCCCCCTCGAGGGAAACAGGTGGGGGAATTTGTGTGGCAGGGTCCATGATTATTCCAGTAACTTCCCGGATAATACAATTCAATTAAATAAAAAACTTTTTTTTTTTTTCAGACCCCCAGCGCCACAAAAGTCCCTTAGTGTTACCTGCTAGGGATCCCTATCGATCGAGAGAGAGAGATAGACCCCCAGGCTCACCACTTGATGCTCAGAGTTTAACTGCAACAGGTTACAGCGCTGTCTTCACAAACAGGAAGTCTTTTGGCTGGCTGCCCAGGAAGAAAGGAGGCGGCTCCGCCCCTCTGCACGCCTTCCGGCGCCTCCCCTAGCTCCACGAGGTGTTTGGATCACCTCAAACATGGCCGCCCCCATGCTGGAGACACGAGGCTACGCCAAAATGGCGGCTCGTGCAATCCAGCAAAAAAAAAATGGCGGCGGCCTGTACCGAATAGCGGTGTGCTGCAGAGCACACAACACCTTCTCTGCATGGGGATTTGGCGTGGTTGGCGGTACCGGCCCTGGCGGACCGCATGGCCGTTCGGAAGGCCTGCTATAGCTGGAGATTTGACTAGGAAGGCAGTCTACATGTCCGTGGCTTCTGACTGGTAGGTACTTATTATTATCATAGTAAGATTCCCAGACTCCCACTGATTACAATCTTTTTAACATGTATACAATTAGTTTGTTAGCTCCCAAACCAAGCCTCCTGGCTTTTTGCACATAAAATCACACTCAAAGTAGGGGGATCTGTGCCATGTTATAGGATAGAGGGGGACTCTATCTTACCATACAGAGAGGGGCCCGCGTTCACCACAAGACCCGTCAGGGGAAAAGGGGGAACATACTACTCACCATACCGGAACCAGGCGGGCACCAACTCCTGACAGTACCCCTCTCCACCGGGGCGGGAGGGCTGTCGACCAATACGGACGCTGTGACTCATGGTCCTTGGCGTTTCAGCGAGACGTTTAACTCGCGGGGTCAGTCCCCCAGTGGGACTATGTCGCGGCCGACCCAGCGCGGAGCTATGGCCTGCACGCGCTCGTAGGCTGAACTGGGGTGACCACCGGATCTCAACATCCAGCCCGTCGCCCAGTTCAGCTTTCTTGCTTGAAGATCTCACAGGAACACTGGAGAAAAAAGCTGTCTAAAAAATCTTTTTAAGAAAAAAATCTTGCCAGGACCGAAGATCCCAGCAAGGTATCTAGGTCCTTACTCCTGACTAGACAGAAAAAAACTGATTTGCTGTGGCGGAGAGAGAGAGGATATACCCTCGGGGACTGCCCCTGGGGTGTGGCCAGAGCATTTTTATTTCCTGTCTAGTCCTGCTCCTGTGGAGGCAACATAACCCGAAGGTGCTGTATCACCGAGGACTACGTCTGTCAATGAGCGATAGAGAAAAAAACTTACTATGCCTCTTACTAATAACTTTGGACTGTGTACTTTCCAAATAGGGGTAATTTGGGGATATTTGCCCTGGCATTTTTCAAAACATTCAGTGATTTTCTGATATATTTACATATTTTGCTATATACAAGTAAAAACAGTGGTGATTAAATACCACCACAGCAAAGCTCTGTCTAAAAAAAAAAAAAAAAAAAAAAAGACAAATTTAATTTGGATACAGCATTGCATGACTGAGTAATAAATAGCCATTCAAAGTGTGAGAGCACTGAAAGCTGAAAACTGTCCAGTATTGAGGTTGTTAAACCAACTAGGTATCAATTTCTAGTCAGGTAGTATTACACTTACATTTATTTTTCCACAATATGTACATTTTGACCTGTAAATCCTATATTTTGGATTACATTACAGGACAGGGAGTCATAGACCATGAGTTAAATACGGTTATCTTCTGGTGATTTGACACTGGCAAAAGCTTTGTTTTTAATACCACTAATGCAACTTCATATACCCCCACCCAAACCATGGGACTCCTGTTTTGGAGAGACCTGTGTCCTGCACTGTACTCAAGATATGGAATTTACTGGTCAAAACGCTCATTATCTTATTTGTATAGTACAGGGTCAGTGGACCCACACTCATAAGAATATTGTAGCATCTTGCATTTGAAACCAGCATCAGCACACCTACCTACCTTAACACCTAGCTGGTAGAAAGTATGACAGCCTTGTAAACTTGCAGAATAGATGATTGATGCTGAAAGTCCTGCGAAACACTGACATATCTTAGAGAACAGGCCCTAACAGGTAAATTAACGTATTCCTTAAGGGAGTAAGTCTAGGAAATGAGCAGCCTGAACCATCTAGAAATAGTGGAGGAAGCAGGAAGGTCCCTTCAAGGTACCTTCAGTAAGGACAAAGGGCATTTTTCTTTTTTTTTTTAAATAGTAGGAGGAAGATATTGTAGCTAGGTAGGCCCTAATCCTTGGGTGCTCAACCTGTGGCCCTCCAGAAGTTGCCAAACTGCAATTTCCATCATGCCTCTGCCTTTGGAAGTCATGCTTGGAACAGCCTTGCAATTCCTCATGGGATTTGTAGGGCTGATTGAGCACCCATGCCCTAATCCAAAAAGGAAGGGAGGGCAATATCCTCAGTGATGTGAAAAGAAGAGACTATGTTAGGAAGGAGGGTCCTGTGCCAATTCAAGAAAAGGTCCATTACCAGAAAGAGCTGCCAACTTGGAAGGATGGAATTTTGAAGAACCGGAATTGGCAGATTCAAAACCCAGGGAGGCACAGGGTATTAGAGTGGTGGATTAACATGAGCAACGTCTTTATAAACGTTTTGACAAGAGTGCAAAATCAAAGGTTTCTGGAATAGATTGGATAAGGCAGAAACCTGTCCTTGTAGAGTACTTTAGAAAACTAAGAGCCAGATGCTGATCCAACCCAGACTAGGCCAGGATGTGAGGAATAGAAAATTCCAGAGGAATGCAGCAAATCTAGGACCTACAGGTAGGATGGTAGATCCTATGAGAAGTAGATTTTCTCGACTCATTTGGGAATCAGTCAGCAAGGCTCCTTTCCTTTAGGACCTGGGTTTCAACAGCCATGCAGGAGGAACAGCGGGCCTTGTAAAAGGAGGTCTTGCCTATTTGGGAGAGGCTTGTCCATCAGGAGTCTGTGCATATCTATGTACCATGTTCTCCTAGGCCTATCTGGAGTGGTGAAGATCACCAGAATCCATTTTATCTTTAAGAGTAGTCGAGGGAGAATCTTCACTTGAAGGATTGCATACACCAGTCTAAATGGAGACCAAGGAATTACCAGGGCATCAACCACAATCCCAAGGGATCCCTGGACTTGGCCACAAACCTGCCTAGTTTTTTTGTGGAATATGGAGGACAGGATGTTCACATCTAGCGTTCCCCATTTCTGACAAGAGCATTACGCAGTCCACTTGCCAATTTTCCGATCCCAGTATGTAGATAGCTGAGAGAGTCAGAATGATGTTGTCTGCCCAAGAGAGAATTGGGTTCGCTTCTTTCAGGGATGCAGACTTCTGGTTCCCCTTTGTTGGTTTATGTAGGCCACAGCCGCAGTGATGTTCAACTACTACCTGGCAGAGTAGGAGAGAGTTCTAGTGCAGAGAGTAAACCCTTGGGCCACAATTCCAAAACGTCCTGTGGGGGCCAAGTTCCATGACGGGGACATTTTTGCCTGGTTTAACAGCAGTAGTGGCAGTCAAGGGAAAATCTGCTTGTCTCATACCATAAGAATGTTGATCTGCAAAAGGTTTTGAATAGACAACACCTTAAAGGAGGCCACCATAAGGCCCAGGACCTTCATAAAAGAGCAAGTCAAAAGATGCCTGACCATAAAATTTGACCTCAGAGAAGCAGTCTTTTCCTGCAGAAGGAAAACTTTGATCTAGGTTGTGTCTAAAAAATCAGCACCAAATACTTTATCATGATGGAAAGACTGGGGGCACTTTTTGAAGTTGATCTGAATGTTTGAAGGCGCTGGATTGTCTTTTGGATGTTGGAAGACAAGCTTGCGGCTGAGGAATCTTTCAAACACATGAATGGCCTAAGATCTTAGCAGGGCAAGGAGCAGAGCAAGTACTTTTGTGAAGACTCTTTGTGCCGAGGAGAGGCAGATAAAAACATTGTGAGTGTTGGTGTGCAGGAAAGATGGTAAGATAGGCAGATGTAAAGATAAGTATCCTATATGCCCACTAATGCCAGAAATCCCCCTAATCTGAGAAAAGAAATGACAGTAATGATAACTGTTGCAGACTTAAAGCAGTTGTAAACCACTAGAAAAACAACAAAACACTGCCCCCCCCTACAGGTTTGAGTCATAATGTACTAGCATGCACTGCATACTAGCACATAACAGACTTACCTATACACAGAGCCCTCCAGTGCAGCACTGTCAGAGATCTCTGCCACTGCCATCGTCAACTGGTCTTTCTTTCGAGTTTGCAGACTCCAGCTGTGTGAATGGCCAGGGCCATGATGATGTTGGCACATGCAACATCTTGTACTGTAGGCACAAGTTTAAAAGTAATGTTTAATAGCACTTTAATGCAGAAATGGGGGGAAAACATCAGTTTAGGTCCAAAATGGAACAAATGCCTCTATTCGGTTTTGGAACTATGGATAGGTTAAAGTAAAATCTTTTAAACCTTTTTTTTCTCTGCAGGAACAGTACTCATGAAGTGGCCACAAGCTTGCTTGTCTTGGACGTGAATGAAGGTGGGGACAGGGATTGTAAATCTATTTTGTAACCCCCAAAAACAGTTTGGTTCCAGAGGTCTCTGATTCAGACTAGTGCAAATGCCACCAGATTCCCATGACCCCCTGCTCATGAGAGGGGCTTCTGGGTAGGTTTGGAGAGCTTTGACCTCCAAGGCTTGCTACAAAAGGAAGCACCTGCATTTGACTTGGAGAAGGAAGCCTGGGTGGAACAAAAGGACCCCTTTCGGTAAGATGTAGTAGTAGGCTTGGGCTCTTTTGTGGGCTAAAAGTAATTTCCTATACACATTTTTTCAAGAGATTTACCAAAACAGGCTTTTACTATCAAAGTGTAAGCATAAAAGATGCAGGCTCAGCACTTCGAAAGTTTAAACACAAATTTCTGAGCATACGCACAGAGAGCAGTGCCATTCCAGAGAGTTCACTTCACCAGGCAATAAACACAAGATAAAATTCCCAAAGGCACGAGCTGCAATTGTTCCAGCAGAACTGAGTCCTGGGTCCTCTGAGAAAGAATCCTGTTCTCTATTCATTTGTCCAGCCAAGTTAGCAACAGTCTGATGAATATACAGAGTCACAATGCAATGACCGGTTGTAAGGCAGGACCAACAACAACAAAGGTTGCCTTTAATAGGGTTTTAAGTATCAACAGAATTCTCAACAGGAACAGGAAGATGGGTGTGGAGAACAGAAATGGCAGAATACACTACTGGGACAGAACTTTTGTTCATAAATTTATTTTCCAAAGGATACAACTCCGCAAAGCATTTTGGAGGAATGAATACCTTTGCAGGATCTGGGCAATCTTATGCAAAACACAGTTACATTTGAGTGCAAAGGAAAGGTCTTTCTAGACTTCACTAGATGAATAATCTTGGCAGAGTACAGGAAACATACCATATCACTGTTTGCATGGCTTGTGTAGTTTTTTTAGAACTTGAAAGTAAACCACAGGAATGAGTAGCTTATAACTGGATTATCAAATGTAACTCATTTTTTTTATAGGTAATACAATGCAGATGTTACAAAATTAAAGTGTATGCTGTGGCTATAGAGCTCCTTTAACCACTTGAAGACCAAGCCGTTTCTGGCACTGTTTACAAGTGTAAATCAGTATTTTTTGCTAGAAAATTAGTTATAACTCCCAAACATTATATAGGTTTCTTTTAAGCAGACACCCTAGGGCAGGCATGTCCAACCTGTGGCCTGAGGGCCGCATGCGGTCTGGAACCGCAGGCAATGCGGCCCACTGCCCCCTGATAATTTTTTTTTTGCTGGAGAAGGAAGGAAGTTGGGTCCAGTCCACAGCCACAGCAGCTTCTTACTAACGGTAGGCAGAGGCTGCCTCAGAGGGTGGGGGGGGGGGGGGGGTGGAGGGGAGCATGTGCAGTGTTTCTGACTCCTACCACCATGACCACTTCAAATCACTGAAGTGGTCATGGTGGTTAGAGTGTTCCTTTATTATCGCTCAAAAGAAGTAAACCTCTGTATACTGATTCCATTTAATTTGATCATCCTCTAGTTGTGTTAAAATAGTGCGGGGGGCAGGGCATTTTATTACTTATATACCTTAACTATAGTATGTATTTTATATACGGCCTGAGAAAATTTCTCTACGTTCAATGTGGCCCAGAGAAGCCGAAAGGTTGGACACCCATGCCCTATGGTATAAAATGGTGATTATTGCAGTTTTTTTTTTTTTTTTTTATGTTACATGGTATTTGCGGGTTTTCAAACACAATTTTCTTGGAAAAAATATAATTTAATAAATAAAAACAGACCAGACCATATATATACCCCAATGATTTTGAAAAAAATATGAAAGATGTTATGCTGAGTAAATGGATACCCAACATGTCACACTGTTTACATATACGCACGTGACTCACTTATGCATTTGTTTCTGTGCACGAGCACAAAGGGATGAGTGTGCATTACATTTTTTTTCCTATTTATTACACTGTTCCTTTAACTTTTGTAATCACTTTCATTCCTCTTAAAAAGTAATGTTAACATTCCTTGTAAAAGAGATAAGGATGACAGGTCCTCTTTATGGAGAGATCTGGTGTCAAAAAGACCCCAAATCTTTCCTTTACCTTTAAAAGCAAAAAGATAAAAAAAAAAAAAATGGTTTACTTCCACCCTGGACCGGAAGGGACGTCATGATGTCACTACTGCTTGGGCACTCCTGTGCTTTAACCTCCCTGGCGGTATGATTCTTTCAGATTTTAGGTGCTGAAAGGGGTACCATTATTATGCCTGTAATTCTAAAGAATGAGCAGCCCAAACCAACTATTTACATATGATTTTTTTTTTTTTTTTACTCTGCGTTGTTCTTTATAACATCTCGGGCATGATAAAGTTTGAAACACAAAATCATAAATTATAATATAATAAAAAACTATAAATAAGTTAAAGTATGTGTGTATGTATACATATATACTGTATATATACATATATACACACACACACACGTGTGTATATATATATATATATATATACACATACACACATACACACACACACACATACATATATATATATATATATATATATATATATATATATATACATACATACATACATATACACACATATATATACACACCAGGGCTCAAAATTTGAAGTCCTGAGCTACTAGCCAGGCTTTAAGAGTTGCTCGCCACCAGTTTCCCCACCCAATCCCTAGCCTCAAATTCTGCCCCATGCACTCGTAAATTATCTCACTGTTAGTGCCGGTTCACACTTGTGCGGCTGCGGAGATCGCATGTAATTCGGAGCGCACTGCTCCTAAATTACATGCGATCTCATGTGCGGTGCAAATTTCAGCCATACACTTTGTATGGCTGAATTCGCATCCTCACCAAAGACGCACAGGAGGCATTTTTTGAGCCGCATCAAAATCGGATCGCACAGTGGTTCACACTAGTGCGATCTGATTCTGTGCGTACTTGCAGATCGCACTGTGATATGCAATCAAATTGGGGGTGTCGTTAACTTTTAATTGACACCCCCTGCGTATCGCATATGGCAGTGTGAACTGCCAGATGTGTGGATGTGATGCGGGAACACGCTGCATATTCGCAGCGTTCCCGCATTGCACAAGTGTGAACCAAGCCTTAAAAAAAGTTTTATTCAGAATTAAGTTACAAAAATAAATATTAAACAACAACTTTAACATGTTTAAACAGTAAAAACATGATATGCAAACAACGACAATACCCATACCAAGTTTACACTTAAAAAGTCAATATGGCATGACAAAATATCATCCCCACTGGGATACAGTTAAAAAACAAGTTCTGCTATGTATGCCACGGAGAGATGGTCAGAGACTGCAGACAGAATACAAGAGATGGTCAGAGACTGCAGACAGCATACAGGAGATGGTCAGAGACTGCAGACAGAATACAGGAGATGGTCAGAGACTGCAGACAGAATACAAGATGTGGTCAGAGACTGCAGACAGAATACAAGATGTGGTCAGAGACTGCAGACAGAATACAAGATGTGGTCAGAGACTGCAGACAGAATACAAGATGTGGTCAGAGACTGCAGACAGAATACAAGAGATGGTCAGAGACTGCACACAGAATACAAGAGATGGTCAGAGACTGCAGACAGAATACAAGAGATGGTCAGAGACTGCAGACAGAATACAAGAGATGGTCAGAGACTGCAGACAGAATACAGGCGATGGTCAGAGACTGCAGACAAAATACAGGGGATGGTCAGAGACTGCAGACAGAATACAGGGGATGGTCAGAGACTGCAGACAGAATACAGGGGATGGTCAGAGACTGCAGACAGAATACAGGGGATGGTCAGAGATTGCAGACAGAATACAGGGGATGGTCAGAGACTGCAGACAGAATACAGGAGATGGTCAGAGACTGCAGACAGAATACAGGAGGTGGTCAGAGACTGCAGACAGAATACAGGAGGTGGTCAGAGACTGCAGACAGAATACAGGGGGGTGGTCAGAGACTGCAGACAGAATACAGGAGATGGTCAGAGACTGCAGACAGAATACAGGAGATGGTCAGAGACTGCAGACAGAATACAAGAGATGGTCAGAGACTGCAGACAGAATACAAGAGATGGTCAGAGACTGCAGACAGAATACAGGCGATGGTCAGAGACTGCAGACAAAATACAGGGGATGGTCAGAGACTGCAGACAGAATACAGGGGATGGTCAGAGACTGCAGACAGAATACAGGGGATGGTCAGAGACTGCAGACAGAATACAGGGGATGGTCAGAGACTGCAGACAGAATACAGGGGATGGTCAGAGACTGCAGACAGAATACAGGAGATGGTCAGAGACTGCAGACAGAATACAGGAGGTGGTCAGAGACTGCAGACAGAATACAGGAGGTGGTCAGAGACTGCAGACAGAATACAGGGGGGTGGTCAGAGACTGCAGACAGAATACAGGAGATGGTCAGAGACTGCAGACAGAATACAGGAGATGGTCAGAGACTGCAGACAGAATACAAGAGATGGTCAGAGACTGCAGACAGAATACAGGAGATGGTCAGAGACTGCAAACAGAATACAGGGGGTGGTCAGATTTAGCAGACATAGTACAAGAGATGGTCAGAGAATGCAGACATACTACAAGAGATGGTCAGAGACTGTGGACAGAATACAAGACAGTAAATGGTTAACAAGTCTGGAGCTCCTAGCCTGACCAGCCTACACCCTGCAAAGATAACAAAAAACTTCAAACAAATCATGGAGGGATGAGACAGAACTCTGGCACACATAGCTCAATAGAAACAGCTGAAGACAATTACATAGTAAGGGCTCTTTCACACGGGCGGTCCAATCAGATCCGCCTGTCAGTTTTTTAGGCGGATCTGATCGGATCCTCCATGCAGCTCTATGGGGCAGCGGGTGTCAGCGGAGACACCTCCGCTGACACCCGCTGCCATCCGCATCCGATCCTGTGCTGAAATCTGGACGGATGGAAACCCTATTTTTCCATCCGTTCAGTAATCAGAGCGGAGCGGATCTGATGAGAGTGGACAAGCGGTCCGCTCTCCTCCGATCCCCCATAGAGGGCAGCGGGTGCTGAGACACCTCCCTCTCCGCTCTGCAAGCGGAGACGGAGCTGTCATCCGCCCGGCTCAGCGGGGATCGCGGATCGATCCCCGCTGAGCAACACGGATCCGCCTGCGGAGGCGGACCGTGTGAAAGAGCCCTAAGTGAGGTTGAATAAAGACAATAGTCCACCCAGTTCAACCTGTGTAGGTGTGTGTGGCTGTAGTCATCTCACATACCCCTGAATGTTCTGATCCTTGAGATGTACATCTAAGTGTCTTTTGAAAGCCACCATACTTCCCGCAGAAACCACCTCTTGTGGTAGAGAATTCCACAATCTTGTAGCTCTAACAGTAAAGAACCCCCCCACGTTGCATGAGGTTAAAACGCTTCTCCTCTAATCGCAATGTATGCCCTCGAGTCCTCATGCACTCTCTACGACTGAATAGTTTTTTCTATGTCGAGATCACCATTGAGATATTTATAAATTGCTATCATGTCCCCTCTCATGCGTCTCTTCTCCAGGGAGAATAAATCAAGCAGACGCTCCTCATAATTAAGGTCCTCCAATCCCCTAATTAGTTTAGTTGCCCTTCTCTGGATCCTCATCAGCTCCAACACATCCCTCCTGAGGCCTGGCGACCAGAACTGGACAGAATACTCCAGATGTGGTCGGACCAGAGTTTTATAAAGTGGAAGGATTATAGTCTTATCTCTGGAATACATCCCTTTCTTTATGCATGCTAATATTCTGCTGGCTTTGGCAGCTGCCGCTTGACATTGCATGCTATTGCCTAGTCTATCATCTACCAAGACTCCCAGATCTTTCTCCATTTTTGATTCCCCAAGGGTTCCCCCCCTTAGCGTGTATTGTGTTTTTATGTTTTTAGTCCCCAAGTGCAAAACCTTACATTTCTCCACATTAAACCTCATTTGCCATGTCGTAGCCCACTCCGTTATTTTGTCCAGGTCATTTTGTAGGATATCTGCTTCATGCTGTGCAGTTATTGCCCTGCCCAATTTTGTGTCATCCGCAAAAACTGATATAGAACTAATGATCCCATCCTCAATGCTGTTTATGAATAAATTAAACAAGGTTGGTCCCAGGACTGAGCCTTGGGGGACCCCGCTTACCACCTCAGACCAGTCCGAGTATGCGCTGTTTATTACCACCCTTTGGACACGCCCTTTTAGCCAATTCCGTATCCAAGAGCAAACCCTGCGGTCGATACCTGCAGACCTTATTTTATAAATTAGGCGCTTGTGGGGAACTGTATCAAACGCCTTGGCGAAATCCAGGTACACCACATCCACTGGTCTGCCCCTATCTAGCTCACCTCCTCGTAGAATGTTAAGAGATTGGTTTGACAAGAACGCCCATTTGTAAACCCGTGCCGATTACTGCTGATGTTGTTGTCTTTAGCAAACTCTACGATATAGTCCCTTATCATCCCCTCCAGAAGTTTACATACTATCAATGTCAGACTGACAGGCCTATAATTACCCAGGACATGCCTCTGCCCTTTTTTGAATATCAGTATCACGTTAGCTTTCCTTCAATCCCCTGGTACATTTCCTGTCATAATACTATCAGCAAAGATCCGGAACAGTGGTCTAGATATAACCTTACTGAGTTCATTGAGTACTCTGGGATGTACGCCATCCAGGCCTGGTGATTTGTTTGTGTTAATTTTATCCAGCCTTTTCCTGATTTCACCCTCTGTTAGCCATAGCGGCAAGTCCTGTGTAATACTACTGACCATACAGTCATGGTCAGTGTACCCCTCCTTTTCCTGAGTAAAGACTGATGAGAAAAAGGCGTTCAGCACAGTTGCCTTTTCAGTGTCCTCTTTAACTATCCCCCCATCTTCGTTAATTATGTGTGCAATATGCTCTGCCCTAGCTTTTTTGCTGTTGATATATTTAAAGAATTTCTTTGGGTTCTTTTTACTATCCTCCGCTATTTGTCTCTCAAAGTTGATTTTAGCCATTTTGATTTCTTATTTACCTCCTTGTATTGCTCAAAAGCCAATACTGTGCCCTCTGATTTAGATTTCTTGAAGGCCATTTTTTTTCTCCTTATAAGTTTTTTAACATTATGGTTTAGCCAGCCAGGTTTGGCCTTGTCTCTTCTAAATTTATTTCCCATAGGAATGCACTGCAGGATGCATTTGTTTAATGTGTTCCTAAAGCATTCCCATTTTTCCTCCGTGGTCAGTGATCCCAGGGTTTGGTCCCAGTTTACCCTTTCCATCAAGGAGCATAATTTTGGAAAGTTTGCCCTTCTGAAGTTTAGGGTTCTTATGTTCCCCACTTGCCTTGTTATATTGTGATTTACGCTAAATGTGATCATCCTGTGATCGCTAGAGCCCAGGTTGTCCTGGACTCCTACCTCCGAGATTAGGTCTGGGTCATTAGTAATCAATAGATCCAGGACTGCATTTTCTCTAGTAGGAGAATCCACCAACTGTGACATGTAGTTGTCCTGTAAGGTTACCATGAATAGACGGGCCTGCTGTGAGTGTGTAGTCCCCTCTTCCCAGTCTATGTCGGGATAATTGAAGTCAAGCAATATGACTGATCCCAGTTTTGCCACTTTACCCAACAGTGATATAAATTCCAGCTCAACCTCCTCCCTTTGTTTGGGTGGCCTATAGCAAACCCCCACAATTACTTTTCCATTTTCTTCTTCCCTCTGGAGCTCTACCCACACGGATTCTAACTCCATACTCATCCCTTCCATAATATCATTCCTCTCCATCACCCTTACATTATCCTTGACAGAGACATACCCCTCCCCCTCTTTTTCCTACCCTATCCTTCCGGTACACCGAATACCCTTGGATATTGGCAAGCCAGTCATGTGAGGGGATCGAACCAAGTTTCCGTTATTCCCCCAAGGTCTATGTCTTCCTCATGTACTAACATTTCCAACTCATCCATTTTATTAGCTAGGCTACTGGCATTAGCATATACCCCTCTTAGTTTTGTGGAAGTTGATCGTGAATAAAGATTTAAGGTGCAGCCCCTCCTTACTAAAGAGCTGGTAGCCGACTGAGAAGTCAGCCCAGTTCTCCAGCAACCCAAACTCCTCCTTCCTACACCAATTAATCAGCCACTTGTTAAGTTCCCTAATCTCCTTCTGCCTCTCTTGTGTGGCTCGAGGTACAGGCAGTATGTCAGAGAAAACCCCCTTGGAGGTCCTATTCCTCAATTACCCAAGTCCCTGAAAATGTTCTTCGGATCCTCCACCTTCCTTTTACTTTGTCATTAGTGCCCACATGCACCATGACCGCTGGGTCATCCCCAGCCCCACACAATAATCTGTCTACCAGATCCGCGATGTGCCGAACTCGAGCGTCCGTTAAACATACTGTTCGGCTACCGTGATCTTTTTGACAAATTGCCCTCTCTGTCCTCCTGATAATTGAGTCCCCAACTACCACAACCTGTCTAACCTTTCCTGAGTCACGGCCCCCCTTCTTCCTGGAGCCGCCGCTCCCCTGGCAGCTGGGGGAGGGCACCTGCTCCAGCACTGCCACCCCTGAGCTGATATCCCCCTCAATCTGCAACATGGTAAATTTGTTAGGGTGAACCAACTCAGGACTGGCCTCCCTGACACTCTTCCACTACCCTTCCTAACGGTCACCCAACTGCCTACCTCTGATGCCTGCGTCTCCTCTACTCCTCCCTCCTCTATGCTGGCCCCTTCCAGCGCCTGATGGGTAATGTCCAAGCTCCTTTCCAGGTTGTTGATGCAACACAGTGTTGCCACTGTTTTCTAGATCCAGGATCTGGGCTTCCAGAGAAACAAGTCGCACACATCCTGCACAGCAATATTTGCCCTTGATTGGTTCATCAAGGAACGCATACATGGAGCAGGAAGTGCACTGAGTGGCATCCGCATTCCTGTCCGACATTATTACCCACTACTCTATGGGGATAATGGTAACGACCTGCTTTTCCTTACCTACACTACCTCTATCTCCCCTGGTACTAAACCTGGGGTACTCACCAGTCGCTAAGATGCTCACCAGTCGCTAAGATACTAAGATTACATGTCACATACTCCTATCTAATGCCGGCTGCAGCGTCTTCCAGAAATCTAATTCTCGTCATTATCAGTGTGTTTGTCCTTTGTGCAGTGTACATAAAAACAATGATAAGAAGCAGTGTGAGAAGAGGGAGAAAAAGCCATTCCCGATCAGTGTGTTCACTGCCTAATCTGCACAGGACGGGAGAACACACTGATGATGATGATGATGATAAGACTTCTGCAGTGACGATCCTCAGCTCTTTCTGTAGAGCCATTTGTGTAAAGTCCTGTGTGAGCGGGAGCGTGATCATACCTTCTTCCTACTCAGCCAGGTATGTCCGATCCCATCCTGCACTGGGGTATGCCGATTGGCTAAAGATGTGGCAGGAGGTGGGGGCAACATCAGCAGTCACTCCCTCCCTTTCAGATGAGCAGCGCTATTGGCTGTTCCATTGGTCTGTGCAGCAGTAAGCTGGTGGAAGGGAGAGAGCGAGAAAAACTTTTAGCTACAGAGAGCCGCACAGGGCAGAGCTCTGCAATTGCTACCGCCGCCCGCCTGCCACACTGATCTCCCTGCTTTCTGAACCGCCTACAGGAGGAAAAGTGATACCTTCTTATCCACAGCCCTGACCCGTCTGTGATGCGGTTTCACACTCGCTGAAATACTGCTCGCCAAATGCGAGCAGGCGAGTGGGAATTTTGAGGGCTGTATATACACATATACATACATACACATAAAAAGTACAGTTAAACTGGAGGAAAGGGCACTGGGGGGGGGGCAAACTAATGTGAATTTATTTTATTTTGCATTGTATCAGTGTGTTTGGTGGGATTTACATTTGTATTTGCCGCCGGTTCCACCCCCTGCGAACATCACGTCGCAGGAGACGGAAGCCGGGGCACACAGAGCATCGGGAGGAAGATCCGCCGCCACACACCGCCGGGATACATTGCTGAATCCCGGTGACAAGGTAAGTAACCCCTCTACCAGGATCCAGCGATCTTCCTAGCGGTACCCCGAGTGTGGTTCGGGGTTTACCGCTTTTGGCACTGAAATTTAACCCCGAGCCACACTCGGGAATACCGCTAGGAAGGTTAAGACTTATAACTGAATATCTAAAGCGTGAGATTATCCAAGGGCAGCACTGCTGTTTTTGACTGCTAGGGTATTTGGAGTGAGAACCGGTGTTGTCATTACTGTGCTCATCACTGTTCTTGCTTTAGATAGCGTTGTACCAGAGGGTCTGCGTCTTTTAAATTGTGGAAGTAAAGCTCTACCTCTACCAAGATGGCTGCCACCACTCATAAAACAGTGGAAAAAGCGCCATGGCAAGTCTGTAGTGGAGAAAAATGGATTTTTGTAAAATCTTACCGTAAAATCCTTTTCTCTTAGCTCATTGACAGACGTAGTCCTCGGTGATACAGCACCTTCGGTTATGTTGCCTCCACAGGAGTAGGACTAGACAGGAAATAAAAATGCTCTGGCCACACCCTAGGGGCAGTCCCTGAGGGTATATCCTCTCTCTCTCTGCCACAGCAAATCAGTTATGTCACAAAAGCAGTGTTTAGAGAATTTAACCCAACCCAACTCAAAAACAGAGGGGCGGGTACTAAGTCTGTCAATGAGCTAAGAGAAAAGGATTTTACGGTAAGATTTTACAAAAATCCATTTTTCTCTATCGCTCATTGACAGACGTAGTCCTCGGTGATACAGCACCTTCGGGAAGTCCCAGAGCAGTATCACAAATGAGGGGTGGGAAAATGGAAATCAAATCCAAATCTAGAAGGCCCAACCGGTGCCAACTAGAAGTTTACAATGCTCAACCTTAATGAGGAGACTCAACAAAAAATTTTCAAACAGAAAAAAACCCTCGAGGTAGACCACCGGTCTCCTCAAATTGCGGCCTGCAAAACCTTGCGGCCAAATGAGGCATCCGCCGATGCCATGACATCAATTTTATAAAATTTTGTAAAGGTATGTACCGACGACCAGGTGGCCGCCTTACATACCTGGACCACTGACGCCTGATGGCGAAAGGCCCAGGAAGTACTGAGCGCTCGAGTGGAGTGCGCCCTAACAGGGAACGGAGGACTCTGACCCTTAATAGAATAAGCCTGTACCACCGTCTGTCTAATCCATTTGGCAATAGTCGCGGCAGATGCAGGCAACCCCTTTCTGGGGCCATCCGTGATCACAAAAAGTGAATCTGTCTTACGGAACGATTCCGTAGCCTTCAGGTATACCCTGACTGCCCGAACCACATCCAAGGAATGCAACGCATGTTCCCGATGATGACTGGGCTGAGGACACAAGGAAGGTAGTACAATATCTTCATTCAGATGAAAATCTGAAACCACCTTAGGAAGAAAGGATGGCTTAGGATGGAGTACTACCTTATCCCTATGAATCACCAAGTATGGGGACTGGCATGATAAAGCAGCCAGTTCTGACACCCTGCGTGCAGAAGTGATAGCCACCAAGAAGGCCACCTTCTGGGATAAAGTAAGCAAGGGAATCTCCCTGATGTTTTCAAAAGGAGGTTTCTGTAGAACCGACAAAACCAAATTAAGATCCCAGGGCGGTAAGGGCGCGCGGACTGGTGGAGCCAGGTGCCGCACCCCCTGGATGAAATTCCGCACCAAGGACTTGGTAGCTAAAGGTTTCTGAAAGAAGATTGCTAATGCTGAAACTTGACCCTTGATGGTGCTCAAGGCTAGCTTCTGCTCAACCCCTTTTTGCAAAAAGGCCAATATTCGAGTCACCGAATAGGTACGTGGAGGAAATCCTAAAGATACGCACCACGCGATATAAGTCTTCCATGTGTGATAATAGACCTTGCTGGAAGTCGCTTTCCTTGCTTTAATAAGGGTAGGAATGACTGAAGCTGACAACCCTCTGTCCTTCAGTACTTGGGTCTCAATGGCCAGGCCATTAAAACCAGCGACTGTAAAGCACAATGGTAGATTGGTCCTCGAGACCGCAGATACTCCCTGAGACGCAGTTCCCACGGAACGTCCGCGACTAGCAAGTCCAAGTCGGCCAGGCTGGCTTGACGAGGCCAGCCTAGAATTTCTAGGACCACTGGCACTGACGGGATTTGAACCAGGCGTCCCTAGAGCTATCTGGCCCCGACCATCCGACAAAGTCTGGTCGTTTTCTGTTCCCACACATTTATCCGACACCTGATTCCTATCAGGAACGGTGATCTCTCCTGGTTGAATCTCAGGGACCGAAGTCACCCGGCTAGAGGCTTCTTGGTCTGTCTGGTCAACCAGATCCAATTCCTGTGGGGAATTGAGACTAATCTTAGGAAAAGGTAAAGGAAAAGATCTATTCAGGGAACGGTGACTACCGCTCCCTGTAGTACTTAAATGTTGGAAGGGAAGAATCGCACCGGTAGTAGTAGTCGATGCTCGATCTAATGTCCTGAATACCGGTGAAAACGTCCCCCCACCCTCAACCCGGGTGGGGGCGCACCTTCAGGCTGTGTAATCCTTTGCTTCGGGTTTGGCTGAGTCGGTTCTCTGTTTGTCCGACCAGCCTTTCTTGAACCCTCCTGGAGGAGTCTTGCCTTTCCAGCTTGTTCCAGCCGGGCGTGCGAACCCTTTATGGGCGGTAAAGAAAGGTCCTCGCTTGTTGCGAGGTTCCTTAGCTTTAGCAGCCTGTGGCAAGAAAGTGCTCTTGCCCCCAGTGGCATCCTTAATAATTTCATCTAGGGTGGCCCCAAATAGGCGATTCCCCTGAAAGGGGAGATTCGTCAAGGTCTTTTTGGAACCTAGGTCAGCTGACCAGCATTTTAACCACAGCACACGTCTGAGGATTACCGCTGACATAGATGCATGCCCTAATAGGGGGGTAGCATCCAAGGCTGCGTCACAGACAAACTGTAGCCCTTGTATAATCTGTTCCATCAAATCAGATGTTCCCTGGGGGATATCTTTTCCCCTTAGGTCTTGGCGTACCAATCTCGCCCATTCCGTTAGTGTCTGGGAAACTAGACCAATAACAATTACTGGTCTAAATGCTGACCCTATCAGGGAGAAGATAGTGCGGGACTCCGCTTCCATCTTTCGATCCACCGGATCCTTAAAGGACGAAGTGTCCTCCACTGGGATAACCGTGGCTTTGTTCAGCCTGGAAATAGGTGGATCCACCACTGGTGGTACCGTCCATTTCTTAATGAGGGATTCCTCAAACGGATAGCGTCTAGCAATGCGCTTGGAAATAGTAAAGGTACGCTTAGAATGCTCCCATTCTCCTTTAATTTTATTACCAAAACACTTGGGTACAGGAAAAACCTTCACCGTTTTGATGGGCTTGTTAGTACCAAAGGGAATCTCTGTTTCAGTTGCCTCTGCCGGTAAAACCTCAAGTCTTAAGGTTTCCCGCACCGCCACAACTAGTGCGTCCACCAATGCTTCTTCCTGAATTATGGCGGAAGAATGAACGTCCTCCTCACTATCTGAGGGAGCTTTACCTGAGATAACAGCCCTTGCAGAGGGACCTGCAGCTGCAGTGACCGTCTCTGAATCTGAGTCAGAGGTGTCAGATAATATAGGGGTAGGCGGGGGTCGCTTTCTTGACCCCCGTCCCTGACAGGCCGCCTCCACCGGAGCAACCATGGACTCCAAAACTGCTGTAAATGCATCCATACTCTGTGCACCGGCGGGTCCCGTGGCCCCCTCGAGGGAAACAGGTGGGGGTACTTGTGTGGCAGGGTCCATGATTATTCCAGTAACTACCCGGAAAATACAATCCAAACTTAAATAAAAAACTTTTTTTTTTTTTTTTTCAGACCCCCAGCGCCACAAAAGCCCCTCAGTGTTACCTGCTAGGGATCCCTATCGATCGAGAGAGAGAGAGAGATAGACCCCCAGGCTCACCACTTGATGCTCAGAGTTCACTGCAACAGGTTACAGCGCTGTCTTCACAAACAGGAAGTCTTTTGGCTGGCTGCCCAGGAAGAAAGGAGGCGGCTCCGCCCCTCTGCACGCCTTCCGGCGCCTCCCCTAGCTCCACGAGGTGTTTGGGTCACCTCAAACATGGCCGCCTCCATGCTGGAGACACGAGGCTACGCCAAAATGGCGGCCTCGTGCGATCTAGCAAACAATGGCGGCGGTTGTACCGAATAGCGGCGTGACTGCAGAGCATCACAACCTCTTCTCTACATGGGGATTTAGCCTGGTCGGCGGTACCGGACCCTGGCGGACCGCATGGCCGTCGGAAGGCCTGCTATTGCTGGAGACTTGACTTGGAAAGCAGTCTACATGTCCGTGGCTTCTGACTGGTAGGATACTTATATTATCACAGTAAGATTCCCATACTGCCACTGATTACAATCTTTTAACATATTTACAATTAGATTGTCAGCTCCCAAACCAAGCCTCCTGGCTTTTTGCACATAAAAATCACACTCAAAGTAGGGGGATCTGTGCCATGTTATAGGATAGAGGGGAACTCATCCTTACCATACAGAGAGGGGCCCGCGTTCACCACAAGACCCGTCAGGGGAAAAGGGGGAACATACTACTCACCATACCGGAACCAGGCGGGCACCAACTCCTGACAGTACCCCTCTCCGGGGCGGGAGGGCTGTCGACCAATACGGACGCCGTGACTCATGGTCCTTGGCGTTTCAGCGAGACATTTAACTCGCAGGGTCAGTCCCTCCAGTGGGACTATGTCGCGGCCGACCCTGCGCGGAGCTATGGCCTTCACGCGCTCGTAGGCTGAACTGGGGTGACCACCGGATCTCAACATCCAGCCCGTCACCCAGTTCAGCTTTCTTGCTTGAAGATCTCACAGGAACACTGGAGAAAAAAAGCTGTCTAAAAATCTTTAAGAAAAAAATCCTGCCAGGACCGAAGATCCCAGCAAGGTATCTAGGTCCTTACTCCTGACTAGACAGAAAAAAACTGATTTGCTGTGGCAGAGAGAGAGAGGATATACCCTCAGGGACTGCCCCTAGGGTGTGGCCAGAGCATTTTTATTTCCTGTCTAGTCCTACTCCTGTGGAGGCAACATAACCGAAGGTGCTGTATCACCGAGGACTACGTCTGTCAATGAGCGATAGAGAAAGATCAGTTGAAAAAAGACCATAGGCAAAACTGGTGACTAGTCCCTTGCCTTTTGCACGCATTTTTGGTCACATCCTCCACAGTTTAGGTACTCTTAAGCAGGAAAAACCTCAATACAATCTTGATGGAGTTCAGATCACACTTCATACACCATGGAGAAACTCCGATTTCTAGCACTTTACAATCTTTTCCTCACTATATTCACCATGGTTTGATGGTTTCCTACTAGAATGTTTATAAAGACCATTTTGGATTTTTTGTTAGTGCATGGTGTTTAAATACTCCTTGCAATAATAACCTGAAATAAATACTGTTCAAAAGGGAAAAAGGGATAAGTTGAACAAGAGAAGGTTTTACACAGGCTGATACTCTGTCTTTGATACTCTCGTCAGCCTTTGTAATTACATCAGGACATCGTGCACTGCTTCATAGTATCTAGTCTGCAATTATTCTATCTCCAATAATCTTATGAAGCAAATGTTATAAAAGCCAACAACAACCCCCCCCCCCAAAAAAAAAAAAAAAAAAAGAAAAAACTGTTTTAGTAATGTTTCAATTATGCACTTTATTTTTAGTGGAATAAACTATTGTTTTGCTTAAAGAACATCTTCACATTTGATGCAAACATGAAAGATCAGTTGATCAGTTACAAAAGTCAGCGGCACAGCAGCAACCTTTCATTATTAGAGGGCACAAGAACAAATTGCTCTGCAAGATGTCTTTGACCCAGTGTGAAGAAAGTAAACAACTCAAAAATAAAACAAACAAGATTCTGTAGCTTCTGTAAGCTCCTAACTGCATTGCAGTGGAGAAAAAAAAAAAAAAAAAAAAAAGAAAAAAAAAACAAAAAACAAAAAACACAAAAGGAAAAAAAATGCTGTGCCACAAACAAAAAGGCAAGCTGAACACAAGTTAGAGCACATTGCATGACAATATCTTTTGCTGCAATTTTTTCAGATACTATTAAGCATCAGTTTGAAATACTCGACCAATGCAAAAAACTAAACACGGCTTATAAATATTCTAGACTCTTATAAACTAATACAGATCAGATTTTTTCGTTACTGTGTACAGATGTATGGTTACACTTTTGTTTTCTTAGCTATAGGTTACAGGGAAAACAAGCAACTGGAATCGCCATTACAATTTTATCTAGTCCCTGCTGCGTTGTGAATTGATGGAGGACTGTCATGGTCAGACAGGAAGGAAGTGGCTGCTGCAGTTTCAGGAAGCACAGATGTGAGGACATGGCGGCACACAGGACATGTTCCGGACTAGAAAGAGGAAAAAAGTAAAAAAAATAAATACAGTATAATAAAATATTAGACGAGGAACACTTTTTGTTTATGCATCATTTTGGTATTTGAATGTACTGCTGTATAACAACATAGACTTTGACTGAAGACATTTTCCTTGCTTTTCAAGCATGCTGTATTAAAGGGTAAGTTCACTTTGAAAAAATAAATAAAAAAAAGGAAGAAGGGGTGTGCAATGTCAGGCTCCTGCAGACACTACAGACATTTACTAAAGGCAAACAGACTGTGCACTTTGCAA
This sequence comes from Pelophylax lessonae, assembly GCF_965119305.1. Classification (NCBI taxonomy): domain Eukaryota; kingdom Metazoa; phylum Chordata; class Amphibia; order Anura; family Ranidae; genus Pelophylax; species Pelophylax lessonae. The sequence goes on from NC_138768.1 coordinate 175,926,422, forward strand.
CTGCACTAATTTTACCAGCTTACCAATCTAATGTTAGGAAAATAAAAAAATAAAAAATTGCATATGATTAAATTATGGAAATCAGCAGAATGTCACCACATTCACAAAGCTCTAGGTAAAAGGAGTTTGTAACTGCACTTGCAGTCTATTTCCATTTAGTAAATCAACCCCATTGCCTCCAGCTTTCTTGGCCTTAAGTACCCTTGCAGTCCATTGGGAACTGGAAGCTATCTGCCATGGTGGCAGATGAGACTTAGCCATGCTGGCACAGGAAAGGAGGTGTTGGGGTCTGACCGAACACGTTACACCCTAAATATGAATGCAACATTAACAGGTTTAAAAGGTGAACCTATCCTTTAAGAATTCATTTTTTCCACCAGTGCCACAATACAGACTCCTGATTCTGATGTGGCTCCATGCCAGGACAGTTTCATTATTCTAAAAAAAGGTTCACAGTACATTGTGGGTAAACAGTAGTATATACACATACTGTAAACCAAATAGCTGTTTAATAATTGCAATGCTCCTTAGGAAGGTCTGCCCTGCTTTTTCTTGTGTACAGTATTAAAGCGAAGTTCCGGCCACGGGGGTGAAAAATGGATTTTTGTAAAATCTTACCGTAAAATCCTTTTCTCTTAGCTCATTGACAGACGTAGTCCTCGGTGATACAGCACCTTCGGGTTATGTTGCCTCCACAGGAGCAGGACTAGACAGGAAATTAAAAAGCTCTGGCCACACCCTAGGGGCAGTCCCAGAGGGTATATCCTCTCTCTCTCTGCCTCAGCAAATCAGTTATGTGAAAAAGCAGTCTTTAGAGATTTTAACCCAACCCAAAAAAACAGAGGGGCGGGGACTACGTCTGTCAATGAGCTAAGAGAAAAGGATTTTACAGTAATATTTTACAAAAATCCATTTTTCTCTAGCGCTCATTGACAGACGTAGTCCTCGGTGATACAGCACCTTCGGGACGTCCCAGAGCAGTATCACAAATGAGGGGTGGGAAAATGAAAATCAAATCCCAATCTAGAAGGCCCAACCGGTGCCAACTAGAAGTTTACAATGCTCATCCTTAATGATGAGACTCAACAAAAAAAAAAAAAAAAAAAAAATTTTTTTTTTTTTTTTCAAACCGAAAAAACCCTCGAGGTAGACCACCGGTCTCCTCAAATTGCGGCCTGCAAAACCTTGCGGCCAAATGAGGCATCCGCCGATGCCGTCACATCAATTTTATAGAACTTAGTAAAGGTATGTACCGACGACCAGGTGGCCGCCTTACATACCTGGACCACTGACGCCTGATGGCGAAAGGCCCAGGAAGTACTGAGCGCTCGAGTGGAGTGCGCCCTAACAGGGAACGGAGGACTCTGATCCTTAATAGAATAAGCCTGTACCACCGTTTGTCTAATCCATTTAGCAATGGTCGCGGCAGATGCAGGCAAACCCTTTCTGGGGCCATCCGTGATCACAAAAAGTGAATCCGTCTTACGGAATGATTCCGTAGCTTTCAGGTATACCCTGATTGCCCGAACCACATCTAAGGAATGCAACGCATGTTCCCGATGATGCTTGGGCTGAGGACACAAGGAAGGTAGTACAATATCTTCATTCAGATGAAAATCTGAAACCACCTTAGGAAGAAAAGATGGCTTAGGATGAAGTACTACCTTATCCCTATGAATCACTAGGTATGGGGACTGGCATGATAATGCAGCCAGTTCTGACACCCTGCGAGCAGAAGTAATAGCCACCAAGAAGGCCACCTTCTGGGATAAAGTAAGCAAGGGAATCTCCCTGATGTTTTCAAAGGGAGGTTTCTGTAGAACCGACAAAACCAAATTAAGATCCCAGGGCGGTAAGGGCGCGCGGACTGGTGGAGCCAGGTGCCGCACCCCCTGGATGAAATTCCGCACCAAGGACTTGGTAGCTAAAGGCTTCTGAAAGAAGATTGCTAATGCTGAAACTTGACCCTTGATGGTGCTCAAGGCTAGTTTCTGCTCAACCCCTTTTTGCAAAAAAGCCAATATTCGAGTCACCGAATAGGTACGTGGAGGAAATCCTAAAGATTCGCACCACGCAATATAAGTCTTCCATGTGTGATAATAGACCTTGCTGGAAGTCGCTTTCCTTGCTTTAATAAGGGTAGGAATGACTGAAGCTGACAAACCTCTGTCCTTCAGTACTTGGGTCTCAATGGCCAGGCCATTAAAACCAGCGACTGTAAAGCATGATGGTAAATTGGTCCTTGAGACCACAGACACTCCCTGAGACGAAGTTCCCACGGAACGTCTGCGACTAGCATGTCCAAGTCGGCCAGGCCGGCTTGAGGAGGCCAGCCTAGAATTTCTAGGACCACTGGCGCTGATAGAATCTGAACCAGGCGTCCCTAGAGGTATCTGGCCCCGACCATCCGAGAAAGTCTGGTCGTTTTCTGTTCCCACACATTTATCAGATACCTGATTGTTATCAGGAAGGGTGATCTTTTCTGGTTGAACCTCAGGGACCGAAGTCACCCGACTAGAGGCTACTTGGCCTATCTGGTCAACCAGATCCGATTCCTGTGAGGTATAGGGACTAATCTTAGGAAAAGGTAAAGAAAAAGATCTATTCAGGGAACGGTAACTACCGCTTCCTGTAGTACTTAAATGTTGGAAGGGAAGAATCGCACCGGTAGTAGTGGTTGATGCTCGATCTAATGTCCTGAATACCGGTGAAAACGTCCCCCCACCCTGAAACCGGGTGGGGGCGCACCTTCAGGCTGTGTACTCCTTTGCTTCGGGTTTGGCTGAGTTGGTCCTCTGTTTGTCCGACCAGCCCTTCTTGAACCCTCCTGGAGGAGTCTTGCCTTTCCCGCTTGTACCAGCCGGGCGCCCTTTATGGGCGGTAAAGAAAGGTCCTCGCTTGTTGCGAGGTCCCTTAGCTTTAGCAGCCTGTGGCAAAAAAGTGCTCTTGCCCCCAGTGGCATCCTTAATGATTTCATCTAGGTTGGCCCCAAATAGACGATTCCCCTGAAAAGGGAGATTTGTCAAGGTCTTTTTGGAACCTAGGTCAGCTGACCAGCATTTTAACCACAGCACACGTCTGAGGATGACCGATGACATAGATGCATGCCCTAATAAGGGAGTAGTGTCCAAGGCTGCGTCACAGATAAACTGTAGCCCTTGTATAATCTGTTCCATCAAATCAGATGTCTCCTGGGGAATATCTTTTCCCCTAAGGTCTTGGCGTACCATTCTCGCCCATTCCGTAAGTGTCTGGGAAACTAGACCAATAACAATTACTGGTCTAAATGCTGACCCTATCAGAGAGAAGATGGTGCGGGACTCTGCTTCCATCTTTCGATCCACCGGATCCTTAAAGGACGAAGTGTCCTCTACTGGGATAACCGTGGCCTTATTCAGCCTGGAAATAGGTGGATCCACCACTGGTGGTACCGTCCATTTCTTAATGATGGATTCCTCAAACGGATAGCGTCTAGCAATACGCTTGGAAATAGTAAAGGTGCGTTTAGAATGCTCCCATTCTCCTTTAATCTGATTACCGAAACACTTGGGTACAGGAAAAACCTTCACCGTTTTGATGGGCTTATTAGTACCAAAAGGAATCTCTGTTTCAGTTGCCTCTGCCGGTAAAGCCTCAAGTTTTAAGGTTTCCTGCACTGCCACAACTAGTGCGTCCACCAATGCTTCTTCCTGAATTATAGCGGAAGAAGAAAAGTCCTCCTCACTGTCTGAGGGGGCTTTACCTGAGACAACAGCCCTTGCAGAGGAACCTGCAACTGCAGTGACCATCTCTGAATCTGAGTCAGAGGTGTCAGATAGTATAGGGGTAGGCGGGGGTCGCTTCCTTGACCCCCGTCCCTGACAGGCCGCCTCCAACCGAGCCACCATAGACTCCAAGATTGCTGTAAATGACTCTACACTCTGTGCACCGGCGGGTCCCGTGGCCCCCTCGAGGGAAACAGGTGGGGGAATATGTGTGGCAGGGTCCATGATAATTCCAGTCACTTCCTGGATAATATAATTCAAAAATAAACTTTTTTTTTTTTTTTTTTTTTTCTTTTTTCAGACCCCCAGTGCCACAAAAAGCCCCTTAGTGTTACCTGCTAGGGATCCCTATCGATCGAGAGAGAGAGAGATAGACCCCCAGGCTCACCACTTGATGCTCAGAGTCTAACTGCAACAGGTTACAGCGCTGTCTTGACAAACAGGAAGTCTTTTGGCTGGCTGCCCAGGAAGAAAGGAGGCGGCTCCGCCCCTCTGCACGCCTTCCGGCGCCTCCCCTAGCTCCACGAGGTGTTTGGATCACCTCAAACATGGCCGCCCCCATGCTGGAGACACGAGGCTACGCCAAAATGGCGGCTCGTGCGATCCAGCAAAAAAAATGGCGGCGGCCTGTACTGAATAGCGGTGTGCTGCAGGGCACACAACACTCTCTCTGCATGGGGATTTGGCGTGGTTGGCGGTACCGGCCCTGGCGGACCGCATGGCCATTCGGGAGGCCTGCTAATAGCTGGAGATCTGATTAGGAAGGCAGTCTACATGTCCATGGCTTCTGACTGGTAGGTAGCTTATTCTTATCACCGTATGATTCCCAGAATGCCACTGATTACAATCTTTTTAACATGTATACAATTAGATTGTTAGCTCCCAAACCAAGCCTCCTGGCTTTTTGCACATAAAATCACACTCAAAGTAGGAGGATCTGTGTCATTTATAGGATAGAGAGGGACTCTATCTTACCATACAGAGAGGGGCCCGCGTTCACCACAAGACCAGTCAGGGGAAAAGGGGGAACATACTACTCACCATACCGGAACCAGGCGGGCACCAACTCCTGACAGTACCCCTCTCCACCGGGGCGGGAGGGCTGTCGACCGATATGGACGCCGTGACTCATGGTCTTTGGCGTTTCAGCGAGACGTTTAACTCGCGGGGTCAGTCCTTTAATGGGACTTTGTCGCGGCCGACCCAGCGCGGAGCTATGGCCTGCACGCGCTCGTAGGCTGAACTGGGGTGACCACCGGATCTCAACATCCAGCCCGTCGCCCAGTTCAGCTTTCTTGCTTGAAGATCTCACAGGAACACTGGAGAAAAAAGCTGTCTAAAAAATCTTTTAAGAAAAAAATCTTGCTAGGACCTAAGATCCCAGCAAGGTATCTAGGTCCTTACTCCTAACTAGACAGAAAATAACTGATTTGCTGAGGCAGAGAGAGAGAGGATATACCCTCTGGGACTGCCCCTAGGGTGTGGCCAGAGCTTTTTAATTTCCTGTCTAGTCCTGCTCCTGTGGAGGCAACATAACCCGAAGGTGCTGTATCACCGAGGACTACGTCTGTCAATGAGCGCTAGAGAAATTTAGCTAAAAATACCCCAGGGACAGTCAGGGCTAGTACATTCCCTAATGGATAGCCTCTGTACTGTCCCGGGTCACACTTACCTTATAGAAGAAATACTTACCTTGAAAATTTCTTCTCCAGCGCTGCCATCTTGGATGTGGGCAGCTGAAGCCAGCGCGTCCTCTTCTACGTCCTCTTTCGTGTCCTCTTCTCCCAGAATGCGCCTGCACCGGCCCCGCTCGTCACTTCCGGTGTGGGTGCGTCATCCCTCCACAGCTTCTGGGCATGCCCAGAAGCTGTTTAGCAGGGAATGAGGCGCCGCACCGGAAATGACGAGCGGGGCCGGTGCAGGCACATTGATTCCTGGGAGCTGACGTTCAGCTCCCAGGAATCAATGCAAAGAGGAAGTGACGGCGCAGGCCTCGGCCGCAGAGGGAGGAAGTGGAAGAAAGGGGAGTATATTTTTCTTCAATAACAAGGTAAGTAAACAAAAAAAAAAAAAATGGAAACTATCCATTTGTTTTTCAGTTGACCAAGAGCAAGCGGATGGCCCAAAATCGATTATGTCGATTTTGTGGCCGGAACTCCGCTTTAATGAGCATAAAGTGCACATACGTTTTTTAAACTACAAACTGGAATTGGAAGACAATGAACATCAGAGAAATGGATTTTACGACAGGTCAAAAGTCCCATTTTCTCTTTTGTTCATTAACGGACAAAGCTCCTGATCTTCATAACCACTGGGACGTCCCAAAGCAGTGTTAAACATGAGGGGTGGGAAATGCAAAAAAATTCACAAGGCTTAAACAGTAGCCAACCAGGCAACAAGAGCTTAACCAAAACAACTGGAGCTCACCTGAAAAAAAAAAAAGAACATCCTCAAGAGGATCAGGTCCTCTAAAACAGCAGCCTACAAAACCTTGCGGCCAAAAGAAGCATCCTCAGATGCCAAAACATCCGCTTTATAGAACTTTGTGAAAGTGTGCACCGACGATCAGGTAGCCGCCTGATGACGAAGGCCCAGGAGGCACCAAGTGCCTGATAAGAGTGAGCCTTGACAGGGACAGCAGGAACCTGACCCCTGATGGAACAGGCCTGAATAATCAATCATCTGTCTGATCCCTCTTGAAATGGTCGCAGAGGAAGCAGACAACCCTTTCCGGCCCATCCGTGAGTACAAATAGTGAGTCTGACTTCCTAAAAGACTCTGTAGCTGGCAGGTACACCCTAGTTGCTCGGACCACATCCAAGGCATGCAAGGCAATTTCCTTTGGATGTTTTTGCCTGGGACACAGGGAAGGAAACAGAATATCTTCATTCAAATGAAAATCAGAGACAAACTTTGGGAAGAACGACGGACAGGGGCAAAGAACCACCTTATCTCTGTGAATCACCAGTGAGGTGAACGACAGGATAACACCGCCAGTTCTGTCAACCTGCGCGCAGAGGCGATGGCCACCAAAAAACACACTTTCTGAGACAGCATAAGGGAATCTCCCGAAGCATAAGCAAGGGAATCTCCCAAAGAGTCTCAAAGGGAGACTTCTGGAGGACCGAAAGCACCAAAATGAGGTCCCAAGGCAGCAATGGAGACTGCACTGGAGGAACCAAAATGTTGGACACCCTGAAGAAAGGTACGCACCAGGGAGGGTGTGGCCAAGGGTCATTGGAAAAGGACCGCCAAAGCCAACACCTGGCCCTTGATGGTACTCGAGGCCAATTTATGTTCAACCCTCCATTGAAAGAAGGTCAAGATCCGAGCCACCGAGAAGGAGCGAGGACGAACCTTAAGACACTCATACTACGCCATGTACATCTTCCACGTACGATGGTAGATCTTCCTAGAGGTAGATTTCCTAGCTTTTAACAGCGTTGGAATCAGACACTCAGATAAACCCCTATCCATCAGCACCTGCCGTTTAACAGCCAAGCCATTAAAGCCAGAGACTGTAAAGCAGGATGGAAGATTGGTCCTGGGGACAGCAGATCCTCCGAGAGGAAGCCTCCAAGGAACGTTGGCGACCAGCCGCACCAGATCGGCATACCAAGCCCGACGAGGCCAGTTCGGAGTCACTAAAATGACCAGAATCCCTTCTGCCTGGATCCTGCAAAGAAGTCTTAGAAGAAGCTTGGGAGGAGGGAAGGCATAAAATCAGACGATACTGACCCCGGGGGGCCACCAGCACGTCCGTGGCATCCGCCAGAGGACCCGTGACTGAGCCACAAACCTCTGCACCCTTCTGTTGAGCCAAGACACCAACAGATCCACCTCGGAGGTGCCCCACCAGAGACACAACTGATGAAACCTCTCTGGATGAAGGGACCACTCTCCTTAGTTCGAACGCCTGCCGAGTGAGGTAATCCGCCTATCAGTTTTCCACCCTGGGAATGTGTATGGCGGAGAGGGCTGAACAAACCGTTCTGCCCACCTTAGAATGCTGGCTACCTCGAGCCGCCAGGACACTTCTTGTGCCCCCCTGGTGATTGACATAAGCCATGGCATCGTCCGATTGAATGCGCATTTGACATCCCTGAAGACTATCCTGAGGTGGCAAGATGGCGGCTTGTACAAGATGGCTGCAAAAAGTATTAATCTTTTGTCTCTCTCTTCTGATTTCTTTCATGTTTCATGAGCTTTCAAAAGCTAAAAATATATCCGATAAGCGGAGATATTCTGCAACAGTGAAAAATTCCCAATCTCTCATAAAGAGGAACTCCGTCTGGACATCTTGACCACAGAATAATTTATATCGGAATCAAAAGATCCCAGAAAATTCCCTGCTGAAAATCACAGACAGACATCGCAATATAGACTATTAACCCCTATGTTTACCATAATAAATTGCTAACCCTGATTGGACAATAATATATACGTCAGATAATACAACCTACTTTTTATACGTCATATGGTATATTTAAACTCCAACATGGAATAAAAAATTAGGCCATTTTGATTCAACCATCTTGAGTCTTATCTGATCTCATTATATATGTAATTACATATTTCTGATTTGGTATCACTAACAGGTATTTTGTACCTGAGGAAAAAGATTCACGACAATCCCTCCAATGGTCCAGGCACAGTCTGATTGCTCGGAGTTCCAAGACATTGATTAGTAATCTGGACTCTTCCAGTGTTCAGAGCCCCTGAGCAGAATTTTTGCAGAGGACACCTCCCCAGCTGGACAGGCTGGAATCCGTGGTAACCACTGTCCAATAAAAGGGGAGGTAGGATTTGCCCAGCCGAAACACCAGAGAATGAAGCCACTATATCAGGGACCTCGTATGGAACTGTGCAAACAGAACCACCTCAAAAAAAGGTAGATACCATCAGGCCCAGCACCCGCATGCAAGTCCAGAGGGATGACCATCTGCTGGACAGCAGGAGACAAATTGCAGCCTGTAATTTTTGGAATTTGTCCAGAGGAAGGAATACTCTGCCTAAGGCCAAGTCCAGAGTCAGAGCCAGACAGTCCAGTTTTGTGGGCGGAACCAGAGCAGACTTCTTCAAAAATTCAGAATCCAGCCGAACTCCCACAGAGTTCGAATGGTGATTTCCAGGTTTTCGAGCAATAGGAAACTCCGCTCGCAGAAGGAAGTCACCCAAGTCGCCCAGCACCGCGATCCCCCGTTGGCGTAACGATGCTAGCCCAGGGGCTAACATTTTTGTGAAGACCCGAGCAGCAGAGGCGAGACCAAAGGATAATGCCACAAACGGATAATGCTCCTCTCCCATGGCAAAGCGGAGGAAGCGCTGGTGACCAGCACATATTGTAATGTGAAGGTAAGCATCCTTGATGTCGATTGAGGCAAGAAAAATCCCCGATGCAGGGATGCCACCACCATGTGAATGGACTCCATCCTGAACTTCTGCACTCGCAAAAAAGCAATTCAGCGCCTTGAGGTCCAGGATTGGACAGACCTTGTCTTCCTTCCTGGGAATGGTAAATATGTTTGAGTAAAAACCCTAAAACCGTTCCCAAGCCGGAACCTGCACAATCACCCCTTGAAGAAACAGGTCTTGTACCGCCCCAAACAGACCCTGTAAGCGGTCCGGGGACAGTCGCAATTCGGAAGGAAAGAACCTTGCCAGGGGACAAGAGCGAAACTCGATCTTGCAGCCGGACTGAATGTCTTAGTGGACCCACTTGTCTTGTACTAGCGAAGACATCCCCCCACCCCTGATACGGGTGAAGGAGCCTTGTCCGCGGGTCTGGAGAAGCCCACTCTCTGGCTTGCCAGACCAGGTTCGTTTGGATACACCAGGGGAGGCCCTGAAAGGCTTTGAGCCCTTGTCAGTCGACCCTGAGGGAAGAAAAAAAAGACTTACGAGCCGAGAAGGAGACAGCTACTCACTATACCAGGAACCAGACGGGCAACGCTCCAGACTGAACCATTCGTCATCAAAATGGAGGAGCTTTCGGCCAGGAGGAACGCTGCAACTCGGGCCGAAAGTCGGTTGTAAGCGACCTCGCAGGCCAGCCCCGTCCAGCTATGTCGCGGCCGACCTAGCGTGAAGACGAGGTTTGTGTGTGCTTGCTGGCCAGAATGGGGTGACCAATGCATCTAGATTATCCAGCCCATCGCCCAGTCCAGCACTTGATTGTAGAGCTCACAGGAAAAAAACAGGAGAAAATTTCTATCTGAAAATAAAAAATTGCCAGGACCCGAGATCTCAGCAAGGAATTAGGTCCTTACTCCTGACTAGGCAGAAAAAAAAACTGAATACTCCCTCTCCCTGCTATAGGTATACTCCCTGGGACTGCCCATAGGCTTAGCCAGACTTTTTCTGTCTAGTGTCCTACTCCTGTAAGGGGCAGTATAACCCAATGGTTATGAAGATCAGGAGCTGTGTCTGATAAACAAAAGAGAAAAGGTAAATTTATAACAACCTAGCTAAAGGAAAACCATAAGAAGGGGTAAGTCACCTAGACCTGACCTCATGTTAAAGTACAACTGTCAAAAGTAAAAAAAAAAAAAAAAAAAAAGCCTCTAATTCTGGCCTCTCTTTAAAATGCTAGCTGCTTACCTATCATGCTGATGTGTTGACGTCAATGATTTGAGTGACAGACCTAGAACAAATATAGAGATCTGGAATGCCAACACTTTTGTGACACTCGTGTGATGTATGCAAATTACAGGTCTGTGACTCAAAAGTGTAAAGAACCAGAGACTGCCAGACAATTAGTAATTTAATAATGCCAGAAATTGCAGCCTAAATGGTGTCATCTACCTGGCTGTGCTCTGTAAGGGGGCTATGTGAATTTAAGGACATGATGGGCAGAAATACACACACTTTAGCAGAGGTGACATCTCCTTTACATGTATTTCATCTGTATATTTAGCAGTTTGCCTGGAGTTTAGCTTTAAGATAAAAGGATATATAGGTATTGTGCATTTAAATATTCTAGAGCCCCTATGTTAGTAATTATTAAGTGCAGTAAGGGGCTGGCATGTACTATAGAATGAGACTGCAGGCAGGGTCTGTGTCAGCCTGTGTACTTCAAAATAATTCACAATCCCTGAAGCTTTTGATTAGAAAATGATTATAATCTGTAAAGTGGCACAGGACAGGAACCATGGAAACAGTTTTGGGCACTAAGCTGCAATACTCCTCTGGTGCATACATGGACATCAAATGCTTAAGGATAGGACATAGGAGTTGTAACACTATAATCGATTAAAAGACACTTACTTTTTGAAGCCAAAGTGTAACACAAGGCTTATGGAAGATGTGGTGACAAGGAAGTTCTGTTAATATTTCATCTTTGATATACTCACTACAGCATATGGCACAGCATTGCTCTTGACCTACAACTAAAGCAAACAAAAAAGAAAAAAAAAAAAAAAAAGAAGAAAGAAAAGTTAGGGAATGGCATGTTCATGACAGGACTGTCAAACACTTCCCCCTCTCGAAAACAGAGTGGAATGTTTGTGTAGTATACAGAGATAATTTGGAAAAATGGAACTGACAAAAGTGCAGCACAGGCAGAAGATTTCTGGGAAGATCAACAGGTATTTTCTTTTGCACTTCTCAAACCGATATTACAAAACACTACAAATTTTATATTTAACAGCTCAAAAGGGAGCAAATAAACATTTGTTAGGGCTAGCATACACTTTAACAATACATTGCGGTGGCACATTCAATAGATCTCCATTATTTACACCTGCAGCATGTAAATTTAATAGCTTACTTATGTGGTCATCTGTAAGAATAATCTGAGGAAGACAGTCAATGCTTTCTTTGGTAGCTGGAGGGTGAGCCTGTTCCACATCTACAGCCAAGGATTCCAAGTGAGCCAAAGCAGTCTGTTTAAAAGTAAAAAGATTCACAAATTAAGTAAAACAAATACCACTTGATAAAGTGTCACAGTCTACATCCAGTTCCCTCATTAACCCCTTGCCGCAAACTGTACACGTATATGCAGTCTCTTCTGCGATGATGGATTTTAAGTACATGCGTTTGTGCTGGGAGCGCGCTGCACAGCCTGCTTCCAGCACAAAGACTGGGATCTCACCAAGAGCACCAGGTCCCAATCTAACCTTTGGGGACTCGGCGAAGTCTGGCTCCCAATCACCTGGTAGCCCGTGTGTGTTTTTCCCTCTTGACTGGAGAGAAAGATGCACTGAATCGTTTCCTCCTTGCTAGAGGAGAAAAATGTAAAAACAAAGTGTGCGTAGCAAAAAAAAACAAAAAAACAAAAAAAAAAAAACCAAACAAACAATCTAGATCATGGCTTAATCAGGTATATGGTATTGCTGCAATTGCCAGGAGAAAGGGAATTTCAGGTTGTGCTTTGTGGTAATTGCAAATAATATACAGCAAAAATTTAAATAAAATTAAAAAATAATCAAAAACAAAAAAAAACCCCAAACAAACCACAATCAAGAGATATCTTTAAAACCACCAAATTATAGCCCAGTTTGTCCTTAAAAATAAAACTAGGTAAAATTCACCTACATACACTAAGTAGTTGAGATGATATGCAAAGTTTTACTAATACAGGTCAAAGTTGCTAAATTGTTTTCAGGCGTTAGGATTTGTTTTACCCTCTGTCATCAAGGTGTTGTGTAGTTAAGGTCACTTTATAATAGTGTTCATTTAGAATAGCCATGTGTGATGTCACACCAACTTAGTAAAACAGGCAAAAGTAAAAACATTTTTTTTTTTTTTTTTTTAAATCAAGACCACAGAAGACAATCTGTGGGATGTGTGGCTATAAGATACATTATTCAAATATTGTAAAAACACAGAAAAAAACTTGTATGTATGCATGCTTCAATGTGTTCATTGCAAAGCAATATAAAAATAATTAGATATTAATTGATAATCAAGACCAGTAAAGAACAAGGGAAAAAAAAAATTGTTCTCATACCAGAAAAAAAAAACCCGGATTAAGAGTATTAGCATATCCAGTTTATTTATATGTTTAAATACTATGAATAAACCCCAAAGTCTTTCGTGAGAAAGCCCTAGATCACTGGTTCGCAACCTCAGAGAAAAAGGGCCTGCTAAATTCTTTCAAAAGGCTTTCATACCCCAACAGTTAAAAAATAAATACAATGAATAAATTACTGCATATGCCAGCTTATAAAACTACTTTTTAACCTTAAAACCATACCCCAAAAATAGGGGGGGGGTCATCTTATACGCAGAGTATAAAATGGGAAGACTACTTTAAATGGCCCAAAACTAACGTCCCTAATCTCTCAACCTGCTGGATGTGCGGTAATAATGCATGTACCGTAGCGAGGTAAAAAATGTGAGGACTACTGTACTTTACATTGCCCAAAACAAACGTCCCTATTAATCTCTCAACGTGCTGAAGGTGCAGTAATGCTGTATGTACCATAGCTTCTGCTACATACAGTATACCGCGCTGAGCCAATCACGGTGAGCGATGTATTCTATTATTGAATACAAAGCCTGCTCGGATTGGCTGAGTCAGAAAGATTAACATCAGCCCGCCCATCTGAATCCGAGCTGTACCATAGCTTCTGCTACATACAGTATACCGCGCTGAACCAATCACGGTGAGCGATGTATTCTATTATTGAATACAAAGCCTGCTCGGATTGGCTGAGTCAGAAAGATTAACATCAGCCCGCCCATCTGAATCCGAGCAGGATTTGTATTCAATAATAGAATACATCGCTCACCATGGTATACTGTATGTAGCTGAAGCTACTGTATGTACAGTATTAGCGCACATCCAGTGCGTTGAGAGATTAATAGACACGTTCATTTTGGGCCATGTAAAGTATGGTAGTCCGTACATTTTTTACTCCGCTACGGTACATACATTATTAAACGCACATCCAGCGGATTTAGAGATTATTAGTGACATTAGTTTTGGGCCATATAAAGTAGTCCTCACATTTTATACTCCGCTACAGTACATTATTTTTTGGGCTGCCTCAGAAGGTGAATAGTCTTATACAGTGAGGATAGCCCACAACCTATGTTTTAACTTAAAAATGAGGGGGTTGTCTTATACGCCGGCAAATACGCTAATTATGCTCTGACTTAGACTAACAATTCTGTCACTGGTCAGTTGCTGAAAGAGGGTCAGCCATCCACCACACAGGTAATAGAGATACACAATGGATTCCCTTCACACACCGACCTCCACACTGCACCACCTACCTGCAACACACAAGCTCCTTTCAGCACCTCCTCCGCAGATTCCCACACTTTTTAAGCTCCCCATGAGATTGTATCCCCATCTTAGACAGTGACCCTTTGGCAGGACACTCTCTGGCCTGCTGACAATGTACTGCAGCTTCATAAATGTTACACACACAAGCCAGCCTGAGAAATGCTGGGCACAGTGCAAACACACACTCTAATCACAGAGATATCGGTTAACCACTGCAGAAATTGAAAGTCAGTTCAGAGAGTATTCCATGCAACTCCCTGGGCCAGGTATTGCGATTTCAAATAGCAGCCTGGTTTGTTATGACTTCCATCAGGTGACACGGTCAGCTGTAATGCCCATTTAAAGGAGCAGCACAGCCAAAGCTTGTTTGGCTGTGGCTTCTCCTGTAGCTCCGCTGTCGGCTGACGTCACAGAGCCAGTTCAGGCTCGGGAAAGATCGCAACCATATGCTTGGGATCGGCCCACATGCTTGGACCAGCACAGCCTTTTAATGTGCCGCCTTCTCCACAGCCCAGCGCACCAGTTCTCTGCACTGGGAGCTCTGAGAACCCAACCATTGGCGGTGTTTGATCACTCAGTTCTCAGCCATAGAGCCGGCAGGGGCCAATGCTGCACCCTCCTAGGCAAATAGGATTCTTAAAAAAAGAAAATTGCTATAATTCTTTTTTAAATATGCTTAGCGCAAACAGGGGTATTATGTGACTTCATAAAATAGAAAAGGCTATGCACGTGCAACCATCTTGCAATCAGATTTTTTTCAGATCAAGACAGCCAAACTAAAAAAAAAAAAAAAATATTTTTTTTTTTTTTTTTTACTGACTGCTGTGATTTACTCAAACATTCCTTTTGTTTACATAATATCTAGAGTCCAAGCTACTGAAATATTCATACAAATTTTCAGAGCCATGTCATAATATCTATGCATTTTCCATTCAATTTGTAAGTATTGGATTACATAAAAAAAAAAAAACCAAACAAAAAAACTACCTCCATTGCCTGTGCAAGACGCTCTTCAAGAGCCATATATGTAAGAAGGTGAGGATCCATGAAGGACATAGCTTGTGCTACACCAATACCTTCACCAAAGTCATCCAGCAATCTGTTTAAGGAAAAAAAAAAAAAAAAAAAAGGTTAAGTTTCATATCTTGGAGTACAGTACAGGAAGACCCTGGGTTATAGGCTCATACCTTACGGCGGCTGGACACTGGCAAGCTTTTGAGAAAGCTATAACCCTACCCCACTCTGAGGTCTCAGCATTGCAGCAAGCAAATGCAGAGTAACTTTGCCAAGCCTATAAGCTGTGGCCGATTGCCGCTACAGTATTCAGTCTTATGACGATGGATACACCCCCGATGACATTTACATCACATGGGGTGTAGCAGGAAGGACTGAATGAAGCTGTAATTTTGTGTTATTTTACTGCAGTGCTGCAGGGA
Source organism: Pelophylax lessonae (assembly GCF_965119305.1). NCBI lineage: Eukaryota > Metazoa > Chordata > Amphibia > Anura > Ranidae > Pelophylax > Pelophylax lessonae. Next base: position 175,941,856 of record NC_138768.1, read on the forward strand.
GCAGATATTACATACAGGTCACACTTCATTGGACTAACGGGAGTGTACACTACTACTTAAATGATTAGAGCTGCATTCATGTGTCTTATCTTATATCTGCCTGGAGGTCAGCTTTATAAAGACGCTCATGTATGGAGAGACTGAAAATATCAATATATTACTTTTTAAAGTCCTGGGGCTCTGGGCATACTTTTTTTTTTATTCCCCCCTGACAAGGACAGTATTAGATGTACCTCAAATGGTGCATGTTTGTTGATATGGTACACATACTAAACAGGAACAATCCTAGACTGAAAAGAAGACCTACTAAACAGCAAGTATACAGCATTTTCCTTCTGTATGCCAGCTGTGCAGGTTTTTACAGTTACTAGATAGCTGACATTAGCAAGATAGCTCGAGGAATTGAATCATATTAAGCAGGCTGTGGAATTGATAATATAATTTTGGTATTTTAACGCTCACTGTGCTGCTACTGTGGCAGCACTGGGTCCAGCGATGTAGACCTACGTCGCTGGACTCCTAGCTGTCTCGGAGGCTCGCTCCCGCTGTGTTTAGACACAGCGGGAGTGGGGCCGGAGGAGGAGAGACGGCGATCACCGTCTATCTTCCCCAGTCGTCTGGGAAAGTGTGAGAAAATCTTCTCTGTGACAGACAGGGAGAGATCACAGGATTCAGCATAGCTGAACCTGCGATCTCTGTCTCTGTCACAGAACCCCCTCCCCCCACACAGGTCAGTAAGCATGAGGCATACATTTAACCCCTTGATCACCAACAGTGTTAACCCCTTTCCTGCCAGTGTCATTATTACAGTAACAGTGCATATTTTTAGCACAGATTACTGTAGCAATGTCACTGGTCCCTCCAAAAGTGTCAAAAATGTCAGTTAGGGGTCTGATCTGTCCGCCGCAATGTCACAGTCCAGCCAAAAAATTGCAGATCGCCGCCATTACTAGTAAAAAAAAAAGACAAATTTTTCCCATAGTTAGTTAACGCGATAACCTTTGCGCAAACCAAATCAAAATACGCTTATTGCGATTTTTTTTTACCAAAAATATGTAGCAGAAAACAAATTGGCCTAAAATGTTAAAAAATTTTGGGTTGATTTTTAAAAATTTTTTGGGAATGTTATATAGCAGAATGTGAAAAATAGTTTTTTTTTTTTCAAAATTAAAGAAAAAAAAAAAAAGAAGAAATCGCACAGGTGATCAAATACCACCAAAAGAAAGCTCGATTTGTGGGGGGGAAAGAAGGACGCAAATTTAATTTGGGTACAGCGTCGCGAGACCGCGCAATTGTCCACTAAAAGTAACGCAGTGCCGAATCGCAAAACATGGCCTGGTCAGGAAGGGGGTAAATTCTTCCAGTCTTAAAATGGATAAAAATACGCTCATTGAGAATTTATTTGTCAAAGACATGTAGCTAAATACATTTTGGCCTAAATATATGACAAAAATTGATTATATTGGATATTTTTTAACTGTCAAAGTAGAAAATGTCAATTTTTCGCAAAATTTTTTGCTCTTTTTTTTTATAAATAGCGCAAATAATAAAAAGCGCAGAGGTGATAAAATACCACCAAAATAAAGCTCTGTTTGTGGAAAAAAATCTTCCGGCGCTAAAGTGGTTAAGTGCTGATCCACTTACTTACTAGTTTGAGCCATTGCTGCTGTTGTGGATGAGTCCACTGCATTGGCAACTATACATTTATTGATGAGGCTCTTTGACTTTGATTTATGACTGTGGAAAACAGAAAGGGGTTAAGAATATAGCCATGTGGATGAATTTAAGATTTAGGAGATAGGAGACTGACCAATAACAGAAGGATCTTAGTTAAACCACTTCCGGACCGCCCACCGTCTATTTAAGTCGGTACTTGGACGTTGAATACTGGGGTTATGGCAGCAGATAACTGCCATAACCCTGGTATTTTCTGAAACAGCAGGCGGTCCTCTTTCACATAAGAGTGGTCCCAGCGGCGGATTCGCCGTGGGATCACCCTTACGTGTGGCTGGAGAGATGCCCACCCGCACCCACCGGCAGCGGGGAAAACGACCCAGTCCGCGCTCCTCACAGGCAGAAAGTCGAGTGAGGGCAAGATGGCCCCCACTCGTCACATATGGTCTTGGAGGAGCGGAGCGACATCAAACATCGTCTCCTAGCAACACAGTTAAAGAGCCAATTTTTTTTCCATCATTAAAAAAAAAAAAAATATGGTCATTGTAATAGGAATAAAAATGATCAAAATGTATTTATTTAAACTGTAAAAATAAAAATAGATAAGATAGGAAGAAAAAAAAGAAATTAAAGTGCCCTGTCCCTGTTAGCTCGTGTGCGAACACATACGCAAGTCCCACCCACATATGTAAACGGTGTTCAAACCACACGTGAGGTATTGCCACGATCGTTCGAGCGTGAGCAATAATTTGAGCCCTAGATCTCCTCTAACTCTAAGGTGGTAACCTGTGGAATGTTTTAAAATGTTGCCTATGGGGATTTTTAAGTACCAATGTTTGTCGCCATACCATGAGCGTGTGCAATTTTGAAGCATGACATGTTGGGTATCTATTTACTTGGCGTAACATTATCTTTCACATTATAGTAAAAAATTGGGCTAACTTTACTGTTTTCGTATTTAATTCAAAAAAACTAATTTTTGTAAAATCCCTTTCTCTGAGTCCGACAGTCGCCGCCCACTCATACAGTCTTCACCAATGGGGTATTGACTTCCTCTCCACAGGAGTAGCTAGGCATAAGACTTGTTAAAAAACAAAGCATTTACATAGACACACCCATGGGGGCTGTCCCACTGGTTCAATACCCCCCTGCAATTAGCAATCCCAATTCAGTTTGGTAGCAAGCAGTTAAGTGTATAAGAACCCCAAAAGAGGGGTGGGGGCGGCGACTGTCGGAGGACTCAGAGAAAGGAATTTTACGGTAAGATTTTACAAAAATTCAGTTTTCTCTTACGTCCTTCGACAGTCGCCGCCCACTCATACAGTCTTCACCAATGGGGATGTCCCAAAGCAGTGTAGACATGAGGGGTGGGAAACGAAACCGTCAGAAAGGCAGAAACGCAGTACCCACATCAGAGAAAGGAACCTTACATGAACAGCAAGGCAACCTGCTGGGTAACAAAAAAGCTCAACAGGAGCAACAACCCAGGAAAGCAAATAACCAATAACAGCCAGGGACCTGCAACAAAACCAGGGTCCCCTACGGTACTGCCGCACAGAGAACTTTGCGGCCAAAGGAGGCATCAGCTGATGCCAGAACATCAATTTTGTAGAATTTGGAAAAGGTGTGCACTGATGACCAAGTCGCAGCCTTGCACACCTGGGCCACCAAGGCCTGATGCCAGAAGGCCCAGGACGCACACACCAATCTGGTAGAGTGCGCCTTGACAGGGAAGGGCGGAACTCGTTCCTTCAACGAATAGGCCTGTACAATTGTCTGTCTGATCCATTTTGAAATGGTTGCCGCAGATGCAGCCATACCCTTCCGAGGTCCCACAGGAAGGACAAAAAGAGAGAATCCGATTTCCGAAAGGATTCGGTCGACAGGTAAACCCTGATCGCCCTGACAACGTCCAAGGAATGCAAAGCAACCTCCTTAGGATGCTGAGGATTCGCACAGAGCGAAGGTAAGACAATGTCCTCGTTAAGGTGAAAATCGGAAAAAATCGGAAACCACCTTTGGAAGAAAGGACGGGTTAGGTCGCAAGACCACCTTATCCCTATGAACCACCAGGTAAGGGGAGCGGCAAGACAAAGTCACCAACTCCGACACAAAGTGATCGCAACCAGAAAGGCAACCTTTTTCGACAGCAGAGGCAACGAGATTTCCCTGATGTTTTCAAACGGGGAATGTTGCAACACGGACAGAACCAAGTTAAAGTCCCATGGAGGTAAGGGCTCCCTTCTAGGAGGGGACAAGTGACGCACACCTTGAATGAAGGTGCGAATCAAAAAGAGTTAAGACGCCACCGGGCGCTGAAAAAGAACAGCCAGTGCAGATACCTGGCCCTTAATCGTGGCCAACGCAAGGCGCTGGTCCACACCAGACTGAAGGATAGCCAACACTCTCGCCACAGAGTATGAACGAGGAGACAAGCCCCTGGACTCACACCAGGCAAAATAAGCTTTCCATGTACGGTAAACGGCCGGAAGGATTTTCCTTCCAACACCAAAGCTGGGGACTGAAGCCACCACAAGAGATCCATTCTGGTTTGGCGACTCAGAGACACTCTCAGGTCCAAGGACTGAGGTAGTCTGTCCCACCTGGCCAGGATCTCCGTTTGGAGAGATTGCGTGTGAAACTGTGCAAATGGTATTGCCTCGAAGACCGACACCATCAACCCCAGGGACCGCACACAGGTCCTGAGTGACGAGGATTCGTTGTCCCTGAGGGACCTGACCTCGGACTGCAGGGTGCGGAGCTTGTCCTCTGGCAAGAACACCTTTGCTTGAGCAGAGTCCAGAACCATTCCCAAATATGGGAGACGAACCGAAGGAGACAAGGTCGACTTCTGAACGTTGATGGTCCATCCGAACTCCTGGAGCGTCGATCGTAGTGGACAGATCGCGCAGCAGGCTCTGACTGGCACTCGATCTTACCAGGAGATCATCCAGATATCCAAAGACCGCATTGCCCTGTGCCCGCAACAGGCACCAACACTTTGGTAAAGACCCTTGGAGCCGAAAGGTAACACCACAAACTAATAATGTTCCTTCGTGATAGCGAATCGGAGGTACCTCTGATGTCCCTCGAAAATGAGGATGTGTAGATACGCATCCTTTAGATCGATAGAGGCCAGGACTCAGTGAGGCCACCACCGAGCGGAGTGATTCCATGCGGAAACTTCCGAACGCGCACAAAGCCGTTCAGAGCTTTTAAGTCCAGAATTGGATGCACCTTGCCCTCCTTTCTGGGCACAGTGAACAGATTTGAGTAGAACCCCCAAAATCTGTCCCGATGAGGCACCGGAACGAATACCCCCTGGGCGAGAAGATCCTGCACCGCTTGATGCAAGTCCTGTAACCACCCTGGGGTCAAATGAAGATGAGGGAAAGAATCTGTCCGATCGAAAGAAATTCGTCGAACTTGTATCCTGATCGAATGATTTCCTGAACCCACCTGTCCGGAATTCGGAGCAGCCAAGGTTGGAGGAAACCACGCAAACGCGAGGGCGCCCCTTCAGGCAAAGGCAGACTGAGCCGCCGTTCCGGCGTGACCGGATTTTGGTTTGCCTGCCCAGGGCTTTCTATGGCCACTTTGGCCCTTGAAAGGTTTCCCCTTGTTCTGTGTCTTGAAGGCACGAAAGGACCCCTGATTTGGTTTAAAGGAAGGGCCCCGCTTAGCGTGGAAAAAATTTCCCTTAGGGTTCTGGGGCAACAGAGTGCTCTTGCCCCCAGTGACCCCTTTCACCAATTCATCCAGGGATTCCCCAAAAAGGCGAGACCCCACATAGGGGATGTCAGCCACCGTTTTCCTTGAAGTCTGGTCAGCCGACCAACTTTTCAACCATATCAGGCGACGGTTTAGCACCGCGATACTAGACAGGCGCGCAGCTAATGGGGCCTCATTCAAGGCCGCATCGCACAAATACATGACCCCCCTGATGAATCTGGTCCACCATCGGCAGGGTAGCAGGGGGAGCAGAATCAGCCATGAGAGTGCGTCCAAGCATCTTCGTCCAATCCGCCACAGCCTGAGCTGCCATGAGAGAGGCGAAGATAGGTTTCAGCATGGAACTGGCCACCAAGTAAGCATGGCGGGCAAGTGATTCCATCCTCCTATCCGTAGGATCCCTAAATACCGGGTGATCTTCGGTGGGAACCAGAGTAGCCTTGTGCAATCTGGCCACAGTGTGATCCACTTGAGGAGCCACACACCAGCGCGAATCCGTAGGAGACGCGAAAGGGTAAAGAAGTTGAAACCTCTTTGGCACCACAAAAGTGCGTTTTAAACCGCGCCAGTGCTCATTCACTGTAGCATGGAACTCAGCGGGGCAGGGGAAGACCTGCACCGCCTTGCGGGTCCTTTGTGTACCAAAAGAGGACACAATGCCCGGAGGATTGGGCTCATCCTCTAAATGGAGTGTTTCTTTAATGGCAGAAATCAGGGCATCCATAGCTGCGCGTTCCTCGGGCATCCCAGGGAACACCCCCATGGGTGTATCTATGTAAATGCTTTGTTTTTTAACAAGTCTTATGCCTAGCTACTCCTGTGGAGAGGAAGTCAATACCCCATTGGTGAAGACTGTACGAGTGGGCGGCGACTGTCGGAGGAAGCAAGAGAAAAAGGGAATTTTTTCCAAAACAATTGTGTTTGGCAGATCGCTGCGCAAATACGGTGTGATAAAAAAATATTGCAACGATCGCCATTTTATTCTCTAGGGTCTCTGCTAAATATATAATGTTTGGGGGTTCTAAGTAGTTTTCTAGCAAAAAAAAACCAACTGATTTTAACTTGTAAACAACAAGTGTCAGAAACGGGCACGGTCCTTAAGTGGTTAACCCATATCTGAACACATCTGCTGACACAGAGAAATATGGTATAGGCTGGCAGCTTTTCATCCACTAATTTGATCAACACTGTTACATACTTTTTGAATATGCAATATTTTTACCAAGTGAATTGGAATAGATTGGATACATGTTTCGTCATTGATTACACAAAAAGCTTGGTTATTCTAAGCAGAGTCTGTCCAAAGATGCAATATTTAAAATGTATATCATTTCTCTAAGGGTATTGAATTAGGTCTGCACAGTATACAGTTACAGGCATAGCCGACTTCTAGTACATGGAAGTAGGGATACATATGGTATGGGCATTCTTTTGAGTACAGGTTTTAGAATTTACACACACAAACACACATTAATGCAACTAGGTATTTACAAATCCTATGCAACTTTATACACGAAGAAGCTCAAGAGCTACAGACATTTTGATCTAGCAAATTTATTAATTACAATATTGCCAATACTGGGACATTTTGCTAGTTTTTATTGTCGATTGTTGTTGGGGGGGGGGGGGGGGGGGAATACCTTTTACAGTTCTCCGGGCAGTGGTGTATTTAGGTTTTGTGCTGCCCTAGGCCTGACTAAACTTGTGCACCCCCTAATTTAAATATGACCCACCCCTTCCTGTAAAAGTCAAATCTCTTCCCGTTTCTGACCCGTTCTGTCATCTGTAAACCACAGACCACAACCGCAGTGTATCAGTGCCAATCAGTGTAGCCTCATCAGTTCCCATTAGTTCAGCCTCATCAGTGCCGCCTAATTACTGCCCATCAGTGCAGCATATCAGTGTAGCCTCATCAGTGGCCATCAGTACAGCCCCATCAGTGGCCACCAGTGCAGCCTATCAGTGCCCATTAGTGCAACCTGCTTGCTGCCACTGATTGTAATTATAGGAATATTTCACTTATTTGTATAATGACTAGGACATCCATAGTCATTATACAAATAAATGAAATAATCAGTGGCCGAAAACACAAGTCCAATTATCTTATAAGATTGGAGTAATCTTACTAATCCAGTGACATATTGCGATAGCACATATGAGGTGAGCAGGTCCAAAATATTATTGCCATCATATACAATTAAAAGTCCTAATTGTATATGATGCAATTAAATTTGCTCGCTCAAGGACAAGGATGTTTAAAGAAATGAAATTATATTATTGACATGATGCCTGCCATACCTGGGGGCGGAGGAGGGTAGGCGGAGCATTAGGCTGCAGTGGCACACTTATTAGCATTGGGGGCCGTCGGGCTAGTTGTATTATGTGTGGTTGGCGGCCTGTGGTCTGTCCAAATGTCCTCACCCGCCGGTATTATCATACTGGCAGGTAGCAGTGTGAGTGCTTTATGGGGGTGCCAGACATATTTGCCTCCTGGACCCTGCCCTCCAGCCCAATTCGCTCCATAAGACTGGCACTATACTAAAAGTGTAGCCCAAGCCAACGGAGACCCTTTTCGTGCGGGAGCCAGGAGGAAGCTTTTTTTTTTTTTTTTTTTTTTTGTGGGGTGCAGCTTTTTTGCTGCCCCCCTGCAAAGTGCCGCCCTAGACCTGGGCCTTCTTGGCCTAGGCCAAGATACAGCACTGTCTCAGGGACTGCACTTCAATTTACACTTTGTGAGGCCGGAAAACCAAAAACCGTTCTTTCTTAAATCTTAGTTATGAGATCAGCAGCAGGACAGCAGCTAATAAACTGAAATACGTCTGCCCTTATATTTTACAGAGCAGATGCAGTAACTGTGGGGGTGTTCGAGTTGCTTAGCAAAGTGTGCCACAGCTAATTTGGTATGCCTATAGATTTAACAAACTTCTTGCCTCCGCCATCTATAACTTATACATCAGTCTGTAATAAAACTACATGAAGGTTAGGTTAGACAGATTCAGAAGCCTATAATGAATATAATAATATTATTATTATTATTATTATTATTATTAAGTAGGAAAATAGTAAAGCTTTACCTCCATTCAACTTCCAAATCTTCACTCATACTTGAATCATCTTCTAAATTATTATTGCCATCTAAAATAAAAAATCCTGGTGGTAAATAATTGTTTCCAATTTCATTTTCTTCATCTGTGCTGCTCTCGATGTCCTCGTGATAGTGTAACCAAGGAATTTCACCATCTTCTAAAGAGGTTTGTTCCCTATGGCAAGAAAAAAAAAAAAAAAAAAAGTGTATTGCACAATGACAAGAATTGTAACATTACTGGATGTATCCATATGAAAAAAATACTGTATTTGTGTACGTAAAGTAAAAAGAACAACTTAATCTAGACAAACACACCAATTTTAAGCATCATTCACACTTGCCATTAAGGCTGTCATTGGATTCCTGCAGTTGGAACCACAGATGGCTGCGAACAGCTGCGACTTGGAAGCCCGTACAAAGCAATGAAAGGCAGACAGGAGTGGCAACTGTACATGCACATCCAGCGGTTGGTTACCTGTGGTTAGGAATTAAACAGTCTTAAGTATCTCTGTGTCCAGGGCGATCATCTGTCCCTAACTGTAGGGGACAGCCAAAGTGCAGATCGATGTGAACAGCTGCAGCGCCAGTCAGCCTATAATTGCTTGGTAAACACCATCCTGACCGAAACTATTCGCAACCAGTGATTCCAGCAGCAGGAATTTTCTGCCAACCCAATATGTAACTCTTAATCGGAAAAAAATAAATACTAGAAACATGAATTTTAATAGACCGTAAATATGAACAGGATTATAAAACCTTTGGGTTATACTGCACCCTACAGAAGTAGGACACTAGGCAGAATAAAAGTCTGGCAATACCTATGGGCAGTCCCAGGGGGTAAACTCCCTCTCTCTGTATAGGTACTTTGTTTTGTTACAAGCAGTGTCAGAAGAATTACAACTACAGAGGGGTGGGTACATCAGAGAAATGGATTTTACGGTAAGTCAAAAATCCCATTTTCCCTTTTGTTCATTGACGGACACAGCGCCCGATCTTCTTAACCATTGGGACTTCCCAAAGCAGGTAAACATGAACAGCGAAAAAGAAATTCCCAAGGCTAACTATAGCCAACCAGGTAAACAGGCGCTCAACCAAAACAACTGGACCTCACCTAAGAAAAAAAAAACAAAAAAAAACAAAAAAAAAAAAAAACACACCACACAATACACCTTTAAAGAGAAAAAGGTCCTCAAAACCGCAGCCTGCAAAATCTTGCGGCCAAAGAAAGCATCCACAGATGCAAACACATCCACATTATAGAAATTTGTGAAAGTGTGCACGGAAGACCAGGTGGCCGCCTTGCAAACTGACACCTGATGACGGAAGGCCCAGGAGTCACTGAGCGCCCGAGTAGAGTGTGCCTTGACAGGTAAAGTAGGACCCTGACCCTTGGAATAGGCCTGAATCACCGTTCATCTGATCCATATGGAAATGGTCGCAGAGGAAGCGAAAAAACCTTTCCGAGGCCCATTCGTAAGCACAAAATAGTCTGACTTCCTAAAAGACTCTGTACCTGCCAGGTACACCCTAATCGCCCGGACCACATTCAAGGCATGCAAAGCAATTTCCTTCAGATGTTTTGGCCCGGAGCACAGGGAAGGCAATGCAATGTCTTCATTCAAACGAAAATCAGGGACAACCTTTGGAAGGAACAATGGATAGGGACGAAGAACCAAGTAAGGTGAACAACAGGATAACGCTGCCAATTCCAACACCCTGCGCGCAGAAGTTATAGCCACCAAAAAGGCCACCTTCTGGGACAGCATAAGCAGGGGAATCTCCTGAAGAGTCTCAAAAGTAGGCTTCTGAAGGAAAATTGAGGTCCTAAGGTGGCAACTGAGACTGCACTGGAGGGGCCAAGTGCCTAACTCCCTGAAGAAAAGTACGCACCAGGGAGTGTGTGGCCAAGGGCTGTTGAAAGGCCGCTAAGGCAGACATGTCGGGATTATTGGGGTGATTGATTAATTAAATAGGTAAAAAAAAAATGGGATTTAAAAAGCCATGTATATTCCATATTATGCATATACGATTCTTAATGGTGCAGTTTCCATCTTGTTTTTAAGGTGAAGGAGAGTTCATATGTACTTGTTAAACAAAATGTCTCTTACAAGTTTACAAGAGAGGATAGAGTTTCAACAGAGGTCTTTGTATTTCTTTTAAGATTGTAAATAAGATTTACGTAGACACCTCTTTAGATAAGACATAATGGTAGTGCCACTCTGTCTGTAAATTATTTAACAATGGACAATACCCCAGTGTACTCTAGCAGACATTTAAAGATGAACTATATAAGTTTTTATAGATACATTATTATATGTGAGAAGATATTAACCATAATTATGTCATTATATTATGTAAGGCATATACATATATTTTTGGGAATGTTATATCCCATTTTGGGTTTATATTCTTACAGTAGTAATCTTACTTAGAATACATTATTATTAAGTGTAAGAACATATGCATCTCGTCACTAATTACCTCATTTTAGAGAAGTTTGTGTTTAAGTGTTCAAGGTGTTGTAAATTCTACAAACCAGACGAGATGTCTGACAGCCTATGGCATGATCAAATAAGTAATGGCTTTTCACTAGCCAACAGGTCAATAAGGTCACTTTTAATAGTAGGCCATTGTATGTTGTGACGTATGTTAAAACAAAATTTAATGAACAATGTGATACTGCCCTCTATAGACGAAATACCAAATGCAGTTTTGGGATATTTTAGAGATATTCCCATATAGAAATATTATATTGTATTAAAAATATAATTATTGAAATGGCATTACTTGCCAAGGTGAATGATGGAGATACAGATGGACATTTATGTATGTACTGGGAGTATGGACAAAGTTGTATGTTGTGCTTTTATGATTACTCTTAAATACAGAGAAATCATCCTTTAATTTTATTATCAAACATGGGTTAATTATCAGGAGAGGTGTGTCTATGATCTCACCAGTTAAGGTATAGAATATCCCGACCAATGGGGATAAGGTTTCATCCCTCTGGGTTTAACTTATGGTAATTTTTATAGCCCTTTGTTCATACCATATAAAAGAACAGCCCAGATATGAGAGAGGACACACATTACATTACACTACTGACAACACACCTTACACTTACATCACACACGCTACTACGTCCATCTATAGACTCATCCAGACATACTCCATCATTCATCTGAAACTTTGAGGGACGCCAAAACGAAACTCCTCCCTCACTCACCACCATCTTAAGAAAGGCACCCATCTTAGGACTCTGGTAATGACCATTTGAAGCTAGCGGCCATCTTAAGTGTGGTAAATATGCCTTGCTGTATTTGATTTTATTCAATATTGTTTATTCCTTCCTTATATGTTTTATATTGCATATTTAAGGGTAATAAGATTACAATCCCAGCCGTATAAACCATGGTAGATTTTTCTCTAAAAAGCTGATTTTTGTTTTTATACATTTTTATTAATATCAGATTCAGTGCATTATTTGCAATTTTAAGTCTTCCGTTTTGCATGGCTTATTCTCACTCATCTGCAGTGAAGTGACTTTCGGCTATGCATTGCGCAGACAATTGTGGTCTGTTCATATGGTCTGTTTATATGGTTTATACTATACCTGGAAAAATGGTAATCTTGCTTTCGTTTGACTTTCACTTTAGTTCAATAATGAAAGTGAAACTGAAACAAACATCACATTGCATTGATTGTTTGAAGTTAGTATTTTATGTAAGAGTTATCTTTTTGTGTCACTTCCTGTTTGATCATATATTGTGATTACATGTCTTGAGAATAAATATTTTATATATATTCCATACTGTAGACTGTACTCACTAAGATCGGTATATGCTTTTAAAAAGAAATGAATCAATTAAAAAGAATTCACAACATATTGATTTGTGGCAATAGGTGAAGATTCTCCTTTCACATAGTTCTTTGCTTATTAACCATAAATAGACACTGTTATATTCAGAGCAGTATAAATTTCTGACATAATAAAGTACGAGCGCGATATTTATTATTAAATATTCTTACAGACACCTGACTCTTGATCGTACTCAAGGCCAGTTGAAGAAAGGCCAAGATCCGAGCCACCAAGAAAGAGCGAGGATGAACCCCAAGGAGATTCAAACCATGCAATGAACGTCTTCCACATACGATGGTAGATCTTCTTAGAAGTAGATTTCCTAGCTTTTAACGACTCTGGAATCTTCGACGCAGACAAATCCCTATCCATCAGCACCTGCCGTTCAAAGCCAGCAACTGTAAAGCAGGATGGAAGATTGGTCCATGGGACAGCAGATCCTGCTTGAGACAGCAGATCCTCCTTGAGAGGAAGCCTCTAAGGAACATCAGCAACCAGCTGCACCAGATCGGTGTACCAAGCCTGGCGAGGCCTGTCCGGAGCCACCAAGATGACCAAAATCCCTTCTGCCTCGATCCTGAGTAGAAGTCTTCACAGGAGCTTGAGAGGAAGGAAGGCGTAAATCAGACGATACTTTCCCCACTGGGCCACCAGCACGTCTGCGGCTTCCGCCAGAGGATCCCGTGACCGAGCCACAAGCCCCTTCACCTTTCTGTTGAGCCGAGACATCAACAGATCCACCTGAGGGACGTCCCACTGGAGAGACAGCTGATGAAACACCTCCGGATGAAGGGACCACTCCCCTTGGTCTAATGCCTGCCGACAGATCAGCCTGCCAGTTTTCCAACCCAGGAATGTGTACATGGCGGAGGACTGGAAGGACCTGTTCTGCCCACCTTAGAATGACCACTACCTCCAGAGCCGCCAGGACACTTCTTGTGCCCCCGGTGATTGACATAAGCCATGGCCTTGGCATTGTCTGATTGAATGCGCACTGGACATCCCAGAAGATGATCCGTCCAATGGTCCAGACAGTCTGATTGCTAGGAGTTCCAAGACATTCCAAGACATTAAATCGGTAGTCTTGACTCCTCCAGAGTACCTGAGCAGAATTTCTGCCGAGTACGCCTCCCCAGCCGGACAGGCTGGCATCCTTGGTGACCACTGTCCAATAATAGGGTAAGAAGGATTTGCCCAGCATATTAGGGAGTCCTTTGATCCCTGGCTCAGCCGGATCCGATTGTCCAGAGACTGCAGAGTCTTGTCCCATATGACCCGAATCTCCCTTTACAGGGACCTCGTATAGAACTGTGCAAACGGAACCGCCCCGAAGTTAGACACCATCAGGCACAGCACCCGCATGCAAGTCCAGGGGGATGACCAACTGCTGGACAGCAGGAGATGAATTGCAGCCTGCAATTTCTGGAGTTTGTGGGCGGAACTAGAGCAGACTTCTGAAAATTCAGAATCCATCCGAACTCCCTCAGAGTTCGTATGGTGATTTCCAGATTTTCCACCAGAGAAGTAGGAGACTCCGCTCACAGAAGGAGGTCGTCCCAATTAGCCCAGTACTGCGATCCCCTGTTGGTGTAACAATGCTAACACCAGGGCTAACCCTTTTGTGAAGACCCTAGGAGCAGAGGTGAGACCAAAGGGTAATGCCACAAACTGATCATGCTCCTCTCCCACGGCAAAGCAGAGGAAGCGCTGGTGACCGGCACATATTGGAATGTGAAGGTAAGCATCCTTGATGTCGATAGAGGCAAGAAAAATCCCCCTGATGCAGGGATGCTACCACCGTTCAAATGGACTCCATCCTGAACTTCTGCACCCACATAAAGCAGTTCAGCACTTTGAGGTCCAGGATTGGATGCACCTTGCCTTCCTTCCTGGGAAAGAAAAAAAATATAGCAGTGCACTTCTGGTGCCTACAGCCTCATAGCTGTACATCTGCAAGGTAAATCTAAGGCATTGTACTTGTGACTGTTCGTTGCATGAGTTTTTTGTAATGCCACTACTGTACCAATGACTGTTCTTACTAGTTGGAGAAAAAAATGCAGTGCATGCATCTCCCTGTTTCTGCTTCATTCCACCATTCTGTGTTTATTACATTTGATAGTGACCAGATAAATACAAATCTGTAACTTCATATACAAATACATACACACACATTTTACAACTGATAAAATGGTACACACACACACACACACACTTTTCAAATCTGCTCAAGGTGAAATCAATTCAGCATAATTAATCTTTTCATACAGCTGAAGACTTCCAGGCCCTTATTAACTTCCTCACATCCGCGCTACAGCCTATATACGGCTGCAGCGCGGACTTGAATTTTCGGGAGGCCGTTTTTAAACGGCCTCCCAGAAAGACTCTCCCCGCGCGCTCCCGCAAGCGCGCATCGGGGAGAATCTGTGTCGGCCGTGTCCCTTGGATCACCCAATCACAGCGGCCATTCACCACGTGATCAAGCCGTCCAATGAGAGATGATCTCATATGTAAACATATGAGATCATCTCTCATCGCCGGCGCTCCTTCCTCACACAGAGCCTGCGTGTGAGGAAGGAGGGGGAGCCGTCAGCCGCCGGGGACACACAGCAGTGTAATCAGGGCACTGATCACCAGTGCCCTGATTACTAAAGGTAAAAAAACATACACACATTGCCCCCCATCAGTGCCCGCCTCAGTGCCCCCCATCAATGCCCACAATCAGTGCCCATAGTGCTGCCAGTCAGTGCCTGCTCATCTAGGCACTGATGAGCACTGACTGGCAGCACTATGGGCACTTTTTTTTTTCCAAACTTTTCTGTCTTTATTCTTTTTTTTTGTAAAAAATAAACCCAGAGATGATTACATACCACCAAAAGAAAGCTCTATTTGTGTGAAAAAAATGATAAAAATTTCATATGGGTACAGTGTAGCATGACCGCGCAATTGTCAGTCAAAGTGTGATAGCACTGAAAGCTGAAAATTGGCCTGGATGGGAAGGGTGTTTAAGTGCACAGTAGGCAAGTGGTTAAAGTCCAACTCCAGACAATGCTAGTTTTAAGTTTTATTTTAAATTTTCAACCACTTAAGCTATGCTGAGCATTTCTGATATTTGCGATAGGAAGCCGCGCACTTCTGGCTTCCTGCTGCGTACGATTGGCACGAATAGTGATTTTATACCTCCACCCCCTTTCTCTGTTGTGCCATTCACAAAGCACACATATGATATTGGGGCATCAATGCACAACAGAGGGAAGAGGTGGAGACACAACACTGGAAGCGGTAAAAAAATATATAAAACGTACTGCTCACAACCAGGTATACAATTTTGTACATCTGGCAGCAATGCCCGCTCACCTACAAACTATGGTCTAGAGTATATCTGCTTATTGCTGTAAATCTTCAACCTTTAGTTAAAGTATCTCTTCTTAATATGAAAAGAAAAAAAAAAAAAAGAAAAAGCACACTACACACAAAAAACAGCTACTTTGAGGCAAATCTAAACTTTTGATTTCAATTCCATGAAGCAAAGCATCCCTAAAGCATGGACATCTCTCCATGCCTTAAATTTTTTGAGGTGAAATCCTGTATTACATGGACTCGCTCACATTTGCAAAAAAAAAAAAAAAAAAATATTTATATATATATATATATATATATATATATATATATATATATATATATATATATATATATATATATATATATATATATATATATAAGCTTTACAGCTTCCTTGGTACAAAAATATGAATTACGCTATTCTGTAAAATTGTGCTTACCTTTCAAGCTGCCCTCTATGTCCTGCCTAGATGGCAGAATGTGCTGACAAGGATGTGCGGCCCCAGCACCCTATGAACGAGTACTCAGCTTTGTTCCCTACCCACACATCAGCATTCCCGTCTCTAGCCCCAGCTTAACTCAACATTCTGCGAAGTAAAAACTGTATGCAACCATTTTGTACAACTTTATGTCCCCATCTATATTGTGTCCTGGTGGTATGTATCACAGCTTTTTCCTTTAAATTCACTTAAGAAATTTTACCAATGCTTTGTATATAGGGCAAAATTACACCCCTTAAGTAATTGTTTTCAGCAGTAGGCACAGGAAAGTTGTTTTTTTTCTCCATTTGTTGTAAAAGTTTTAAAGCAAGCTTGATCCTTTAACTACTTGCCTACTTGGCACTTTTACCTCCTTCCTGCCCAGGCCAATTTTCAGCTCTGTCACACTTTGAATGAGCAGTCATGTAACGCTGTACCCAAATTAAAATGTTTATCTTTTTTTTTTTTTTTTTCTCACACAAATAGAGCTTTCTTTTGGTGGTATTTAATCACCACTGGGTTTTCTATTTGTTGCTAAACAAATGAAATAAAAAAAAACATTTTTCATAGTTTGTTATAAAATTTTGCAAATAGGTAATTTTTCTCCTTCACTAATGTACGCTGATGGGACTGCCCGATGAGTGCTGATGAGGCTGCACTGAGGAGGTACCGATTGGCAGCACTGATAATCAGGACTCTGATAATCAGTACACATGTCCTCCAACACAAGCAGATTACTGGCTCTCCGTGTGAGCGCGAGGAGAGAAAAGCAGATAACTGGCTTGTGTTTACATCATGTGATCAGCTGACCATGTGGTAAAGGGCCGCTGTGATTGGTCCTCTACCCGGATCTGTGATCAGCCGAGTCCAAAAAAAATAAATAAATACATTTCGGTGATCGTAGGGGGCGCGCAAGCAGCGCGATCACGGGAGGACATCCATGGATGCCCTTCTGGCATTGGAAGCCCGGCTGCAGCGATCTTTCGGTTACAGCGTGGGCGGCAATCAGTTAAGTAGAACTTAACTCTCCCAATTAACATTGATTTTTTTTTAATCCTTATGCTGCTAGTATAGGATAGGATAGGATAGGATAGGAAAGTATATCAGATTTACTTGGTTTCTTGAAAGAAATGGATTGGACAGGCAAGGACTTTAAAGGCACCAGAATTGGTTTAAAAATAACAATTGTATTATTAAATGATTAAAAACCATCAAAACATGAAACATAAATTGATCAAAATATGGATACATTAGATGATATGTAGTATACAGAATAAACAGTTGTACAGTTTTCTTTATAAATTTTTGAAAAATACATCACATCAAGGGGATCTCATGAAGGGTGACAGGAGATGAAGCTGCCGTCCATCAAGATCAATTGATGTGATGTTGTATTCAAAAGATCAGTAGATTATACAATCATAATGCTCGACATGTTTCACTAAAATAGCTTCATCGGGAGCCAATAATAACATTCTGTATAGTACTGTAATTTTGTAGAGGGGCTTATTGCCAACAGCATAGAACTAACGAGGAAGGTGGCATGAACGTATGCAGGAGCAAAACAAAAAAAGCAAGAAATGTAGAACTTTATCCTTGTAGAGGATTGCATTTTGGGTTGATTAAATACAGATCAAAACCATCCGGCCAAGGATGGGGTAATGAAAAAGCATAGATAAACATACAGCGTCTATGTCTGTATGAACGCTGGGGGGCGCTACAATTGCTCCTGCAGTGGTCACACACCCTCCCCGGATGGGGAACCGCCGCCATGAAAAAGAAAAATCGCAGAGGTGATCAAATACCATCAAACGAAAGCTCTATTTGTGGGGAAAAAAAAAAAAAAGGACAATTTATTTAGGTACAGCGTCACACGACTGCGCAATTGTCTGTTAAATTAACGCAGTGCCGAATTTAAAAAAAAATGGCCTGGCCATTAAGGGGGGAAATCTTTCCAGTCCAGAACTGGTTAAAATGAATTAAAAAATAGTTTTTGGTTTGTAGTACTCAGATGCAGTGAAGATCCGCTGTAACTCATTTGTGAAGCAAAGTGATGGAGCAATGAACCACATGTGAAATACCGTTCTTGGAGAAATACCTGCCTGCCTATGATTGTTGCCAAATAAAATAATAGGTCAAAATCTACTGTACCACAGTATGGTTTAAGTAGGAAGTGATGATTTAGGACATTACTAAGTTATGAGGCCATTTTGAAACCAATAAATAAATTTGCAGAATCACATCAATGCAATAAGAGTACCTCTACTACAGGAACATTCAGCAATAATGACCCGGGACTAAAACATTCTCTCAAAAGATTATTTACTCATTCAAAAACAAATATCCTTTTCAGTAGAGCTACTAAGCAATCAGTCAAACCCACCTAGATAGTCAAGTTAATAACTTTTCCTTTACAACAATAATAAAAGAAACATAATCAGTCATATTACTCATACAGGAAATTTCAGTGCACCTTAGCAAATCTCAATAAAAGCACATTTCCAAATGCATCTCTCTTTAAAATTCAAAGTTATCTTAATTTATTGTACCTCCATTTTCCTCTCATTTTGAATGTAAATGTTTGTTTCCTAGTTTGGGAGGGGGAAAGCCATGTTACCCCACTCAGATATAAAAAGAGGCATTCTGTTAAAAGGCCGGGCCATCTCACCAACCCTCCAAATAAATCTTACATACACCCAGCTACTGGATCTACCCAAAAATGTATGAGGTCACATGCAGGTTGACTTTTCTGTAAGTCACTGCATAAAATGAACATCTGACCAGCAGCTGCGATCAGTTTATGCACTTCCTATTTTTCTTTCAGAAATCTTGGTATTCCTTCTCTTTAGGGCAAATTGCCCCCTAGTTAGACTCTGGGATGCTAGGGGGATGTCTCATCGTCGCTTCATTTGCCTCTCTTTCTGCCTCGAACTCAATAGTTTTTCTTCTCCCAAGCAGGCTCACAATGTTAAAAACAAGCTTTGTTCTGTACTCCATTACAATTGCACAGCACTCTCTTTGTTCAGAAAACTACCCACATAGAACATCCAGCCAAGAATAGTGCACTGGGGCAAAAAAACAATAAAAAGTCTGAAAAACGCTGGTGCACCTAATCGCATTTACAAACCACAACTGCAGGAAATGTTTCAACTTTTTAGAGTGCAGATTACTGGAATTTAGCTGCTCTTAGATACAAATGTCTGTGTGAATGTAGCCTAAAAAGCAGGCCTGTACAAGTATGTATTCATGCTGGTGAAGGCATAAGTCTACGTTCACATCTTTTGGGGCACATATGCATGGCACAGCAGCGCATTCATTTGAATAGGCAGCTTTACCTGTGCGAAAGAAAGTCTCCGACCCTTTCTTAACCACTTCTGGACTGGAAGGAATTGCCCCCTTAATGACCAGGCCCTTTTTTGCGATTCGGCAATGCGTTACCTTAACAATTGCACGGTTATGCGACGCTGTACTGAAAATGTATTTTTTTTCCACAAAAAGAGCTTTCTTTTGGTGGTTTTTGATTACCTGTGCGATTTTTATTTTTTGCGCTATAAAAAAAAAAAAAAAAACACTATTCTGAAAAAATGGATTTTTGTAAGAACTTACCGTAAAATACTTTTCTCTGAAGTCCATTGCCAGCTCTTATGCTTCTTAACCATTGGGTTATGCACCATCTACAGTAGTGAATGAAATTCACTGACATGCCTACAGGGGCTGTCCCTTCCAGCATAACCCCCCACACACAATCTGCCACAAGCCAGTTCTGACACAATCCATCCCCAAAACAGAGGGGCGGGTGCTGCGTCTGTCAATGGACTTCAGACAAAAGGATTTTACGGTAAGTTCTTACAAAAATCCAGTTCTCTCATTGACAGACGCAGCTCTTATGCTTCTTAACCATTGGGACGTCCCAAAGCAGTGTAAGGCATAAGGGGTGGGAAGAACGCAACCAAAAAACAGTTAACGTATTTCCAAAAAGGCTAAAACGTGGCCAACTGGGTAACAAGCTCAACCAGGAACAATAGGAGCTTACCCAAAAACAAAAAATTAACCCCTGAAAGAGGAAAAAAAAAAATGCCAATAAATCTACCATGTAGAATTTCGTAAAACGTATGCACGGACGACCAGGTCGCCACCTTACACATACTTGAGTAACAGGCCTGACGGTGAAAAGCCCAAGAGGCACTTAGCGCCCTAGTAGAAAGCACTTTTACAGGGAAAGGAGGAACCTGACCCATCAATGAATAAGCCTGACCGTCTGCCTAATCCATCTGGATATATTATTATTATTATACAGGATTTAAATAGCGCCAACAGTTTGCGCAGCGCTTAACAAAATGAAAGCAGACATTACAGTTACACTACAATTTGGACCAAAAGGAATCAGAAGGCCCTGCTCGTTAGAGCTTACAATCTAAAAGTCGCAGCAGATGCAGCCAAACCCTTACAAGATCCCTCAGTAAGGACAAGAAGAGAATCCGATTTTCTGAAAATGACTCCCATGACCGACAGGTAAACCCTGATCGCCCGAACCACATCCAGATAGTGTAATGAAAGTTCCTAGGGATGTGTCGGCTGGAGGACAGAGTGAAGGCAAAACAATCTCTTCATTCAAATGGAAATCAGACACCACCTTAGGAAGAAAAGACGGATTAGGTC
This sequence comes from Pelophylax lessonae, assembly GCF_965119305.1. Classification (NCBI taxonomy): domain Eukaryota; kingdom Metazoa; phylum Chordata; class Amphibia; order Anura; family Ranidae; genus Pelophylax; species Pelophylax lessonae. The sequence continues at coordinate 175,962,683 of NC_138768.1, forward strand.
TGAGACCCACTTTATTTCTGTGGACGACCAAATAGGGTGAACGAAAAGGAAAGTGCCGCCAATTCAGACACTCTGGGTGCAGAAGTAATAGCTACCAAAATAGCAACCTTCTGAGAGAACAAAAGCAGAGAAATGTCTCTAATATGTCTGTCTGTCTGGCTAAGGACCGTGGATCCTTGTTCCAATTGACAAGAATTTTTCTGCAGAGGCCTGGATTGAAACTGAGCGAATGGGACCGCCTCGAAAGTCGACACCATCAGACCCAAGGCTCTCATGCATGTCCGTAGAGGAGAGATTGTTGTCCCTCAGCAAGCGGAGTTCTCCCTGCAACTTCTGAAGTTTGTCCGCGGGAAGAAAGACCCTTGCCAAGGAGTAGTCCAGAGTAAGTCCTAGGTAATCCAGACGCACTGACAGGGTCAGTGCAGATTTCTTGAAGTTGATGGTCCACCTGAACTCCTGAAGGGTCTGAACCGTGAATTCCAGGTCACCCAACAAGGCTGGTTGAGAGTGCGCTCTCAGCAGAAGATCGTCCAGGTATCCCAAGATCGTGATCCCTCGTTTGCGCAGCAACGCCAACACTGGGGCCAAAACCTTGGTGAAGACTCTGGGAGCGGAGGCGAGACCAAAGGGAAATGCCACAAATTGAAAGTGCTCCGCTTGGGACAATCCTTGGGACAAGGAAACACCTGAACCGATTTCTGGACTTTGCGGGAGCCAAAAAACTACCTGCGTTCCTGACTGTGTGGGCTCATCAGTCAATTTTAAAGTTTCCCGCACTGAAAAAAAATCAGTGCTTCCACCATAGCTCGTTCCCGTGCTGCAGCTGAGGAGGCCATATCCACCTCGCCATCCAACAGCGAGGACAGGGATCCCTCAGGGGGGGTTGTCTGTGGTGACCATATCAGACTGAATCAGAGGACAGAGAAAGCAGAGGCCGTTTTTTGCTAGTGACTTGTTCCATTACAAAGTCCACCTTTGATGCCAAAATTTTCCAAAGCTGAAGACAGACATCATGGACTGCGAACCAGATGCACAGGTAGGCGTACTGAGGGGATCAGAAGGAGAATTAACCGCTTGGAACTCCATTGCAATGTTTCAGTAAAAATATGCACTTTCCCTTTAAATCACGATCGCGGTCCACGCCGACCGTAATACAACCAGAGTTACCCTTAAGCTAATGGCAGGTAGCAGAGTGTGCAGGGAATGCCCGAAAGGCCCCTTAATACTGTACCACCAGCAGCGTCTGCAGCATGGAGAGCTGAGTACAGGAAGTGTCTCACAGGAAATTGCATCAATCACAAGAGGCCGAACTGCCTGTGTAGCTCCAGACTAAACAAAAATGGTGCCAATGCAAAAGTATAGGAAGCCCAGGGAAGATGGCTGCTGCATCTCACACAGGGAGCTGATGCCCACACTTAAGATGGTGGCCGAAAACACAGCCATGCGGTCAGGATCCAGACATGAGGCCACACCAGGGATCTACCAAAAAGACCCCACAGGATAAAGGTAACATTGCACACCCCCCGCCCCAGGGTGACAGGCGCCAACATACAGCGCCCCCAGAACGGGAGCAAGGAGGGCAGGAGCAGAATCCTGATAGGCCAGGGGGGATCTTTTAGGAAGCAGGTGTCCTACTGTCCCCAGGAGTGGGCCCACACCCCCCCCCCCCCACCCCCGAGGCCGCTAGGGACATGGGGGCTCAGTTTACCCACCATACCATGGACCAGGTGGACTCTGCTCCGAATAGACACCCTGCCACCCTGGGTGGGAGTGCTGCCAGCTGAGGGGTACGCTGCGACTCAGGGCGTTTCAGGTTGATGCGTCCCGGCGAGACATCCACTCGCAGGCTTGTCCCCATCCACAGGGACACTGCCGTGGCGAGGCCTAGTGCGTGACTATAACCTGCTCATGCTTGTAGGCCAGACTGGGAGACCGTAAGGATCTATACTATCCAGTTTGAAACCTCAGTCGGCTGTCGCTTTTAGTTCACCAGGAGGATCTTCCTGACACTAGCTAGCGATTGGGAGTAAAGAAAAACACACAGAAATATTCTTAAAAGAATAAAAAACTGAGACCGAAGTCCCAGAAGGAAACCTAGGTCCTACTCCTTCACTAGGCAGCAAGAAACTGGCTTGTGGCAGAGTGTGTGGGTGTTATGCTGGAAGGGACAGCCCCTGTAGCCGTGTAAGTACATTTTTTTCACTACCAAGTACTACTGTAGATGGCGCATAACCCAATGGTTAAGAAGCATAAGCGCCGCGTCTGTCAATGGACGATAGAGAAAAAATATTTTCCACATTCTGCTATATAACATTCCCCAAAAAAAAAAACGCAATAAGCATATTTTGATTGGTTTGCGCAAAAGTTATCGCGTCTACAAACAAGAGGAATGATTTGTCATTTTTAATTTTTTATTTTTACTAGGAATGGCGGCGATCTGCGATTTTTAGCTGGATGCCGTCATTACGGCGGACAGATCGGACCCCTGACATTTTTGACACTTTTGAGGGGACCAGTGTCATTACTACAGTAATCCGTGCTAAAAAAAAAATGGATTTTTGACTTACCGTAAAATCCTTTTCCCTTAAGTTCAATGACGGACGCAGTTCTCTCTGATCCCGATCAGTAGGGTTATACTGCCCCCTACAGGAGTAGGACACTAAGCAGAAAAAAGTTCTGGCTATGCCTATGGGGCCAAGTGGTACTTCGTCTGGATCTGTCCATCCCTCCGACGGTGGTTCCTGGTGTTTACTTGCATTGTATTCCCATCTTATGTCCTGAGCCCTCACATTCTACGGAATGTGCATTGCTTACTCTTTTTGGAGTGCAGGCACTCAAGGTATACTTGGCGACTACCTAGTTTTTTTCGTAAGTCAAGCTCGCTCTCTGTACTTATGGATGGCCAGTGAACGGGACTGCCCGCGTCTGCTGCATCTATTCCCGGATGGATCGGACAGACGGTGGTGCAGGTTTATTCAATTAAGCGTCAGGTCCTACCTTTCCCTGTTTCAGGGCGTTCTACTGGGGCGTCTAGTGCTTCCTGGGCTTTTCGCCTTGTAGGCATCTGTGCTCCAGGTTGCAAGACGGCTACCTGGTAGTCTATTCACACCTTTGCCACGTTTTATAAGGTGGATGTGCTTGCATCTGCAGATGCCTCTTCTGGCGGCAAAGTTTTTTTTTTTTTTTTTTTTGCTGGCTGCTGTCTGGAGGGCTTTTGGCCTTCCTTGAGGGTGTTTACTGTTTGTTTCATGTGGGTCTCCTCTTTTGTTCTGCTGAGTCCTATGTTGCCTGGTTGGCTATGTTTAGCCCTGGGGAGTTGTTCTTTTCTGCTGTTCCCACCCCTCATTTTATAGCACTGCTTTGGGACGTCCCTACTGATATGGATCAGAGAGAACTGCGTCCGTCAATGGAACGCTAGAGAAAACTGGATTTTTGACTTACCGTAAAATCCTTTTCTCTTAAGTTAATTGGACGCAGTACACACCCCTCTATTTTGAGTGGGTGTTACTTTCTGACACTGCTTTGATACAAAACTGACATCCTATGCAGAAAGAGAGAGGGTGTACCCTCCGGGACTGCCCATAGGCGTAATGTCCTACTCCTGTAAAGGGCAGTATAACCCTACTGATACGGAGAGAGCTGCGTCCGTTAATGAATGATAGAGAAATATGCACCATTACTGTAATAATGACACTGGAAGGGAAGGGGTTAACACAGTGGTGATCAAAGGGTTAAGTGTGAACCTAGGGGAGTGTTTTCTAACTGTATGGGGGAGGGACTTGTGAAATGACCACAGAGACCTGTGTTCCTATAGAGGAGGATTACAGGCGCTCTGATCATTTCAGAGAACAATGGTCTGCTGTATTTACAACAGCTGACCAATGTTCTCTCTCAGCGGTGGAGCAATGGCGGGTGCCTGGCGGCAATCAACTCGCCCCCCAGCACCGCTTCTGCGAACCGACGTATCCATACGCCGATTCGTGCAGCCTAGCCAGCCTGTCGCAGTATATATGCAGCGGGCAAGCAGTTAAACACACAGCACAGAACCACACAGATGTGAACATACATTTATGCTGTGTTTTCCGATGCTTGAAGGTGCCATTAAGAATCAATGGCACCTGCAGATTTGCAAAAAGGCAACGCGTTTGCCTGCAGCTTGGTAATGCGTGCGATTAGGATTATGGGAAAGCAGGCGTCATCTAGGTCCGAATACTAAAGTGGAAGAAAATGCATTCCTCCAAAAAAAAGCATTAATCCAACATAATCACTATTGTTACTAGGACAGCATTCTTCAGATGTTTAAAAAAGTTCCTTCGTACCTTAGTATCTTAATTTTACTAAAACAGCTTTCGTCGCTATTCGTGGCTTCTGGGCGTATTTATGTCATTTTCAGAAGTGACGTAAATACCTGGTGGGACGTCACTGGAATATAGGACGCTGGGCCACTAATATCTTGCAGAAATGACACTGGACGTCTGCTTTCCGGCGGCATCATTTCCATAGCAACAGGATGCATATGGCTTTTGTCCCAGGGAGTTATTTTATGTGTTTACAAACACACACATCTAAATAGGTGTGCGTGTGACAGGGCGTATGTGCATGTGTTCATGTACAGTCTGGTAAAGACTAGGAGGGAAGGGGAATACAAGGCATGACTGTCTAAGAAAGACTGACAGCAGTTTTAGGAAGTGAATGACAGCTGGCAAATTCAGCTGAAGAACAGAAGGCTGGTGATTGTGTAGCTTAGAAAGTCTAAACTGAGCTAGAGAATCAGCTGGTCAGTAAATGAATAATACCAAAACGTAAAGATATTTAACACACTAATCATGGCAAAAATTCCACTTTAAGCCAGTGTATGGCTGAATTACACTGCAATTTTTGGAGGTATTCCAGTGGATAAACAGGGCGGCCGGGAAATTACAATAAGATTAATAAATATCTGCAGTAGTAGTGGTAAAAAAGTAAAAAACACTTACTCAACCTGGAAGCAAAAGTCAGAATTCTCTTCTTCCAAGCTGCTGCTATTACTCTGTACATCATGCTCTTCTTTTCCAGGCAAAGTCTCCCAGCTTTCATCACTAGAGGAATGATCTTTATCACCAGAGAAATAGGAGGGTAAACAGGTAGACCATTCCCCATCACTGCACTCAGAGCTGCAAAAGGCAGTACAAAAAAAGTAAAGTAAATATGAAAATACAAACCCAGAAGATGCATTCTGGAACCTTATTACAGTAGGTTTTGTTAAGACTTTGGTAGGTTTCAAATAGACAATTTCCTCCTACTATTACTTTAGACAAATTACTGTCTTCCCTGAAGAGAGCATTTTCCCCCTGAATCGGGTCAATTTTGTGTGTATGTAAAATGTGGTCATCCTCATACTGAAGGTAGCCGGAAAAAACATTTTACTACATTCTTTTTTTGTGCCTAATGTTAGTTTATGAGTTTTTACATGCAACAGGTAATAACAGCCTGTTTCCACACTGCATGCAGAAGCATTAAAATGGTCAAACATGAGAACTACTTTATATACAGTGCCTTGCGAAAGTATTCGGCCCCCTTGAACTTTGCGACCTCTTGCCACATTTCAGGCTTCAAACATAAAGATATAAAAATACTTTTTTGTGAAGTATCAACAAGTGGGACACAACCATGAAGTGGAACAAAATTTATTGGATATTTCAAACTAAATTTAACCACTCTACTACCGCTCACGGTAATAGTACTGCGGCAGAGTGGCTCGTTCCCGTCCAGTCACGTAGTATTAACGTGACTGGACTCCTCCCCTTCTGGGCGGCGCTTGCGCGCCGCCGGAGGCTCGCTCCCGCTGTTTTCATTCACAGCGGGAGTCGGGCCAGGGGAGGAGCAGCGGCGATCGCCGCTGCTCTTACCCGATCGTCGGGGATCGAGTCTGGAGATCCGCCCGCTGTGTGTAAACACAGCGGGCGGATCTCCATAGTGACAGGGAGTGACAGATCGGACTGTTCAGCATAGCTGGACATCCGATCTGTCCATGAATCACATAGTCACCTCCCCCCCTACACGTCAGTAAGCACCAGGCATACATTAACCCCTCCCTCTCCAATAAAATTAACCCCTTCCCTGCCAGTGTCATTTTTACAGTAACAGTGCATATATATAGCACTGATTACTGCAGTAATGTCACTGGTACCCCCAAAAGTGTCAAAAATGTCAGTCAGGGGTCCGGTCTGTCCGCCGCAATGTCGCAGTCCCGCAAAAAAAAAAAAATCGCAGATCGCCACCATTACGCGTTAAAAAAAAAAACACCAAAAATGACAGAAATCTTTCCCTTTGTTAGTAAACGCAATAACTTTTGCGCAAACCAATCAAAATACGCTTATTGCGATTTTTTTTACCAAACATATGTAGCATAAAACAAATTGGCCAAAAACTTTTAAAAAAATTGGTTTTTACATCTTTTTTGGGGGGAATTTCATATAAAAAAATGTGAAAAATATTGTTATTTTTTCAAAATAAACGCTCTTTTTTTGTTTATAGCGCAAAAAGTAAAAATCGCACAGGTGATCAAATACCACCAAAAGAAAGCTCTGTTTGTGGGAGAAAAAGGACGTAAATTTCGTTTGGGTACGGCGTCGCACGACCGCGCAATTGTCAGTTGAAGTCGCACAGCGCCGAATCGCAAAAAGTGGCCTGGACGGAAGACAGCAAAATCCTCCGGTTGTAAAGTGGTTAAAAAAATTGAAAAATTGGGCGTGCAAAATTATTCAGCCCCCTTAAGTTAATACTTTGTAGCACCACCTTTTGCTGCGATTAGAGCTGTAAGTCGCTAGTGGGTATGTCTCTATCAGTTTTGCACATCGAGAGACTGAAATTTTTGCCCATTCCTCCTCGCAAAACAGCTTGAGCTCAGTGCGGTTGGATGGAGAGCATTTGTGAACAGCAGTTTTCAGTTCTTTCCACAGATCCTCGATTGGATTCAGGTCTGGACTTTGACTTGGCCATTCTAACACCTGGATATGTTATTTGTGAACCATTCCATTGTAGATTTTGCTTTAGGTTTTGGATAATTGTCTTGTTGGAAGACAAATCTCTGTCCCAGTCTCAGGTCTTTTGCAGACTCCATCAGGGTTTCTTCCAGAATGGTCCTGTATTTGGCTTCATCCACCTTCCCATCAATTTTAACCATCTTCCCTGTCCCTGCTGAAGAAAAGCAGGCCCAAACCATGATGCAGCCACCACTATGTTTGACAGTGGGGATGGTGTGTTCAGGGTGATGAGCTGTGTTGCTTTTACGCCAAACATAACGTTTTGCATTGTTGCCAAAAAGTTCGGCAAACTTTAAACGGCACTTTTTATGGATATCTTGCCACTCTTCCATAAAGGCCAGATTTGTGCAGTATACGACTGTTGTCCTATGGACAGAGTCTCCCACCTCAGCTGTAGATCTCTGCAGTTCATCCAGAGTGATCATGGGCCTCTTTGGCTGCATCTCTGACCAGTCTTCTTGTATGAGCTGAAAGTTTAGAGGGACGACCAGGTCTTCATAGATTTGCAGTGGTCTGATACTCCTTCCATTTCAATATTATCGCTTGCACAGTGCTCCTTGGGATGTTTAAAGCTTGGGAAATCTTTTTGTATCCAAATCCGGCTTTAAACTTCTCCACAACAGTATCTCGGACCTGCCTGGTGTGTTCCTTGTTCTTCATGATGCTTTCTGCCCTTTAAACGGACCTCTGAGACTATCACAGTGCAGGTGCATTTATACGGAGACTTGATTACACACAGTTGGATTCTTTTTATCATCATTAGTCATTTAGGTCAACATTGGATCATTCAGAGATCCTCACTGAACTTCTGGAGAGTGTTTGCTGCACTGAAAGTAAAAGGGGCTGAATAATTTTGCATGCCCAATTTTTCAGTTTTTTATTTGTTAACAAAGTTTGATATATCCAATAAATTTCGTTCCACTTCATGATTGCATCCCACTTGTTGATTCTTCACAAAAAATTACAGTTTTATATCTTTATGTTTGAAGCCTGAAATGTGGCAAAAGGTCGCAAAGTTCAAGGGGGGCGAATACTTTCGCAAGGCACTTTTTTTTTAAAGGAAGCTTCCCATAAAAAGAAACAAAAAAAAAGGTGCCTCTCTTCCGAACAATGGCAGTTATGTGGCTGTCAAGCTGGCCTTGTGCTTTAATACTTTCATACATTGATCCAGAGAAAATAAGCAAAGAACCTTAGGCTTTTCTCTTTTTACTTTGAGTTGCATACTTGCTCTGGGTCAGGAATTAAGATCACCTTTGGAACAGGTTACACATTATACCCACATTCAGGATTAATATGTTCCAATCCCCTCCCCCGATGTCCCCTCCCTGTGAGTTTCACTCCCCGTATACGCAGTCACATTTCAGAATTGGTACCCACACAGCCGCTACACATTCATTCATGGGGATCTCTGAAAATGAACAAACTACATGTCCTGTTTGCCACCATGGCACAGAGCTTGCAAAGCTTAATGGACTGCAAGGGCGCTGATGAATATTGCAACCAAAGTATTTGCACAGTAGACAGTCAAAAAGCATTTGCGGAAGGAAAACACTAATGGCAGCACCCAGATTTCTACCAGGTAAAATTTTATATTTCTATTACAATTCTACAAAATAGCACATTAATAGGAAGAGTGAATAAAGCCTAAAATTTGTGCCAGAGGAGTGAGGTGCATTGTGCAGATGGTGGAAACCCTTCTACATTTTTTTCAGCACCTAGTAGCGCTTTCCTGAATAAATGGGGAGCTCCATTTATTCTATGGCTGACAGAACCACACTGGAGAAATGCTGGCAAACAAAGTAGTACTGTTCCATTCATTTTATGACCACCAATGTTCTTAATTGCATCAACTTGGGTTAGGCTGTGTCTGATTGTTAGCTTCAGACAGACATCTTTAGTTTCAAACTTTTAATAAAGTTGCATGTTTTGCCACAGTGATGGGGAAACCCCTGTTTAGTTAATTTACTAACACACAATATTGTACTCTGTACTGCTCCCTCCAGTCCTCCCTGAGCTGTCTCCCAATCCAGCGCTGTGCCTGTCTTTAGCAGCTCTTCCCCCCTCTCTCTCTTTTCACAGAAGGCTTGGCAGCAGTGCCAGCCATTGGCTCCTGCTGTGTCAGTCAAAGCCTGTGAAGAGGGAGTGGGGAGCGGAGCTGAGCTGTTTGTGTGTGCACACAGCCTGACTCAGAAGTGAGCCTGCATGTGCACCCCCATAGCAAGCTGATTGCTATGGTGGAGCACACAGGAGGAGGAGGAGTCTAGAGTGCTGGCGATGGACGTCAGAAGAGGAGGTTCGGGCCACTCTGTGCAGAACCACTGCACAGAGCAGGCAAGTATACCATAGTCATTTTAAAAAAAAGAGAACCAAAAATACATTTTACAACAGCTTTACCTGCTTGCCAAATGCCCCATGCAGATATACTGTGGCAGGGCAGCTCCACTGCGCAAAATCACATAGATCTACGTGATTTCGTGTACGCAGTCTTGTCAGCGCGCGTGCCACCAGAGCCACGCTCCGGCTGTGGAATGAGCGCCGACGATGGTCGATGGCCTCCCGTAATCGTCAAAGAAACTGACAGAAGACCCGTCTGCTTATGTAAACAAAGTAGGTGAGTCTCCTGTCACACAGGCAGAAAGAGATCAGGAGTTTCAGCTAAGCTGAAACCCTGATCTCTCTGTGCCTGTCACAGAGCCCTCCCACCCCCCAGTAAGCACAGTTAACCCTTTGATAACCCCCAGTGTTAACCCCCTCCCTGCCAGTGTCATTTATACAGTAATTGCATAATATTTAGCACTGATTACTGTATTAATGTCACTGGTCCGCAAAAAGTGTCAAAAATGTCAGTTAGGGGTCCGATCTGTCCGCTGCAATGTTGCAGTCCCGCTAAAAATATAGCTGAAGATTTACTGGGGGGGTGGACACCACAAATAATAGACTGTGCCTAAGAAAGACCAGTAGGGAAGAGAGAAAATAAAGCAGGAGAGACAAAACTCTGCTGCCAGTAAGAAACAAAATAGTTAAAACGTAGGGGGATAATATTGGCTCTTATCTCCCTGATATTCCCTCCTTTCTCCCTCTGGGTAGGCAGCCTGTGAACTTCAGCACTGTCAGCTACTGCAGCCTCCCTCTCTAGCTGAGCCAAGACATACAATCAAGGCAGGAAATGTACATATTTTAATTGAAAAAATTGACATAGTTTTTAAGACTAAGGAGAGGATGAGAGCTTTCAATAAGAAAGTGACTGCTGTGGGTTTCAACAAAATGCCAGCCTCCAACAAAGAGAAACCAGGAGCAATGCTGGAGGCAATTTATAGCAATTTAGGTAGTATAAAATCTTAACGTGGAAAACACATCCCTTGCTAAAGAACATCATGCCTTATCAAATTGTGGGTAAAGTTACGCTTTATTTTAGATTTCTTGCAGCAGAGAGCACAGTTATACCTACTTTTGAAAAGCCCTTCTCGCCCTCACTGATCCAGTGAGACCTCAGTTTTGTGGCTTCCTCTGCTTCAGACTGCTGCTTGTCAGAATAAATTCCCGCTGGGCCTGTGTATATACTCTGCAATCTCCTTTCAAGCCTATGGGGACTTTGTATCAAGTAAAATACAATTTATCCATAGGTTTTAAATGGAGATTGCAATATACATGCATTAGTTAAATGGGGAAGATTCTGACAAGGGTTGACAAGACAAGAGGCTGTGTGGCAATGAGGAGGTTGCACAACTGGGCTCTTACTGGACTGGGGGACAGGCAGGTATTAGAAAAAGGGTGGCTGGGGGCTTTCAAAAAAGCTGCACTAAAAGTGCATATATACTTTGTGTTGGAAATGCACAACCCAAAACAAGGGATGGTAACCACACCGCCCACACCAGTGGGAATAAAAATAAAATTCTACACTGGTTCAGTGGAAGCAAAAATAATCTACATTCTTTTGGTGTCTAGTGGTTACTGCTATGCTCTTGCACCCCAATGACATGGGGCCCAAAACTATACCATCTCTGTCAAGGAAGATTGCACTGCCCACAAAAGCTGGCATAGTTAAAGGGGAGAGAGTGTGAGCATAAAGAGCATTCCAGCACCCTGTTGCATCATGTCCTAGATCCTGTGGAACAGTCTACAGCCCACGGACATTATTGGAGTGTTCAAAATTCCAGATTGGGACTTCGCCAGGACCATGTGAAAAAACGGTCCCATGGGCCACATGCAACCCACAGCCCAAAAGACGCACAGCCCTGGAGCAGACAAATTTGAAGCCAACACGTGGCTTTGCTCCTGTGGGATTATAGAGTGGCGAGGTAGCAGAGAAAGGGCAAATATAGGAAACTGACGGTAGTTATTAAAGTAGAACTATAGGGAAATTTTTTTTTTTTTTAAATTTTGGATAGGGTAAGGGAGGGCTAAAACTCCTGTAAGGTTTATTTTTTTTCCTCATCTTTTTTCTGTTGGAGCGATTTACCTCCACTTCCTGTTCCATACCCAAACAGGAAGTGAAAGGAAATCTCTGCAAAGAGAATCTCTTGGGGACCCTCAGGTCCCCAGAAATATTGTCCCCGTTTCAAAATTTCCCCCTCTATTAATTTTCAGGGGACAACCCAAAACAAGGGATTTTATTTTACTTTCACTGATAATGGTAATAGGACAAGGTTTTGCCTTTAGTTATATTCGAATCTCTTTAAGCCGGCGCCTCCCAGCCCTTTAGGGGGCTTAAGATGTCAGGAGGCAGGGCAGGGTTTATGATCATGTGACCACTGTGGTTGGCTGTCACATGATTGGAAATCGCATGCAGCAATCGGGAGCTTTTCATTAGCCGTCAGTAACTGTGGCAGGAGATGCGCTCTCAGCACAGCTGTATTTGCACTAACACACGCAAATATAAGGCCGCTCAGTGCCAAGGCCCGCTGAGAACCTGCATTTTTGCGTGAGGCCAGCGCCAAGAGGTTAAAGTGAAGCTGCAGCTTTAGCTTTTAATGAGCAAAACACGTGCAGTTAAATGCAAGATTGTCATTTCATTTCTCAAGAAAAGAACAAGCATCTTACCTGTCTTCATCTTTTGCAGAGTCCATCATTTTCAAACCATAGACTTCAAAATCATCCCAAAATGTGTCATCCACCAATGGTTTATTGTCTGGTGGAGTTAAAATATCCTTGCTAGCTCCCTTTATTTTCTTTTGTGCTCCCTCCACACACACAGAGCCAGGCTCCTTTTCCTTTGTGGTGTTAACGTTTTCAGCTTTGCTAGATTTTTGTACATTGGCATGCAATTCCCGCTTTTCCCTTCTAGAGCTCCTGGCTTCTTTTCCATTCTCATCAGTTATTAGTGGGTCCTTTCCAGAAACTGTGGGATATGTTTTTCTAATTTTAGGTCGGACAACGGGCTCATTTGTTGGGTCAGTTTTAGCAACGCCTGTATGGTTTTCATTACATATTCCAAGGCTATATTTCCCTATTAAGTCCATTTTACTTTTGCTTTGCTGGGATTCATAAAGGTCTACACTTCCAATAGCCGTAGCTTCATCCTCTGATACAGAGCTAGCAGAAAAACTCGATGGTGCCGTGTATAGGTCTAGGGTCGAATATTGGGATAAGGATGTGATACTTCCCTGAGATAAACTGTCCTGTGCACACGTGTGATTTACGGTGGAGAATTCTGAAAGACTTTCATTGGGAGAACTTTTTTGGAGTCCATATATTGTATTGCTGATGAGATGTGGGTTTCCATCTGCCTCCGTTTTTAAAGAAACATCTTCATAAAGACTAACATTTTCTTCTCCATCACTGCTGTCTGGCTCAAAAGAGTCTATAGTAACAAAACAGACACCATTTTGATGAGGGTGGTGTGGGTGCTCCACTGGAGCATGCATGAAAGTTTTGGAGCTTTCCTCATAGTCACTATTATTTAATTTCTGACAGCCCCCAACATGTTCTGACATTGACAAGGGGGGCAAAGCATGTTCCCCAGAGTCAGTAAATAGAGAAAAACCATCATTCGTATTCAGTCTTTTGCTCTCTTCTTGCAAATCAGCAGACAAAGCACTACACAGGCTGGAAAGTGATGAATCATGGCTTTCACTGGAAGCTAAAAAAAAAAAAACATTTTTTTATATATTAAATTGGGAACACCTGCTAAAAGCACACAGTTAACAGCAATAATGTTTTAAAAATGCAATACAATAGATTCAAATATTATACATTACTTTGGAACAATTAAATATTTCTAACAGAAGACTAACATATATATTATTCAGATATTCTTCGGGCAAATCTGTGCTAAATCTCGAAGTCTCCATTTACACTGGTACGACTTGTCAGGCGACTTGGTCAGCCTGACAAGTCACGCACCGTCGTGTCCCATAGTGTAGTACAGGACCGGTTCTAATAGGAGCGACACAAGTCGCTCCGACTTAGAAAAAGGATCCTGTACTACTTCGGGGCGACCTGGAGCGACTTGCATAGACATTCATTTTATGAAGTCCATGCAAGTCGCGCCGCACGCGACTTCACAGGTCACCCCCTAAGTCGGAGCGACGTAGTGTGAACCGAGCCTTAAGCTAAAACATCCCAAACAAAGCAGAACTTGCACAAATAATGCAAGGCCTGTTTATTTACTTTATTCCCACACTTAATGCTTTTTACTCCACAGAAAAAAAAAAAAAAAGTGACATCCAGCTTCTTCCAATTAAATATATTAACTTTTTAACCTACAGGTTTTTTTTTTTTTTGGTTTTTTATTTTATTTTTTGCTGCAGTATGGCATGAGGAAGCACTGTTAATAAGCAACAGACCTTGTTTGGGCAAGGTCCAGTTTAATCATTGGCATTCTTCAAGGTGCGTACCTAGAAGCTTCAAAGTTTAGGGTGCCCCAAGATATAAAAACCCACAGTACTAAAGAGTGCAAACTTAAAGCTGAACTCCAGGAATTCAGCCATTTTCTTAAATTTGAGGAACTACTATGGGTTAAGTCCAACGAAGTGCTTAATATATCGCTCTTTAATTTACATTACTGAGCGCTGGAAGCACAGCTATTGCTACACTTCCAGTGTTCCAATGCTGGAGCTTAAGGTTTTTGTTCTAGCAGATGCAGCTGCTCTGCCTGCCTTTTCCCCTCCTCCTGCCCAGTTAGAGTGCTTTGTATTTGGTGTATAGGTTCATATAAATACAAAGTCTTCTGTGCTTGGAAAGTGGAGGGCAGGGGCGGGAAGAGTCGCTGCAGTGTGAGAAAGCAGCATCGCTCTTGTAAAAGTGCTGGGAGTATAGCTATAGCTGTACTCCTGGTTCTGGAGTTTGGCTTTAACTCAAGATGAAGCCCACTGCTCTGGTTCCACCCTTGCAAGCTAGTAGGTGGAGGTTTAAGGGGGTCCAAGTATACCCAATGTTTTGGGGTGTCCATAGTCTGTTTAGTATAGGTACACCAACAGCCTACTTACAACCGATGCACACATATTAAAAACACACATGGAACAGCATTCAATTTCCTACAAGCTGGTAATAAGCCACTTTTCTAAAAGCAACTAAAAATGTACCCAACGCTCTCTCCCTCTAACACCAGCAACATGTTTTGTTTAACATGTATGGGTTATTGGGTGTTGATGGGCCAAGAGAGTTGCTTACTGCTTAAATGACTGGATGCCCATTAAAATGAACCCCCATATAAATAAATATATGCCCAACATGCTTTATAACAAATATGCATTAGAACGTGCATGTATAGATCTGAAATTGGCCCAAGTGTTTCACCATTAGACACTAGGGTTTTAACTCAAAATAAACAATTTGAAACCCAGTTAGAAATCTTTCAACTGTATGAAGTTGCTGAAAGGTAAAATGTGACAGAGCTCATTGTTTCTTTCTTCATGTTACAAGAATTAAGACAGGGTGGCCAAACTGGGCATTCTAGTCGTAGCACTACAAATCCCATGATGTATTGCTGGTCTCTAGCAGTGACAGGCATTACTCCCATAAGCAGGTGCATGATGAGATTTGTTTCACCACATCTGGAATGCCAAGGTTACCCATCTCGGACCTGAGTTTTCTGTTAAAGCCAACGAACAAATAGAACAGTTAACCGCTTCCATACAGAGCAGTTAGACACCCTTCCTGCCCAGACCAATTTTCAGCTTTCAGCACTCTCACACTTTGAATGACAATTGCTCAGTCATGCTACACTGTAACCAAACAAACTTTTTATCATTTTTTTCACACAAATAGAGCTTTCTTTTGGTGGTATTTGATCACAACTGGGGTTTTTTTTTTTCGTGATATATGCAAAAAAAAGAGCAAAAATTTTGAAAAAAAAAACTTTTTTTTAGTTTCAATTATAAAATTTTGCAAAAAATTAATTTTTCTTCATACATTTGGGCCAAAATGTATACTGCTACATGTCTCTGGTAAAATTAACCCAAATTAGTGTATATTATTTAGTCTGTGTGAAAGTTATCGAGTCTAGAAGCTATGGTACCAATTACTGAAAATTGATCACACCAGATGTACTGACTGCCTATCTCCTTTCTTGAGGCCCTGAAATGTCAGGACAGTACAAATACCCCCCAAATGACCCCTTTTTGTAAAGTAGACAGTCCAAGGTATTTAGTAAGAGGCATGGTGGGTTTTTTGAAGTTGTAATTTTTTCCCACAATTCTTGGGAAAATGAAGAAAATTTTTTTTTTCTTTTTTTTCCCACAAAGTTGTCAATTTATAAGCTATTTCTAACACATAGCATGTACACAGCAAAAATTACACCCAAAAATACATTCTGCTACTCCTTCCGAGTATGGCGATACCACATGTGTGAGACTTTTACACAGCCTGGCCACAAAAAGAGACTCCACGTCCAAGAAGCACCTTCAGGCGTTCTAGGAGCATAAATACACATAAAACTTTCTTACTACCTATCACACTTTTCAAGGCCCTAGAGCACCAATACAATGGAAAAGTCCACAAAATGACCCCATCTTGGAAAGCAAACACTCCAACGTATATTCTATGAGGCATTATGGGTCGTTTGAACATATTTTTTTCCACAAGTTTTTGGAAAATGTGGGAAAAAAATGAAAACTTTTTTTTTTTTTTTTTTTTTACACAAAGTTGTCAATTTATACGATATTCCTAACACATAGCATGTACACAGCAAAAATGACACCCCAAAATACATTCTGCCACTCCTCCTGAGTATGGCAATACCACATGTGTGAGACTTTTTCACAGCCTAGCCATATAGAGGGGCCTAACATCCAAGGAACATCATCATGCATCCTAGCCACTTGCCTAGGCCTATTTTTGACATTTGGTGTTTACAAGCTAAAATCAGTTGTTTTGCTAGAAAACTGCTTAGAACCCCCAAACATATTTTTTTTTAGCAGAGACCCTAGAGAATAAAATGGAGATTATTGCAATATTTTTTATCACACCGTATTTGCGCAGCGGTCTTCCAAACGCAATTTTTTTGGAAAAAATTCACTTTTTTTAATTAAAAAATAAGAAACCAGTAAAGTTAGCCCAATTTTTTTCCATAATGTGAAAGATAATGTTACGCCGAGTAAATAGATACCCAACATGTCATGTTTCAAAATTGCGCACGCTCACGGAATGGCGACAAACTTTGGTACTTAAAAATCCCCATAGGCGACAATTTAAAAATTTCTACAGGTTGCCATCTTTGAGTTACAGAGGAGGTCTAGGGCTCAAATTATTCCCCTTGCTCTAACGATCGCGGCGATACCTCACATGTGTGGTTTGAACACCGTTTACATATGCGGGCGGGGTTTCTGTATGCGTTCGCTTCTGCGCGCGAGCTCACGGGGATAGGGCGCTTTAATTTTTTTTTTTACTATTTATTATTTTTTATTTTTACACCGTATTAAAAAAAAAAAAAATTGATCATTTTTATTTCTATTAAAAAGGAATGTAAATATTCCTCGTAATAGAAATAGGCACGACAGGACCTCTTTTTTGTGAGATCTGGGGTCAAAAAGTACTCAGATCTCACAAGTACACTAAAAGATAGAAAAAAAAAAAAAAAAAAGGACCTTTAAACCGGTTGCTAGGCAACAACATTTTCCGTAGCTCCGGTCCTCCAAGACCATAGAGTCAAGTGAGGGCAAGCTTGCCCTCACTCGACATCCTGTCTGTGAGGATCTGGGACCGGATAGTTTTCCCCGCTGCCGGCGGGTCCGGTAAGCGGGGAAAAGGACCGGAACGCGGCGGGAGGGGGGGGGGTGCCTCTTCCGCCATCCCGGAAGGGTGATCCCACGGCGAATCCGCCGCTGGGACCACCCTTATCGGAAAGCCAACTGTCCACCGTTTAAAAAAATACCAGGGTTATGGCAGCTATCTGCTACCATAACACCGGTATTTAGGTTTAAACGGAGGACGTATATAAACCTTTTTGGACTTAGACATGGTGGCTGTATGAAGGGTGCCCGTCAGAGTATCCGAGTACCCGTCATCAGAGTACCCGTCATCAGAGTACCCGAGTACCCGTCATCAGAGTACCCGAGTACCCGTCATCAGAGTACCCGAGTACCCGTCATCAGAGTACCCGAGTACCCTTCATCAGAGTACCCGAGTACCCTTCATCAGAGTATCCGAGTACCCTTCATCAGAGTATCCGAGTACCCGTCATCAGAGTACCCGAGTACCCGTCATCAGAGTACCCGAGTACCCGTCATCAGAGTACCCGAGTACCCGTCATCAGAGTACCCGAGTACCCGTCATCAGAGTACCCGAATACCTGTCACCAGCCCATCAGAGTACCCGAGTACCCGAGTACCTGATGGGCTGGTGACAGGTACTCGGGTACTTTGATGGGCTAGTGACAGGTGCTTTGATGGGCTAGTGACAGGTGCTCTTTATTGGGGGGGGGGCAATCAGTGTGTTTGGGGTGCACTGTACTTGGTAACTAGCTGTTACCACACTCTCTTCCTCACACAGGATCAGTGTGTGAGGAGGAGAACACTGTGACAGCTAGTTACCGTGTTCTCTGTTGACATTTGTGACTGGCTGTGATTGGACACAGCCGGTCACGTGGTAAGCCAATTTCATTGGCTCTTTACCTAGATCGGGGATCGACGTCCCCGATTGCTGCTCTGCGCGCCCCCGGGGGCGCGCATTGCAGAGAGAACGAGCGGCTCATGTGATCGGCTGTGATTGACACAGCCGATCACGTGGTAAACAGCCAATTTCTATTGGCTGTTTACCTTGATCAGGGATGGGCTATGTCCGAGGGACAAGCCTCATCCCTGATCGCGCCGCTGCGCGCCGCCGGGGGGCGCGCACTGGCTGCTAGAACGGGCCGACGTCATATGACGGCGGCCCGGATCTAGACAACCACTTTGCCGACGTCATTTTACATGACTCGGTATGGAAGTGGTTAAAAAGGACCCCCCCTGGAGAATGCAGATTGTGTGATACTTTCTGAGCTACTGACCGAAAACAGACATGAAACAACCAGATTGAAGTCATCTACTGATCTGCAAGCTTATTTTGGGACAGTAAGCTCCTGAAGGCACTGAATCAAAATGACCATAAAGGGAACCAACTATTTTGAGAAGAGCATTGGCAGGCTCCACATTCGCTAAGCACAGGTGTAATTTATAGCGCAGCTCCATGCAAAACGTATTTTTTTTATTACAGAGTGGGGAATGGTTAGAGCGTCTCAAGTCTGAGCCATCAGGGTCCCAACTGGGGTGATTTTCCCCTCACTTCCTCTCAGGGTAGGAAGTAAATCTGAAAATCACTCCACTCACTCATCAACAAAAAACAGAAACCCATTTTAAGCAGTAGGGAAGCGTTACAACTTCTGATAAAAGACCTTCCTATCCCAGTTTCAACCACATGCTCAATTTCTTCTATGGGTGTCACAAGGACAAGAAATGAAGGAGCTCAAAGAAATAAAACCTGACCGATAACTGTTCCCCATGCAAAAAAAATAAAATATATATATTATTTTATTTTTTTATTTGGAGTTAGATTTAATGTTCAATCATGAGATTCAATCATGAGAACACACTGGGGTTGATTTAATAAAACTGGAGTGGGCAAAATTTGGTGCAGCTGTGCACTGTTTCTATGCATAGCTGCACCAGATTTTGCACTTTCCAGTTGAACAAATCAACCCTGCTCTGTAGGATATACAGTTAAAAACAAAAATGCGGAGGGAAAAAAAAAAGCTCCTGGACCTGATTTTTTTTAAGATGGGGGGGGGGGGGGGGGGGGGGATGTCGCCGCCGCTACCATTAGTAACCAAATCCGGATTTAATCATTTTACAGATATATTCTGCTATGTGCAAGAAGTATGTTCCCTGGTTAAGGTCATCAGCTCTATTCACTGTTCTGTAAATAGACAAGTATAACCCAAATGTAAAAAAAAAAAAAAATTTTTGACTTGTGTTGGACGGCCAACAAAAATTTTAAAGCCTTAAAATACATTGCTCTTATGTTCTTGATGGACACAGCCATAGCTCCTGATTCTTATTAACAATTGGGTTATACTGCCCCCTACAGGAGGACACTAGGCAGGAAAAAGCTTGACTACGCCTATGGGCAGTCCCAGGGGGTATTACACCCACACTCAGCTGGAAGCACTCAATTTTGTTACAAGCAGTGTCAGAACAAATCTAACTCTGTATTTTACAGTAAGTCAAAAATCAAATTTTCTCTTTCATTTATTGATGGACACAGCTCCGGATTCTTAACCATTGGAACGTCCCAAAGCAGTGTTAAACATGAGGGGTGGGAAAACATCAGAAAAAAAAAAAAAAAAATTCCCCAAGGCTAACCATAGTCAACCAGGTAACAGAGGTCAAAACAAAACTGGAGCTCACCTGAAAAACAATACACCCTCAAAGAGGACCAGGTCCTCTAAAAACCTCCAAAACCTTGCGGCCAAAAGAAGCATCAGCGGATGCCAACACGACCACTTTACAAAAATCTTTGTAAAAGTGTACACTGACGAACGCCTTGCAAACCTGCGTCATTGACGCTTGAAGACGGAAAGCCCAGGAGACCTTAAGTGCCCGAGTAGACTGCGCTTAAATAGAGAAAGGAGAAACCTTACCCCTGAAGCAATAGGCCTGAACCATCATCTGATCAATCTGAAAATGGTCGCAGAAGAAGCGGACAACCCCTTGTGAGGTCCGTCCATGAGCACAAATAGAGTGATTTCCTAAGAAACTGAGTAGCTACCAGGTACATTCTAATTGCCCGGACCACATCCAAGACAATTTGATTGCAGGCAGCACAATATCAGCATTCAAATGACAGTCAGAGACCACCATAGGAAGGAATGAGACAGAGGCAATGCACCACCTCCCGAAAATTTTCAAAGAGAACTTCAGTAGAGCTGAACACACCATATTAGGATTCCAGGAGGGCAACGGAACCCACGCTGAAGGAACCAAATGTCGGACACCCTGAAGAAAAAGGTACGCACCAGGAAGTGTGTGGCCAAAGGTCGTGGAAAAAGACAGCCAAAACCCAATGTTCAACCCCCCCCCCTGTTGAAGGAAGGTAAAGATCCGATCCACCAAGAAGGAGCGAGGATGAACCCCAAGAGACTAACACCATGCCATGTACGTCTTCCACGTACAATGGTAGATCTTCCTAGAGGCAGATTTCTTAGCTTTTAACAGCGTAGGAATCGCTGACTCAAACAAACCTCCATCCTTCAGCACCTGGTGTTCAACAACCAAGTCGTTAAAGCCAGCGACTGCAAAGCAGGATGGAAAGTTGGTCCCTGGGACAGCAGATCCTCCCTGAGAGCAAGTCCCCAAGGAGCATTGGTGACCAGCCAGACCAGACCAAATTACCAACACCGGCGAGGCCAGTTTGGAGCCACTAGAATGACTGGAATCCCTTCTGCCTGAATCCTGCACAGGAGTCGTGGCAGATGTTTGAGAGGGCTGGAACGAATCAGTCCGCCCACCTTAGAACATCGGCTACTTACCGAGCCACCAGGACACTTCTTATGCCCCCTTGGTGGCTGACATAGACCGCAGCCATGGCATTGTCAAAACAATTAGTACCGGACACCCCTGAAGACGATTGTCCAATGAGCCAGACAAAGTTTGATTGCTCGGAGTTCCAGTACACTAGTCAGTTTACTGGGCTCTTCCAGAGTCCAGACTCCATGAGAACGTCTGTGCCGAGGATGCCTCCCCACCCACACAGGCTCGCATCTGTAGAGACAACCGTCCAGTACAGGGGGAGAAGGATTTTCCCTTTCAAAGTGCAGGAGAGCGAAGCCCCTGCTAGAGACCGTGGATCCTTTACCCATTTCATCAGAATCTCTTTAGCAGAGGTCTTGTGTGGAACTGTGCAAACAGAGCACCTCAAGGGACACCATCAGGCCCAGCACGTGCATGAAAACCCTGGAGGGAGGACTGTCTGCTGAACAAAAGCTGAATTGCCTCCTGCAATGTCTGGAGTTTTTTTTTTTTTTTACGAGGTGGAAGCACTCCGGTAGCCCAGATTTTTGTGGACAGAACCAAAGCAAACTCTTGAATGTTCAGGAACCAAACCAAACTCCTAATGCTCCTCGGCCACGGCAAACCGGAGGAAGCGCTGTCGACCAGCACATTTTAGAATGTGCAGGTAGGCATCCTTGCTGTCGATAGAAGCGAGAAGAAGTCCCCCTGAAGTAGGGATGCCACTACCATGTGAATGGACTCCATGCAGAACTTCTGTACTCGTACAAAGCAGCTTAGCGCCTTAAGGTTCAGAATTGGACATGCCTTGTCTTCCTTCCTGGGGACCGTAAAAAGGTTTGAGTAAAAACCCTTGAAAATGTTCCGAAGTCGGAACCAGAACAATCACTACTAGAAGTAACAAGTCTTGCACTGCCCCAAAGAGACCCCGTAAACAATCTGGGGACAAGTGCAGGTTGGAAGGGAAAAAAAACCTTTCCAGAGGAAAAAAACGAACGCAATCTTGTAACCTGAAAGAATAAATTTGTGGAACTATTTGACCTGTAACAGGGAGGTCAATGGATTCAGAAGCCAGGGAAGATGTTCCCTCACCCCAGATATGGTTAAGGGGATCCCTTCATGCAGAGGCAGCCTTGTCTGCAGGTCTGGAAGAGCCCGCTCGTAGCTTGCTAGACCAGGACCTCTTGGAACCCCTGACTTTTGATTGATTCCTTGTCTTGAGACCATTAGAGACAAAGAGAGGCCGCTTAGGAGCCAAGGAGAATTAGCCCATATCTATGACGGGGCTTCTTGCCCTTGGTAGCCTGGGGAAGAAGAGTAGAGTAGAGTACTCTTCCCCCCTATGAGACACTTAACGATGTCATCCAAGGAAGCTCCAAACAGGGGATCCCCTACAAGAGAGAGATCAGATAAGGTCTACTTAGAAGACTAGTCCGCAGACCAACATTTCAGCCAGACAATACGCTGAAGGACCACTGCTGAAACAGACAGCCTAGAAATCGAAAGGAGCCGCATCCAAAAAGGGGCATCACAGACAAACTGTAGCCCTTGGACCAACTGGTCCGCCAGCTCTGCAAAGACAGGGGGAAGCTGTTCTCCCTCCAGGTCCCGGCGTAAAAGCTTAGCCCACTCGGGCAGAGTCTGGGACACCAGGGCAATAGTAATTACCGGCCTAATTGCCGAAACGGCCACAACACACATATGGCAGGCCAGAGCATCCGCCGTATTAGCTGGACTTGTAAGGGTTGGGATTCCTCAACTGGGATGAAGGTAGCCCAATTTGACCTGGAAACCGGTGAGTCCACTACAGGTCGGTCCGCACCAAATCCTCATAAAGATACCGCAAGCAACCACTGCATTTTGGACAACCCCACTGTTTTGTGACAAGTTGTCAAGGTAAGCAGAAAAAGGAACACTCTCGCTGCTTTGAAGGGCCTATGGGTGCCAAAAGTAACCGGTGCCTCCGACGCAGGATCAACCGCAACCTCCATTTTTGAAGTTTCACGCACTGACACAAACAGCGCATCCACCAGTGCCTATTTAAACGTGGTTAGAGGAGCAGGGGAAACCTCCTCACTATTTGAGCACTCAGTGTGCGTGGACGCAGACCCAGTAGGGTTGCTTTATACTGAGCTCACCCCGAAAACATATCGGGGAAGGCCGCCGACTGCGATCCCGCAAGGGGACACTGGCCGGGGGGGGGGGGGGGGGTTGCCCTCAATAGAGGACATAATAGGACATAGCCCCCTTAAAGGCAGGGTACCCTCACTAAAACAAGGCAGGTGCCCCACACAATGACTGCAATTTAAAATGAAGCACCCCCAGAGCATCAAAAAGTTCAAGGGAGGTGCCAAGATGTCAATATGGCCCAGAAGGTCGCAAGCCGTGGTCTAAAATTTTTGTGGAGGCCCAGCCGCAATTGCACAGATACTTAGCCTGGCATAAGCCCAAAGGAAAAGTGGGGGCTTCAGCTACATGCACTGGGGTCCGACCATCCCAGGGAGGGGCCCACGTCTACCCCAAAACCCTCTAGTGGGGGGTCAGCTACTTACTGCACCAAAAACAGGGTGGGCACCACTCCTGGAAGAACACAGCTCCATCGTACTGTGGTTGCTGTCGACCAGGAGGAAAACGCTACGACTCAGGCCAAGGCCAGTTCGTATGTGTCCTCGCGAGATGTTAAACTCGCAGGCCAGCCCCTGTCTAGTGGGGCTATGTTGTGGCTGACCTAGCGCAGAACTGCAGTCTGCACGCGCTCGCTGGCCAGACTGGGGGGCTCCTAAAGGGCCATACACACTATAAGATTTTCTGAAGATTTTTTCCTTTAGATTTACCAAAACCATATAATATGAGGTCAAACCTAAACATTTTCAATTTGTATGCATTCTGGCAGGCCCTTGCACTACATAGAAAAGGTAAATCTGAAGGAAATCTAACCACAAAAGTTGGATAGTGTGTATCCAGCTTAAGGATCTATATTATCCAGTTAGTCGCCCAGTCCGGCACTTGATTTTAGTTCTCACACGAACGATAATAAAAAGAAGAGGAAAAAGAAAAAAAAAATAATTAAAAATTCCATTTAAGAAAGAAAAAAAAAAAATTGTCAGGTCCAGAGATCCCAGCAAGGAACTAGGTCCTTACTCCTGACTAGGCAGAAAAAAAAACTAAGTGTCTATAGCCTAGAGTGGGTGTATACCCCCTGGGACTGCCCATAGGCGTAGTCAAGCTTTTTCCTGCCTAGTGTCCTACTCCTGTAGGGGGCAGTTTAACTCAATGGTTAAGAAGAATCAGGAGCTGTATCTGTCAATGAACGAAAGAGAAACAAAGATCTAAGCCACCATGGCTTCTAAAAGTGGAATATAAAAAAAATAAAAAATGACCAACTTCAGTAACTCAAAACACATAACTAAAATCAGGACTGGACAGGACTAGCAATTGGTCCAACAAAAAAGCCAATGTGTTTATTATGTAATTACGGTATTTAATTTTACACTTGTGGCACTCATTCCTAATGATTATATTGATTTATAGTTAATCGAGTTAGAAGAAAATCCCATAAAAAACAAACACATACTGGAAAACCTCCATATGCACTATTCTATACTCACAGTGATCCAGCAAAGTAAAAAAAAAAAAAAAAAAACCCCAATATAAAAAGCATGATCCCATTTTCTCCAGCAGGGGAAAAAAATAAATAAAAAAAATTCCTTCCTAATCCCACCAAGAGGCAGTCAGATATCACCCTGGATCAACTTTACCTATAAATATTAGTATCCAGTTACATTATGTGCATTTAGGAAAAAATCCATGCTTGATTGAAAGAAGCCTTTCTGTATTTGGAGATTAAATCTCTTTTCCTCCAGGTGTAAGGAGTGCCCCCTTGTCCACGGTGATGACCTTAAGGTGAATAATTCAACCCCAAGTGCACTATAATGGACCACTTATGTATTCCTACATGTTGATCATATCCTCCCTTAATCTCCTCTTTTTTTTTTTTTAACTCTACGATATTTCCCCAGTCTTAAAAAAAAATAAAAATGCTTTCAAAAAGGAGTCAAGTGATAACACCAAAAATACACTTTGCCTTTTGATGTAGACATAACAAGTAATTATGACGTAGGACATGAACACGTAAAGTTATGCTCAATTTCACTAGCCTTCATACCTGAACAATAAGCCCAGTAAAACAGTTTAGGAAAATTATTTTTCCACTTTAAAATAGAGGAACCCCATCTATTATGAGAGGAATGTTTAGCAGCTTGAGCTCTCCTTTCTGACCCACTGCCTTTGAAAACAACAGAATGAACTCCTCTTTGACCCCATCCATGCAGTCACTTGGCTCTCAGTGTAACAGATGTACTGCAAGCCCTCTAGTCCCCCTCAAGGAGCTGACAAGGACACACTCACTGCTACCTCGCCATTACTTCAAAGTAGAGGTGCTTTTCCACATGTATTGAAAATGGAAAATATTTTTTAAAACCGTTGCAATAAATAGGTTACATTAATAAGAACAACAACATATCACACACTTAAATTGTTTTCCTTCTGCACATTGCCCAATTCCAGGCCTTCACCTTCCCTCTTCTGGCGAGCTGAAGATCTGTTGGGACTCTCTAGAGAGGGTCGGAAACTAATATATGCGTGTCGTCTTCCATATCTCCGCCCAGTGAGCGTCTGATATCCCCCAGAAGGTTTAGGCCAGGCAGTCTTACCAGCTTCCTGACCCATTCCTGCAATAAAACAAACAATCAAAATAAATAGCAATTCCAAACAAGTAAAAGCAACAAGAAGTTATTCAGCTAATAGTTCTATCCAGTAAGCCCCCGTTCACACTGAGGCGACCTGTCAGGCGACCTGGTCGCCTGACAGGTCACCGTAGGTCGCCCGCCATACAGAAGCTATGGACCCGTTCTAATAGGAGCGACACAAGTCGCTCCGACTTAGAAAAAGGGTCCGGAGCTTCTTTGGGGCGACCCGGAGCGACCTACATAGACTTCAATGTTATGAAGTCCGTGCCGGCCGCTCCGAGGTCGCGGGGCGAGCAGCTCGCCGCGACCTGTGAGGTCGCCCGGCGAAGTAGCGTCGCCCCAGTGTGAACGGGGGCTAAAACAGCAGATGTGCTATATTCTTCACTCAATTAACCTTAAATTGATACTAGTCTCCTTTTTTCCCCCCATTTAAAAATAACAAATATGTTATATTTACCTGCTCTGTAAAGTGTTGCACAGAGCAGCCTGGATCCTAATCAGCGTTCCTGGGCCCTCCCCTCCTGCCCCCACAGCAAGCAGCTTGCTATGGGGCACCCAAGCCGAGGCTCCGTGTGTCCAGACACAGAGCTGTGACTCAGCCCCGTCTCCACTCACTACTCATTGGCTCACTGACTGACAGCAGATGAAGCCAACTGTGCCTCACTGCTGTCTCAGCCAATCAAGAGGGAGAGTCGCAGACAGCCAAGACTCTTGTGCAAGATCGCTGGATTGAGCTGGGGCTCAGGTAAATATTATGGGGCTGGGGGGCAGCTGCTGCACACATTTTTTTTTTTTTTTCTTAGTGCATAGAATGCATTAAGATAAAAACCTTCTGACTTTAGAACCACTTTAACCACCTCCCGCCTGTGCTATAGCTGAAAGACGGCTTTAGAGTAGGCTCACATTGCCAGAAGGGCATCTATGGACGTCTTCCCATAATCACACTTACCGCATGCCCCCCTGCGGCGTGCATCAGCACAGATCTATGATGGGTGTGTACTTCGGGCACAGCTGATCACAGATTGGGGTAAAGAGCCAATCACATTGGCTCTTTACCATGTGACCAGCTGTATCCAATCACAGATGATCACAGTGTAAAACAGTATTTGCCGGTAATCGGCAGTCCTCTCCTCACACTGACAGCCGATAAACGGCAAATTCACACAGGGGACATGTACACTGATAATCAGGGCATAATCAGTGCCCCACTCAATGAAGTAGAAAAATACCTAAAATTTTGAAAATTTTATAACAAAAAAAAAAAAACTTGTGGTGATTAAATACCAAGAGAAAGCTCTGTCGCAAAAAAAACAAAATAAATACATTTTGTTTGGGTACAGTGTTGCATGCTTGAGCAATTGTCATTCAAGGTGTGCCAGCGCTGAAATCTGGAAATTGGCCTGGGCAGGAAGGGAGTGAATGTGCCCAGTAGGTAAGTGGTCCAAGCTCCAGGCAACAAATAAGCACCCCTCTCCAAAGTTAGTCATTAGAGTGCTTTCTGAAGACCTGTGCCACGTACCTTAGATAGTAGATTTCCTAAAGTATATCTAAATCCCAAACTTTTTTTGTTTAAAATGAGATAAAATAGGGAATGGCTAATGGCTAAAATCTTTCAGTGGACATTGGGGTGATTTCCCTTCCTTTTGCAGAGAGGAAATTTCTATGGATAGTACCCTTCCTAAAGGGTTGTCAAAGGAACAAATGTCTCATTTGAAAGTCTTGCCCATTTTTCGAGTTCATGCGACAGCCCAAAATTTTGGATACCCCCACCTTACTTTCAGTGTTAGTGACCGATGTCACTAAAAGAAAAATTGAGAGGATTAAATCTTAGGCAGACAATGATAAACTAAAATGTTGTTGGAGCACAACAAAGGCAGGGTCTGGGTCATGTGCAGGAGAGAATAAAGTGAGTGATCCAGGAGACCCTATTAAAGGAGAGAGGAGAAGGAGTGGCCATACCCATGTATATCCAGTAGGATAAATATCATAAAACCTGCAGGGTCTGTGTGACTCGCCTATCTCTGGTGAGCATTTAATCATTATCACATAGCTCACAAGGATCACGAGGTAAAACACCTGGATATAATATTCTCCTTGAAAATCACCAAAATGGACTAAAATGTTACTATTCTAACACCTGCACTTGATAATCACACTAATCCATTGTGGAATAAAGCCCCGTACACACGTACCGATCGTCGGCATACAAACGTTCGTCTTTTCTCCCCGGGATGTCGGTGTCTGTTGAAAAGTGCAAAGACTGAAGTGATGAAATGTAATGGTTAACTTTCCCTGTGTTTTTTCTTTTCTGAGCATGCCCAGTCTTGCAAATCTGCGGTCTGTCGGCCGAATTCTGTACTGACTGGCGAACAATGGTCCGTTCTGGTGTCGGCATACAAAAATTTTAATGCTTGCAAGAAAGACTCTTGTCGGCAGAATGTGCGCTGACAGCTGTCGGAGGCACCATACTAACAAGCGTACAATCGGCAGATCTTTCGTCCGCCGACGTTCGGTACGTGTGTACGGGCCTTTACTCACTGAATATGTCACCTACATGCATTGTATTTCACTAGGTGCGGCACTGATAGATACGAATATCACTAGTGTATACCAATTCACATCTGTTTGATTAAGTCCATCACTTCAGCACTTTAATTATATAGGCACTTTGGACCTGGTACCGCACACGTATCATTTTTTTTTTTTTTATCATATATATTGTTTATTGTACTGAATAGTTTTTGCTTCATCTACCACTTCAGCACATAAATCTCTATTAAATCAGGCATATTTTCTGGGTGTACCTATGCCTGGTTTAAGCACTCTACACAAAACAGTATTTCTGAGCACTGTAAAAAAATGTATATATTAGTTTCTCTTTATATTGATCAAGTATTGTTTATACACTGTTGGAATGTTTACTATTTTGATTTGAGACACTGTATGCATCAGCGCCCTTTCATCTCTTTATTTTTATTTGTTTAAATTGTGCACACACATTTAAAAAGAGGCAGCAGATCTGTTTTCCTTAAGGCTCGGTTCACACTTCTGAGATGCGGGAACGCTGCGAATATGCAGCGTGTTCCCGCATCGCATCCACACATCTGGCAGTTCACACTGCCATATGCGATACGCAAGGGGGGTCAATTAAAAGTTAACAACACCCCCAGTTGTGATCGCATATCGCAGTGCAATCTGTAAGTACGCACAGAATCCGATTAGACAAGTGTGAACCATTGTGCGATCCGATTCTACTGCGGCTCAAAAAAAGCCTCATGTGCGTGTTTGGTGCGGATACAGTGCGAATTCAGCCATACAAAGTGTATGGCTGAACTCGCATCCGTACATCAGATCGCATGTAATTAGGAGCAGTGCGCTCCGAATTACATGCGATCTCCGCAAACGCGGAAGTGTGAACCAGCACTAAGTGTCAACATAAACTAGGCGACTTCACACACCCCCCCCCCTTTATTCAATATGTGTCCTTGATATCTATGGGAGGCCAAGAAATCCTCCTGATGCAAAGACCAATAACCGTGCAGATGGATTCCATTCGAAACCTCTGTACTCGCGCAAAACAGTTCAGAGCCTTGAGATCCAGGATGGGACGCACCTTGCCTTCTTTTCTGGGCACAGTGAACAGACTGGAATAAAATTCTTGAAAACGTTCCGGAGCTGGAACTGGCACAATCACTCCTTGCAAAAGCAAGTAGTTTACCGCCCTGCTCAGGTCCCTTTGCCTGGCCGGGGACGTGAAGATTGGACAGGAAGAACTGGTCCCAAGGACGAGACTGGAATTCGATTTTGTATCTGGAACGGATCAATTCGTGAACCCATTTGTCCTGAATCAAGGAAGTCCAGGTTTCCTGAAAGCATCAAAGACGCCCCCCCCGCCCACCCCAGAATCGGGTGAGGCCGCCCCTTCAATGCAGGCGAAGACTTGTCTGCAGGTTCGAATTTGCCGATCTTGGACTTAGCGGACAATGGCTTTCTGGGCCCTCCAGAAGATCTAAACGGCTTACCTTTTTCTTGAGACCCAGGGGCACGAAAAAAAAAAGTTGGTGAGGAGTAAAGGAAGGCCCCCGCATAGAGCGTGGCGCCTTACCTTTAGACCAGTGTTTCTCAACTCCTGTCCTCAGGGCACACTAAACAGGCCAGGTTTGCAAGAAAACTGAAATACATCACAGGTGATATAATTTGCTGCTAAGTGATTGCAGTATTCTAGTCTGCATCTCCCCAAGGTAATAGTTAAAATCTGGCCTGTTAGTGTGCCCCAACTCGAGGAACGGAGTTGAGAAACACTGCTTTAGACGATTGGGGCAGATTAGTGCTCTTAACCCCCGTGATACCCTTGATGAACTCGTCAAGGGAGGCTCCAAATAGCTTATCCCCTGTAAAAGGGAGATCAGCAACAGCTTTCTTAGAGGCCTGGTCAGCCGACCAGCATTTCAGTCAAATCATGCGCCTAATAGCAACCCCCACTGCTGACATCCTGGCCACCAATAAGGCCAAGTTCAGGGACGTATCACACATGAACACCAGGGCCTGGACCAACTGGTCCAACAGCTCCAGAACCGCGGGGGGAAGCTGCGTAGTTTCCAAGTTACTCTTCAGTAAGCTCACCCATTCAGCAGCAGTCTGCTTTACAAGAACGTTCACAAAGTTAGCCTTTAAAATGTGACCCGTTACCACATGGACATGACGGGATAAGGATTCCACCCGTCTATCCACAGGATCTGGAAAGGTTGGAAACTCTTCCACCGGCACTAGTCGCTTTATTCAAGCTGGCTACCAAGGAATCCACTTTCGGTGGGACAGCCCACATGTTGGCCACCGCCTCTGCAAAGGGATAGCGGCGAGTAAAGCGCTTAGGTACCACAAACAGGCGCTTGATTTGTCGCCATTGTTCATCCACAATAGAGTGAAACAAGCCAGGACAAGGGAATGCTTTTCCCGATTTTCGATATTTGCGGGAGCCAAAAGAAACCTGCGTACCTGACGCTGTGGGTTCATCAGCCATTTTAAGAGTTTCCCTTACAGAAACTGTCAAATTTTCCACCAAAGTGCGTTCCCGTGCGACAGCTGAGGAGGACAGGTCCTGTTCACCGTCAGAATGCGAAGACATCGACCCCTCAGGGTGGTCTGCGTCGAGCATGTCTGTGACAGAATCCGAAGATCCTGAAGATGGAGGTGAGGGTAGGGGGCGTTTGCGGCTAGCAGCACCAGAATAAACAGACTCACCTTTGGACATCAGGCTTTGCAGAAAAACTGCAATCTCCACCTGCAACTGTGAGCCAGAGGGTCCTGCAGCCATTTCCAGGGGGTCTGCAGGATAAATTTTATCCTAGAATTCCATTTGCAGAAGAAAACGTTTTTTTTTGGCAATGTCCCTTTAAGACCGCGAAAAACACGGTCCCCCCGATATAGCTGCGGAATCCAAAAAACCCTGATCAAATATATTAATATAGCAGAGCAGGGGAGAAGCCTACAGGAGACCCCCAGAACGTTACCAGAGCTCAGATAAAATGTGCAGTCTCGATCAGAGCAAAAATTAAAGTGACACAGAAGATCAGAGCCAAAATGAAATTGACACAGAAAGTGCAGGAAAAGTTACAGTTTTCAATGGGAAATCCTAGAAAACGGCTGCCCATACACCCTAATGGGAACACAGAGGTTATGAACTACGGCAAAATGGCATTTTTTTTTTTTTTTTTTTTTAACGCCCTCCACGGTGAAAACATACTAGGGGAGGGAGAAACAAGGGGTACCCAGATTGTCCTCTGGGATGACAGGGAACCCCTAAGGTCCGACTATTCCAAGGGTGTTGGGAGGACAGCTTACTCACAGATCACCTCTCATCCGGGATAGGGGTGTTGTTAGCCAAAAGGAAGCTGTAACTCATGGCGTTATAAGTCATTTGCGTCCGGGCAAAGCAAACCACTCGCAGGCTTGTCCACATCCATCGGGGCACTGTCGTGGCGAGGTCTAGTTCTGGGCTATAACTTGCTCATGCTCACAAGCCAGGCTGGGAGACCTTAAGGATCTAGATTATCCAGTGCAAATACCAGCCGGCTGTTGCTTGTAGTTCCTCTGGATCTTGGCCCTCTGGAACTAACTTGTTAAAAAAACAAACAAAAAAAAAACAAATTCTCCCTGATACGGCTATGACCGAAGTCCCAGCAGGGAGCTAGGTCCTATCATAGTTACATAGTAGGTGAGGTTGAATAAAGACAATAGTCCATCCAGTTCAACCTGTGTAGGTGTGTGTGGCTGTAATCCTCTCACATACCCCTGAATGTTCTGATCCTTGAGATGCAAGTCTAAGAGTCTTTTGAAAGCCACCATACTACCCGCTGAAACCACCTCTTGTGGTAGAGAATTCCACAATCTTGTTGCCCTAACAGTAAAGAACCCTCCTCGTTGCCTGAGGTTAAAACGCTTCTCCTCTAATCGCATTGTATGCCCTCGAGTCCTCATGCAATCCCTTCGAGTGAACAGCTTTTTTTTCTCTAAGCTGGGATCCCCATTAAGATATTTATAAATTGCTATCATGTCCCCCCTCAGACGTCTCTTCTCCAGGGAGAATAAATCAAGCGATTGTAGACGCTCTTCATAGTCAAGGTCCTCCAATCCCCTAATTAGTTTAGTTGCCCTTCTCTGGACTCTCTCCAGCTCCAACACATCCCTCCTGAGGACTGGCGACCAGAACTGGACACAATACTCCAGATGCGGTCGGACCAGAGTTTTATAAAGTGGAAGGATTATAGTTTTATCTCTAGAATACATCCCTTTCTTTATGCATGCTAATGTTCTGCTGGCTTTGGCAGCTGCCGCTTGACATTGCATGCTGTTGCCTAATCTATCATCAACCAAGACTCCCAGATCTTTCTCCATTTTTGATTCCCCCAAGGGTTCCCCTCCTAACGTGTATTGTGTTTTTATGTTTTTAGTCCCCAAGTGCAAAACCTTACACTTCTCCACGTTAAACCTCATTTGCCATGTCGTTGCCCACTCTCCCTGAGACTAGGCAGAATAAACTGTTTGAGTATAGCAGAGGCTGGAGGGATTATGTCTGCAGGGACAGCCCACATAGGTGTGGACAATTTTTTTTTTCCGCCTAGTGACTATCCCTAGAAGGAGGAGCATAACCCTATGGGTCTGATTAAGGAGAGCTGCATCTGTCGATAGAACGATAAAGAAAACCTTCTGACTTTACAACCCGTTTAAGTTTAGCTAAATATAAAAAAAAAAAAACCCCACACACACAAAAATCAGCACAAAGGACATACAAGTTAGTATTTTCTAATTTTGATTATTAATATATTTACTTTGATTTTTTTCTCTTTTTCAGTTTATTTTTTTTTTTTAATTAATTTTTATTTTTGTACATATGACCCTTATGTTTGATTAAAGAGTTATATGGTGTATTTTTTTTGTATGGATTTTATTTAAATGGGGTAACATTGTGCATATGGTTATCTGTATTTTTAGAATTATTTAGTATATGATTGTTATGGGGGGGGGGGGTTGCTGCTGAGTTGCTGTTTGTGTGAGATCTCTGATAGCTTTCCTAAATTTGCATTTGTACCCACACTATTGAATTTTTCATATGTTGAGAGGCTGCGATGGTCTGAATCCTATGTCCGGGGACACTCAGTGATCACGCCCATGTAGCGGGGATCTTGTTATAATGAAGCCGGTCCGTCCCCTAATGAGAAAGTTGTGACGTCTAGGACAAATGACGCAACGCGTATAGGGGGCGGAGACCTTGGACGAGCGGCGACCCGGCAGCTGACTCCCGCATTGTTTATACGAGACAAGTGCATTAGCCCACACAGCTTTGTAGTGCAACCCCATGTGAGTCATATCCATTTATAATAAAGGAGTTTAATAGCAGAGAGCATTAGATTGTCCCTCCTTTTCATGTCTGAGCGTAAGGTAAGAGGCCACCCTTGGGTGTTGGTGGTGGAGGCACAAGCACTTTCCTTTAAACGCTTGTCAAGCACTAATCCCAGCATTATTTTCAGAGTGATTTCATTTTTTGAATGGACTGAGACACTGATTATTTTATTGTACTTTATTAGAATTAT
Source organism: Pelophylax lessonae (assembly GCF_965119305.1). NCBI lineage: Eukaryota > Metazoa > Chordata > Amphibia > Anura > Ranidae > Pelophylax > Pelophylax lessonae. The sequence continues at coordinate 175,996,468 of NC_138768.1, forward strand.
TTTCTATATGAAATGTTTTGCACATTGTCACTTTAATTCTATTGTTGGCACTTTGATGAGTGTATATAATAATTTTTGCACTTTATAATTTGCATTATCTCATCGCACATTGTCACCTTGATTATTGTCACTAGCACTTTATTTTTGCCTATATTTGCACATTATTTAGCGCTGTACCTTTTTTATATGCAGTTTTTGTCAACCTTTAAGTGAGAAGTGTTTCCGGTATAGCAGCCTTTCTACTATTATATTGATTAGTTGCGCTGATTTATTTCTATTTGCACATACAAGTTAGTATGTGTCCCATGTGTGGATTCTTCTCCTTTCAGTATCTCCCCACCCCACCACAGCCACCTTCATCTTCTAGTGTGGTGGAGCCCAATACAGCTAAGGGGCAATTAGGAGATCTCAAGAGAGCTCGACTATGCCCACCTTTCCGGCCAGATCTGCCATTCACAGAGGCCGTAATACAGCTTCTATGAATGCCACAGGATCTCTGAATGGAGGGAGTAGAGCTAGCAATCATCTTCCTGTCCCCCATTTAGAGGTCATGTGTCATTCATAGAAGCTGTAGTACAGATCTTTAGAGCTACTGACAGGCCCTTAGCTGTATTAATTCCCATAGCACTGGAAAATGATGGTGGCGGGGGCTGTGTATAACAGATTTCTACTAAAAAGAGAAGAATCAACAAAAGGGACAGATCATACTAACTGCAAGCTATGTCCCCAGTGCTGATTTTTGGGTTTTTATTTTTAGCTAAACTTGGGCTTTAGCCACATTCAATGAGGTTTTGAAATTGTGTGACTTCATCTAAAATTGCAAGATTTCAAAGCCGCAAGTCAATGTGAATTCAGGTGTTTTGTAACTGTATCCCTGTTGGGGGGGTGGGCGTTTCCCCTAGTGTCCCAAAACAGGTCAAAGTGAAGAGAACTCTTCCCGACTTTCTAATCTGCCTAAAAGCCATCAAAGCTTCCAAATAAGAACACAGTTGACTTTGGTATACTGGAGCCCTTGGGACTGGAAAGGGGAGGGAAAAAAAAAAAAAAGGGGGGGGGGGGGAGAAGCCACCTAACTACCCCAATAAAAAATACCTCCTTTCTGGATCACAGTTATGTTATGGAGTCCCTTGGTGTTAGTGGTTACCCACCTGAGGCTCCACTGGCCTCATGCCATAGTGACTGCCAAGTGAACTTGAATTAGACACCATTAGGTGGGAAAGCAATTTGCCACTGCTCACTAACCAGAGTACCCCCAAGGAACCATGTTAGAAAAATGTTGTGCTACTCCATGAAAGAAGACAAAAAAGGTCAAAAACTAAGCTAGATTAAAAATAGAAACCATTTTTTCTCAAATGACACGCTGAATTTGGCTGCTAGAGGTTATAGATCAAGGGTCTTCAAACTATGGCCCTCCAGTTGTTCAGGAACTACAATTCCCATCATGCTTTGTCATGTCTGTGAATGTCAGAGTTTTACAATGCCTCATGGGATGTGTAGTTCCGCAACAGCTGGAGGGCCGTAGTTTGAGGATCCCCGTTATAGATCGTTTCACTTTAGTATTTGTTTTCATAACGCAGCCCCATAGTATTTTAAATGTGCTTTGATGAGAACTCTGGGAAGATATGAACTGAGTTGAAATGTACAAACATCTAAACACTATAATGTATGCAATGAATGAACTAGCAGTCAAAAAGCAGTATTCACTAAATAATAGCCTAGAAAAAGCTGCTTCTGTCTGCACATTCCAATGAAGAAGCAAACGAGACAGGCCGCTATAATATGCCCGGGTATTTGTAGATCTGTGAACAAAACATTCTTGTTAGAAGGCCAAATCATGAAGGATAGTCAAAATGTGTGACAACATAGTTTACCATCGGCTGTCAGCTAAAGAATGAAGGCAAAAAGGAAAAAATATTGTGTTGAACTGTATTCAACCACATAAAATGCTTAAAGATATTAGGAAAAATATGCAAATTTGAAAAGTAAAACAAAAAAATAGCTGCAAATATAATCAAGGGATATCACTTTAAATCTAAAAATGTAAACTCAAAGTTTTTAGCTATATTGTACACACACACACACACGATGGTAAAAAGAAATGGTTTATGAATTTATTTTTCAGAATGTTTCTATACAGTTTAGGCCCCTTTCACACTTGTGCGATTTTACCACGATATTGACTGGGCTTGAAGCAATGCCTATGTCTTTGGACCTCAAAATGCATTAAAATCAGGCCAAAGTAGTGCGGGGACTACTTTTAAGTTGCGCATATATGAATGGGTATTATTGGTAAACATGGCGAACGACATGTCATGCAACTCTGATGTCCAAAGTTGCACAAGTGTGAGAGGGGCCTAAGTGTAAAACGAATACAAGCCACAAAAGGTTTGGCTGCATTCACAGCTGAGCAGAGCGACTTTCTGAAATTTTAATTTGAGCGTTTTACAGCTTCAGGCATTTTTGTTTAGCAACAGAAAGCATTAGAGGGAGGAGAGGTGGATGGGATTAGGGGTGGAAAGCTGCTGTTTAAGCAGAAAACAGAAACGCACATGAAAACGCTCATGTTGCACATTTTCAGGTGTTCCCATTGAATTCTAAGGGGCCCATCCTGCCTCCAAACTGCCAAAAAGAAGCTCATGTACTTTTTTGGAGCGGCAGGCAGTTTTGCGTCAGACGGCAGAAAACTCGGATGTGAACAAGGGCCATTAGAATTAATGGAATTTGCCTTGTTGAGCGTTTCAGAGCTACAAGCTTCAGCCTCGGTTCACACTAGAAGCGGTACGAATTCACATTGAATTTGCTGCGGATTATGCAATACAATCAAAATTGAAACCCGCTCATGCAAACTGATTGCGGAGTGTACGTTAACGACACCCCGAAATCGATTTGCAAAATGCAGTGCGATTTGCAGAATCCGATTGCTTAGATGTAAACAAGGGGTCCTGCCCCAGTTTGGTGCAAGAGCAGTACAATTTGAGCCATAGAAATCCATGGCTCAAATCACACCCCAGAGACACTGCATGTAATCTGCACAGGAATGTGCTGCGATTCCTGTGAGAATTACATGCAGTGTACCGCATTGCATCAGTGTGAACCCAGGCTTAGGCAGAAAATCACTCAAGTGTGAATGGGGCCCTAGGCTGCATTCACACATGGCCATTTGCGATTGCGGGCAGATTTTGCCTGTTAACCCTAAAACGCTGTGCAAAAATGATAAAAATCGCACAAAGCATGTTCAGGTGCAATTCATTTTTATTGGCACCTAAAGGCGAGTGCCATTTTGGCACGATTAATCTGACTAATTGCAGCAAAATCACAACACACAAGAGCTTCTTTTGGGCGACAGCTTCGCGCATTGCAGTTTATCGCGACAATCACGGCAGAATCGCACCCGCATTTACATACGATTGAGAAAGAAAGGCACCTGAACAAGCGTTGTGCGATTTGCCATTTTTGCACAGCGGTTTAGAATCGGGGTGATTCTGCCCCCAACTGCAAATGCCTGGGTGTAAATGGCAGAGGTGGGGGACTTGAGTCACATGACTTGACTTGAGTCAGACTTAAGTAACCAGTTTGAGGACTTGAGACTTGCTAGACTAAAATTAATAAAAGACTCGACTTGACTTTGACTTGGTATTCATGACTTGAGACCTATAACTCGAAATTACTACTTTAGTTATTAAATATTTGCATTTTCTCAAGATGTGTTAAAGCAAAATTAATGTGCCAGTTAGGTTTCTGACACCACAGTCACTTAAAACACCTCAGTGTGTTCTGATTTTTAGGACACTGGCTGTTTAAAAATGGAAATACTTAACATGTTTTTAGTGACTGTGATGTTGAAACATTACCAGACGAAGGATTTTGAGCTGTTTGGGCATTCAAAGTGTTTCTTTAATATGCCAAGAAAAAAAAAAACACTAAGCAGTTTTGTTAATGTTGAAAATAAAACAAACCTTTCCTGACCAATGACTTTTAACTGATTTAAAAAAAAAAAAAAAAAAAAGGTGAAAATTGGGGTAGATCAGTATTTTGACTTGATTTGTGACTCGACCAAAATAAATGACTTGCTTGACTTCTAGCAGGGACTCGGCTTGACTTGCTTGCTTTTCGCTACAGTAACTTGGGACTTGCTTGAGACTTGAAGGTTTAAGCCCCGTACACACGTACCGATCGTCGGCCGAACGATCGGCCGTCTTTTGTCCAGGGCTGTCCTGTCGGCTGAAAACTGCAAAAGACTGCACACGAATTTTGTCGGCCAACAACAGCCGACTGCAGAAGTGATGTCATGTGATGGTTAACTTTCCGTGTGTTTTTTCTTCTCTGAGCATGCCCAGTCTTGCAAATCTGCCGATTGTCGGCCGAATTCTGTACTGACTGAGGAACAATCGGCCGTTCTGGTGTTGGCCAACAAAAATTTTAATGCCTGCACGACAGATTCTGTTCGGTCGAAAATGCGCTGTCGGAAGCATCATACTAACAAGCCTACAATCGGCCGATCGATCGTCAGACGAATATTTACGGCCGACAATCGGTACGTGTGTACGGACGGGGCTTAAGACTTGAGACTTGCACATGTGTGACTTACGCCCACGTCTGGTAAATGGAACCCAACAGTAGATTACTTTTACTTTGTGGGTCACAACAGACAGGCAGGAAAGACGATGAGGGATCTGCTAACTATACAGGAGTCACCCCATGGAACCCGCCTCAATCATTAAACCCAGTCTGAAACATTGCTAAACTCTAGGCAAACCGCTCAAAGTAGTATGGGCTTTTTTTTTCCCCTCTTTTCTCCCCAATCATACTAGGCGGATGCAGCATCTGTCCGTCACCTCTAACACTGAGAGCCACGCGATCAAACACCGCCGATCGCTTGGTTCTGACAGCTCCCGCAGCAGAGAGCTACTGTGAAAAATATTGTTATTTTTGCAAAATTGACGCTTTATAGCGCATGATCAAAAAAAAAAAAAAAAATTGCACAGGTGATCAAATACCACCAAAAGAAAGCTCTGTTTGTGGGATAAAAAAAGGACGCCAAATTAGTTTAGGTACAGTGTCGCACGACCGCGCAATTGTCCGTTAAAGTCACGCAGTGCCGAATCGCAAAATAGGCCCTGGTCAGGAAGGGGGTAAAAACTTCCGGGGCTTAAGTGGTTAACACCCAGTCAGTGGCTCTAACAGAACAGTGATAATCGGTCTAAGACCACATGTCCAATGTGACCCCCAAACACTTATTACCAATTTAGGTAGGTTTTTAGCATCTCGCTGGCTGTTATGCTGATCTACCAGCTTTAATAATTTCTATGTCTCGGGCATAAAAGGAAATCTGAAAAGTCAGCCATAGGTGCTTAGCTGTATGCGTTTTCTGGGCCAGTGACTTAATGGGTTAAAGAAAAGCAAAAATAGCTTGATTCCTCCATCAACAAGGCAAGTCACAGTCAAGCTATAGCTGCAGCAGTGATGGTACTAAAAAAAAACACCCCTTAAAAGCGGATTGTACTGAATTTGTCCAAAAGATCGACTTTAGAACAACCAGCCTGCCCATGAATAAACACAATTTGGCGGGTTCCCGCTTTAGGGGCATTATGTACTGGATGGGCATATTGGGTACGCATAAAATGAGGAATTTTAAAATGTAAATATATTTTTAAAAATATAAATCTCATTGAGATGTTGCTGTAAAGAACAGAACGATAAGGACCACTACCATGCATGATGCGGGTGTTCTATTAGTCTCACCCAATTACCTGGTCAAAGAGGATAGAATTCTGAGGGGTACACAGGGCTATGGAATATTTAGCGCACACAGTGCTGTGCCAACGTTTCAGGCAGGTTTGAAGAAATGCTGCAAAGTAAGAATGATTTAACAATTGATATTTTTATCAATTGATAAAAAGCAAAAAGTTAGTGAACAGAAGAAAAATCTAAATCTAATATTTCAGGAGACTACCCTTTGGCTTCAAGCCAGCATCATTTCTTGCACGATGTCAGGGATTTTGTAGGATCAGTCAGGTGTATGATTAACCAATTATACTAAGCAGGTGCTAATGATGACCAATAACATATGTATGTTAAAAACTGAAACAGGTGTGTTAGGTGGCTTAAAGCAGGGTGAGGAACAGCCAAACTCTACTACTAAGGTGAGGTTGTGAAAGGCCATTTCATGTCATGGGTCATACACCATGGCAAGACTGAGCACAGCAACAAGACACAAATGCCCCGTACACACGTTCCAATTATCGTACGATCATCGTACGACTAAAGTTTCGTAGTTGTTGCATGATACAAAAAATCGAAAGCAACTCTGCGTACAAACCGTATGATTTTTGACGTACGATTCTGGAAAAGCTTCCTGCGTTGCTTAGCTACGTATCAGATGGTGCAAAACAAAACAATGGCAGCCAGGCTTTTTCGGGGCTATTTTAGTGTTTCTGAGCATGCACGGTCTTTGTCGAACGACTTTTAGCGTACGCATACTGTACTGACGAGTCGATTATCGTTCGAGAAGATGTCGTACGACAGAAGTTTTCCTGTTTGTCCCTTCGGATTTTGTTGGACCAACTGTCGTGATCGGCTGTCGAAAGCTGTGTACTAACGATCCGATTATCGTGAGACTAGGTCGAAAGCGAGGTTTGTCGTACGATAATCGGAACGTGTGTACGGGGCAAAAGGGGTTGATGTACTAAAACTGGAGAGTGTAAAATCTGGCGCAGCTCTGCACAGAAACCAATCAGCTTCAAGATTTTAATGTCAAAGCTTATTTAAACAAGCTGGAATTAGAAGCGGATTGGCTACTATGCACCTGATTTCGCACTCTCCAGTTTTAGTGAATCAACCTCCAGGTAGTTTTTACTGAATCAGCAATGTTTCTTCAAGGCAAAGGTTTTAAAGCAGACTGGGGTTTCAAGATGTGCCGTTTAGGCTTATTTAAAAGAAGCACAAATTTTTTTTTTCTCACAACTGCCTAAAACATTTGCACAGTAGTTCACATAATAGAACAATACAAAGGGGGGGGGGGGGTCGGGTTGTCACAGCACACATTTAGGAAAGAAAGATATGAACACAACCACTATACTTTCCATGCATGATAAAAATGAATTGTTATGTCACTGCATATGAATACCAGGAGCCATAAAATAATACCCAAACATCAAGTCTTCCACAGACTGTAGTGCCAGCCACAGAGGGTTTAAATCTCAGCCAGTTCCAACAGAACAGGCCGAGATTTGAACTGTGTATGGGCAGGCTGAATGAAGTTGATCGATTGACAGCCTCCCCCCGCCCAATCAGACGGAGTCCCCCTGTTAGAACACAAAGGCACAGAGGGGGAGATCACTGCACTAACATCACTTGTGTTAGTAGGGCGAAGTTTTTTTTTTTTCCCCCTCTCAGCTGACTGGGTTCAACGAAAAAAAAAAAAAAAAAAAAAAAAAAAACTTTTAGATTAAGTTCAACAGATAAACAATTGGCGCAAATAGGCTCTATGGCTGAGTCTGGAGCGTAGTAAATGAAAATCAAATATAGTTCATATAAATGGGTAAGTCCACAAAAAGCCCACTAAAGCGGCAGCTCTGTATGAAGGCACTAGGAAAGAACAAATGCGTCAACTACAGTCTTCAAACTAGCTACACTTAGTTGGCGCATGTGTTCTTTCCTAGTGCCTTTATACTAAATTCACACTTGCATTGAAAGCATGCGTTTAAGGGGCATTTAACACTCCTCAAACGCCTATGCAAATTATACTATGGACAGCACACAGTGCCGCTCGCATTATCAAAACATGAAGCATTAGCGGCGTTGCGTCAAAACTGAAGTCTTATGTCAAGTCTGGAGGCGTTTGAAGTCTTTCAACACCTCCCATTCAAATCTATGGTAAAATAGTTATAAAAAAAACAAAAACACATGCAGGAGGAATATAATATCCCCCAATGCCCGGTAATGGAGGAGAGCATAGAGTTTCCTCCAGTCACTTCCTTCTTTGCACTTCCTGTTTGTGCTGCTTGGAGATGGCTGACTGGTGATCCCGGAGATAAAAAACAGCCAGAATTATACGATCCCAGCTACCAAGATACTGTGATACACACAGAAAGCCTGAGCCATGAATTGAACTGGTCTGTACAAACAGCTGAGAATCATCTGTCCTGAATTGTTTTTTCCTGTAATGTCACTTCCCTTTTGAAAATAGGGGTTTGAGCGGCTTTTTAACGTGCATCAAAACCGCACATTGGGCGTTTAGGGAGCATTTTTAACTCCTCATTAACGCTCATAACACCTCAGTCTAATGCCCATACTAAAGCTCATTGATGCCAGTCTAATGCCCATACTAAAGCATGTTAACATTATAGGAGTTCGAAATTTAGTCAAGTGTGAACAAGCCCTTACATGTGTACCAGGCTTAAAGCAGTAGTAAAGCCCGCTTTGTGACTTTTCCTACAGGTAGGTCTATAATAAGGCCTACCTGTTGGTAAAATGAATATCTCCTAAATGTGCGACCGGCATACTGTGAACTTTCAGAGCTTTGTGCCAGAACCATCAAAACAACAGGGCTCCAGCTACTCACAGCGCTGGAGCCCACGAACCAGGGAGAAAGACTGGGGAAAGATGTCCGCCCTCTCAGCAGAGACAGCGTGCCACTGGAGGGCTTCATTCTAAGGTAAGCATTTCATGCATACTAGCACATTATGCAATTGCCTTACAGGCGTTCCCCCCCCCCCCCCACTTTAAACTCTGCCATGGTTTACTACCGCTTTAAGAAAGCGTGCACCCACAAAAGGCAAGAGGGTTGCATCCCTAGAAGCCCAAGTGATTTAACCACATACCGACCAGCCACGTAGACCTACGTCGGCTGCCTTCATGTGCTTGTACCGGGGTGATGCCTCTAGCTAGGTACCATTTTTTAGAGCCGGGTTTCCGACGGTAACGACAGATGCAGCTTGAAAGCCGCTCGATCTTTACCCCAGCAAGCAGGAGGGGATGCCCGCCACCTTCCGCGGCTCTGCCTGGGTCTTCCGTCCCACCGTCGCCGTGAGCTCACGCATGAAAGAAAACGTATACGGGAAGTTGCGCCGCAAATTAAATCACTGTTCAAACCAGAATGATCCAGGAGAATGAATCCGCCGGCAGCGGAAGTTTACCATAGAGCTGACCGAGGACCAGATGGTCCCTGGTCATCTCCATGACTCGGAGGCTGGGCACAACGTTATGATGTCACGTCCAGCCCCGGCAGTTGTAAACACTGCCGTGTATTTAGCTGGAAAAGCTGAGATCGTTTTTCTTTTTTTTGATCTCAGGCTTTCCAGCCGAGGAGATATATAGGGACTTATGGACCCCAGATCTCTCTGTAAAGAGGACCTGTCATGCCTTATTCCAAGAGACGTTTACATGCCTTGAAAAAGGAATAAAAGTGATAAAAAAAAAAAAAAAAACACAACATTTAAAGCGCCCCTGTCCCCCTGCATGCTCACATACAGAAGCGAATGCATACATACATCATGCCCGCAAATGTAAACTGCGTTCAAACCACACGTGAGGTATCACCGCGAATGTTAGAGCGAGAGCACAAATTTTAGCACAAGACCTCCCCTAATTCTAAACAGGTATGTAAACATTTGTAAAGTGAAGCCTATGGAGATTTTTAACCACAATAAGACCGCCCGCCGCAGATTTATTGTGGCAGGCAGCCTCTCATGCGTGAACAGACATAGCGTGGTGCGAGCGTGGGCTGCCGGAGGCGCACTCCTGCCCCCACTGAAATGATTACAGAGCGCCTGTGATCCTGCTATATAGGATCACAGGTCTCTATGATCATTTAACAAGCCCATACAGTTTGTAAACACTCCCCTAGGCTCACACTTAAATCCTTTGATCACCCCAAGGTTAACACCTTGCCTGCCAATGTCATTATTACAAAATATGTAGCAGAATACAAATTTGCCTAAAAAGGATGAAAAATTTAGCCCGAGATGCTTTCCTGCCCGTTGGTGGCCAGGTAAACAAAGTCCCGGAACCAGAAATGACAATTACTTGTCGCTCCCAGTTTCCAGAGTTACAGAGAGGGGAGCGACGTCAGTTCCTCTCTCTGTAACAGGAAGCCATCGCCGCCTGCCACATCGCAATGGGACCAAAGAGCCCGGAAGAGGCGGGTGGGACCCCCTTCCGCCACCCACAGAAATGATCGAGTGGCTACTTCTGCATTGTAGAGAATCGCAAGCCAAAAACAATGGTACCAGGATGATGCCTGTAGGTGCAGGCATCATCCCGGTATAACCACTGAAACACAAGGACATGGAAAGTGGTTAAAAGGAACATGACTAAACTTTAGCTTTATTCCCTTTCACATGAGCAGCACAATCCCCTTCTAAAAAATTAGTGGTGGATCACTTTTCCTTTTCAAAAATGTTGTTAAGTACAGAAGAGATGTATCCAAAACAGAACAATATGTAAATTATCCGCACAGATTGGTATATAAGACGACTGATCGTGTACTGGTTAGGACCGAGTATCAAACAGGGCCAACTAAGCTTCTGCTAAAAACGCAAAAATCAAATAGTAGTCCCCTGACTTCTCTGTCAAGATCAATGACACAACCATCAACACATCCCTCCCCGCATGCAAGGGTGCTAGGTGTAATCCTGGACCCTGAACTCTCCTTTCAGCCCCACATCAAATCATTTTCCAAATCTTGCCCCCTCAACCTCCGCAATATCTCCAAAATATGCCCCTTCCTAACCAATGTCAGCACAAAGCTCCTTATTCACTCCCTGGTTATCTCTCGTCTGGACTACTGCAACTCCCTTCTCTTTGGATTACCTTTTTACATAGGCTATCCCTCCCTTCAGTCCATCATGAATGCTGCTGCCAGGCTCATCCGCCTTACCAATAGTTCAGTGTCTGCTACTCTCTTTCAAACCCTACATTGGCTGCCACTCACCCAACAAACTAAATGCAAAATACTAACAACCTACAAAGCCATCCACAATTCAGACCCTAGCTACAGCGCATCCAGAAAGTATCCACAACTCTTCACTTTTTCCACATTGTTCTGTTACAGCCTTATTCCAAAATGGAATAAATTATTTTCCTCAAAATTCTGCAAACAATACCCCATAATGACGACAACTTGAAAGAAGTTTGTTTGAAATCTTTGAAAAAAAAAAAAAAAACACATGTACATAAGTATTTACAGCCTTTGCCAGCCTTTGCCATGACACTCAAAACTGAGCTCAGGTGCATCCTCTTTCCACGGATCATCCTTGGAGTCCACCTGTGGTAAATTCTGTTGATTGGACATGATTTGGAAAGGCACACACCTGTCTATATAACCTCCAACAATTAAACACAATTAACAGTGCATGTCAGAGCATAAACCAAGCCATGAAGTCCAAGGAATTGTCTGTAGATCTACGAGACAGGATTGTATTGAGGCACAGATCTATGGAAGGGTACAGTAACATTTCTGGAGCCTTGAAAGTCCCAATGAGTACAGTGGCCTGCATTATATGTAAATGGTAGAAGTTTGAAACCACCACGACCCTTCCTAGAGCAAGCCGCCCAGCCAAATTGAGCGATCGGGGAACAAGGACCTTGGTCAGGGGGGTCACCAAGAACCCGATGGTCACTCTGACAGAGTTTCAGTGTTTCTCTGTGGAGAGAGGAGAACCTTCCATCTCTGCAGCACTTCACCAATAAGGACTATATGTTAGGAGTAGCCTGATGGGAGCCACCCCTCAGTAAAAAGGAACATGACAGCCCACCTGAGGTTTTCCAAAAAGGCACCTGAAGGACTTTCAGACAATGAGAAACAAAATTCTCTGGTCTGATGAAACAGATCGATTTCTTTGGTCTGAATGGCAAGTGTCATGTCTGGAGGAAGCCAGGCATCGCTCATAGCCTGGACAATACCATCCCTACAATGAAGCATGGTGGTGACAGCTTCATGCTGTGGGGATGTTTTTCAGCGGCAGGACCTAGGAGACTAGTCAGGATTAAGGGAAAGATGAATGAAGCAATGTACAGAGGCATCCTTGATGAAAACCTGCCCCAGAACGCTCTAGACCTCAGACTGGAGCGAAGGTTCATCTTCCAACAGGAAAATGACCCCAAGCACACAGCCAAGATAATAAAGGAGTGGCTACGGGATAACTCTGTGAATGTCCTTGAGTGGCAAAGCCAGAGCCCAGACTTGAACCGGATTGAACATCTCTACAGATATGAAAATGGCTGTGCACCGACGCTCCCCATCCAACCTGATGGAGCTTGAGAAGTCCTGCAAAGAAGAATGCGAGAAACTGCTCATAAATAGGTGTGCCAAGTTTGTAGCACCATACTCGAAGCTGTAATTGGTGCCAAAGGTGCTTCAACAAAGTATTAAGCAAAGGCTGTGAATACTTCTGTACATGTGATTTTTTTTTGTTTTTTTTTATTTTTTAATAAATTTGCAAAGATTTCAAACCAATTTCTTTCCGGTTGTTGTCATGGGGTACGGTTTGTAGAATTTTGAGGTAAATAATGAATTTAATCTATTTTGGAATAAGGCTGTAAAAGTGTGAAAAAAGTGAAGCGCTGTAAATACTTTCCGAACGCACTCTGCATCAATAGCCTGGTCTCAAAATACCAACCTAAGCATTCTCTTTGTTTTTCCCAAGACATCGTGCTCTCTAGTTCCCTTGTCACCTCAAGAATGTCTCCCATCCTATGGAATTCCCTGTCCAACTATCTCCTTATCTGTCCACTTTTAGGCGATCCCTGAAAACTTCAGAGAAGCCGATCCTGCCTCCATTTAGCAACTGTATTTTTAATTTTCCCCATCAGCTCATCAATCACAAATTATTAACTTTTGTATTACTTGACCTTTCCCATTAGACCGTAAGCTTTAGGGAGCAGGACCCTCCAATTCCTTCTGTAATAAATTGTATTGTAACTGTACTGTCTGCCCTGGTGGCGAGTAATAATAAGAAAGGATCAATCTTCTAGAACTTGGGCTCAGAATGAGGGTAAAAAATATGTGTATTAAAACCCGCGTAAATAAATATAAAATTGTGTCGCCTGCAGCTGCTGCTCACATAGGTAGAAAACCAAGAAAATTGTAAGATATACTAAAACAGCGCTACCAGGCGTGTGTAAAATAATAAAATATAAATAATTCACAAATTAAAATAACGGAATTTTTGTAAAATCTTACCGTAAAATTCCTCTCTGAGTCCTCAGACAGTCGCCGCCCACTCATACAGTCTTAACCAATGGGGTATTGACTTCCTCTCCTTAGGAGTAGCTAGGCATAAGACTTGTTAAAACAAAAGCATTTACATAGACACACCCATGGGGGCTGTCCCACTGTCCAATACCCCCCTGCAATAGCCATCCCAACTCAGTTTGGTAGCAAGCAGTTAAGTGTATAAGAACCCCAAAAGAGGGGCGGGGGCGGCAACTGTCGGAGGACTCAGAGAAAGCAATTTTACGGTAAGATTTTACAAAAATTCCGTTTTCTCTTACATCCTCCAACAGTCGCCGCCCACTCATACAGTCCTCACCAATGGGGATGTCCCAAAGCAGTGTAGACATGAGGGGTGGGAAACGCAACCGTCAGAAAAGGCAACGCAGTACCCCCATCAGAGAAAGGAACCTTACGTGAACAGCAAGGGAACCTTCTGGGCAACAAAAAAGCTCAACAGGAGCAACAACCCAGGAAAGCATATAACCAAGGGGGTAAACAACCCCAACAGCCAGGGACCCACACAAAACTTGGGTCCCCTACGGTACTGCCGCACAGAGAACTTTGCGGCCAAAGGAGGCATCAGCTGATGCCAGAACATCAATTTTGTAGAATTTGGAAAAGGTGTGCACTGACGACCAAGTCGCAGCCTTGCACACCTGGGCCACCGAGGCCTGATGCCGGAAAGCCCAGGACGCACTCACCGACCTGGTAGAGTGCGCCTTGACAGGGAAGGGTGGTACCCGTTCCCTCAACGAATAGGCCTGAACAATTGTCTGTCTGATCCATTTTGCAATGGTCGCCGCAGACGCAGCCATACCCTTCCGAGGTCCCTCAGGAAGGACAAAGAGAATCCGATTTTCGAAAGGATTCAGTCGACGACAGGTAAACCCTGATCGCCCTGACAACATCCAAAGAATGCAAGGCAATCTCCTTAGGATGCTTAGGATTCGCACAGAGCGAAAGTAAAACAATGTCCTCATTGAGGTGAAAATCCGAAACCACGGGTTAGGTCGCAAGACCACCTTATCCCTATGAACCACCAGGTAAGGGGAGCGGCAAGACAACACCGCCAACTGCGACACTCTGCGAGCAGAAGTGATCGCTACCAGAAAAGCAACCTTTTTAGACAGCAGAGGTAACGAAATTTCCCTTATGTTTTCAAACGGGGAACGCTGTAACACGGACAGAACCAAGTTCAAGTCCCATGGAGGCAGAGGCTCCTTTCTAGGAGGGGCCAAGTGATGCACACCTTGAATAAAAGGTGCGAATCAAAGAATTAGATGCCACAGGGCGCTGGAAAACAGCCAGTGCAGATACCTGGCCCTTAATTGTGGCCAACGCAAGGCTCTGGTCCACACCAGACTGGAGGAAAGACAACACTCTCGCCACCGAGTATGAACGAGGAGAGAAACCCCTGGACTCACACCAGGCAAAATAAGCTTTCCATGTACAGTAATAAATCTTACCAGACAAGGCTTTTCTAGCCTTGAGTAAAGTAGGAATGACCTCCGAGGAGAGACCCCGTCTCTCAGGACCTAGCTTTCAACAGCCATGCCGTTAAAGCCAGCGACTGTAAAGCAGGATGAAAGATCGGTCCCTGAGACAGCAGATCTTCTCGCATTGGCGGCCGCCATGGAGGCTCGACGGCTAGGTGAACCATGTCCACATACCAGGACCGGCATGGACAGTCCGGCGCCACCAGACTCACCAGTGTTTGTTCCAAGATCAACCTGCGAAGGAACCTGGACAACAACTGAATCGGAGGAAAGGCATAGATCAGACAATACTGATGCCAAGGCACCACCAGCGCATCCAAGGCGTCAGCCAGAGGATCGTGCGTTCTCGCCATGAGCCTTTCCACCTTGTGGTTTAGCCGAGACGCAAACAGATCCACATCCGGGGATCCCCACTTCGCACACAGCATTTGAAAAACCTCCGGGTGCAGGGACCATTCCCCCTGGTCCTGGGTCTGGCGGCTCAGATAATCGGCCTGCCAATTCTCCACACCCGGAATGTGAACTGCCGATATCGCCGGGACATGAGTCTCGGCCCAAGACAGAATACTGGTCACTTCCTGGGCCGCACCGGGCACTCCTGGTGCCCCCTTGGTGGTTGATGTACGCCACTGCAGTGGCATTGTCTGTCTGCACCCGTACAGGACGGCCCTGAAGACGATCTGACCAATGGAGCAGGCACAGCCTGATTGCTCTCAATTCCAATATGTTTACCGGAAGGGAGGATTCCTCCTCCGACCAAGTGACCTGGGCAGATAGTTTGCCCAGGACGCCACCCCGACAGGCTGGCATCCGTGGTAATCACCGTCCATAGTAACGGCCGGAAGGATTTCCCTTCTGAAACAGCCGGGGACTGAAGCCACCACAAAAGATCCATTCTGGTTTGGCGACTCAGAGACACTCTCAGGTCCAAGGACTGAGGTAGTGTGTCACACCTGGCCAAGATCTCCCGTTTGGAGAGACCGCGTGTGAAACTGAGCAAATGGTATGAATCTGAGCAAATGGTATTGCCTCGAAGGCCGATACCATCAACCCCAGGGACCGCATACAGGTCCTGAGTGACGAGGATTCGTTGTCCCTGAGGGACCTGACCTCGGACTGTAGGGTCCGGAGCTTGTCCTCCGGTAAGAACACCTTTGCTTGAGCAGAGTCCAGAACCATTCCCAAATACGGGAGACGAACCGAAGGAGACAAGGTCCACTTCTGAACGTTGATGATCCAACCGAACTCCTGGACCGTAGTGGACAGATCGCACAGCAGGCTCTGACTGGCAATCGATCTTGACAGGATATCGTCCAGATATCCCAAGACCGCAATGCCCTGTGCCCGCAACAGGCCCAGAACAGGCGCTAACACTTTGGTAAAGACCCTTGGTGCCGAAGCGAGACCAAAGGCTAACGCCACAAACTGATAATGATCCTCCGCGATAGCAAACCGGAGGTACCTCTGATGACCCTCGAAAATGGGGGATGTGTAGATGCGCATCCTTCAGGTCGATAGGAGGCCAGGAATTCTCCCAGACTCAGGGAGGCCACCACCGAGCGGAGTGATTCCATGCAGAACTTTCGAACGTGCACGAAGCGGTTCAGAGCTTATAAGTCCAGAATCGGAACCACTTTGCCCTCCTTTCTGGGCACAGTGAACAGATTCGAGTAAAACCCCCGAAACCTGTCCCAATGAGGCACCGGGACGATTACCCCCTGAGCGAGGAGATCCTGTACCACTTGATGCAACCGCCCTGGGGTCAAATGAAGATTTGAGGGAAAGAATCTGTCTGCCGTCCGTGAAAGAAATTAGATCTTGTACCCTGATCTAATGATTTCCTGAACCCATCTGTCCGTAACTCGGAGCAGCCAAGGTTGGAGGAAACCGTGCAAACGTCCCCCCACCCCTGAAATGGGTGAGGGCGCCCCTTCAGGCAAAGGCGGACTGAGCCGCCGCACCAGCTTGGCCGGATTTTTGTTTGCCGGCCCAGGGCTTTCTCTGGCCACCCTGGCCCTTGAAGGGTTTCCCCGTACTGTGCCTTGAAGGCACGAAAGGACCCCTGATTAGGCTTAAAGGCGGGACCCCGCTTGCCGCGGAAAAAACTTGCCCTTAGGATTCTGGGACAGCAGAGTGCTCTTGCCCCCAGTGACTCCCTTAACCAATTCATCCAGGGATTCACCAAAAAGGCGAGACCCCGCATAGGGAATATCAGCCACCGTCTTTCTGGATTTCTGGTCAGCCGACCTGCTCTTCAACCATATCAGTCGACGGTTAAGCACCGCGACACTGGACAGGCGTGCAGCCAAAGGGGCCTCATTTAAGGCCGCATTGCACAAATACATGACCCCTTGATAAATCTGGTCTACCATCTCCACGGTAGTGGAGGGGGGGGGGGGGGGCAGAATCAGCCATGAGAGTGCATCTGAACACCTTGGTCCAATCCGCCACAGCCTGAGCCACCATGACAGAGGCGAAAATAGGCTTTAGCATGGAACCCACCATCACGTACGTGTGGCGGGCAAGAGATTCCAGCCTCCTATCTGTAGGATCCCTAAATACCGGAGAATCTTCGGTGGGAACCAGAGTAGCCTTGTTCAATCTGGCTACAGTGTGATCCACTTAAAGAGCCACACACCAGCGTGCAACCGTAGTAGATGCAAAAGGGTAGAGAAGTTGAAACCTTTTAGGCACCGTGAAGGTGTGTTTTAAATTGCGCCATTGCTCATTCACAGTGTGATGAAATTCAGCGGGGCAAGGAAAAACCTGCGCCGTCTTGCGGGTCCTGTGTGTACCAAAAGAGGACACAATGCCCGGAGGATTGGGCTCATCCTCTAAATCAGTGGTCCTCAACTCCGGTCCTCAGGGCCCACTAACAGGCCAGATTTTAAGTATTACCTTGGGGAGATGCAGACTAGAGTACTGCAATCACTGAGCAGCAAATGATATCACCTGGGATGTACAGTGGGTACGGAAAGTATTCAGACCCCCTTAAATTTTTCACTCTTTGTTATATTGCAGCCATTTGCTAAAATCATTTAAGTTCATTCTTCTTCCTCATGAATGTACACATAGCACCCCATACTGACAGAAAAACACAGAATTGTTGACATTGTTACAGATTTATTAAAAAAGGAAAAACTGAAATATCACATGGTCCTAAGTATTCAGACCCTTTGCTCAGTATTTAGTAGAAGCCCCCTTTTGATCTAATACAGCCAGCAGTCTTTTTGGGAAAGATGCAACAAGTCTTTCACACCTGGATTTGGGGATCCTCTGCCATTCCTCCTTGCAGATCCTCTCCAGTTCTGTCAGGTTGGATGGTAAGCATTGGTGGACAGCCATTTTTAGGTCTCTCCAGAGATGCTCAATTGGGTTTAAGTCAGGGCTCTGGCTGGGCCATTCAAGAACAGTCACGGAGTTCTTGTGAAGCCACTCCTTCGTTATTTTAGCTGTGTGCTTAGGGTCATTGTCTTGTTGGAAGGTAAACCTTCGGCCCAGAGCACTCTGGAGAAGGTTTTTGTCCAGGATATCCCTGTACTTGGCCGCATTCATCTTTCCCTCAATTGCAAACAGTCGTCCTGTCCCTGCAGCTGAAAAACACCCCCACAGCATGATGCTGCCACCACCATGCTTCACTGTTGGGACTGTATTGGACAGGTGATGAGCAGTGCCTGGTTTTCTCCACACATACCGCTTAGAATTAAGGCCAAAAAGTTCTATTTTGGTCTCATCAGACCAGAGAATCTTATTTCTCACCATCTTGGAGTCCTTCAGGTGTTTTTTTAGCAAACTCCATGCGGGCTTTCATGTGTCTTACACTGAGGAGAGGCTTCCGTCGGGCCACTCTGCCATAAAGCCCCGACTGGTGGAGGGCTGCAGTGATGGTTGACTTTCTACAACTTTCTCCCATCTCCTGACTGCATCTCTGGAGCTCAGCCACAGTGATCTTTGGGTTCTTCTTTACCTCTCTCACCAAGGCTCTTCTCCCCCGATAGCTCAGTTTGGCCGGACGGCCAGCTCTAGGAAGGGTTCTGGTCGTCCCAAACGTCTTCCATTTGAGGATTATGGAGGCCACTGTGCTCTTAGGAACCTTAAGTGCAGCAGAAATCTTTTTGTAACCTTGGCCAGATCTGTGCCTTGCCACAATTCTGTCTCTGAGCTCTTCAGGCAGTTCCTTTGACCTCATGATTCTCATTTGCTCTGACATGCATTGTGATCTGGAAGGTCTTATATAGACAGGTGTGTGGCTTTCCTAATCAAGTCCAATTAGTATAATCAAACACAGCTGGACTCAAATGAAGGTGTAGAACCATCTCAAGGATGATCAGAAGAAATGGAAAGCACCCGAGTTAAATATAGGAGTGTCACAGCAAAGGGTCTGAATACTTAGGACCATGTGATATTTCAGTTTTTCTTTTTTAATAAATCTGCAACAATGTCAACAATTCTGTGTTTTTCTGTCAGTATGGGGTGCTATGTGTACATTCATGAGGAAGAAGAATGAACTTAAATGGTTTTAGCAAATGGCTGCAATATAACAAAGAGTGAAAAATTTAAGGGGGTCTGAATACTTTCCGTACCCACTGTATTTCAGCTATCTTGCAAACCTGGCCTGTTAGTGGGCCCTGTAGGCCAGGGTTGAAGACCACTGCTCTAAATGTAGTGTGGCAGAAATCAGTGCATCCATAGCTGCGCGTTCCTCGGGCGTCCCAGGGGGGATTCAACCACCGCTGTAACCTCCGCCTCCCCCTCAGACTCTTGCGGGTCCTGAGAAGAGCGAGACCCTGAAAGGGGCACGCTACCTACAGCAACCATGTCACATTCAGAAGAAAAAGAAATCCTAGGCCTTTTTCTAGCAGCACGTTCAGTCATCAGCACATCCATTTTGGACACCAAAGTCGCCACTACAGCAGCCAAATTAGTCAGGGTAGAGGATTCAGAGGATTTTTTTTTTTTTTTTTAAGGTACTGGCCCTTTAAGCGCGCCGCAGACCCCACAGCACACCGCTACAAAGACTGTGGAACACAGACCCCCCGCAGGGACAAACTGAAAGCCAGGAAGATTGCACAAGGGAGGAAAAGGAGGACAGCAGAACAGAGCCCCACAAGTGTGTTACCACCGCAGTCGGTCGCTCCTGAGTGAAGGAAGAAAGTGATGTCACCGCCAGAGACTGAACTGAGGCTGCATGCTAAGGAAACATGGATGCCTATGTAAAGTAATGGGAGGCTTCGGCAAAATGGCCGCCGACATGTGCTCGGAACGATCGTTTGCCACACACAAGATGGCGCCGCAAGGCGCCAAAATACACTACATACAATGCTATACAAGTGCCCACAGTGAAGCCAAACATGCTGCCCACACCCAAAATGGCGGACCGGCGGTTTTTAACCCAGTGTCTGTACCTCCAAGCACTCTAAAGTGACACAGGAGTGGGATCCCCCAAAACCCCACACAGCGCTGGCTGTGAGAGAAAAAACCCCCGCAGGGCCTGGGATCAGGGAGCCCAAAAACGCACAGACATAGGGGACACCACAGACACACAGGACTGCCGACCCCAGACAGAGGCCCCACACAGAGTGTACTTACCTGTACCCAATGGCGTGGGGTGCCTCATATCAAACGGAAAACCGCCCACCCTCAGATGGCAGGGGAGTGCCACCAGCCAAAAACGCAGGACACCAGTAGTGCACGGACGAACCGTGGATGTGTCCAGTGAGGTAGCCACCTCACAGGCTGCATCCCTGAGGACAGGGATGGGTCGTTTGCAAGGCCAGGGTGAACATATAGCCCGCTCGATGGTGGGCTGGGATTCCATCTGACCCTCTGTCCTGGAGAACCTGGGCGGCCAGTCCAATTCCCAGCTCCGCAAACGCCGTCTTCATCCGAAGATCCGACTAACTAACGCTAATAAACAGCTAGTAATGCAAAGAAAAAAAAAAAAAAATGACATTTTCAGAAAATAAAATCATAAAATAGAAGAAGAAGGTTGAGACTGTAGCCCATCTACTCCTGAACTAGGCAGAAGACAAAATGAGTTGCGATGGCTATTGCAGGGGGGTATTGGACAGTGGGAATGCTTTTGTTTTAACAAGTCTTATGCCTAGCTACTCCTAAGGAGAGGAAGTCAATACCCCATTGGTGAAGACTGTATGAGTGGGCGGCGACTGTCGGAGGACATAAGAGAAATATAAATAATAAAGTGCACTAGTGACAAGATCTGAAATATCCAAAATCATTCAATAATAATGACAATAAATATTAAAAAATAAATCAATAAATATGCAGAAGTGCAATTGAATTCATAAATGGTGCATAAGTGCCAAAGTGCTAAATCATGTGCAGTCCAAAAATATAGTCCACTTAAAATTAAATAAGGTGCTGAATAAAGTGCTTGAAGTGCTCCACACAGTTGCCAAGGTGCTTTCAAAGAAACCCTTTTGGGGATCCACTCACCAGACTTAAGATATATCTGAGGTTCAAGTATGCAGTGGTTTATCAACCAATAGCCGGTAGGGATGGATGGGTCAGCAGAGCCTTTTTCCAACAGACCTCCAGCCTCTATGTAAAGTCCCCCCTCGATCAGATACTTGAGTCACGTAGAATGGGTATGTCAATTGGCAGCATAAAGCATACAGGGTAAGATGTTTTTCTTTTTCTTTCTCAATCTGTTCGGTAGAGAAGGAATAAGAGGGAAATCCATGTGGAGTAGCTATATGGCAGAGGGAAGTTCAGAATATATATAAACCATACCAGCCAGCGTTCAAGGTTCCAGGAGGAACGCAAAGCCTGAGGGGGTTATTTTATCTTGTATGGTTGCCTCTACTTTTCCATGAATGGTGGATCACTTTTCAAAGGACACTGCAGTCACAGCTTCAAGGCTTTCACGAGATGAATAAAGCGCCGCAACCGCAAATCGTGCAGCTGGCTCGCCAATACTGTGACGTCCCATTGACATCAGAGAACTTAACAGGCAGTGCCATCTGTGAAACTCTGCAAGCCGAGTTAAAGTGGTTCTAAATGCAAAAGATTTTCTTACCTTAATGCAGTGATCCTTAACTCTGGTCCTCAGGGTCCACTAACAGGCCAGATTTTAAGTATTACCTTGGGGAGATGCAGACTAGAATACTGCAATCACTGAGCAGCAAATGAGATCACCTGTGATGTAATTTAGTTATCTTGCAAACCTGGCCTGTTAGTGGGCCCCGAGTACCGGAGTTGAGGACCGCTGCCTTAATGCATTCCTGGCAATAATATACAAAATGTTTAGGCTTCGGTATTGACCCCTTACCCCCCCCCCTTTTACTTAAACGAGTCCTCATCCATTGGCCAAGTCCCCCTGGCTGTGCCAATGGATGCAGCAGCAGGACTCAGGAGCGAGCACACAAGTGTCCCCATGAGAAGCAGCCTTACTGGGGGCACTAGCCAGAGAGAAGAAGTCAGGAGCACCAGTGGGTGACCCAAGAAGAGGAGGATTAGGGCCACTCTGTGTAATTCTATTGCACAGAGCAGGAAAGTCTAGAGAGGTTTGTTATTTGAAAAATAAATAAAAACCTTTAGTGCCGGTTCACACTACTCCGACTTGTCAGGCGACAGTCGCCTGACAAGTCATGCTCCATTCTGTGCAATGGAAACCGTTCTAATAGGAGCGACTCAAGTCGCTCCGACTTAGAAAAAGGTTCCTGCACTACTTTTGGCCGAAGTTGGAGCGACTTGCATTGACTTCCATAATGTGAAGTCAGTGCAAGCCGCGCCGAAGTCGCGGTGCACGGCAACTTGTTCAAGTCGCCCCGAAGTCGTGTCGCCATAGTGTGAACCAACTCTTACAATCACTTTAAAATGTGCTGTGAAGCAAAGCATTGCGGTCACAGCATTTGTACTACACTGTTGGGCTGCATTATTAGCATTCAGGTGGCAGATCAACCGATTTTTTTTTTTAACCGGGCTTTGTCACCTGTGTTGACAGGGTGACACATTACTGCTGCCTACCTTAAAGTGGTTGTAAAGCCTGAAGGTTTTTCACCGTAATCTTAGAATAGGTGCAGGAACTTAATCACCCCCCTTTGAATAGCATTGAAATGTGGGTGTGGCCAAATTGCACTACCATAAAAAGGATCCTAAAGGGGCAATTAATACCAGCAGTGCATTATGTGCAGGGTTCAGGGGGTGTGCTACGCACAGCATGCCGAGTTCTGGGTAATAAAAAAAAAAAAAAAAGCCCTGGGTGTGAGGGCCACATTAAATGGGCTGCTGGGCCGGATTTATCCAGCTTGCTCTCCTCATTGGACAGATGGATAGCAGCAGGAACCATTGGCTCCAGCTGCAGTCAATCAAATCCAGTGACACAAGAGTGGGGCCGAGTCAATGAACGCAGCAGTGGGTTTCAGGAACAAGCCTGCATGGGTGCCCCCAGGGAAAGCCCCCGATGAAGAGGAGGATCAGGCCTGCACAGAGCACCAAAGTATGTGCATGTTTATTATTAATAAAATAAATAAGAGGTTTACAAGCCCTTTAACTGATTGCATCTAGAACAGCTTCACTAAGTAACACTATGGTCATGGCTCAGAGAATACACCACTGGTAGTATGTCCCATGCCTCACTGCCATCCCCCCTCTGCACTAAGATGGCTAAGAGCAGCCTGAGCATGGCCACCATGACACTGTGCTAGCATCCTGAAGAGAGGGCACTGTGCTGAGGACAGGAGAGGGCACTGTGCTGAGGACAGTCCTCCAGCTGCGGCATGCATGGCCCGCTGCCTGCTTGTTTATGTTGTGTCAGCAGAGTGATGCTGCCCCTGTAGCCCCGCCCCCTCTCCCCACAGGCCTCAGCAGATTCCCACAGCCGCCCTCGTCCACACACATTAAACAAAGCCGCCAGCCCTCCTCGCCCTCCCCTGTGCTGTACTATCAGGCCTCCAGCCCCCGGCTATCCTGTACCTGCCACTCGGTATTCCGCTACAGACCCGGAGCCTCCGCCACCTCCGAGTCCAACAGCTCCGTCACTCGCACTGCGCGTCACTGAACAGCCTGCGTCATCCCCGCCACCAATCAACTCTCCGAGCATGTCCGGAAATAGCCAATAGGTGTGTGGCAGGAGGCGAGGGGGGCGGGTCTGCGTGCAGGTAAGGAGAGGATGCAGGCCAATGGGAGGCGCTGACCTGTGTGCTGGGAGTCAGGTGCCGATCACTCGCTGGTCTCCAGGCAAACACGGGAGAACAGTTCTTGTTAGTTAGTTGTAGTCAGGACACACAGACAGACAAATACAGACATACAGACAGAGGGATGGGTTTCCACTCTTCCACAAGTCAGGAAATGCTCCTACTTCTATGGAGGCTGCCATTGTGCTTCCCTACGAGAGGGTCCTTAGTGTGGTGTGTGTTATTATCACTTCAGCCCCAAGGGGCTTTTTACCCCATTAACCACTTTACCACCGGAGGATTTTGCTGTCTTACGTCTGGGCCACTTTTTGCGATTTGGCACTGTGCAAATTTAACTGACAATTGCGCTGTCGTGCGACGCCGTACCCAAACGAAATTTACGTCCTTTTTTCCCCACAAACAGAGCTTTCTTTTGGTGGTATTTGATCACCAGTGCGATTTTCATTTTTTGCGATATTAATAAAGAAAAAGCGTAGATTTTTAAAAAATAATATTTTTCTACTTTGACAGTTAAAAAATATCCAATATATTCAATTTTTGTCATATATTTAGGCCAAAATGTATTTAGCTGCATGTCTTTGACAAAAAAATTCTCAATGAGCGTATTTTTAACCGCTTTAAGACCGCTTTAAGATTTTACCCCATTCCTGACCAGGCCATATTTTGCGATTCGGCACTGCGTTACTTTAACGGACAATTGCGCGGTCATGCGATGCCGTACCCAAATTAAATTGACGTCCTTTTTTTTCCCCACAAACAGAGCTTTCTTTTGAGGGTATTTGATCACCTGATCAGATCTGCCGTTCTTCCTCTACTGTCAATGACTGACCGGTTCTGTCTGCCGGATCCGCTGATTGGCTTCCACTGTGTCCAGTCACAGAGGGAGCAGGTCACCAACAGCGCTCGTGCGCACCCCAGACCCAGAGCACAAGCCAATGGACAGGTACGTTGGTTCGCACAGTAGCGCCGCCCTGCTGCAGTATCTCTGCGAGGGGCAGTCCTTAGGTGGTGAAAGTGGTGCTAAACACAAAAGGTTTTTTTTTTTACATTACTGCATTCTCTGCATGAATGCAAAACAATTTGCAATATTTGCTCCCCCCCCCCAACCACCCCCGACTACAACCCTCTTTACAAAAAATGTTGGGACCCTGAGTAAAATCGACATACAAAACAATGCAATGATTTTCCATTTCCCCTGTCTTTGATGGCATAGCGCAATACCGCTCTTCCAACGCTCTGTGCCCGCTAGAGACAAAAGCCACACTCCCTGTGTGCGGAGGGGGCGGGGCCTGTTGCCAGGTTAACTTGACGCCAAGTCTCAGGTTACTTGGACAACGAGAATTCGTCCCATTCGAATAAATGCCAGAGTGGGGCCCTGGCACCAGGGGTCACTCTGCTTGCTCTTCCCTTGCTTTGCTGCCGTGCCGTGAGAAGGTTTGTGCTGCAGCCAGACCCCTTCAGCCCCTCTTTTTAGGATCTGTGGACCATAGAAGACCCCTGCCTGGCCCGCTTCTGTTATTGACGCCTAGCTCTCTCCACCCCAGGCTCACTACTGCTGGCTGGTGAGTCCTTAACCCTCCATTCTGCCAGCGTTCTGCCATCCCTGCTCTGTGCTCTGCCCTGTGCTGGACTTACAGGAGAAGTCCAGCCTAACACTAAAATCACTACTTCTAATCCACAATCTAACACTAACCTATTTAGCCCTGAAACGAAGATACCAGTATACATACCTTTTTTTGAAGCTGCTCCGGTTTGGTCTCCAGCGGCTGAAGCTCTGCAGAGGACACGACAACGGCTGTGAAATGGGAATTGACATCACCCATAGACTTACTATGGGGCTTCCATTGTCGGATGTGTCCTCTGCACCCGCCGACTTTGATTGACAGCAGAAGTAGCCAATGGCACTGTGTTGCTCTCTCAGCCAATGAGGAGGGAGAGTCCCGGGCAGCCGAGACACTCTTGGGCTCAGGTAAGTATTAGAAGGGCTGCTGCACACAGAAGGCTTTTTATCATAATTCATAGAATGCATTAAAGCAGAGCTCCACCCAAAAGGGGAAGTGCCACTTTAACCACTTTACCACCGGAGGATTTTGCTGTCTTACGTCCAGGCCACTTTTTGCGATTCGGCGATGTGCGACTTTAACTGACAATTGCGCGTTCGTGCAACGCCGTACCCAAACGAAATTTACGTCCTTTTTTTCCCACAAACAGAGCTTTCTTTTGGTGGTATTTGATCACCTGTGCGATTTTTACTTTTTGCGCTATAAACAAAAAAACAGCGTTTATTTTGAAAAAATAACAATATTTTTAACATTTGTTTATATGAAATTCCCCCCAAAAAAATGTAAAAATCAAAATTTTTTTCAATTTTTGGCCAATTTGTTTTCTGCTACCTATGTTTGGTAAAAAAAATCACAATAAGCATATTTTGATTGGTTTGCGCAAAAGTTATTGCGTTTACTAACTAAGGGAAAGATTTCTGTCATTTTTGGTGTTTTTTTTTTTAACGCGTAATGGCGGCGATCTGCGATTTTTTTTGCGGGACTGCGACATTCTGGCGGACAGATCGGACCCCTGACTGACATTTTTGACACTTTTGGGGGTACCAGTGACATTTCTACAGTAATCAGTGCTATAAATATGCACTGTTACTGTAAAAATGACACTGGCAGGGAGGAGGTTAACTTTATTGGAGAGGGAGGGGTTAATGTATGCCTGGTGCTTACTAACGTGTGTGGGGGGGAGGTGACTGTGTGACACAGCGACAGATCGCATGTTCAGCTATGCTGAACACTGCAATCTGTCACTCCTTGTCACTTAGGAGATCCGCCCGCTTGTGTTTACACAAGCGGGCGGATCTCCAGACTCGATTCCCCGACGATTGGGGAAGAACAGCGGCGATCGCCGCCGCTCCTCCCCTGGCCCGACTCCCGCTGTGATTGAAAACAGCGGGAGCGCGCCTCCGGCAGCGCGGGAGCGCCGCCTACAAGGGGAGGAGTCCAGCGACGTAGGTCTACGTCGCTGGATGGAATCGAGCCACTTTGCCGCAGTACAGTCCCAGTGACTGGTCGGCAAGTGGTTAAGCATCCCCCCTCCTATGCCACATTTGGCATGTCATTTTTCTTTGGGGGGGGGGGGGGCTGGTACCTAGTTTTGACAGGCAATCCGAGAAGTTCTCCTCTTCCCCCCTCTCCTTGTAATCTTCTGGAACACGTCACAGGTCCCAGAAGATTGCCCGACCATTGAGGAGGCGCAGCGTGACTGTGAAGCCGCAAGCTGTCACAGCCGGGTGCCCACACTTGTAATGCCAGGGCTGGGAGAGGAGAGGTAGAGAACCGAGGGTTCAGGCAGCCACACTGCTGGATCATGGGACAGGTGAGTGTGTGTTTATTAAAGTCAGCAGCTACACTTTTTGTATACATAATAATATTTCAATAAACACAAAAACGACTGGAAATCTGCTTTCGGATAAAAAAACCTTCCGACTTTACAACCACTTACAACCCTGGCCTGCCTGGATCTCTGTCCTGTGAGCTAGACTCAACCTTGGCCTGACCAGATCTTGGCCCTGTCTGCTGGATTTACCCTTGCTACATCCTAGCCTGGTCCACCCAGACCCCTGCCCTGTGTGCTGGACTTGCTTGTGTTGTGCCATACCCTGCCTTGTCCGGATCCCTGCCCTGTGTGCTGGACTTAACTCTTGTTTGCCCAGATTGCTGCACTGTGAGTTGGACTGAACCCTGTCTGCCCTGAGCCAAACCTAACCCATGTGCTCTCTTTCGGTGCCCTTAGCTCTCTACACTCATAAACCCATATGTTATTCACAATAGAAAATAGAAAACATATCAAATGTTTACGCTGAGAAAAAGTACCATTTGAAGAAAAAAAAAAAAAAAAAAAAGATAATTTGAAATTGATGGCAGCAACACATCTCAAAAAAGATAGGACAGGGCAAAATAAAGCTGACAAACTACAACCCCAATTCCAAAAAAGTTGGGACAGGGCCATGTTTATCATAATGTAGCATCCCCTCTTCTTTTACCAACATTCTGTAAAAGTCTAGGGACTTACCAGACCAGTTGCTGAAGTATTGAGAGAGGAATGTTGTCCCATTCTTGCCTGATATAGGATTCTTTGTCGTATTTTTTCTTTCAAGATGTGGCAAATATTTTCAGTTGGTGAAAGGTCTGGACTGCAGGCAGGCAAGGTAGACACCCAAACTCTTCCACTAGGAAGCCATGTTGTTGTCATAGTTACAGTATGTGGTTTAGTTGTGGATGGGGTCTACTGCACGGAGAGTGCTCTCACCAATGCCTGGAACCAGACGGGGACTGGTGTCATTAAAAGTCAAACAAGGCAGTTCCCGAACTTAGAGATGAGCCTCACTGTGTGTAGTTTTGAAATGTAGAGGTCATCTGATAGATGGTCTTTCCCATGTTGAGACACACTGTACTTTTATGTTTGGCATTAGGAGGGATGCGCTGAGCCTGCACCCACTCCACGTGTCCAGCACCCTCTGCTGAGCACATAGCTTGGATCTCGTGTGCTCATTAACTCCTTACACCTTATATCTCTGTAACACTAGTCTGCTCGCAGTTACCATGGGAGACAACTGCTAGGGCACTGACCCCCTCACTACCAGAGGACCTGTCACCTTACCAGGTACCGCTCGTAACGACTGGTTGGTTTTAGCGTGTTCTTCCCTTTGGTTACCCGTGACAACTGCTTCCTCTTCCTTGTCTTGCTGAGTTAAACTCTTGTAGTTGTGTCACTCATACCCCATAGTGATGCTACAGGCCCAGGTTCTTTACAATATGCCGGAACCCAACATGTACCTCTTTGAATAATTTCAGACCAGGCTCAATGTGGTTGGAACAACTTTACTGTTGGAACTCAGCATAAAAGGCAAACATCCTTCTCCTAACTATCCCTAACTATGGCTGCACCAGCATTTTTGCACAGGTAGAACCCTTATAGGCAAAGTCCATAGTGGCCATATCCCAAATGTTGATGTCCTGAGGAGTCGGTATCTTCTTCACCAGCAGCAGTTTCTTTGTAGCTCAAGGCTGGTTGGCCTTCCAACCAGCTATTCAATTTCCCTTTCAGGTCCGTACCCCTGATCCTTTCATAAAGACTCAAGGCCAATGGGTCCAGCCGCATTTTGCAACAGGGCATTATAAATTAGCTTTGGCCCCAAGAAGACAGCAACGTTTCTGGATCATTCTCAGATATGGCTTTTTCTTTGCATGATAGAACTTTACCTTGCATTTTTGGGTGGCATTGCTAACTTTGTTCACAGACAGTGATTTTCAGAAGTATACCTGAGCCCATGCAGTATCCATCACAGAATCACGCCTGTTTTTAATGTAGTGCCGTCTGAGGGCCTGAAGATCACCGGCATCCAATATTGTATTTCGGCCTTGTCCCTTGCTCACTGAGATTTCTCCAAATTCTCAGAATCTTTTGATGATATTATGTACTGTAGTGTAAAGGATGATATTTTTAAAATCTTTACAATTTTATGTTGGGAAACATTATTCTGAAATTGTTCGACAATTTTTAGACGCAGCTTTTCACAGATTGGTGAACCTCTGCCTATCTTTACTTCTGAGACACTAAAATGCACTATTTTTTTTGTCTATAGACAAATGCAGCCCAGCTTGGGATCACACCCGCTCTTGTGCCCCACCATTGCAAATGGCTGCATGAGCCTGCTCATCTTTGCCTTCTAAGATCTTAAAGTCCTCCTGTCACTGTATGGTAAAAAGTAAAATATCGGCAGCAAGTAAAATATCGGCACCCAAATCTACCTCTCTACCCCTCAGCTCACCCCAACAGTCTCCACCCACATCACTGATCTACTAACAGACATATCAGCCTGGATGTCTCACCACTTCCTCAAACTGATTCTATCTAAAACCGAGCTCATAATATTTCCTCCTTTACGTGCCCCTTCCCCGGAATTCTCTGTCAAGATCAATGGAACAACTATCAGTCCTTCCACACATGCCAGGGTGCTAGGGGTAACCCTGGACTCTGCACTGTCCTTTCAGGCTCACATCCAATCCCTGTCCAAATCATGCCGCCTTAACCTCCGCAACATCGCTAGAATACGGCCCTTTTTAACCAATGACACCACCAAGCTTTTAATTCACGCCCTGGTTATCTCTCGCCTCGACTATTGCAACTCCCTCCTCATTGGATTACCCTTACATAGATTATCCCCCCTTCAATCCATAATGAATGCTGCTGCATGACTTATCCACCTTACCAACCGTTCAGTGTCCTCCAACCCTCTCTGCCAATCCCTTCATTGGCTTCCACTCACCCAACGAATAAAATTCAAAGTGCTAACAATAGTTTACAAAGCCATCCACAACTCTGCCCCCAGCTACATCACTAACCTGATCTCAAAATATCAACCAAGCCGCTCTCTTTGGTCCTCCCAAGACCTCCTGCTCTCTAGCTCCCTTGTCACCTCTTCCCATGCTCGCCTCCAGGATTTCTCCAGAACTTCTCCCATTCTTTGGAACTCTCTACCCCAATCTGTCCAACTGTCCCCTAATCTATCCATCTTTAGACGATCCCTGAAAACCCTTCTCTTTAAAGAAGCCTATCCCGCTACTAACTAATAACGCTGTTTCACTTGCTCCATCAGCTCATCCCCCACAGCTATTGCCTTTTGTATCAATTGACCCTTCCTTTTAGATTGTAAGCTCTAACGAGCAGGGCCCTCTGATTCCTTTTGTTCCAAATTGTATTGTAACTGTAATGTCTGCCTTCATTTTGTTAAGCGCTGCACAAACTGTTGGCGCTATATAAATCCTTAATAATAAGAATAATAATAATGTAAAATAAACTGTTATTATGTTTCTGTGTGTTAAAACTCCTTGCCATAGCTGATCCCCAGCCAAAGCACATATCCAACACTTCTGGGGATGTCAAAAACCTTTTCACCCTGCTGTTTACTGTGGTTGCTCCCACCAGCTTGTACATACAGTGGTGACATGCAACCGGAAGGAGGAACCACAAGGGGGGGGGGGGGGGGCTATGTGGTTTCAACCATGTACTGACAGGGTCACTATATGAAAACTTGAAATCCATATTTCCCTATGTTTGACATTGTGCCTCACTGTATACACTACTTAGAGTGGATTTAAACCCATCAATTTAACTGTCAAGGCATGCCATAAATTATAACTGTCACAGTTGCTTTTGCTCTTACTCTAACTGTCAAGCGGACACGTTGTCCGGCTCGTTGTGTTTGTTGGTGCGGTGGAAAAGGAGGTCTCCTCAGGTGCTTTACTATGTCATCTTGGGTGAAGGTAACCCGGGGTCAACCACAGAAACCTGTTGTTAATTAGTACTGCACTATTGGAGCTGTTTTTTCTATTTGTTGCCTATGACCTGCTTGTGACCTGTGTGGAGCCATTTTGGAGAGGGAACCCTATCGTCCGTAAAGGAACCTGAGCACCAGTATCTGATCCACCAGATTGGTTTGCTTACATGCTTAGTTAACCCTTCAGGGGTATAAAATGAAGGTGAGCATGCACTTCACCTGGTGAATTGAGCACAAGTTGGGGAGTGGTGAAACACAGCGTGTATTTTTGTGAAGCACGAATGGAATAGAGACTCTCTTAATTGCACAATAATAAGATTTACCATTTAGGCACAATTTCAAGTGGACTTATTGCCTTTTTTTTTATAACTTCCTATGTGTGTTTACTGATATATAGTTTGTACTGGCACTTTATTTCTTTGAAATGTGTATATTTTTTAGTTATTTATTTTTCAGTTATCACCATATTCAGTTATTGAGGCAGTGTGATCACATACATTTATAAACTTTCGGCTGCTGCAGTATGCCACTGATGGACTCTGTATTATACATGAACTCTATCTATGCAGGTATGCCAGGGCAGCACATAGCTTGAGTTACGATTTGGGATGTAGGAAAGAATAATGTTTTTGCACATTGGACTTTGTAATGTCTTTTGCACTTTTTCAAGTAAAGTGTAAAACCTTATTCCCGTCTGGTCTTAAGTTACTGAAAAGGGGGATAATGCTAGTAACCGGCACCATTCCATAGTTCAGGTCACTAAGGTAGGGTACGAAGATATCAGTACAAGAGTAAGACAATGTGAAGACACAAGGGTTAACTAAGGTAACAGATGCTACAAGCAGCCTGGAGTTATGCGTGTGTCTGAGATAGGTGGGATAACCTCTTGCAGGAGGGAGTTATTGTAAGCATTCTCTCGGTGAGCTGTCCAGAGCAGACTCAGGCCACAGAGGTCCCCAGCCTGTGCTCAGGTACAGAAGAGTTAATTGAAGTGAATTGCTTTCATTGAGTCCATGCTATGTGCACTGCTAAACCCCATACTGTTACTGAGGTATTGGTGGTACGCTGGACAAGGGGGATGTGGACAAGGCTCAGTGTGTCCCTCCTAAATGCAAGTTTAGGTGTGCATTGTCACGGGGACCCAAGAGTTGACTTGAGAACAGTTACAGTGCAAGTGTGTACCTTAATCTCTAAAAGCAGAGGCTCGCCTTAAGGTCAAGTATTCCTCTACAGCGGCCATTGTCTTGTCCCAGGGCATTGATAAAAAAGGCACAAAAGTAAAGGTACCCCATGTGAAGTAAAGTAATCTTGTTACGGATGCCTAGTGTAGCCCAGAAGAACCCATCCTGTGGTAGGCCTCTCGTGTGACCCCTGATTGGCGCCCAGTGAGGAAGGAAACATGGAGGATGTGACAACTACCACACAACCCTGCCCCCCCATCCAGCACATGCATAAACCAAATGACTGCTGCCCCTAGAGCAGTGTTCCTGAGCCAGGGTGCTGCAGTACCTTGTGGTGTCGTTTAGGTTCTCCTGGGATGACAAAAGTATAAAGCCCAGTTTGCTCTGGATCAGCATTATGCATAGCTCCCAACTGTCCCTTATTTTAAGGGACTGTCCTTGATTTGGAACAAAGTCCCTCTGTCCCTCTTTCCTCCTCATTTGTCCTTCATTTTGGTTAAATCTATATAGTTGTATATAAAATGCACCTTTTTATATTTCTAAAATAAAGGAACAGTAGTGGTAAAAAAAAAAAGCACTTGGTTTCAACCAATCATTTTTTTGTATAATTCTTCTTTAAGGGCGTGACTGGGTGTGTATCCCATGCCTGCATACTTTTGCTAATAGGTGTCTCTCGTACCCATCCCAATAAGCTGGGAGGTATGGCATCATGACTTACCATGCTGTGGGTGAGCCAGCACCATACCAACCAATAACGCCCCAGGGCACGATGTACAGCATCATTTGTTGCTATGGTGTTGGTGTCTGGCTGCACCCAGCATTTAGGAGAGGAAAAAAAATCTACCTCCTCCTCCAGACCTGCCCCACCTCCTGCCCCCTGCCACACTGCACTAGCCAAAAGTTTGGGGCTTTAATATGAAGAGGGAACTGTGTGACCAATGGGGGACAGTGGGATATTGGGGCTTTGCGGTGGGGATCTGTTTGATAAGGGGCTCTGTGATGGAGGGGCTCTGAATTGATGGGGCCTCTCATGTATAGGGGGAACTCTGACATGAAGGTGGGACTCTGATTTGAAGGGGGACATGCTTTGCAATATGGGCACTGTGACTCCAATGCCAAGCCTAACTAGCCAAAGCACAATTCCACCAAATAAAACAGGTCTACAAGTCTACATGCAGATTATCGGGAGGTTTCCTAAATTGGACAGGAGGCTATCACAAGCAAGTATAAAAAGCTGCTTATGAAACCTGCACTGAGAACCTCCAAATCTTTTGCATGCAACTTCATGCACCTGTTTAACCAATGCATACAATTTTGTGGACAACTCATGTGCCATTCGGTGCTTAGCTGCTAATAACACAGTGTTTTATGTATAATTATGTGTTAGCACTTCCTGTCTGTTGGAGGCTGGCTTTGAAAAATTCCAGAAGGAGGAAGTGAAGAGGGAAAGAACATGTCAACCACATGTCCTGTCCATGCTGCTAAATTCAGACCAGAGATTATTATGCAAGTATTTCTATGTTCCGTTTAACTGCAGTTGCCCATAGTGTGTTGATCTGAATCCTTATGACAAACAGAGTATCTTTGTCTTATTGTTATTAACTCACATGCACAGTGCAGAACAGATAGCTAGGTCTGTGCTACTATTTGTATGTAATGGTCACCTTCCAGTATATTAGTAAGTGAAACAGTTTTTTTTTTTTGCAATAGAGTTTATATACTGCTCTTGTTATTTTAGTTAACCACTTTAATACAGTCCACTTTCACCCCCTTCCTGCCCAGGCCAATTTTCAGCTTTTAATCATTTTCTTTCACACGAATAGAGCTTTCTTTTGGTGGTATTTAATCACAGCTGGGTTATTTATTTCTTACAAAAAAAGACAGAAAATTGTGGAAAAAAAAGTTTTTCTTATTTTCTGTGATTAAATTTTGAAAATAAATAATTTTTCTCCTTCACTGATGTGCGCTGATGAGGCAGCACTGATGGGCACTGGTAGGCTGCACTGATGGGCACTGATGAGGTGGCACTGATGAGGAGGTACTAATATGCCGCACTGATGGGCACTGATAGGCGGCACTGATGAGCACTGATAGGTGGCACTGATGAACACTGATAGGTGGCACTGAAAGGCGATACTGATGGGTACTGAGAGGTGGCAATCATGGGCACTGAGAGGCGGCACTGACGGGCGGCACTGATGGGCACTGACGGACAGCACTGATGGGCACTGACAGTTGGCACTGATGGACACTGATGGGCAGCACAAATGAGCAGGCACTGATGGGCACTGACTGGCAGCAGTATAGGCACTGATTGTGGGCACTATGGGCACTGATTGTCACTGTTTTTCACTTTTCTGTAATCAGGGCCCTGTTGATCAGGGCCCTGATTACCTGTCCTAGTCTCCCCTTTGAGGAAGAGGCGCTGATCGGCTCTCCTCACCACACACTCTGACAGTGTGAGACAAGGAGAGCCGATAAACGGCACTTCGTCATTTACATGTGACCGGCTGTGATTGGACACAGTCGATCACATGGGTAAAGAGCCTCCTGGCCCTTTAAAGGGTTCCAGATGCCGGGAGGTGGGGTGGTGTTTATGATCATGTGACCACTGTGATTGGCTGTCACGGTGGTCACATGGTCAGAAAGCTCCCAATTGCAACAAGCAGTGATCAAGAGCTTAGACAAGCCATAGACAATTGTGCCAGGAGCGCGCAGGGCGTGCTCTCTCAGCACAGTTGTGTTTGAGGTGTGGCACGCAAATATTCACCTGCGTGATTCCAAGGCCCACCCACCGAGAGGCTACATATTTGCGTACTGTCGGCGTGAAGGGGTTAAATTTGTTTATACACTGAAAGCAGGAGAGAGGGTGAGCTTACTCACCCCAGGACGGAGGCTCAGGCGTAGGATGTCAGCAGCTTTTCTCTTCTATCTGGTGGCTTCCGGCTTCAAACTTCATGCCCACACATACTCGGGGAGTGTGGGCAGGGCAGACATGGGAGGAGAGGGGCAGAAGAAGGAGCAGGAGCTGGTGAGCGCTCTACTTTCCCATCCGTGTGGAGCAGGGAAAGCGTAAGCCCTGGCTCTGAGGCTAAGCCGTGTGTGAAAGAGACACTCAGCTCAGCCCTGCAGCCAGCTAGAGGAGAAACAGGCATGGCCACATAGTGGGAGTTGAGTGGCGGCTCAGATCAGACCACGGTCCCCGCTTACCTCCCAATGTGCGACCTGGTCTGCCCTATGGCCACTCTGGGCCTGACTATGGTGAAAACTCCCACCCTAAATTGGAAATTAGGCTTGAATCTGCTTGACACGTGATCCCCGTTGTACTGATAGTGGCAGCTGCAGAGGTAAGGAGGTAAGAAGGGCAATCTTGACAGTGGCTGTTACAGCCTGGTGTAGTGACATCACCCATAGGCTCCTATGACTGAACCATTGTTGGCGCTCCCACCTCCCTTGCAGCTGCTGCTGGCAGACACACAGTAGCCTGATCGCATGACGGGTCCAGAGCAGGCTGAAACTAGATAAGTATATGCATCTTTTTTACCCAGGTTAGACAGCATAGGTGTTAGGAGGGGGGAGGGGACATTTTAAAGTCTAGCTTTAAAGCTGGAATTTCTGCTGGGTTTCATATAGAGTTAGGTACCTTCGAGTGCAAACTTGTGCCAGGACATATAAGCAATACGAGTTGAATTATCTTCCTTTACTAAAATACAAGGGTCGCTTGGAATTTTGGAGAGACAATACACACTCCAGGTTCTGTAAAAGGCCCTATACCAGGCTTTACTAAATGTCAGACCGCAGTCCAAACCTGGACCGAGATACTGTCCTATCCAGACACATGCCATTTAGGAGCCACTTTTATCCACTAGCCTCCACTGCTGTCATTCTCTGGCATGTTGGAAGGCAGGATGGTAATTAGCTGAGTGCGGGAGACACAGCTCTACATTGAATGGAGGGAGGGAGAGGGAGATGCCAGAGGTTAACTTTTCATATTAACCATTAAGTGATTGGTGGCTAGGACCACCCTGTGTCCTAGCCATCAGTCACCTGCTAGTTAATCTGTAAAGTTAACTCATAAAGGGGGTGCGTTATCTAAAGGGGGCTTAGTGCACTACCGTGAATATGGTGGGGGTGATGTGACAGGGGCTTGAGAACAATACTTGTAAAGGAAAACTATGATGTGAAGTGGGGGACTGAGTACACTGTCGTAAAAACAGGATTGTGATATAAGGTGGGGGGGCTGTGATACAAATGAGTCTTCGCAAAAACATGCGATTCGGACCTCTGCAGGAAGAAAATTTTATTGATCAGACCTCAATACCCCTGCCCTATACAAAATGAAAATTATTTCTCGTTTTTTGTACCTGTTGCAGACCTTGCCCATCAAAGAACCCTGACTCTACTTTCAATACACTCACCATTATTGTGATACAAAATTGGGACTTTGTATGTGCCTCCTAGGGTATATCAATTACTGAATCAAATATAAAAATACATAGGGTTTTGCCAACCATAGCTACTTATATCCAGAATATGTTTGTACCATTTACCTTGTATGTGTTGTTAAAAAACAAATAAAATTTGTTTTAGATAAAAAAAAAAATGACATAGAGTTTTATTTCATATCAAACACAATTAGATACATATAAGTTAAAAACATATTCACACATGTGATGGTCATGGTAGTATATCTTTAGACCTTAGGATTACATGTATTGCCCTGCGCCTTTCATTTGCTGCCCTGCTTCATCAATGTGTGGGACACTGGTATCACCTAGTCTGCCAGGTCCATGGGAAACACAATTCAGTCCTCCAAAGTCCATCAATGCTTGCAGATATTGTCAAATGTATAGATCTAAACTAAAGGCCCGTACACACAATAAGAAAATCTGAGGGGAAATTTCGTCCGACGACCGATCTGCCGATTTTCGGATTGTTAGTATGGTGCTTTCGACAGCCAACTCCGACTTTTCGGGTGACAAAATCCTGATGTGCAGGATTTTTGTGCAATACAATGTCCGATTTTCGTCTCATTAGTACAGATTTAGACGGAAGAAAATCTTAAGAGCAAGACTAGGCATGCTCAGAGACGAAAGAACACATACAAAGCAATCCAACACATGACATCACTTCTGAAATAGAATTCTGTCATACGGGAAAATTCGTATGAAAATAACCTCTTTACTTTCCACATCAGACTAGCATGCCACAAAAAACGGACGACAGATCGTTCGATAATCTGATCGTGTGTATGGGGCTTTAGAATCCTAGCTAATCAGAGGCATATCTATTCAGCCTCAAACATACATTGCTCACCTGACTTAGAATCCTATGTCACATATGGATTAGATATATGACAGTGGAGATTCATTTATCCTCTGTGTTCTAAGTTTGGATCTATACATTTTACAATATCTGCAAGCATTGACAGACTTTTGAGGGTTGAGTTGTGTTTCCCACGGACCTGGCAGACTAGGTGATATAGAGGATTCAAGGCCCTGATGAAACGGGGCAGCCTGCAAAACACGTTTGCCAATACATGGAATCCTAAGGCCTAAAGATATACTACCACGACGATCACATGTGTGAAAATGGTTTCAAACAATAAATGACAACCCCTCCTTCTCTTTTCCTTGAATATAATCCAATTTTTACCCTAGGCAACTGTAGAAAAATGGTGATTAATGAAAATATTACCATCTCTATTCCCAGGTATTACACTGCTAATTCTATCTGTAACAATAAAGGCACTCTTAATTGGGTCAAGACAATTGATACCAAGATATGTTGCATATAAAAATACTATTGCTCATATAAATCGTACTTGATAGCCTATCCCTGTTACCTAAAGTGCATATAACATTGCAACATACATATAAAGTGCTTAAACAGTGGATAAAATTAGTGCATTATTGTGCAACCAATACCAAGTTTATCATGTGATATTATTAACAGCAATATTTGAATATTAGAAAGAAATGTTTGTGTTTTCATAAATGTCTGTAAAAAGTTCTTAGTTTCCTTGAAATTCATAGAAGAAAATGGTGAAGAATGGTGATAAGTGTCCAAAGAGTCCAAGCAATAAATACAGTATTAATGTCCAATAAAAAACGGTCAGATGAGAACTTCCAATAGTGCAGTAATGATGTCACCCTCCGTGCTTGTGCAATATAGTGTAGGCAATTCAAACTCACCGTTAGGTGTTGACCCCCAATACCTTACGGCAACTGGGTCAGTAGAGCTTAGTAATAGATGTCCAGTGGGGTCCCACCCGTCCGTGTCTGGGTGGTCCTGGGTTTCTCCTTCCAGCCAATCAGCGGCCTCCCCTCTACCTGTGCACCCAGATAACGTTGTCTGTTCACAGCGCCGTGTATGAGGAGACGGACGTGTCTGAAGTGTACAATTCTCCAATGTACTCTGAGGACCCAATAGACCACCCACCACAGATACTTTATTATTATTTTTTTTCTAGACATGCGCTGTTGGTAATATCTGGTTAATTTAATTACCAATGGTGTTTGTATTATGCAGCATGAGGGGGTTAATGTATTGCCACTGCTGGTCACTGATGCATTAGTGACCGACCAGTGGCAGTTAATTAACCCCTTTGTGCTGCATTAATGCAACCAGTGTCAGTGTTAATTAACACTGGTTGCACTGACACTGGTTTCACTAATGCAGCACAAAGGGGTTAAATAACTGCCACTGGTCGGTGACTAATGCATCAGTGACCAGCAGTGGCAATACATTAACCCCCTCATGCTGCAGTACTAATACCATTGGTAACCTCGCCTCAGCCCCCCCTCCCCCTTTTCGGCACCTCCATGTCACAGGCAAACTCTCCGCTCCTCCTGTGTCCTTCCTTTCAAAAGTCCCGCCTCCGGCCTCCCTGTGATGTCACTACTACGACTATGTGCATGAATGAACTAATACACCAGGCGGGCGATACCCGCCTGACAGGGAAGTGAAGGGCTCACATAGTTATAGCTAGTAGCGGTCGCTCGCCCGCCCGGTGTGTTAGTTCATTCATGCACATAGTCATAGTAGTAACCGGGA
Organism: Pelophylax lessonae; assembly: GCF_965119305.1. Classification (NCBI taxonomy): domain Eukaryota; kingdom Metazoa; phylum Chordata; class Amphibia; order Anura; family Ranidae; genus Pelophylax; species Pelophylax lessonae. The sequence goes on from NC_138768.1 coordinate 176,035,914, forward strand.
GGTGGGCCGCTGGCCAGAGGCGGGACTTTTGAAACCTGCGCTGCGCCCACGGCGACCATCATTAATTTCGGCATCTTTAACCCATTTTCAGCCGAAACGGAATAAGCCCATTTTCAGTCGAAAATTTTGGTTGCCGAAATTTCAGTGCACCACTAATAATAAACGTCCTACTCAGACTGACTTTTAGGTACTGAGTAGAGCTGCACGATTAATTGTTAAAAAAATTGCGATCTGGATTCAACCCCCCTCATGGTCCTAATCCGGCATTTCCACGATTCATTTAACAGTGCAGAGCAGTTCTCTGCTCAGAGCTGTCAAAGAAAAAAAAAAAAACAGCCTGCAAAGTTTATCACAACATTGCTCAGGGCTGAGAGATAAAGAGAAACATTGTATCATTTGGTTCTTTTAGATCAAAGGGATGAACTTCGGTCTGTATATGAGGGCAGTTTATCCACTTAAAGACTAAGCCTTTTTTCTGACACTTGTTACAAGTTAGAATCATTTTTTTTTATGGTAGAAAATTACTTAGAACCCCTTAGCAGAGACCCTAAAGAATAAAATGGTAGTCATTGCAATATTTTATGACACACTGTATTTGCGCAGCAGTCTTTCAAATGCTATTTTTGGGGAAAAAATACACTTCAGTGAATAAAAAAAAAAAAAAAACGCAACAGTAAAGTTAGCCCAGTTTTTTCATATAATGTGAAAGATGATGTTAGGCCAAGAATCATGATCTTTATTTTAAGCAAAAAAATGTGATTCTCATTTCATCCAGAATCGTGCAGCTCTAGTACTGAGCGACTTGGTACAAACTGCCAGTGTGTGGTAGCGCTAAAATAAGCTAAGCAGACATTGAGCTTTTCTAAAGTTTGCCCACACTTTGCACTGTGATCAGGGTGCAATTGTCTGGTGAGGGTAGATTGGTTAGGGTGACATCCTTCAAGCCAGTCTGGGAAGAAGTGTGTTGTTTAAGATAGCTCACTAGTTTTAGAATAGATCGAAGATTCCTTACTCACCACATATGCTGGTTGTATTATAGAGGGATGGGGTCATGGGTTAAATAGTTTCCACTGGCCAGTGTGACTGCGGCTGAGACAGATGACAGCTGGTCATCCAGCTAGTCATTCCCTAGTCAATCCCTGGTATACCACACTTTCTATTATTTCTATTTCATTTCTATTATTAATAGAATTCTTGCATTTATTTGTTGTCTGCCTTGTGTTTCATACTGGGAGTTAAAGTGTTACTAAACCCAGGACCCAGCATTTACTATATCTGGTCTTCCACAGTACACAAAACATGGACATGCAATAGTTTTAGTAAATATAAACTGCTAAATACATTTTCTCATCAGCAGTATATAGCAGTCTTGTGACTTGTATCAGTGTCACTTAAAGTGTAACTCCACTTTTGTTGAGAAAAAAACATTCCCCTCTGGGTATTCTCTGTACATTGTAGGGATTTTAACAAACTTTGTTGCAGATTCCTTCCTACCTACCTACCTATTTGTTATTCTGAAGAAATCATTGTTTGTTCCTCTGTGCTGAGTGGGTCAGATGGGAGTGGTTTCATAATTATCTATCAGCTGTGGCAGCTGCAGGGCTCTAATGAGGAAAGCTGCTGGGGCTGCCGCCTTTTAGACATGTTCCTATTGGGATTATCCCACCAAAAATGAGATTTTTGTTGCAGGGGATGCCAGAAATCTGACTTGTATCTTAGGCAAACCTGGGAAAACTGGGGAGCCAATCGCACAAGCAGGAAATTATGTTTCTGGGGTGTGGTCAGTATTCATTCTGTGTGCAGAACAGCTCCAGGTAGCCATATTGCATTTTCAAAAAATGAAAACAGCTGCAGATTGAAAAGGAAAGGTAATTTTTAAAAACATTCTAATACAATATGATTTGTATCGCAATTGTATATGCTATATTGTTTTTTTCTTAATTTGCTGATTTTTTTCACCCACGAAAGTGGAGTTACCCTTTAAAGCTTGTAGGAGGAGTTTTCATTCTCCCCTGACCCTCTGTCTGGACAGTGCTGAATGGTCCTGTGCTGGTGTCATTCCCCCCCCCCCCCCCCCATGAAAAAAAAAAAAAAAACTCTCTAGCAATACACAGTAAACTGAGCATGTGCAGCCTGACTCCTAATGCTCTATTCTATCAAGAGATGGGTTGGGGTCAGTTAAAGAAGAGGCGGATCAGAAAGACGGAATTACTCAGCCTTTATACACAATGCAGAGGATTAACCCCTTAGGTTCCGCAGTGAGTATAACAAGCATGCTTTACTGCATATACAGACTGATTTTACTGTTGTGGGTTTAGTAACACTTTAAAGTCAGTAGGCTGGCAAAGGTAGAGACTTTGCTCATTGTTACCAGGGGAGCAGTAATATTTTGAATCAGTAACGATTAGGGACATATGATGTGTGAATATACACTAACTTGTCTGTGGGCTGGAGAGTCCAAGCAATACATTTCTAGAAGCAGGCATATGATGTAGAGATGCCGTAAGTTGGTTAGATACTGGACATGTGTATTGAACACTATAAATAATGTGTTTAGAGTTAATATTTAGATGGAACCCAAGATAGACATGAACTTTAATGGCATCCCGGTCTTAATCCGTAAGGTTCAATACTGAGTTGGCCCACCCTTTGCAGCTATAACAGCTCCAACTCTTCAGGCTGTCCAAAAGGTTTAGGAGTGAGTCTATGGGAATGTTTGACCATTCTTCCAGAAGCACATTTGTGAGGTCAGGCACTGTTGTTGGAGAAAAGGCCTGGCTCGCAGTCTGCACTCTGATTCATCCCAAAGGTGTTCTATCGGGTTGAGGTCAGGACTGCGCAGGCCAGTCAAATTCCTCCACCCAAAACTCACTCATACATGTCTTTATGGACCTTGCTTTGTGCATTGGTCCAAATCATTTGGGGGAGGGGGGATTATGGTGTGGGGTTGTTTTTCAGGGGTTGGGCTCCTTATTTCCAGTGAAGGGAACTCTTAAGGCATCTGCATACCAAGACGTTCTGGACAAATCATGCTCCAAACTTTGTGGGAACAGTTTGGGGTTGGGCCTTCCTGTTCAAACATGACTGTGCACCAGTGCACAAACAAGGTCCATAAAGACATGGATGAATGTCTTTATGCCGCAGACAAAACCCGATTTCCATGTGTCTTTTTAGGAACTGATGCAGAAAAAGCATTTGATAAAGTTAACTGGAAATTTATGCTATCTACACTTAAACATATTGGCTTAGGAAAGACTATGTTACAATGGATATCTTCCATATACTCTGCTCCATCAGCCCAAGTTAAGGTTAATGGGATTCTCTCTGAACCTTTTCTGATTAAGAATGGGACGAGACAGGGGTGTCCCCTATCACCCATACTCTTTGCTCTTTCCCTGCAACCATTTTTATGTAAAATAAGACAAAATGAAGATGTTGAGGGCATCCCAGCGGGGAAGAAACAATATAAAATTTCTGCCTATGCAGATGATCTTCTTTTTTCAATCGCTAACCCATTGATTTCACTACCAAACCTTATCAGAGAATTTGAACAGTATGGTACCATCTCCAACTTGAAGATAAACTTTAACAAATCAGAAGCCATGGGAATAAACTTACCTAGTAGAACTTTACAGAATTTAAAACAGAACTTTTAATTCAATTCAAGTGGACAAATAGGGCATTAAGATATTTAGGTACTATTATACTGGTTAATCCTTCTCAAGTTTTTGAACTTAATTGTATCCCTCTTTTAACCAAAACCCGTCTTCAGTTGGAGAAATGGAACACAGGTTTACATACATGGTTTGGTTGGTGTAATTTGCTAAAGATGACTATACTACCTAGATTTTTATACCTTTTTTAAACACTAGCCATTAAGGTTCCAGCTTATTATTTCAAACAAATAAATTCAATATTTATCAAATTTGTTTGGGCAAATAAGAAACCCCATCTCTCAAGACAGTTACTAACGCTGTCTAAAAGATCGTGAGGAGCGTCTTTACCAGATATGCGTAAATATTTTCAAGCTTCACACCTTCGAAGACAAATTGATTGGTGTCGTCATGGAGACTCTAAGCTCTGGGTACAAATTGAGCAGTCACATACACGTATTCCACTTAATAGAGCACTATGATGCTATGATTAATTACCAACAGATTTGAAATCACATCAGTTAATTGGTACGACGTTACAAATTTGCTCACAACTATGCTTCCAGAATTCTTTATCTACATATGATTCGCCATTACTCCCAATTTTGGGGAACCCAAAATTTCCCATAGGCATGGAGGCACAATCTTTTAGATCTCTCAGTATGACAGATCATTTCCAAGCCCTACATTTCTTAAGGGAAAATAAATGGCCTTCTCTGGAGACATTAATGAATGAGATGGATGTTTTTAGACTTCCCTTCTGGAATGCACTTCAATTATCACATTTTCTTCGCTTAATCTCTAACCCTCAGAATTATAACTGTCAATTGACAACCTTTGAAAGATACTGCTCAGATACAGGGAATATTTATCACGTGATATCCAAAATATATGATCTGATAAATACACCTGAAAGGCAATATCAATTATCTTATTTTGACAAATGGGAGAGGGAGTTGTCTCGTGCCTTCTCACCGGAGCAGCGTCAGAGTATGATCAACCTTGTCCATAAATCCTCTATATGTACTAAATATCAAGAAACACATTTTAAAATATTGACAAGGACAAGGTGGTATTACACTCCATATAAATTACACAAAATCTCGATTAATAACTCGGATCGATGCTGGCGCTGCTCGGTAGAAGAGGGCACTTTAATCCATATTTTTTGGTCTTGCCCCAAATTGACGGACTTTTGGAAAAAGGTTATTAGAGTGATCATTCAAAATTTTGCAGAAGTTGAGATTCCGGAAGATCCGGCTTTTTTTCTTCTACAACTAAATAACTCATCAATGAAGAAATATAGAGAATCGGTAATATGTCATCTTGCAAATGCGACCAGACTTTGTATACCCCTTAACTGGAAAAACAAACATCTCCAACAATAGCAGGATGGGTTCAGAAAACAGAGGAAATAAACAAACTGGAGGATTTAATAATGACAGCTCTACATAAGAGGGAAAAATATATAGAGATGTGGGGAGCATGGAATCTATTTATCTTATCGAGAGAAGGTATAGCACTACTAGATTGAAAAATTGAATGGAAGTATGATGTAAGCGTTGAGTATTTTTCTTTGGGTAGAGGTAACATTTGCCCGCCAGGAAATGGAAGGGATCAATATCCTTCCCCCCCTTTTCTTTTTTTTCCCTTTCCCCTCTTTTCTTCCCCTCTGTTTTTTTTTGGTGGGGGGTTTTAAGGGTTGTTTATGTAGGTATAAAAGAAGGAACATTGGGGTGGGAAGAGACTGTACTATGTGTAGCTTTATCACGAAGACAAGTTGGCTGTATAGGAATGGAAGTAGGGTACTGCAGATAAATTGGTATAAGGGATTGTGATTGTTATATATTTGTATTAAAAATGATGTAAGAACCCTACTTTTTCCTATATTGTTAAATTACATTATTATAATGTATACTTTTGTTGTACAGACTTATCTCAAACCCTTAATAAAAATGTATAAGTGCAAAAAAAAAAAAAAGAAATGAATGGATGAAAATTATGGGGTTGTTACAGATATAAATAGGAGTGAAAGGATACAGTATAATTAATTACCGTATACAATTAATTAATATGTAAATGGCATTCTGGGGAAAATGTGGTGGAGAATCTCTCAGACATTTTGAGAGTCCTAAACAAATGGTGTGTTTAAATAATGTATAAAAACACTTAACTATAAGGTGTATATAATAAAATTTAGGATGTTTGAAGGGATTGGGTTTCAAGAGGGTGAATGGAGTCTGTTTGTTGATAAATATAATATATATGTATATATTGTAGGCTATGAAATATTTAAAAAATGAAAAACTGTATTTAAAAGTTTGGATAATGAGAATTTTGTGTATGTTTTGTTAATTTTTTTTATTTTATGATCTGATTTAAAAAATAGCAGTTGAAGAAGGTTACTCTCTAGTGAATGACTTTCCAACAATAGACTTTGGTTACCCTGTTGCAAGTTTTACATGCTAATAATCTAATGGTAAAAGGAGTCTTATTCAGTGGTATGAGAAATGGAATAATGGAGATTCAGTATATAAGTAGAAGGCAGCAGAAGGAAGTTGTTGCAGGAACAGAAAGTGTTAAAAATTCATCCTCATTCCTGACACTTTATCTCCTTCTGAACCAAAGTCTCTGACTGGGACAGTTTTTTGTCTTCTTACAATGAACCTGCATAGGAGACTATGAGAGATCTTAGGAGTGACAAAAAGGGAGAAGAGAAACAAGATCCCTTTGCCTGCAAAGGGCTTTGAAAATCACCCTGTTGGTGATCTGATAGAGGCAAGGGAAAATGGAAAGAAGAAGTAGGAGAGGAATAGGATGTCAAAGGTGAGGGTCATGTCTGGTCTTATCAGACACTAAGGAAACTTTTCCAACTTAATTGTAGAAGTTATATCAGGTTTTAGCATTAGAAAAAAATGGTCTGAAATTGAAGAATACATATAGTTTACTACAATAGGCAGTTGATGGAATCAGACACAGATATGCTGAAAAAGAGGGAAAAGAACAGGTTGACGCTTGTTGTAAATGCAACAGTTTTTTCCACAAGGCACCCCCAGGCTAACTTTAAATCCACTAGGCCCCCAAAATATGTTAAATAGTTGGTGTTTATAAAAAGGGGGGCTAGGAAGCTAGGAACTTTCCTTAGGTGGGCTTTTTTTAGAGAACCTCATCCTTGTAATGCTGGACTTGTGGGAGGATAGAACACTTGGCTAGAAGTTATATAAAGCAGTTCAATAGAAGCGCTCAATCCTCAAACCCCACTTTTCTCGAACAAACTTCTCCCATGCAGGTTTACAAACAATTGAATTACCCACAAAATGACCCCATTTTGAAAAGCAAACACCACAATGTATATTCTATGAGGCATAATGAGACTTTTGAACATGTCATTTTTTCCACAGGTTTTTGGAAAATGTGGAAAGAAAATGAAAAATTATTTTTTTTTTTTTGTACACAAAGTTGTCAATTTATAAGATATTTCTAACACCCCAAACACCCCAAAATACATTCTGCTACTCATCCTGAGTATGGCCTGGCCACATACAGAGGCCCGACATCCAAGTAGCACCTTCAGGCGTTCTAGGAGCATAAATTTCACATCTAATTTCATTACAACCTATCACACTTTTGAAGAGGCCCTGGAGCACCAGGACAATGGAAACGCCCACAAAATGACCCCATTTTGGAAAGCAAACACCCAACACATAATCTAGGAGGCATGGGCTGTAGATAGGTTCACAGGTACTCTGATGGGCTGCAGACAGGTACTTAGGTACACTGATCAGTTTCAGAAAGGTACTGGGGCACTCTGATGGGCTGCAGAGAGGTACTTGGGTACTCTAATGGGCTAGAGACAGGTACTCAGGTACTCTAATGGTCTTCAGATAGGTACTCGGGTACTCTGATGGTCTGCAGAGATGTACTCGGGTACTATGATGGGCGGCAGAGAGGTATTCGGGTACTCTGATGGACTGGAGACAGGTACTCGGGTAATTTGATGGTCTGGAGACAGGTACTCGGGTACTCTATTGGGCTGCAGATAGGTACTCAGGTACTCTGAAGGGCTGGAGACAGGTACTCGGGTACTCTGATAGGTACTCGGGTACTCTGATGGGCTGCAGAGAGGTACTTGGGTAATCTGATGGGCTAGAGACAGGTACTCGGGTAATCTGATGAGCTGCAGATAGGTACTCAGGTAATCTGATGGGCTGTAGATAGGTACTCGGGCACTCTGGGCTGGAGACAGGTACTCGGGTACTCTGGGCTGGAGACAGGTACTCAGGTACTCTGATGGGCTACAGACAGGTACTCGGGTACTCTGATGGGCTGGTGACAGGTACTCAGGTACTCCAATGACAGGTACTCGGGTACTCCAATGACAGATATTCTAATGACAGGTATTCGGGTACTCCGATGACAGGTACTCGGGTACTACGATGACAGGTACTCAGATGACAGGTACTAGGCTAATCCGATGACAGGTACTCGGGTACTCTGATGACAGGTACTCGGGTACTCCAATGACAGGTACTCGGGTACTCAGATGAAAGGTACTCAGAGTACCCAAGTACCTATCATCAGAGTACCTGAGTACCTGTCATCGGAGTACCCGTGTACCTGTCATCAGAGCACCTGTCATGAGAGTACCCGAGAACCTGTCATCAGAGTACCTGATGGACTGGTGACAGGTACTCTGATGGGCTGGTGACAGGTACTTTAATGGGCTGGTGACCGGTACTTTGATGGGCTAGTGACAGGTCCTCTATATTGGGGGGGCAATCAGTGTGTTTGGTGTGCACTGTAATCAGTAACTAGCTGTTACCACAATCTCCTCCTCACACAGGATCAGTGTGTGAGGAGGATAGCCCGGCAACAGCTAGTTACCGGGTTTGTTGACATTCTGTGACCGGCTGTGATTGGACACAGCCAGTCACATAGTAAAGAGCCAATTTAATTTTCTCTTTACCCAGATCGGGGATGGACTGGGTCAGAGTGACGCACGAGGGCAGTGCATGTGGCCGGCTGTGATTGGACAGCCAGTCACATGGTAAAGAGACATTTTTTATTGGCTCTTTACACTGATCGGGGATGAGCTGTGTCCCGAGGGACATGCCTCATCCCCGATTGGCACGCTGCGTGCCCCCGGGGGCACGGGAAAACGGCAAGAATGGACAGACGTCATATGACGTCCACCCGGAGGGAGGAGACATTCCTGCCGGCATTATTTTACAATGCGTAGGGAAGAGATTAAACCTCTTATGAAATTACTATGAAGGCTATGGGAACTCCACAGATGTTCATAGTAAAAAAAAAATGGGAATGAAAGGGTTTGGAGAACGTTTTGACAGCACATTTATGTGAACTATCTCGAGTTGTGAAGTTTTTTTTTTAACAGGCCACAGATACAATTCAAACTACAGACCAGAAAGAGTTTAAGGCCCTTTTCCTGGAGAGAAAATGTGTATAGACAACAGTGATTTTTCTGATGTATCAAAGGATGATACAAAGACATCTATATTTTTCTTTTAGGAATAGAATTGATGGTCTCTATGGGATTGTTGATTTGGACCAATATCAATTTACATCAAGTCATCAACTGAACAAATATTAATAGAAATAGCTGTACTAACCACAAGCATAAACTAATTCGCTAACATTCTTTCAAGAAACAAGTGTATATAATCATTTTACTGATAATATGTGATATAGACACATAACAGATGTAATCAGTTTATTTAGTAATGAATCGTGCTATGTATGTACTCTTATTCCTCATGCCACAGGCACAGAGCTATTGATGCATACTAGCGATATTGAAAGCAATAATGTAAACCATATAAAACATATGTTTTCATGAGATTAGAGGGGAGGGCCAACATTATCAGCATGGGAAACAGGACATATAATTCAAAGAATTCAATCAAATTTGTTCAGATAATGAAAGAAACGTATACTATACTGTGTAATCCAAGGAGTGATCCAATGTGTTAAGTGAGGCATATAATTTTAGCTTTAGAATTAGTTCCACATAAGGGAAGCTGGGAACAGCTAAACTATGGATTACCATAAATGGTAAGATATGGGGTAATGATACAGAATAGAGAAGTAAAAAAGATTTGGGATACATATGTACTATTACATAGTTACATAATTTGTGAGGTTGAAAAAAGACATCAGTCCATCCAATTCAACCTATGATGTGTGTGTGTGTTTGCTGTTAACCGTACATTGTATACCCCTTTATGCAGTGGTCTTTAAGGTGCCCATCTAATAGTTTTTTTAAACTATCGATGTTCCCTGCTGATACCACTGCTTGTGGAAGAGAATTCCACATCCATACTGCTCTGACAGTAAAGAACCCCCTACGTATTTTAAGGTTAAACCATTTTTCCTCTAGTTTTAGTGAGTGGCCACGTGTCTTATTGTATTCCCTTTCTTTGAAAAGTTTGTTCCTTATGCTAGGGTCATCACCAGTACAGTATTTGTACATTGAGATCATATCCCCCCTCAAGCGTCTCTTCTCCAGAGAGAAGACTTGGATGTGGGAGGGAAGGCATTATAAAGAAGGACTATAACTAGGATCAAATGATGAATGTTCTATCATTTTGAATTTTTTTTTATCAGGGAGTACTTCTATGTTCATGGATATATATTGGCTGTGTGGTATCGTGGTCTATCCCAAACTCCCTTGACACTGGGCAGGTGTATACTCTATAGTCCAATTTATCCACACCTTGCTGATCATTCCTAAGAGTACCTGGGTTCCAGGTAAAAAAGGTTTAAAAGAACCAACTGCTTTGCTGCTTTGGATGTTCCTGATGAATTCGGACTTGCAGAAGCCTTATTTGCAACTGGTTAACCCATGGTATACAAACTGCAGCTAACTCAAAGTGCGTACAGAATATTAGGTATTAACTATTAAATATTATCAATATTACAGATGAAGCTTTCAATGCCATCATGGAGGAACTGAAAGGTCTCATGGCATTGCAGAATGGGTATGCCTTGGATATGACCTAACCTGAAAAAGGAGTGGTTTCTAATTTGGTTGGAAAATGTTCTTGTGCTTTTAGTCGAACCAATGATGATGAGCACAATGGATCTCTGGTTACAGCTTTGAGACATCTCCATACCCTGAAGAAATACATGGTTGATGAAGGAAGTATTACTGAAGACTAGTTTTCAGGCTGGTCACTGAGAATGCCAACCTGTGTGTTGGCATCCTTATCAAAGACCCTGATCATTGCATTTTTGCACCTCCACAATTAAGATTGTCTTGGAAAGACTGGTAATAACTGTATGCAAACACATATCTGCTTTTAGGTTACAGAAGAACGTGATATATACAACGTTTTACAGCTGTACAGTGACGGGGAGTCATTCTTCAAAATTTGAGACTACAATACCAATGTTTGAGTGTGTCTTGACCCAACAAAAGTATAGTGGAGAGACTGGAACAAACTGTGATCTGCATGAAGGGGGAAATTAGTGTATAGACACATATAGACCAGTAAAGCCACATGCCTGCCAAGAAATAGGGAAGTCCAAAGAGGATGTACATTACTGATGTGTATAGGTATTGCCATGGACAGTTTAAGGTGGGGTCTGGCAAGGTCACTGTAGTTGCTAAAGAACATGTATCTCAGCAGCTGGCAAGACTGCCAAAGAGCATCATGACCAAATCACAAACAAAAGATTTCCTATCACACTTACTAGAATAACCAAAACTGACCCTAACAATTTCCGTTAAAAAAGAGGGTTTTTGTTTGCACACTTTCTATCTACTGTTATATATGCTCCTACTCAGGAGACTCTGAAAGATATAGAGTTAAAACCGCAGTTTACAGAGGAGCCTTGATGTCAAATGTGTGCAAAACAAAACCTGCTTTTTTCAACCGAAATTGTTAGACATGGTAAATTTGTTTGTTTTGCAGGCTGGCTTGTAAGTGTGCTGGGAAATATTTTGTGTGTTTGTGATGTGCTTCGCCCTTCCATGTGCACCTTACTGCAAAGGATAGTTATAGGTTGGGGTGATTGCCAAATGTTTCTACAATTGTATCCAAATATTGTCCCACGTAAGAGGAAGGCTTTCTAACTCATATATAGCTGGTAGTGATAAGGTCATCAGGCGGCTCACAATTCAACACCCACGAGCATTTAATTGACAAGCACAGGGGCCTAGTCTGTGAGGGTTAAAGTGGAGCAGAGAGCCTTGGTCAGTGTGGGCTTGTATTCCTGGTAGGGGAAATGGCCATGGAGAAAGCACCCTTGCATGCTTCACCTCTTCGGGCAAATAGGAAGAACAAAGTAATTGTTCAGGCAACTTATTAAAGAAAGAGAAGACAACTTGTCCCATTGCCCACTGGCCTCAGTTTGGGTTGCTGTGGTAATAGTTACATATTTACTGATGTGGTTATTTATTACATTTAATACTGCATGAAAACATTAAAATATATATATGGCAATAATGTTTTGTTTTGCTTTTTATTACTAAATTTTCTACAGTAGAGGATTTATCCTAGCTTTCCGACTGATATTAACTGCAATGCTCGTAAGCAATAGGGTATAGTAACACTAACATGTAAAAGCAAATGGAAAAATGTTCCTGAGTCACTGGCTTCATTACTAGATGTAATATTTATGCAAATGAAGACACATAATCCTTATTATGCCTAGTGTTTGTGCATTCACATATGCTTTTCAGAATTCATAATGCTGACTTTGTATTTGAGTAAACCTGTTATAAACAATTATAACATAGCCCTGATTCCTAGGTTTTTAAGAATATAAACCTCAGACTTTCGCTTAAATATTATGAATTAACGATAGATCCGTGCTAGGAAGTAAGTAAAGACCGATATACTACAACTGTTTTTTAAGCAAAGTATTCATTATTTAGTAAATAATACAAAAGCCTAACATTTTATATAATTTAAATAAAGGGGAAAAAACAAGAATAGTAGCACCCAACCAAAATAGTAACACACATGGCCTTAATCAGTAAAAAGTCCTAAATCTTAGGAGCTAATTTATGTGCAGTCACCCATAATATCCAATCAGAATCTTTTACTGGTTTGACTTTGGTAAAGTGAATTCTAATGGGTTGTGCACTTAAGAATTAAGAACTTTGATTGAAAAAGGCCAAGAGTCTCTTTTTCTATAATATATTCTAGATTCTTTAAATTGTAGAAATTAAGTAGAGAATTTGAACTCATGTTTGCATACACATGCATTTATTATATTACATAGAGTTGTTGTCTGGCTGTAGTTTTTTCTCATCCATTAAAGCTGAACGCCAGAGAAAATTCAAAGCTATCCTTGCAGTGGGGCTCCCTCTGCAATGCAAGGGTTACATGTTTATTTTTGTCCTAATGAGTTAGTTTATCTTTACTCTAAATAATGCTCCGACTATGGGTGTAGACCATTTATGTACCTCCTGAAGCCTAGTTGAAAAACTCCCAGAGATAGCATCATCCTGTCCTTCCTTGTTGCTAGGATATTGCTAAGATGCTCCCAGCTGTTGCTGCTAACCCCCAGCATCAGAGGAGTGAGTTTAAAAACCCCTGAACATGCATGGTTCACTATCTCCTTTTTTACTGCATTGCTAATCTCAGAGTTACTGTGATGGGGAGAGCACATGTAAGGGGAGTTGAATCAGAAAAAGAGCTCACTCTTGAGATAGTAAATAGGTGAGCAGTAAATGCTGGGAATGTCTTAACAATGTCCTAACAAAAAGGCAGGATGGGGGATGCCATCTATGGGAATTTTCCAGGCTGGCTTTGAAAGGTAGGTAAATGGCTTACACCTATATTCAACTTTAAAGAAAAGTGACACGGTTTGTTTTTATTAGTGATCGACCAATATCGTTTTTTCATTGCCGATACCGATATTTTGGTCATTGCTTATCGGTATCGGCCGATATGGGCCGATATTTTCGTAATTATTTTTTACTTCACAGGTACTCTTGTGGAGGGATTTGGGGGTCTAAAAGACCCCAAACCCCTCCTCTGCACTTAAAAGCATTTAAAACACCAAGTTTGACTGTTTTGAATGCTGTCATTTTTTTTTTAATCTGGCGCCAGTACCCAGAAGTGATGTCATGACATCACTTCCAGGTTTTTGCATGGAGACCCAATCAGAGCCGAATGTGGCTTTGATCGGGTCTTCGGCGGCCATGCAGGCTGGTTAGCACGGGTCTCCCGGTGGGACAGTAGACCCGGACGAGCCGCGGAAGCCGGCAGGAGGGGGGGACTTCCCATCCTGCTCCTTGTAATGACAGCCGAGCGGCTTCTCAGCCACATTGGTTGTCATTACAAGATAGCCGACCGTCGGCTATGGACGCCGATACTGGGGTGATGCCTCTAGCTGCAGGCATCACTCCGGTACAGCACTTTCTGAAATATCAGCAATATCGGTAACCTCAGGGGCTGATTCCGATATATATCGGGGAAAGTGCATATCGGCCCTCGATATATCGGCTTTGCCGGTAATTGGTCGATCCCTAGTTTTCAGCTGCAAGTCCCCCTTACCTGCATAAACACTTGTTTAGTAAAACTGAACAAACCTTTTAACCCTTGCTTCCCTAGCAACTGGAGTTTTCTTTTGCTCTCCGATGTTTTGGGATGTGGTCAAGCACTTGATGCCCACACTTACAATGCTGGACTGTTGGAAAGGAGCCTGGATGGGCAAACAGACTCTGAATTATCCTCTTCTGCTTGGCACAGGGGAGCAAATATAAAGTGCTCAGCAACAGCCAGACTGTACCTGGCCAGTCACATGACTAAAAAAACAAAAATTGTTTCAGAAGAGCAACTCAAATTAGATTATAAATATCAAATAACTGTTTTACAGCTTCTAATAAATCTTTATTGAGTATCAAATATGTATGTTTTGTGCAATCAATATGGCGTAGGCAGAGACAGAGATGATTAACACTAGCTTTCATTTTTTTTTTTTTTCATTTTGCAGGTGGCATCTGCATCAAAGGCTCTTTTAATACTTTACAGGTATTAGCAATTACATTAGATACTGTATGTTCAATACTGATTTATTTTTATCCTTCAAAGAAGGTTCTTTAAAGGATACAGATCGCTTGTCTCTGTGATGTATCTAATGCCAGTAATGTTTGCTAGTTGTTTTTAAAACCGTATTTAATACAATTGTGGGTTTTTTTTGTTTGTTTGTTTTTTTTATATACAACATGTATGTTTTGTTCAGTTATAAGAAGTAAGTAACAACAGGGGTATCTTTCATCTCCTCTTTACCATTTATATTGGGATGACTTCCTGAGTCACTTCATCACTATAGTTGTAAGCACACACTCCATTCCATTTCGATAAACCAGATTTATATTACAAGTAAACATTTTTGTGAGTTTCTTAGTGAATGCAATCAATCAGCTTACTATATCCCACCCCCATAGTGTTTAGTAATAGGAGGACATGGAGAAAAAGGGAGGGAGGGGAGTGTCATTTACCACTGTGTATATGCCCACATGTGTGACTCTATAGTCTATAGTCATGTGGGCTGCACAGATAAGAAAAAGGAGGAAATGCGGAGGTTAGAAGGGAACTGAAATTGAGCATGCTTAGTAGAGGACACCAGCTGGTCTACACAATCTTAACCAGCAGAGAAGATGGGAGGGACAGCGGACGGCAGGATCAACCAGGTAGATTTCACTCTACACAAAACAAATGCATTTGTGGCTTTGTGTGCATGCACACTTTGTTACAGAGCATCGAATTAGAGTTTTTCATAGTCTGGGTTTAATGACACTTTGATCACAATAACAAACATTAATTATGTGCAAGCAAAATTCCATTATATGTTTGAGTACTCTTTAGCTACACATCATTCTCTAAGTTAGGGGAAAATTAATTTTGTTAAGTGAACATGCTCTACTCATTAGGTGGTATCTTTTGATTCTTGACTTTTTTTTTCTTTCCCTCTATCCCTTTTTTGGAAGGCAAAACACTTAGAATATTTACATATCAAATACCCTAATGACAAAAATGCTATAGCTATTGTATATAGAATGTTTTGTGAAGAGGGAGATGTTATCACTATATTCTTTATAGTGTAAGAGTTTTCCTTTTTACAGCATTAGCAATTTTATGTCTGAAATATCTGTGTATTTACAGTTCAGAATTAGGGATGAGTGAACCTGACCAGAATTATTTTGTCTGTTTACCAAGATAGGAACAATTACAGTTTTAAGTGGATTTTGCTGCAATTTTATTATAAAATGTAACATAGACTACAAAAATGTGATGTGTGTTCATATTCTGACTGATTAGTATATTTATTGTAGTCGACCAAATCTAATTATAAAATAACACTCCTGAGTCTGATTTCCCATTTGGTATTAAATCTGAATAATATTGAAAATGTTTTCGACCTGATTAATGATATTGGGAGTTTATGCAGGCCTACAGTTGATATGCCGGGGTCATGAGTTGTTAAATGCTTATTTCTGTTTAGAGTGATGTGATTATCTGTTGGTACAGTATTTCTTTTGTTAACCCCAAGAATGCATGGGGTTAATCCAGGGGTCAAGTCCTGGAAAAAAAGTGTGGGAACTCACCCAAGACCCCCCCCCCACCTCAAAAATAAAAAGTGTGTGTATATGTTTATATAATACGTACTCCTTTTTTAATAAAGTGCTACATTCATTGTAAAGTGCCAGTTTACGAGGACACCTCAAAAATTCACATGCATTAAACAAACAAATATAGAACAGATATAACAACAAAATAATCCAACCTGTATGCTGTACTAACAAAACAAAAAAACACCACATTGTGTAATAATGGTAAACAAACAGTGTATAAAAAAAAAAACAAAAAAAAAAGTAACAGTACATTAGAAAATGGACAAACAGGAATAACGTTTCCCTTGTTGTTCAAGATGATCAACTTTTCGAGATTTGTATCATCTGCACTGCGATGTGTGGTCAGCCATTTTGTGAACTATGACAAGGGATCCCATAAATGCACAGGAGGACCAATGAGACTGTTAAAGAAAAGAAAATACATGCGTTCAATGCCAAGCCCACTCCTAATGGGTGACATCACCAAATTCATTGTATTGAAGCCCCTCTAACAATCACTGGATGTCACTGGAAGACTGTTAACTGCTGTCAGAACTGGTTTCAGATTTTCAGGAACCTCTGCACCACCATTATCAATGACATCTCTGAAACCTTTACAGATCATGGATGCATTGTTGAGATGGAATCTATTGCACAGCTGCTCCAGCTTCATCTTACCTTCAAACCAAGGACTGTACACATCGATCGATTGGCCAGCATTGGGAATGGGTCTGTTGCTAGCAGTTAAAGCATAAAGCATGGAGCATAAATTATACACCAAACATTAAAAAAAATTGAGGGAGATTTATTCTCACTTGGCCTTTTGTACTCTCTGGATTGATGGTCACACCTTTGAAATTCCTTTTATCCAGAGATTCCATGACTTCTTTCAGATGTTTGCGAGACATGTCTTTCATTTTTTCAATTGCATGAACCTACCAATTAATCAGCTGGTAGGCTTGTGAAAGTGTGATGTCATCTCTTTGAAAGGCTTCAGATAACAGTCCCATTTCCTGAACAGCATCTGCAACCCCAGCAAGGTTTAATAAATCATTTTATGATGTCAGCACCTTGTTAAGGCCACTAAATTGAGATTTCTGCTTACTGTTATGAGCTGAATTTAAAGCGGAGTTCCAGCCAAAAGTGGAACTTACACTTATATGCTTCCTCCCCCCTCTGGTGCAAAATTTGGCACCTTTCAGGGGGGAACGGGTACCTGTTCTTGACAGGTACCCTTCCCTACTCCTGAGAGACAGCTCAGCGGTGCTGTCCCTTGGAAGTTCGGCTCCCCTTCTTCTTCCTCCGCCGACAGGTCAGTTAGAAAGCAAAGTGTGCTTCGTACATGCGCAGTAGGGAACCAGCTGTGAAGCCAAAAGGCTTCACTGCCCGGTTCCCTTACCCTGGATGGCGGCGGCAGCACCCCAGCGCCGATACAAAAATCGTCTTCGGGTGCTGACATCATGGGAACCCTGGACAGGTAAGTTCTGCTATTTAAAAGTCAGCAGCTACAGTATTTGTAGCTGCTGACTATTAATTTTTTTCCTGGGGAGCGGAACTCCTCTTTAGGCTTGCATTCATGAAATGACTGTCTAGTGCAGGATATGACTCCCAAACTGCTCGTATAGCTCTCTGGCTTGAAGCAACCCATCTAACTGAAAAAAAAACGTTTCCAATTTTAAGATTTTGTACTTTTAATTCTTTTGCACATTCAGAGAGCTCCAACTGATGATACACAGCATGCAACTTCTCAAAAATGAGGTTACATGATGAAGACCAGGAATAGAATCAATTGTATCTAAAATACACAATTCAAGCCATGACACAAGCAGTGCCATTTCACAAGCTGTGGATATTTTTCAAGTCGTACCAGAACACCTGACTTTCTTCCAAGCATTACCCTTGCACCATCACTACAAACCCCAATACGTTTTTAGCAAGAAAGTCATTAATGAACTCATGTTTAGAAAGGCAAACTAGAAGAGTGACTTCAATAGACTGTGCATCTGCTTTGGGCAAATCGAGAAAGAAAGTAACTAGGTCTTTTCCGTTAACAGAGGCACGAATATAAACAATTTACACTGAATGTGAAGAAACTGTAGTAGATTCATCAATATATACAGAAATTGTTGGAGCCTGTTCAACAATTGCCTTGCAAAGCTTTTTTCTCATTTCACTGGCAATGCAATCTATTATTTGTGCAGCTGTATACTCACTTTGGAGAATACATCCTAAGTCTGCACCATTTCCAACTTGCAAGCTGATAAGATCTTGGAAGTCTGTGAAAGGGCAATTTTG
The DNA here is from genome assembly GCF_965119305.1 of Pelophylax lessonae. NCBI lineage: Eukaryota > Metazoa > Chordata > Amphibia > Anura > Ranidae > Pelophylax > Pelophylax lessonae. The sequence goes on from NC_138768.1 coordinate 176,054,451, forward strand.
TTTTGCACTAAAGTAAGCAGTGCGAAATACTTTAGTGGTGGACATAAATTTACATACTTTACATTGTAGCAAAGTGTAATTTCTTCAGTGTTCTTACATGAAAACTTTTGTGAGATACTGTATATAAATAAGGTTTCAAAATACGAGAGTAATGTAGTATGCAAAGATACCTTTTTATTGTACTAACCGAACACTTAAAAGACAAGTTTTCAAGACCTTTCCTTTCTTCCTCAATTATTGTTTCAGACCCTAGAAAGAGGAAAACTCTAAAAAGCTTTTCTTTATAGCTTAAAGCAATTTCAGCAAACAGTTTAAGCAGTAATAGCCCCTAGTATTGGTACCAGTTTATGCAGTAATAGCCCCTAGTATTGGTGCCAGTTTACGCAATAGTAAAGCCTAGTATTGATGCCAGTTTACGCAGTAATAAAGCCTAGTATTGGTGCCATTTTACACGGTAATAACCCCTAGTATTGGTGCCAGTTTATGCAGTAATAACCCCTAGTATTGGTGCCAGTTTACGCAGTAATAAAGCCTAGTATTAGTGCCAGTTTACGCAGTAATAACCCCTAGTATTGGTGCCGGTTTATGCAGTAATAAAGCCTAGTATTGATGTGAGTTTATCCAGTAATAAAGCCTAATATTGGTGCCAGTTCACTCAGTAATAAAGCCTAGTATTGATGCCAGTTTAAGCATTAATAACCCCTAGTATTGGTGCCAGTTTACACAGAAATAACCCCTAGTACTGGTGCCAGTTTGCGCAGTAATAAAGCCTAGTATTGATGCCAGTTTACGCAGTAATAAAGCCTAGTATTGGTGCCAGTTTACACAGTAATAAAGCCTAGTATTAGTGCCAGTTTACGCAATAATAACCCCTAGTATTGGTGCCAGTTTACACAGTAATAACATCTAGTATTGCTGCCAGTTTACGCAGTAATAACCCCTAGTATTGGTGCCAGGTTACACAGTAATAAAGCCTAGTATTGGTGCCAGTCTACGCAGTAATAAAGCCTAGTATTGATGCCATGCTCTCAGCGCGTTGGAGGTAGGGAAGAATAGTGAGACCTGCCAACCACAGTGATGAAGATGTTAAGGCCAGCTGCGACAGTGGCAGCAGTCTTAACACTTTTATCAACTTCATTCGAGATCTTTGTGATTTCCCCATTCGGCTCCTGCTACAGTACTGCACACCTCCTTATCTGGAAATCCTTCCCTCTGCCACACACCACGGCGCAACTAAGGAGGAAGGCTACTACAGCGCACCTCTCCATCTGGGACTCATGCCCTTACAGCAGGGGTGCCCAACCTTTTGAGGAGCAAGGGCCACTTTAGCGACTTGGTAACCAGTCGCAGGCCACAGTGAGCAGAGCAGGCAGATGACAGGTTCGTGTCCACTCAGCATATGCAGAGCAGACACAGCCCGCTCTACTTTATGGGCCCTCTGATCTGATCCGCCCTGACAGATGGGGACGGATTCCCTTCTGTTTTTTAAGTGGATTGGATTGGAGATAGGGGGGTGTACACGGACACAAGTCCATTTACATTTGACACTCTATAGAGGTGAATGGAGGGTCCAATTGGGTCTACCTGAAAAACCTACAGGCGGACCGATCGGACCGATCTTGTGAAAGGGGCCTAAAGCTGCTTTCACACGGATGCACTGTGGTTTACCTGCAACCCAACTCAGCTCAATCTTCACTTCTTCCTCAGGATTCCTGCAGGTATCACTGGCTGCTGCTGTCCCCCAGGTGGGTATGGCTAATGGCTGCTTCTAGCTGTCCTCCAGGGCTAGTATTGCTGGTGGGTACTGCTAGGGGGGTACTGCTGGTGGTTGCTGCTGGCTGGTACTGTTGGTGGGTACTGCTGGCTGGTATTACTGGCAGGTACTGTTGGTGGGTACTGCTGGCTGGTACTACTGGCAGCTACTGATGGTGGGTACTGCTGGTGGGTACTGCTGGCAGGTACTGCTGGCTGGTACTACTGGCTGGTACTGCTGGAGGGTACTGCTGGCTGGTACTGCTGGCTGATTTTAGTGGCTGGTACTGCTAGCGGGTGCTACTAGTAGGTACTGCTGGTGGGTATTGCTGGCTGGTACTGTTGGTGGGTACTGCTGGTGGGTACTGCTGGCTGGTTCTGCTGGCTGGTACTGTTGGTGGGTACTACTGGCTTGTACTGCTGGTGGGTACTGCTGGCTGGTACTACTGGCAGGTACTGCTGGTGGGTACTGCTGGCTGGTACTACTGGCGGGTACTTCTGGTGGGTACTGCTGGCTGGTACTGTTGGTGGGTAATGCTGGCTGGTACTGCTGGCTGGTTTTACTGGCTGGTACTGCTGGCTGGTACTGCTGGTGGGTGATGCTGGCTGGTACTGCTGGTGGGTACTGCTGGCTGGTACGGTTGGTGGGTACTGCTGGCTGGTTTTACTGGCTGGTACTGCTGGCTAGTACTGCTGGTGGGTACTGCTGGCTGGTACTGCTGGTGGGTACTGCTGGCTGGTACTACTGGCTGGTACTGTTGGTGGTACTGCTGGCTGGTACTGCTGGTGGACACTGCTGGCTGATACTGCTGGCAGGTACTGCTGGCTGGTTTTACTGGCTTGTAATGCTGGCTGGTATTGCTGGCTAGTACTGCTGAATGGTTCTCGACCCACCGTTCATCTCCGAGCATCAGTGTAAATCTGTGACGGGAGCGGCACTAGAGGATGCATGCGGCTGCAGTAGAGAGCAGAGCCGATGCTTCCTGTATCTCTCCTGTCACAGGCAGAGGCAGAGAACATTTGGTATCACTCCGCCTGTGACAGGAGTAAGCGCTATACACTAAGCATCTGCTCCACTTCCTCTAGTGCCGACTGAGCGGCTCTGTTCCTCACACACAGATGCCACAGACAGTTCGCATAAATAGGCAAGTGACAGTCAGTCTTGCAGGACGCGTTCCCTCAGGACTCGAGCCCTGGGTTAATGGCTTTAAATAGTGGGCAGAAGACATCCTACCACTTTAAAAATGCAGTTCAACAGAAATATATTTACTGTTTGATTTAAAGACAGCCATTTGATCAAAAAAAATATTAAGCCTCTATTTAACCACTTTACCACCGGAGGATTTTGCTGTCTTACGTCCAGGCCACTTTTTGCGATTCGGCGATGTGCGACTTTAACTGACAATTGCGCGGTCGTGCAACGCCGTACACAAACGAAATTTACGTCCTTTTTTTCCCACAAACAGAGCTTTCTTTTGGTGGTATTTGATCACCTGTGCGATTTTTACTTTTTGCGCAATAAACAAAAAAAGAGCGTTTATTTTGAAAAAATAACAATATTTTTAACATTTTTTTATATGAAATTCCCCCCCCAAAAAAATGTAAAAATCAAAAGTTTTAAAAATTTTTGGCCAATTTGTTTTCTGCTACCTATGTTTGGTAAAAAAAAATCACAATAAGCGTATTTTGATTGGTTTGCGCAAAAGTTATTGCATTTACTAACTAAGGGAAAGATTTCTGTCATTTTTTGGTGTTTTTTTTTTTTAACGAGTAATGGCGGCGATCTGCGATTTTTTTTGTGGGACTGCGACATTGCGGCGGACAGATCGGACCCTTGACTGACATTTTTGACACTTTTGGGGTTACCAGTGACATTACTGCTGTAATCAGTGCTATATATATGCACTGTTACTGTAAAAATGACACTGGCAGTGAAGGGGTTAATTTTATTGGAGAGGGAGGGGTTAATGTATGCCTTGTGCTTACTGACATGTGTGGGGGGAGGTGACTGAGTGAGTCAGGGACAGATCGCATGTTCAGCTTTGCTGAACACTGCAATCTGTCACTCCCTGTCACTTAGGAGATCCGTCCGCTCTGTTTACACAGGCGGGTGGATCTCCAAACTAGATTCCCCGACGATCGGGGAAGAGCAGCGGTGATCGCCGCCGCTCCTCCCCTGGCCCGACTTGACCGGTCGGCAAGTGGTTAAGTTATGAAATAAGTAGCTAATGTACCCAAAAAAAAAAAAAATGTATGTCCTTTTTTCCTACAAATAAAGCTTTCTTTTGGTGGTATTTGATCACCACCAATAAAATTATGTAAAAAAACTAATTTCTTTAAAAATTTAAGGTCAATATGTATTCTGCTACAAATGTTTGGTAATAAAGAATCCCAAATAAGTGTATATTGATTGATTGGTTTCAGAAAAGTTATACCATCTAACTATGGCACTTTTTGGTGATGATCAGGGGGATTGCAATATTGTGGCGGACAATCGGACACTAACTGACACTGTTAACACTTTTTTGGGAACCAGAGACACTAATGCAGTGATCAGTGCTAAAAATATGCGCTGTCACTGTACTAATTGCACTGGCTTGGAAAGGGTTGAACTTCAGGGGCGATCTAAGGGTTAAATGTGTGCCTAGCTGGTGTTTTCTTACTGTGAGGGAGGTGCTTGTACTAGAAAGGCATGGATCCATGTCCCTGCTTTGCAGGAACACAGGATTCATGTCTTTCCTTCTGACAGCAATGTGCCTTGTTTAGATAGGCAGACTGCTGCTCTGCCTGTGTACCAGGTGATCGTGGGTGCCGGAGGATATTGAGTCTCATTGGCTTCTGCTGTTAATAATCACAGCGGGAGCGAGCTGCCGAAGTCTCACACTCGTGCCGGCTACCCGGAAGTGCAGGATCACGTATATATGTATGTGATCTTGTGCACAGCCGCTGCCCTGTAGCAGTAAAACTGCTATTGGGCGGTCACTAAGTGGTTAATTCAGTAAGAGCAATCCATCTCATTGTACTGTATATTGCTACATAAAGCTTTACACTTGCCAACCGCCTAACGTGCATTTACTGCGGCAGGTCGGCTCCATTGCGCAAAATCACGTACCTGTTCTTCATTTTGTTCAATAGCCACTAGATGGGGCCATCCCACTGCCGGAGGCGCGATTGCGCCGTGATTGGCTAACAAGAATGTCAATCGATAGGTTCGATGGACCCGATGTCTGCAGGCCACCCACGTTCGTTCCCTAGAGAGGCAGAACGGCAAACTGCCTATGTAAACAAGGCAGATCGCAGTTCTGACAGGGAAGAAGATGGAGATCTTGTGTTTCTTCTAAGCAGGAACACTGATCTCAGTCTTCATCCAGTCAGACCATCCCTCAAACAGTTAGCAAGCACCAGCTAGGAGCACACTTAACCCTTTGATAGCCCCTGATGTTAACTCCTTCCCTGCCAGTGTCATTAGTACAGTAACAGTGCATATTTTTTAGCACAGATTACTGTAATAATGTCAATGGTTCCCCAAAAAAGTGTCAAAAGTGTCAGTTAGCTATCCGATTTGTCGTAGTCCCACTAAAAGTCACTGATCGCTGCCATTACTAGTAAAAAAAAAAAAAAAAATATACGCTTATTGGGATTTTTTTTTTGCCAAAAATATGTAGCCAAATACAAATTGGTCTAAACTGATGAAGAAATTCGATTTTTTACATTTTTTTATTGGATATGTTTTATAGCAGTAAATAAAGTAAAACAAAATATTGTTTTTAAATTGTTTCTATTTTTTGTTTATAGCGCAAAAAATAAAAATCGCAGAGGTGATCAAATACAAAAGAAAGCTCTATTTGTGGGGAAAAAAGGACATCAATTTTATTTAGGTACAGCATCGCACGACCGCGCAAATGTCAGTTAAAATAACCAGAGATGGGGACTTGAGTCACATGACTTGACTTAAGTCAGACTTAAGTCACCAGTTTGAAGACTTGAGACTCGCTTGACTTAAATTAATAAAAGACTCGACTTGACTTTGACTTGGTATTCATGACTTGAGACTTGACTTTGACTTGAGACATATGACTCGAAATGACTTTACTTTTTTAAGTTATTAAATATTTGCATTTTCTCAAAATGTGTTAAAGCAAAATAAATGTGCCTGTCATGTTTCTGACACCACAGTCACTTAAAACACCTCAGTGTGTTCTGATTTTTAGGACACTGACTGTTTAACAATGGAAATACTTAACATGTTTTTAGTGTTTAGACTGTGGTGTTGAAACATGACCAGACGAAGGGTTTTGAGCTGTTTGGGCATTCAAAGTGTTTCTTTCATTTCATTTCTGAACTTTTTCCTGCTGCCTATGTGACATCTATTGCATTTCGGACTTTTGTGCAGTGGGCACAGTAGTTTTTTGGCACTTGCTTCTTGACAAGTTTGCGCTACTATATATATATAGGGATATTGCTGAGTATCTATCTATTATATATCTTTCTCCATATGTTTTAGTTAAGTAGCTGCATAGCCAATTTATTTATTGGTGAGTGGTCCTCATTTGAAGCGCTTGGGATAGCTTATACCTTTATTTGGTTTTCGTTGGGCATTTAAGCTGTCATATTATATGTTTCTTTAATATGCCAAGAAATGAAATATAAAAATAAAACAAAACCTTTCCTGACCACTGACTTTTAATGGATTTAAAGGTGAAAATTGGGGTAGATCAGTATTTTGACTTGATTTGTGATTTGACCAAAATAGATGACTTGTGATTTGCTTGACTTCTAGCAGGGACTCGGCTTGACTTCTAGCAGGGACTCGACTTGACTTGTTTGCTTTTTGCCACAGTAACTTAGGACTTGCTTGAGACTTGAAGGTTAAGACTTGAGACTTGCTTGTGACTTGCACATGTGTGACTTAAGCCCCGTACACACGTACCGAACGTCGGCCGAACGATCGGCCGTCTTTTGTCCCCGGGCTGTCGTGTCCGCTGAAAAGTGCAAAAGACTGCACATGAATTTTGTCCGCCGACGGCAGAAGTGATGTCATGTGATGGTTAACTTTCCCTGTGTTTTTTCTTTTCTGAGCATGCCCAGTCTTGCAAATCTGCTGTCTGTCGGCCGAATTCTGTACTGACTGGCAAACAATCGGCCGTTCTGGTGTCGGCATACAAAAATTTTAATGCTTGCACGACAGATTCTGTTCGGCCGAAAGTGCGCTGTCGGCTGTCGGAAGCATCATACTAACAAGCCGAAAATCGGCCGATCGGTCGTCGGACGAATCTTTTCGGCTGACAATCTGCACGTGTGTACGGGCCTTTACTCCCATGTCTGAAAATAACGCAAAAAAAATGGCCTGGTCATTAAGGGAGTAAAACCTTCCGGGGCTGAAGTGGTTAAAATGAGATGGACAGCATGTAACAGATTACACATTCTCTACACACATATCTTCTATAATTCGTTCTTAGAAGTAGGAATAAAATTGCTTTCGTTTTCCAGCTCTTTGTGTACATGTAACACTTTTGGGATTAAGAAGACACAGCTGGATCAGAACAAGTCTGTTCAACTAACTCTTCATTCTAGCCAGAATATACTATATCGCAGAAATTGTGTTTATGCTTTAAGTATTATTAGAAAAATACACGAAAAGTCATGCTTCTTTTATCTAGCTCAATGCCTTATTCCTGGAAACATTGCCACAGGTTTTCCTAAGAAATCAAAGAATAGATGCAGTCTTGTAGCTCTAGAAATGTTGCAATGAATTCATGCGAGTATGTCATAAAACACTGCTCACGTTGTGCTGGTGACTTTATTAGTAATTGATATTGCTCTTGAAGCTTGGCCAACATCTGGATGTTGTAGTCCATATGTATGAAGCTATGTAATACCGTAGCATGAGGTCCAACACTGTAATAGATGTGGCAGGCTGTTCTCATTTGTTCATTTTCTTCCAGTTTGTAAGTCCAGAATTATTTAAGATTAATAATAATCCATCTTGTCATTGTGGAGCACCCAGCTGTTAGCACATTATGCACGTTGGCACCAGTCCTTGAATTTCACCATTTTCTCATTTCATGGCTGCAAAGATTTATTCAGTCATGTTGTGCAGAAAATATATATCCATGTTTGGTTGAAATCATCTTCAATTATGCTTAGTAGTAAAAGAAACACAATTTGACAGTAAAATGAAAAATGTATCATAAAATAAAAACTAGTGCAAGTCTAAGAGACAAGGGAGTGTTCAATTCTATAAAGTTAAAAGGTTTATCTTTGTTTAATGAGAATTAAAAATGATGTTTTTAATCAATGATTGTAAGGTTGTTATTTTACCAAGCATAATGTGTTTATTGAATGTCTTTCATGTTTCCACCCAGGGCCGCTGATAAGGCAGAAATCCCAGTCCTGTTGTACTGGGCCCAGGCCTCATAAGCCTAACAGGGGGGCTCGGGGCAGCTTTATTGTACATTTCTGCCTAAATAATGCATTGATTGTACTAGACCACACACCCACTCCTACCTGTTTACCAGAGCCTAACTTACATTTCCCTCCTCCGTCCCACCTCTGCTCCCCTCTGTTGACATGGATACGTCCACTAGCACCGCAGGTTTGTGCGGTGCTGGTGGACATAAGGAGCCCTGTACTTTGGTGGTCAGAGGGGGAATACCTATGATGTTGCCAATACACTTGAATATATAGAATATACTTTGGGAACTGCCTGCCTCATATATAAAGCGGGCTATATTAAGGCCCCATCAATATTGATTTAGAATGCTGAGAGGGATCTCTCCATTATAAGTATGTTGTGGGTACATTGTGACACTTAAGATATTGAATGGAACGCTTCCCATATCTGCATGATTGCAGTTATTCCAGCGCACGCCTCTCCTGCATGTCCTCTCTGGTGATCTGCTCCTCCTCAACGCATGTGTCCGTCCATGTCTCTGTCGCAGTTGGAAATATCGGTCTGCTTTGGTCTCTCTGGCCCTGAGGAAGCCTTGCTGCGAAATGCGTAAGATTGCTGGGGACCCTAGACCGTGCTACATAGAGACCGTACCATCTTTGTGATACACTGTATCAGCATTCCCTATGGGAATATATTTCTACACGTGCGTTTTTCTTTCTTTTATATTTTCTATTGGATATATGTCTATATGATATATATTTTTATATATATGCACAATAAAGAGATTATATTTATTATAACTTGTGATCTTCCTCTTTCCACCAGCCCCATCTTTTTCTTAGTTTTTTGGTTTCTGCTGACATGATGGGGCCCAAGAGATGGGTGCAGAAGAGGGACTTTTTTTAATTTTTTGGGCATAGGTAGATAAAGTCAGTGCTGCTGTTCTGCTGCACCTCGGGGGGGGGGGGGGTGCGACTGTGGGGCTTCCCGTCAGGAAGGCTGTACAGGGCCCCATGATTTCTAACAGCCGCCCTGTTTCCACCAATATATTAAGTCTGTATGTAAAGCAACAAAACAGATGGCACTGTAAACCAGTAGATGTCTTTAACCCCTTCAATACCAGGCACTTTCACCCCCTTCCTTTCCAGGCTGTTTTTCAGCTTTTAGCACTGTCACACTTATGCTGGTCATACGAAAAATCGTATAAAACTCATTTTCAAAAAATGAACACTCGGCTCTGAGAGCAAACAATAGTGCTATCATGTAATAAACGATAAATGCACGCGCCAAGGTTGCCCCCTGTCTCCGCTCCTCTATGTCCTGGTTATGGAACATTTGGCCGTTGCACTTCGCAACAACCCCAATGTTTGTGGACTGACCATTGGCCCCATACATTCTAAGTTGGCACTGTTTGCCGATGACCTACTGCTCTATGTCACTTCTCCTCAAAAGTCCCTCCCCGCGATCTTGACTGAGTTCCGCAAATTTGGCCTTGTGAGCAACTTTAAAGTTAATCACTCTAAATCGGAGATACTAAATATCTCCCTGCCTAACTCAACTCTCCAGCGTGTCTCGGATGCTTATCCCTTTAAGACGGGATCATCCTCCGTTCGCTACTTGGGCGTCCAGCTACCTTCTGACCCGACACGACTCTTCGCTGACAATTTTGCCCCTCTCTTCACTAAAACCCTATCTGACCTATCTACCTACTCCACGAAACGCTTGTCCTGGTTTGGGAGGATCAATGTTCTGAAGATGGACGCTCTACCTCGTTTTTTATACCTCTTTCAAGCGCTTCCTATCCACATACATGCCTCCTTCTTTGACAGGCTACGCAAAGCACTCTCGAGATTTGTATGGCTTCATAGCCGACCCCGCTTAAAATATGCGACTCTCACCCTTCCAAAGTCTAGAGGGGGCACTGGTATCCCAGATTTCGCTCTCTACCACCGATCGGCGACCTTGACGCGCTTAGTGGATTGGTTTCACAATGCCCCAACTAAACTGTGGGTGCAACTTGAACACCTTCTGGCCCCCTTCGATCTCAGGGCACTCTCCTGGACCCCGGTACATCTCCGTGGCCACACTTCTTCTTTCGGCGCTTTAACGCATCAGACCTTGCGGGTCTGGGATTGCCTGAATAAATCGGGACGTCTGTCAAGTCCTCAGGGCCCCATGACACCCTTCTTTGGATCCCCAGCGTTCCCTCCGGCGGCCTCGTGTTCCAGATTTGGCTCCTGGAGCGCGACGGACCATCGACGGGTGGCCCAGATTCTCCGAGCTGACCCGTCCCTGTTGATTTCTCCTACATCCGCCACCCCCAGTGGTGATCTTGTGAACTGGCTGCAGCGCCGCCAGGCCCTCTCCTATATACACACTCTGCCCTCATTGACTGATGTTAGGGGAGATCCCTCGGAGTTGGACTCTGTCCTGCTCCAGGATGTTCCCCCCACGCACACGGTGTCTCTCTTATATTCCTTGCTATTGCGCGCCCTCCGCCCTGACCCACCGACATATACTGCTGCCTGGGACAGGGACCTGGGCCGAACCCTTTCGTCTAACGACTGGCACAAATGTTTTGCGATGACCCACTCGCTGTCTCCTGCTACCCAAGTTCAGGAGAAGGGGTTCAAACTCTTAAGCAGATGGTACAGGTGCCCTTCCTCGATTGCCTACATCGACCCACTCCAGTCGGACCAATGTTGGTGGTGCACGTCCTCTAGGGGAACACTTATCCATATCTGGTGGGAATGTCCCCAGATCCATGAATTGTGGACTGGAATTATAGCTCTGTATTGCAGGCTCCAGGCAACCATTGTTCCTGCGACACCGGAACTGGCCCTGTTGTCTTTGTTACCCGGCTCCTTCCGGTCGATCAAGAGAGACGTTCTGAGGTTTTTCTTGGCGGCTGTTCGGACGGTGATACCCAGACACTGGAGGACCAAGCACGTACCCTCTAAACTTGAGTGGGCTCTGGAACTGGACCGGCTTAGGGACATGGAAAACCTGTTGGCGCGGGAGGGGGGCAGGGAGGACCGATTCTCTGCTGCTTGGGGGTCCTGGGACATGTTTCGGTGTTCGGATGCCTTTCAGTCCTGGCTCGAGACGTCTGTGCTACCCGGTGCTGGGGGGCAGTAGTGGGACGTGGGCGGCCCCTCCTGATTTCCTCCACCTTCTTTGCCCCCTTGACATACCTCTTTACATTCTCCTGCTTTATCCCATCCTCTAACCTCTATTCCCTTCTCTGGCTATACCATTGACACCTTAAGGCAATCCTCTTTTGCTTATTTGTTGTTTTTAGGCGCTTCTCCATGGCAAGCTGAGATATTTATCAATGCCTACCACACTTCCCACATTCTTTCCAAGTGCCGCCAGCCATGAAAGTGTTTATACCGGTGTTTGCCTTTCCTTGACTTCTCTCTTATTTATGTTAACACCTGACACCCCAAGTTGCTGTTATCTTGTCCTTGTGCTGCTGCCAGGATCTAATGGACCTGGCGATTTAGGTTCCATATTTGCACTTACTGATGTTGATTGTTGTATGCACTTACTCGTGGTTTACTTTATGTCATTCCTGAACATCTTATTTTACTGTATGTTTCATACCCCCATGCTTCTCCCCTAACTCTGTAAAACCCTTCTCTTTCAATAAAATAAGATTGAACTAATAAACGATAAATCGTTCAATGGACATAAATGAATCCGTTTCTTGTTCGTTTTTTTACATTTATCTAGTGCAAACAGTTTGGACGAGAAACACATTAACCTTTCAATTTATCGTTCGTTCAGCAGAAAATTTCCAAAATTGTCCTTCATTTTTTTTGGCTCAAAAACATCACAATCGATTACTAATTCATGCCCATTAACTGGCTGAAAAACAAAAGAACTGTCCAAATGACCGAATTTCGGCAGATTTTTCACATAGTGTATGGCCAGCATTAGAATGACAATTATCCAGTTCAGCAACACTGTACCCAAATTAAATTGTTATAATTTTTTGAGACAGACAGAGCTTTTATTTGGTGGTATTTAATCACCTTTTCTTGAGACCCTAAAATGCTAGGACAGTATAAATACCCCCCAAATTACCTGTTTTTGGAAAGTAGACAGTCCAAGGTATTTAGTAAGAGGTATGGTGAGTTTTTTTAGGTTGTAAATTTTGTGTCACAATTTTTTGGAAAATGAAATACATTTTTTTCCACAATTGTTTTTTACATTGCAGCACAGCCTCACTATATGACTGTTGTGGCGGTGATCAGGAAAACCGACTGGTACACTCACTGACTTTATTTATTTTTTTAAATACTGTGACCAGAGCAGTGCGGTGCATACCCTTCCCATAGGGGAAGTTATCAGGATTTTTTTTACATGCTATCATTGCTTATAACAGTCATGATCACTGTTATAAGCAATAATTTTTATGAATGGTATCCACTCATTCATTGTGCACTATTGTGAAGCTGTGATTGGCCACAGCTATCACAGGATACATATGCACTGTGACTGGCTCTGTCTGTACCATGTGATCACTGTGAGCAATCACAGAGCTCAACACAATAGTACACAACATATTGATATGAATGCAGGACATTCATTGTGTACAATTATCATGTGATCGCTGTGATTGGTCACAGCAGTCACATGGTACTGGCACCAGCCTGGTACAGTGATCTGTCATCTGCTGTGTCTGGTGGACACAGCGGGTGACAGATCGTGCCACAATACGGCCCCTAGGGTAACACTTACATGTGTTGCCAAGCCTCCGTGACTGAAAAAAATGAAACGCAGTGAATGAAAAGAGGGGAATAGTAAGGCTGAGTGGGAAAGAAATAGATGATGCTGGTGGGCTTTATCTGATGTGCTGCAGCTTCTAATGCACACTGTGAGAAGATCACATTGTGCATTGAAACCAGATTAAGCAATTTCATTACAGGAGAGAAGCCTGTTCGACTGTGTGAAATTAAAGGTAAGGTTAGAATTCAGCTCTGTTTTTAATTCAAACAACACCAGCAATTATAGTAGACATAGTTATGAAACAGAAATACATGGTTTGCAAGGCATAAAGATTGCAAGAGTTAATTGTAAACCTAGCAGCTAAAGTAATAGTATTTCTTAGATTAACTTCTTAGTAATCTGATAACTAAACTGGACACAGGTAGCCATTCATTCAACAACAGCAGTATTCATCTTCTGGAATGTGTCTATGTTTAGTATGAACATTCTTAATCCTTATACATTTCAGACTTTTGATATAAACTCATAAGTGGTTGGGAACAATTAAGATTTTGAACAGTAATATTAGGTAGTGTTGTCAGATAAGTGGATTTTTATTTAAAGCAAAACTAAACTCTCTCAATCATCATTAATCATAATCCTTATGCTTCTAGCATTGGTAAAAAGATAGGAAGATATATTATATTTTCTAGGTTTAAACTTATTTTTATTTTTTTTACATTTCTTCAGTTGGTTTCTGGCCTAAGCCAAAATGATGTCATACATCTTTTTCTTTCATCTGAAGGAGGGGAGGAGAGACTTTCTCAACTAAGCATACCCTTCTACCTGCATGTCTGAGCTAAGGGCAGATGAAAACCAGGAAAATAAATGCTACATGAATCACCTGCCCTGCCAGTGTTTTCTACCACCATATACCTATATATATATATATATATATATATATATATATATATGTGTGTATATTTATAATATTCACATAGAAATTCTATTCATAAAAGGCTTTTAATAAAGAAAAATATTTAAACAGAACAATGTTTAATTTGCAATTCAATATTCCAATTAAACATGCAATTTGCCATCCAACTATTTGATGTTTAGTATTCTAGTATACACATAAAACGACTACCAATGACAGAATATACTGAAACTGCAACTAGGGGATAACATAGTTCTAAAAGTTCACAATCCGCCAAATAGAAACCTATGTTTTTTTCAAAATCTCATGAGATACTACCAGTGTAGAAAATGCCAGGCGTGTACCATCAATAGGTGTAAGCACAGGAGAATGAATAACTTTACCTCTGCGAGCATTTCTCGTGATTTTGAGATAGAGCCATTTATTACATGTTCCACTGCTGGGGTAGTGTATTTGTTGCAATGCCCTTGTGGGCTCCAATATGTGGGCAGGACAAAGTCAGACTTACAGGTGAGGCTGAATGAGCACATCAGTAATATCAAAAAAGGTTTTAATAACCGTTCCGTGTCTAAACACTATGCTGTGGCACACAATAGGGATCCTTCCAACACTATGTTTTTGGATATAGATAGGTTCATATCTCCAAGCACAAAATAAGTTTGACCGCACTCTAGCATATAAAGGATAAAACGTTTCTCATGTAAATCCATATTGACAATACCAAAAACAGACAAGCCACAGGATAAGTTGACACATTTCACTAACTAAATTTGCTTAATCATAACTTAAAATGCACCTCTACATGTGTCACTTAAATAGTGAAGACAACAGCTGAACACAATAGGTGCATGATTAGACTGTTTAGCATATTCAATAGGTTCCTACAAAGAAGGAACAAACCTTTTAGCTCAGTAACAAACATTCATTATTTTAAAAACAACAAATAACTGTACAAAATATAGAACCTTTTTCTGTATTTTCTGTACATTTTGTTCAGGTGTCCCCATCAGAGTGCCCATTTACATCAGATGTTCCCATCACAGTGCCCCCTTACATGAAGTGTCACCATCACATCAGGTGTCCCCATCAGAGTGCCCCCTTAACATAATATGTGGCAATCAGCAAGACCTCCTAACATAATATGTGCCCATCAGCGTGCCCCCACTAACACATGTGCCCATCAGTGTGCCCCTTACATAAAATGTGCCCATCAGAGTGCCCCTTTACATAAAATAAGGGGCATGCTGATGGGCACATTTTATGGTAAGGGGCACTCTGATGGGCATATTTATGTTAAGTGGCACTCTGATGGGCACATTTCATGTTAAGGGGCATGCTGATGGGCGCACAAAAATGTGCCCATCAGCATGCCCCTTAACATAAAATGTGCCCATCAGTGTGCCCCTTAACATAAAATAAGGGTCACGCTGATGGGTACATTTTATGCTAAGGGGCACTCTGATGGGTACAACAAAATGTGCCCATCTGCATGCCCCTTAACTTAAAATGTGCCCATCAGTGTTGCTCTTAAAATAAAATATGCCCATCAGAGTGCCCCTTAACATAAAATGTGCCCATCAGTGTGCCCCTTAACATAAAATAAGGGTCACGCTGATGGGTACATTTTATGCTAAGGGGCACTCTGATGGGTACAACAAAATGTGCCCATCTGCATGCCCCTTAACTTAAAATGTGCCCATCAGTGTTGCTCTTAAAATAAAATATGCCCATCAGAGTGCCCCTTAACATAAAATAATTAGCATGCTGATGGGCACATTTTAGGTTAAGGGACACATTGATGGGCACATTTTATGTTAAAGGGCAATATGATGGGCACAACAAAATGTTCCCATCAGTGTGCCCCCTAACAAAATTTGCCCATCAGAGTGCATATTAAAAAAATATGCTTATCAGCGATCACCCTAGAAAAAATTTTCCCCCCATACCTAGAGGGCAGCAGTCAGCACAATTAGCAAGCTGCAGGGGGCGGAAGCTGCACGATATATATCACAAGGAGAGAGACCCTGGAGCGGCCCGCGTGTGATGTTACACACTAACTCGTGATCTGGCCGGGAGTGAGAGCCAGTGTAGAGCCCTGGTTATGAGCAAGTGGCGGGGGCGCATAAACGCGACATCACTGGTTGCTAGGAAACTTGCGGTCCCAGCAAACCAATGACTACTAACATTCGGGAATACTACACTGGCGGTTTGGGCAGGAGCGTCGCTCGGTCCGTGCTCAGACCGCAGGCCACCATTTAATGACGGCTGCTTTAACCCCTTCTGGACTGGAAGGATTTGCCTCCTTAATGACCAGGCCATATTTTGCGATTCGGCACTGCATTACTTTAACGGACAATTTCTCGGTCGTGCAAAACTGTACCTAAATAAAATTGATGTCCTTTTACCCCCACAAATAGAGCTTTCTTTTGTGGGATTTAAACACCTGTGCAATTTTTATTTTTTGCACTATAAACAAAAAAAGAGCGACAATTCTGAAAAAAAAAAAAAATATATATTTTTCACATTCTGCTTTATAACATTCCCCCCAAAAAATGTAAAAATCAAAATGTTTTAACATTTTAGGCCAATTTGTTTTCTGCTATATATTTTTGGTAAAAAAATTGCAATAAGCGTATTTTGATTGGTTTGCGCAAAGGTTATTGCGTCTACTAACTATGGGACAGATTTATGTCTTTTTTTTTTTTTAGCTAGTAATGGCGGCGATCTGCAATTTCTTTTTTGTTGCGGGACTATGACATTGCGGCGGACAGATCGGACCCCCTGACTGACATTTTTGACACTTTTGGGGGACCAGTGACATTACTACAGTAATCAGTGCTAAAAATATGCACTGTTACTGTAATAATGACACTGGCAGGGAAGAGGTTAACACTGTGGGTGATCAAGGGGTTAAATGTGTACCTAGGGGCGTGTTTCTAACAGTGGGGGGGGCGCGGCTTGTGAAATGATCACAGAGACCTGTGTTCCTATATAGAAGGATCACAGGCGCTCTGTGATCATTCCAGGGAGAAGAACGGTCAGCTGTGTTTACAACAGCAGCCCGTCCTTCTCTCTCAGCGGGGAACGATCGCGGGTGTCAGATGGCAATGGGAGCCGCCTGCCCCGTGCATCGGAGTCCCCGCTGACGAGTGGGAGCAGGAGCGCTCCACCGGCGGCGTGCGCTTGCCCCCTGGCTGCAGGTGCGTGACCGATGTATACCTACGTCGGTTCGTGCAGGAGCGGCTGCCTGTCGCAGTGTAACTATGGCGGGCGGTCGTTCACCGGTTAAAGTGTTACTAAACCCAGGTTCTGCATTCACTATATTTGGTCTCCCACAGTACACTGAACAAGGAAATGCAATTATTTTAGTAAATATAAACTGCTAAATACCTTTTCTCATCAGCAGTCTATAGCAGTCTTGTGACTTCTATCAGTGGCCAACCAAGAGTTGGTTAAAGCTTGTAGGGGGAGTTTTCATTCTCCTCTGACTGTCCTATTAAGCAGCATGACCTCTGACCCTCTGTCTGAACAGTGCTGATCATATGCACCCTCCAAAAAAATAAAAAAATAAACCTCTCTAGCAATGCACACCAAATTGAGCATGTGCAGAGTGCCTCCAGGGCTCTGTACTATCAACAAATGGTTTGGGGACAGTAAAAGAAGGAGGATCAGAGAAGACAGGATCAAACAGCCTTTTTACACAATGCAGAGGATTACCCCCTTAGGTTCCGCAGTGAGTAAAACAGGCATACTTTACTGCATATACAGACTGATTTTACTGTTGTGGGTTTAGTAACACTTTAATGTCTGTGCATTACAGTTACAGCCACCATCCATCTGAAAAACTTGTGGTATATTCTGCCATTGATAATTGTTTGATGTGTATATTAGAATATTAAACACTAAATAGCTGGATGGTAGATGGCATATTTAGGGGAATATTCTTTTTTTAATTTAAATTTTGCTCCTTTTTCAGTATTTTGCTACATTTAAAAAAAATGTAATTTATATGTGAACATTATGAACAAAATGTATATGGCTGTAGAGGAATCACTCGATATTGCATTGAATATAACAATTTGTTATTAACAAACACCTCAAAAGTCCCCTATTTGGCAACTATGGGTTCTGTAATGATTCAAATCCATACCATGCCAAAAGGACTTAGTATGCAGATTTAGTTATAACTAAAATAACTACTACAGTTATCTGTGGTAGATTGTCTGAGAAGTCGAAAGCTGATGTTACACAAAGCAGCAATTTCCTATCAGTTCAATCCAAACAAGGACCCCCTAAGGCATGTTGTGTACTGCTGACTCCTGAGCAGCAGATTCTCAAAAGGAATAAATGGTAAACTGTTGATAAAACAAAGAAGGATTTGAAATGAGCACTTTTTAAAGCCTAGTTACAGCTAGAGATGCCAAACAGCCACCGGAACGATGCTCCATATCTGGGCAACGCGCCCACTTATCATTCCCTTTTGGGGAAAAATATTGCAAATATATCAGAAGTTAAAAGGCGACAGGATTCACAAAAAAACTTAATTTGCCCTCAAGAGAAAGAGAGTCAGCACTAGAAAAAAATAAAAAAATAATGGTAGCTGGCATTAAAGGTCTATATATAAACCTTAAAAAGAATGTTTCTAAAAAATGCCATGCTCAAATGTGTCTAAAATAGCACAAAAATGATACACCTAATAAATATGTGTCAATAATTGTTAATAAGTGACAAATAAACATAAAGTATCCAGATAATTTTCAACAGACAAATAAACAATGATATAAATCAGCTTTTTTTCAACCAGGGTGCCCAGGCATCCTAGGGTGCCATAAGGTTTCTCCAGGGGTGCCTTGGCAAAATGCCTACAAATTGATCAAAAATTGTATACAAGCCAGCAGGTGGATAAGCCTGACTTTTAGTTACACAAAGCCACAGGTTTTCATTATGTACCATTACACCTTTATAGACCCCAACAACCAATAGCATCATCAGTTAATAGGGAGAATGTATGTTGCCTCCACAGCATCCTTGTTTGATCCTCCTGTGTCCCTCTCCCTCAGTACTGGGGTGACATTAGCTGACTGATGGAGAGAAATTAAGGGAGAAGAGAAACATTGGAATACTAGTCAGTGCCAGTTCGCAAAAGTGTATTTTTCTTTGGAAGACTAAGTCACCTCTAATGTTGGGTGTCCTATGTTTGGATGTTGCTGCATTATGTAAAGCTGTAGGAATCGTTTTTTACATTTTAGAATGGGGTCTCGAGACTGTCCATAATTTAAAGGGTGCCTCGACTGAAAAAAGGTAGAAAAACACTGATATAAATAAATTATGTAAAGGTCCACCAAGTGAACTTGTGATCCACCACTGAAGTGAAAAGACAATCCTCTGTACAATCTTCACAATAAAAAAAAAATATATATTCTTCTGTGAAAGCAATGGTGTTTCATTCACAATTGTGTCTTAGGGCAGGGAGTTCAAATGACTGGCCTGAATATTTATCATGCCCTGGTTTATCTCTGGTAAGGTTTCCCCAGAAGGTGGTCAGGAAGGTCGTAACTAGCCTAAAGAATGATACGTTTCCCGCACAGCTTATAATGTATGTGAACCCAGCCTTACTGGTTGGATCACCAGATGAAAACAGAAGAAAGAAAGCTTAAAAAAGGAAACCATCACATCATCATATCTAAGAATTGGTAAGTTGCAATATAATAAATGTTTGCTTTTACGTTTAATACTGCTTTAAGGAAGCATCCTGCTACTCCTGACTCTGGCCATTTGAGATGTCATCTATAAAACGTGTTCCTCTAACATTTTAGATGACTCATGCATAAAGTAGATGAAAAAATATGTAATTGCATCATTAACAGTATTCTGGATTACCCAAATAAGCCACACATTTTGTTAAACATGCTAATTGGTTTAATTGGTAATAAGGGAAAACTATCGAACATCAGTTTAACATCAGTTTAGAAACAAAATTGCAAATTGCTAAGCAACATTTCTGTAAAATTACATATTTTCTGCAGTAGTGTAATGACTCCTTAACAGGAGCCCTAAAGATACCAGGTTTGCTGTAGGTCTAAGTGAGCACAACCATAAGAATACATGTAAAACATTGGCAATATACTGTATAGTAAGTAATAAATTGCACAACCAAAGTAAAATAAAAGCTAACACTGAAAGCAGGCAAAAAAGAAGTGATTGAAAATAAATAAATGAAATACAAAACAGATACAGGGGGAACAGAAGAATAAATATGCAGACACCAAACTGTATACTAAATTTGATAGGATACAAGAGTAAATAAGCCATATATATGTCCATATACCCTATAGATTTCTTTTGTTCAGCCTGTAGGCTGAATAGAAGAAAACCAACGCACTCCTCCAGCTCCCCTAAACAGCAGAGATTAGATGTAGGTGCTGCTCAGCTGACAATTTTCCACCTGGCTCCTTTAAACTTGTAATTGAAGGATGCCGGGCGGAGCGGTACCAACAGGGCCAACCCCCTGTTTGCCAGGTTCAGTGCAGCTTTAGGAAAGGAAAAATAATAGAAATTGAAGTGCTACACTACTGCGAAGAGGTCCAGATACAACTTTATTCCAATAAAAGTCCTCTGCACAATCCAAAAAGTAGCTAACATAGTTTGGGGTCCAAGAGTGCCCCCTTCATCATAAGGACATCTCCATATCATTACAATATCTACACAATTTAAATATTTAAAACCAAATAACCAGTAGCCAATGGTATTGAACTTTTGAAAAAGAATGTCAGATAATATTGAATAGATAATCAATATACCAAATAATTAGGCAGATGTGAGAACATGAATAATAAACCATAACATTTCAGTTCATCAATTGGGCAAAAAAACAAAACTCAATAAGAATAAAATAATAATAATATGTTTTTCTTTTCCTTGTCATCGACTATTTACATGACTGGGTACCGTATTTTTTTTTTTTTTTTTTTATCTCTTTAAATGTTTAATAAAACGTTAATGCAACAAATTAACATAAAATATTTATAATATTGCATTCTGATTAACCACTTCACCCCTGGAAGGTTTACCGCCCTTCATGACCAGGCCATTTTTTGCAATACGGCACTGCATTACTTTAACTGACAATTGCACAAACGTGTGACGCTGTACTGAAATAAAATTGATGTCCTTTTTTTCTCACAAATATAACTTTCTTTTGGTGGTATTTGATCAACTCTGCAGTTAAATATGTATTCTGCTACATATTTTTGGCAAAAAAAAATAATCCCAATAAATGTAGATTGGTTTGCACAAAAGTTATAGCATCACCTTGAGGAAGTTACGTGTCTAGTGACGTAACACGTTGGAGGAGCCAGTGACGTCACAATCAGCTGATCAAGTACGATCTCGCACTAGGAAGCTGTGAACCCGGGGAGCCGGTCCACCATGAGAGACAGCATTACATGCTGACAGGACTCTCAATTGCATAGGCATTCTTTACCAAATGTGAGTGTTCTTGGAATGTTTTTAATGCTTCATTAAAATTGTAAATGGTACTACACTATGAGACACTCTTTTTTATATGTGTGATCGTGGAGCTGCACATACCGTGTTGTTGAGAAGGAATCTAGAGGCATTTAAAGGAGCTGTAGGTGGATCTTTGAGTGATTACACATTGCACATTCCCTTTGTGCTGCAGGTGATCGGCCATTGTACACAGAGGTGTTTTTTTGTTTTCTGGTGAAAGGAATTCAGCACAATGAGCTTGCTATGTCTATATTAAGGAGTACTGCACAAATTTGGTTTATAGTCACCGTTATCACATGAAGATATTACTAAGAAGCACTTTATCAACCTACAAACATATGGACTTTTTCAAATTCACTGCTTTTTTGTTTTTTTAATTTCTATTTTTATTTTTGTTTTTATTTTATTTGTTTACATCTCTTTGTACACATTTGGTTTGCCACATAAGTCCCGGGTTCACACTTGTGTGATGCAGGAAGGCTGCGAATTTGCAGCCTGTTCCCGCATCGCAAACGCACATCTGGCAGTTCACACTGCCATATGCGATACGCAGGGGGTGTCAATGAAATGTTAACGACACCCCCAGTTTGATCGCATAGCGCAGTGTGATCTGACAGTTCGCACAGGATCGGATCGCACAAGTGTGAACCACTGTGCGATCCGATCCTGATGCGGCTGGAAAAAAGGGTCATGTGCGTGTTTGGTGTGGATACAGTGCGAATTCAGCCATACAAAGTGTATGGCTGAATTTGCATCCGCACATCCGATCGCATGTAATGAAGGAGCAGTGCGCTCCGAATTACATGCGATCGCCACACTTGCAAGAGTGTGAACTGGCCCTTACAGTTGATATCACATTTATGGTTTTCTTCAACCCACCTGTGATGATTATTATGGCTTTCTACCATTATGGGTAGCGCACCACTTTTCAGTTATGCAAGTTTTATGCTTAGCTTAGTTTTATGAGTACTTATATTTGGTGGAAGCAGCAACTCACTTAGGACTTTAGTTATTGTACATCAGCCATAGCAGCGCACCTTTTCTACCTTTAGCTATAGCGTCTACAAACTATGGGATATTTTTATGGAATTTTTTTTTCTTTACTAGTAATGACGGCGATCATCGATTTTTAGAGGGACTGCGACATTGCGGCGGACAAATCCTACACTAACTGACACTTTTTGGGGACCAGTGACATCAATACAGTGATCAGTGCTAAAAAAAAAATGCCCCTGTACACCTGGATAGGAGGGGCGGCGGAGGCAGCATGTAGAGAAATCAGATGGAGGAGATTGGTTCCTCTGTATGCTGCCCTGGCCACTCCTCCTATCCAGTTCACTTGTAATCTGCTGTCTCTGGGCCCCTGTGTGCTCCCCTGGTCCCCCCCCCCCCCTCCTAGTGTGCTCCCTTCCCTCTCCTGCCACCTGCTGCAGGAGATGTGTCACAATAAAGAACAAGGAAGGGGTCAGTAAATATGTAATTTACCAGCTCCTTCCTTTTCTGAATGGACAGAGTCATAGTCAGTGAGATTGTAAAAAAATAAAATAAAATGACAACAAATAAAACAATTAAAATACCAAAAAATAAAAACTACTGACACCAGTGGGTGAACTTCCAGGATCGCAAAAGTCATACTTGCGACCGAGCCCTGGCATTCCACCACCGTGTGGAGGTCCCAAGATGGCAGGAAAGGGGCCAACTGCAGAACCTGTGAAAGGGTCCCACTCTGGGAACGTAATAAAGGGCCCCCCAACAAGAATAAAGGGCCCCAGGATCAGTGGGAAGAACCCCAGGCTTAAAGAGAAGGGCCCTGGCCAGGGGTCTGGGGGGTCCTTCATGGTTTCTTGCACTGGGGCCCTGAAGGTTCTAGTTAAGCCTCTGGCTCCTGCTGTGTCCAATCACAGCAGGAGCGGGTCACCAGCAGCACATGCACCCAGACCCTGTGCACTAAATCACGTACAGGTATGTGATTTCAGGCAGGAGGGCCGTCCTGCTGCAGTATATCTGCATGGGTGGTCCTTAGGAGTATAAAATATGGACCTAATGAGAATAAATTTCTAAAAATGAGCACAATGTACCCAAAGACTGATATATGTATAACTTTAGTCATACACTAGGCAATCTGATTATACAATTGCTTATAAATACCCCCCCCCCCCCCCCAGCTGGAAAAGGCAAGGAAAAGGATGTAAAAAAGATAAGGTTGCAAGATAAACAGAAGGCCAGGGTAAAAGCCTTGGTTACTGAAAAAAGGTTGAGGTGCCTAGCGGAGAAAAGGGTAATATATATTGTATATAACAATAACCTCCCAACAGCTAGTCCAAGTGATAGATAACATGAACTTCACACTTGTGCTTGACCAGTAGATACATGCTATGGTGTCCGAACGCATACTGTCATACCCAGAAAAGATTATAGTAGAACAAATTTAATTACTGGTTCTTTAGGCAATTAGCCATTTGTGTCAGAAAAAAGGCAGGTTTTCTGGAACTTTTTTTGCTACCATTATAGCCCTGGTATTTTGGCACTAGACCTGTAAGTGATTCCACAGTCCTGTGCTCCCATTTCTATCTCAGCTTCCTTCTTATTATACATCGAAAGTCTGAAGGGAAATGTTAATATTTTCCGATCTGTTCACGCTGTAAAGTGCCATGTGGGAATGCCATTACAAGCATTTTAGACACACATCCCATTAATCACAGTGATAGGAAGACAATGGTTGAGACAGCTTAGCAATGTTTATTATCAAATGGACTGAACACTTATTTCCTTGTACTGTCTTTATTAACTGTCTTATAACAGGAAAGCACGTCTTGATGTTTAAAACTTGATCTATATTCTGGCAAGAATAGAAAAGTGCCTATATATATATATATATATATATATATATATATATATATATACACATCTGTACAGTGCAGAATTTTGTTTATGGTATGCACTGTGCTGACCTGGGCTACATTTTCTTGGCATAAATATTAATTTGGAAAAGAAGAACAGCGCCACTCTAAGTGCAATAGACTCAGTACTTTATTAGACATCTACCATAATGGGTACTCACAGGATAGAACGAATAAAAACATGGTGAATATGTACAAAAGATCGATTGTTCCGGTGCCTGGGCGAGGAGGGGCTGATGTGCTCCAAACGAGTCCGTCCGACTGTGGGAGTAAGCAATATCCGGACCCCGAGGACACCTGCAACGCCTCCGGCGGCGGACTTCCGGGTTGGGCGTAGAACGTGGGCGTGATGACGTAGGCGACGCGTTGTCGGAGCATGCACTCCTTCCTCAGGCCTCTTAACCCGCCATCTTGGAGAGGGGCATTATATAGGGGAGGAACACTCGGCTGCCGCAGGGTCCTAAGAGGAGTCCAATGCGGCGAATACCCTAACTAAGGACACCTGAACGGCAATTGGAGCCAAAGAACTGATTGTGGGTAATATTGGATATATACACAGAGTATGCATAAATAAAAGTGGTCATATACTGCAATCTACGGGATAACTAAAAGAGAGAAATAGCAAACATGGTAATTGGAGACCTAGTAGTAAAAAGTATTGTATCTAGAACCGATCCTAATGGCGGCAAAAAATAATAAAAGGGAAGCTAAATACAAATGATGGGAGTTAAAATGGGGAAAATCAAAAAAATATATTAAAAAAATATAAAAATATATAAATAAAAATAAAAATATTAATTAAATTAAATATTAATTTGTTGCTGCTACAGTTACCTTGTTTGAAGTAAATTTAAATTGGCTTCATATATATTTAAAGATTTTATTTATCAAAAACAGAAATATTGTTATACTTACTTGCTCTGTGCAGTTGTTTTTACACAGAGCAGCCCAGATCCTCCTCTTCTCGGGTCCCTCTTTGCTGCTTCTAGCCCTTCCCTCTTTTTGAATGCACCCACAGCAAGCAGCATGCTATGGCGACACCTGAGCCGAGCTGCAGCTCCGTGTGCCCATTTAGACACAGAGCTGCGGTTCGGCCCTGTCCCCTCTCTCGCCTAAATGGCTAACTGACTTTTGTTTGAAGCCAATGGTGCTATGTCTGTGTCTCTGCCAATCAGGAGGGAGAATCCCAGACGGCCGAGGGACTCGTGGACTTCACTGGACATGGATGGGACTCAGGTAAGTGTTAGGGGGGCTAAGGGGGCTCGTTGCACACAGAAGGCTTTTTATCTTAATGCATAGAATGCATTAAGATAAAAAAAAACTTCTGCCTTTACAACTCCTTCGAAGGATAAGCTCACTTTTTTTTATCTTTATAAATTTCAGCTCCCCTATGTACAATTATACAATTAGTGTCCTTCTTTTCCAGAAAAAAAAAAATCTTTCTATTTATCTTCATACCCCTGACTTTGGTGTCTAGCTGGCTGTATAAAACAAACGTCCCCATTACTTTCTGCACGGACCTTGGGACATGACACAGGGAGGAGTTTACCAGCTGGCCTCATTATCACACATCCTACATCATCCACCCACCAGCAGATCATTAGCACCCCTCATCAGGTGCACTTTTTTCCTATGCAATCGGTGACTACCATTCTCACTAAATACACAGCCATAGATCATTCATTTGGCAGAGTGTGCAGGAGCTGAGCAATTAGATACCAATATATGTGGATAGAGATATAATATTGAAATCAGGAGAAGTATGTCCTGGGTTCTGTAAAGCTCACCATATACTATACAATCACTACCGTTCTCACTAAATACACAGCCATAGATCATTCATTTGGCAGAGTGTGCAGGAGCTGAGCAATTAGATACCAATATATGTGGATAGAGATGTAATATTGAAATCATGAGAAGTATGTCCTGGGTTCTGTAAAGCTCACCATATACTATACAATCAGATTGTACAACCTCCTTTAGATCTACCATCAACTATCTAGTGAAGGTCCTGCCTGATTTAATACAAAATGATTGAATGGATGATGTGTCCTCCTATTATATCATTTTGGTAAACCTAAAGAAGATCATACAGAGATTGTACAATCAGATCGTATAGTGTATGGCCACCTTTATACATCTAAAATTAACTAGTTGCCCTTTTGGGGCCATTATTTGTTACGGCACACCAAAAACAGAAACAAATACACATTTTGTCAGGTAAAAAAAACAAGCGAAAAATGCGGAAAAATGTACAGTAAAATATGTGTAACCTGCAGCACGCCAAAATGTCCAATGAGCTACTTTGCCACATGTAGCTCAGCCCATTGCAATCAACAGGCTGCCCTATGTGTGTCACGGGAAAAAAGAGCCAAAAAAAATGTGCAATCCCACTATGCTATGGGTGAATGGGGCCTGAAAGTGAAATTGATGTGTTTACACAAGAACAATGAGGCTCTATTCATACCTGTACGTTTCCGAACACATGGCAAACTGCACAGAAAATGTGCGCTTTGCCGTGCATTTCAGAAACGCACCATGTTCTGCTCTAAAAAAAAGAGCTTCTTTGGGGCGATATTTGCGCATAGGACAGCCTATTTAAGTGAATGGGCTGCCCTATGTGTGATGAGCAAAAATCGCTCCAAAACGCCCGAAAAATAAGAACATATGCGGGCATGTGAGTTCTCGCTACACTGTCAGGGAATTCTTGTGAGACGTCTGGCTCAAAGAAATGCACATGCACACGGCATTCTCCGCAGGATAGCAACCAGGTGCATGAATGCATGGAGAATTGCGCAATCATGCACGGGCGCGCGCATTATGCATGTTGGTGCCAACAGACTATTTAAGGATGCTCCTGCAAGTGATCAAGTGCTGACTGGTCTTCAGCTGTTTCCTGCATTTATCCAGTGTGTTCCCTTTGTTGCTGACCTGACTTGCTCCTGACCTGATCTCGGATTCTTCTCTCGACTTGTCTCCAGTTCCTGACCCGGCTATTTCATAACATCAGTTTTGCTTAAGATTCAGTACCTTTATGCCCGCCTTTTGATGACCCTGGCTAATCCTCTGACTATGCTCTTGTCTTTGATCTTGGCTTCCCAACCTGTTTGAGCGCCTGCTTGGCTGTCTGCTGTTGTAGCTCTGCATCCTGCTGAGTGTTCCTGGTGCAAGTGTGCTGAGAACTCTGACCAGTCACACATCCTGGGCCTGCAGTGCAAGTGGAATGCCTCCTTAACCGCGGCTGGTCTACTCTGCATGGCTACTGAACTTTTATCTAGAGCGGAGCATGGTGCGTTTTTTTATGGTGCTTTATAGTGCATTTGCAGTATATTTCTGAAACTCACGGCAAAGTGCGCATTTTGTGGTTTGCTATTCGTTCAGAAACACACAGATGTGAATGCAGCCTCATTGTTCTTGTGTAAACACACCAATTTCCATTTTAGGTCCCATTCACACTTAGCCTAGTGGGAGCGTGCATTTTTTGGTGCTCTTTTCCCATGACACACATAGGGCATCCCGTTGATTTCAATGGGCTGCCCTACATGTGGCAAAGTACCTCAACACTTTGGCGTGTTGCAGGTTACACGGTTTTTATTGTGCATTTTGCTGCATTTTTGGCTTGCTTTTTTCCCATGGCAAAATGTATGTTTGCTTCTGTGTTTGGTGTACCGTTAACAATTTATGCCATCAAAAGCGCAACTAGTTAAAGTGATTATAAAGTTTTGTTTTTTTTTTTTTTAGTTAAAAATAACAAACATGTTATATTTCTCTCCTCTGTGCAGTTGGTTTTGCACAGGGCAGCCCAGGTCCTCCTCTTCTCGGAACCCTCTTCTGTGCTCCTGGCCCCTCCCTCCCGTTGAGTGCCCCCACAGCAAGCAGCTTGTTATGGGGCACCTGAGCCGAGCCACAGCTCCCTGTGTGCATTCAGACATTAAGCCGTGACCCAGCCCCACCCCCTTTCTTTCCTTGTTGGCTGACTGACTTTGATTGACAGCAGCGGGAGCCAATGGCACTGTGCTACTGTCTTAGCCAATGAGGAGGGAAGTTCTCAGCAGCTGAGACACTTCTGCAACATTGCTGGATCTAGAGGGACTTCAGGTAAGTATTATGGGGGCTGAGGGAGGCTACTGTACACATAAGGATTTCTATCTTAATGCATAATGCTTTCTATCTTAATTAAGATAAATTAAGATAAAATACCTTCTGCCTTTACAATCACTTTATTATTAGGTGTATAAAGGTGGTCATACATTATAAAATCTGATTGTACAATCTCTATACGATCTCCTTAAGATTTACCAAAACGATATCATAGGAGGACACACCATTTATTCAATCAC
Organism: Pelophylax lessonae; assembly: GCF_965119305.1. NCBI lineage: Eukaryota > Metazoa > Chordata > Amphibia > Anura > Ranidae > Pelophylax > Pelophylax lessonae. Next base: position 176,082,996 of record NC_138768.1, read on the forward strand.
TCTGTATCCAATCAGGCAGGTCCTTGCACTTCATAGTAGATGGTAGATCTAAAGGAGCTTGTACCATCAGACTGTATAGTGTATGGTGAGCTTTACAGAACGTAGGACATACTTCTGTTTTCAATATTACATCTCTATCCACATATCTGATTGCTCAGCTCCTGCACACTCCTCTCCTGCACACACACCAAATAAACAATCAATGGCTGTGTTTTGAGTGAGAACTGAATTCACTGATTGCATTTGGAAAACATGATCTGCTAGAGTATGAGGGCAGATGATGCAGGGTGTGTGCTAATAAGGTCAGCTGATAATCTCTATGTCACGTCCCAAGGTCTGTCCAGGAAGTAATGCAGACAATACAGCCAGTTGGACACCAAGGTAAGGGGTGTGATGATAAATAATTTTTTTTATTTCTGCAAAAGAAGTACACTAATGTTATATTGGTACATAGGGAAGCTTTTTTTTTTAAAGGTGAATTTATAGTTTAAACATAAAAACTGATATAAAACTGATTGCCATTTTATATAATTTTATTAGCCAGAAATATAAAATTCCATTCTTAAGGATATACTCATAGTACTTAAATATTTGCACATAAAAAATAAAGTTTGGTGCTATCTATGTAAGAGTTTTCTCTTGTTGGGAGTACAAGAATACAGAATTCTTCAAATTATTGTAAATAAACAGCATATAGAATTTGGAACATGAATGAAAAGTCTGAAATGAGCATTGACCATAGATAAATATTATAAGTATTATAAATACATAGATAAAAATACATACTATATACAGTATATATATATATATATATATACTGCTTAAAAAAATTAAGGAACACGTTTCATTCAGAGTACAGCATCAAGTCAATTAAACTCCTGGGATATTGATCTGGTCAGTTAAGTAGCAGAGGGGTTGAATCAGTTTCAGCTGCTTTGGTGTTAATGAAATTAACAACATGTGCACTAGATGGGCAACAATGAGACAACCTCCAAAACAGGAATAGTTTTACAGATGGAGGCCACTGACATTTCTTTTCCCTACTCATCTTTTCTGCTTTTTCTTTACTAGTTTTGCATTTGTCTAGGGTCAGTTTCACAACTGGTAGCATAAGGCAATATCTGGACCCTATAGAGGTTGCACAGGCAGTCCAACTCCTCCAGGATGGGACATCAATACATGCCATTGCCAGAATGTTTGCTGTGTCTTTCAGCATAGTCTCAAGAGCATGGATGAGATTCTAGGAGACAGGCAGTTACTTTGGAGAGCTGGACAGGGCCCTAGAAGGTCCCTAACCCATCAGCAGGACCGGTATCTGCTCCTTTTTGCAAGGAGGATGTAAGATTCTGGTACCTCCGGTACCCTTAATCACCACTTTCTCTGTAATGCGTCCCACCTTTCTCTTCAGGTGGTACGCATATACCTTTAAGAACGATGATGTCACTGCTGAGCGCCGCAGAGCGGCTATTTCAACCGCCGGCGGTCTCACTCACATTGTTCGTTCAACCTGCCTTGTTATCCACATGCTTTCAAGCCTGTCTCTCGATCGGAACCTCCAGCTATTCCCTTTACCTGGAGCAGACCGGAACCTCGCTACTGATCCCTGTATCTCGCTACCGGATCATTCCTTATCTACTGGACCTCTCTAAACTACTAACATTACAAGTGATAAGTACCCCGCAGGGGAACCCTCCATAACCTTATTGCACTATCTACCTATGCACATTAAGGACTGTTTCTACCTATCCATACTATCCTATCATCTGCACTGTTACATAGATTGCTAGCTCTTGAGCCTACTACCATCTATCATCTGCACTGCTGCATAGATTGCTAGCTCTCCTGTCTACTACTATCTATCCTTGCACTGGGTTAGTCTATCCTGTATTTGTCATCTGCTGTCCTCACCACCTGTTAGCATACTCGATACTAACCTATCTGCATTCCTAAATACCATCTTGAACTGTCCTATATCAAGTGATTACCATCCTTGTCACTGTTCACACCTGTCCCTTCAGCACATCACCTTCATACTATCATATACATCCTATCACTCAACATACAGATATATACACACTCCATCTCATTGAGTGTGTATATATCTGTATGTTGAAGCTGACAGGCCCACGGTGATGAGTCCTGGAGAGTTGGATCTGGTATTCAACACATCTCTACATGACTACTGAGTGGAGATTTTGCAGCTGCAAATCCAGCCTATAATAAAAACGCAGGAGCGTTACAGATTGAACGAACCTTAAAAATGGATTCAGCAGAATTACCCAATCAAGTGACACAATTAACACAACAAGTAAAAGCGTTGATACTTGCTCTGACTGACGCACAAGAAAAGAATCAGACTCTGACACAGCAGGTAACCCAGCTCTCACGGCTTACTGCTGTTCAGCCTCCTGAACCTAAAATAAACCCTCCTCTAGTGTTTACAGGTGATCGGAAAAAATTTAGTGAATTCAAAAACGCATGTCAATTGCTTTTTTTGTTAAAACCTCGTACATACCCCACTGATCAAATAAAAGTCTGTACCGTTATTTCATACTTGACGGGTGATCCACGGGCCTGGGCAGACTCTCTCTTTGAGAATAATGATCAGATTCTCAACACCTATTCCTTATTCCTAGCGGAACTTGCTAGTTTATACGATGACCCAAATAGGCAGAGTACTGCAGATATTCAGTTGAGGGCCTTAAAACAAGGAAGGAGACCTGTAGAAGACTTTGTATCTGAGTTCAAAAGATGGACCCTTGATTCAGGGTGGAATGACACATCTTTGCGAACTCAATTCAGACTCGGGTTATCGGAAGCTGTTAAAGACGAGCTCGCCCGAGCGGATTTACCTGGCACCTTGGAGGCCTTGATACAACTTAGTATCAACATCGACAGACGACTGCGAGAAAGAAGGGCTGAAAAGATGGGAATGCCATTGTCTAGTCCTTCTCAGATTTCGGCCGTTGACCCTACTCCCATGGATGTAGGAACCATACGCCCACCTTTAACTACTTCCTTTTCTAACTCCTATCTTTTTGTTCATTTAATATTACAGTGGGACCAAACTAGGATCACTACCAAGGCTATGGTCGACATTGGATCTTGTGGAAACTATATTGATACACGCTTTGTTACCTTAAATAAAATACCTATTATTTCAAAATCTAAGCCTGTTTCTGTTAGTTTCATTAATGGTATTCCACTGTCTTCTGGTCCAATCACCAACCAGACACAGGCACTCCTTGCCACTACCAACGAATCACATGTGGAGACCATCACCTTTGACATACTATCCTCACCCCATTTTCCTATTATTTTGGGACTTCCCTGGTTACACACACACCAACCAATCATAGATTGGAAAAAACGGACTTTGGTTTTCCCTTCTCACTATTGTGAGAATACGTGTAACCTCCCATCTTATGGGAAGATTCTGTCTGTGGTGTCAGATGAAATTGCACCACTATGCTATCAGGATCTGTCCGAAGTGTTCCTTGAGAAAAATGCTCAAGTGTTGCCTCCCCATAGGGATTACGATTGCACTATCGATCTACTCCCTAACAGCAAATTGCCTTTCGGTCATGTTTATCCCCTTTCACAGGATGAACTTTCTCATCTCAAGGAATACTTGGATGAGAATTTGACAAAAGGGTTCATTAGACCCTCTACTTCTTCCACTGCTGCAGGACTTTTCTTTGTCCGCAATAAGGATTCCAGTCTCAGGCCGATTATCGATTATAGGCAATTAAACACGATTACGATTAAGGATCGCTATCCTTTGCCGCTCATCCCTGAACTTATTGAACAGGTGCGTGGGGCTACTTATTTCACCAAATTAGACCTGAAAGGGGCATACAACCTAATCCGAATCCGTGACGGGGATGAGTGGAAAACAGCATTCAGAACCAGATACAGACTATTCGAATACCTTGTGATGCCATTCGGGCTATGTAATGCTCCCGCAGCTTTCCAAAGATTCATAAACGACATCTTTAGAGACTTACTTGATGTCTGTGTTGTAGTATACCTAGACGATATACTTATTTATTCTCGATCTATGCCTGAACACATAAAACATGTAAGACTTGTGTTGTCCAGACTGCTCTCACACAGACTATATGTGAAATTAAAAAAATGTCTATTTCATAAAGAAGAAATATTATTTCTAGGATACTTCATATCCAAAACTGGAATTAAGATGGATATGAGTAAGATATCCTGTATTCTAGACTGGCCTATACCAACAACTCGTAAGGCCCTACAGCGATTCCTTGGATTCTCGAACTTCTATAGGAAGTTCATCAAGAACTTTTCCGCTATTGTGAGACCTCTCACACAACTGACAAGTATAAAAAAAACATTCAAATGGTCAGAAGAAGCAAATCAAGCTTTCTGCTTGTTAAAATCAAGCTTTACTTCTGCTCCCATACTACGCCATCCAGACCCATCCCTCCAATATATTCTAGAGGTAGATGCGTCAAATATGGCAGTAGGAGCAGTTCTCTCCCAACGACCAACAAACACTTCATCACTCCACCCAGTTGCTTTCTTTTCAAAATCACTAAGCAGCCCAGAGGTGAATTACCCAGTGGGTGAAAAGGAGTTGCTTGCCATAAAACTGGCACTGGAGAATTGGCGACATCTGCTCGAAGGTACCCAGTTACCAATACTCATATATACAGATCATAAAAACCTTCAATACCTCCAGACTAACAAGACTCTCTCCCACCGGCAGGTACGATGGTCATTATTCTCTTTAAGATTTAATTTCCTAGTGACCTACACGCCTGCAGACAAAAATAAAAAAGCGGATGCGCTATCACGATTAACCGAAGATAACTGCGCCGAAATCCCTTCCATTCCCATAATACCCTATGAACGCATTATTGGTGTTGTCCGTTCCTTGAAGGAAGAGATTTTGCACCACAACTAAGTACTGATGCAGAAGGCTTCCTCTATTACAATGACAAACTCTACATACCCCCTACTATGCGCACCAAGATCTTGGAGTTATCGCATGATGTGCCCATGGCAGGACATATGGGTATAACGAAAACCTTTAATTTGCTCACCAGGCAGTTTTGGTGGCCTGATATGAAGACGTCTGTACAAAAATTTGTTTCTTCATGTGACATCTGTGCAAGGTCCAAAATTGACACTAAAAACCATCTGGACTACTTTGTAGTCTACCAATACCCCAGGTTCCATGGGAAGTTGTGTCCTTAGATTTCATAGTAGAACTACCACCCTCTAAAGGATTTAATACCATCCTAGTGTCAGTGGACCACTTGACAAAGATGGCACATTTCATTGCTATCCGTAGACTACCTTCATCTAAACAAACAGCGGAACTACTGATGAAACATGTGTTTAAGTTGCATGGAATTCCAAAAACTCTTTTGTCCGACCGTGGTTCACAATTCATCTCTAAATTTTGGCAAGCACTTTGTCAAATTTTACGCATTGAGCGAAAGCTCAATTCTCCCTACCATCCTCAGACCAACGGACAGACTGAAAGAGTCAACCTGTGCATTGAGCAATATCTACGTTGCTACACATCATACTTGCAGGATGATTGGGTGGATCTCCTTCCTCTAGCAGAATTTGCTTACAACAACGCAACCCACAGTACTACAAAGCAAAGTCCGTTCTACTTGAACTATGGGTTTCATCCCACTCTTCTTCCACCACGCATCCTGCCATCGAGTAACCCAGTAGCCTCGGATTACCTTACCCAAATAAAAGACTCTTTGGGTTTACTCAATACCACTATATCACACGCTCACAGTCAACAAAAAAAGTACTACGACCTTCGTAGAAGACCTTCTCCTCAGTATGCTATTGGGGACCTTGTTTGGCTATCGACAAAGAACTTAAGATTAAAAATCCCTAGCAAGAAGCTTGGACCTTTATTTTTGGGACCCTTTCCAATTAAAAAACTTATTGGAAAAGCTGCAGTACAGCTCACCCTACCAGCAGATCTCAAAATCCATCCCATCTTCCATGTGTCGCTACTGAAGCCCCATGTTCCTAACCAAGGAATAAGGCCTACCATCTTGCCTCCACCTCCTATACAAGTTGAAGGCGGAGAAGAGTATGAGATCAAGGAAATTTTGGATTCTCGCATCCATAGAGGAAGACTCCAGTATCTCATAAGATGGAAGAACTATGGACCCCAAGACGACACCTGGCTAGATACCTCTGATATTCATGCGCCTAGACTTATACGGAACTTTCACTCGAAACACCCAGAGAAACCTGTCCTATAGGCCTTCCGGAGCCGGCCTTAAGGGGGGGGGGGTACTGTAAGATTCTGGTACCTCCGGTACCCTTAATCACCACTTTCTCTGTAATGCGTCCCACCTTTCTCTTCAGGTGGTACGCATATACCTTTAAGAACGATGATGTCACTGCTGAGCGCCGCAGAGCGGCTATTTCAACCGCCGGCGGTCTCACTCACATTGTTCGTTCAACCTGCCTTGTTATCCACATGCTTTCAAGCCTGTCTCTCAATCGGAACCTCCAGCTATTCCCTTTACCTGGAGCAGACCGGAACCTCGCTACTGATCCCTGTATCTCGCTACCGGATCATTCCTTATCTACTGGACCTCTCTAAACTACTAACATTACAAGTGATAAGTACCCCGCAGGGGAACCCTCCATAACCTTATCTACCTATGCACATTAAGGACTGTTACTACCTATCCATACTATCCTATCATCTGCACTGTTACATAGATTGCTAGCTCTTGAGCCTACTACCATCTATCATCTGCACTGCTGCATAGATTGCTAGCTCTCCTGTCTACTACTATCTATCCTTGCACTGGGTTAGTCTATCCTGTATTTGTCATCTGCTGTCCTCACCACCTGTTAGCATACTCGATACTAACCTATCTGCATTCCTAAATACCATCTTGATCTCTACTATACAAACCTATCAAGTGATTACCATCCTTGTCACTGTTCACACCTGTCCCTTCAGCACATCACCTTCATACTATCATATACATCCTATCACTCCAGGAACATCTCATTGAGTGTGTATATATCTGTATGTTGAAGCTGACAGGCCCACGGTGATGAGTCCTGGAGAGTTGGATCTGGTATTCAACACATCTCTACATGACTACTGAGTGGAGATTTTGCAGCTGCAAATCCAGCCTATAATAAAAACGCAGGAGCGTTACAGAGGAACAGGATGAGCACTGCCAGAGCCCTGGAAAATGACCTCCAAGAGGCCACTGGTGTGAATGTCTCTAACCAAACAATCAGAAACAGACTTTATGAGGGTGGCCTAAGGGCCTGAGATCCTCTAGTGGGCCTGTGCTCACTGCCAGCACCCTGTCGCTCGATTGACATTTGCCATTGAACACCAGAATTGGCAGGTCCGCCACTGGCGCTCTGTGCTTTTCACAGATGAGAGCAGATTCACCCTAAGCACATGTGACAGATGTGAAAGGATCAAGAGAAGTCATGAAGAACATTATGATGCCTGTAACATCGTTCAGCATGACTGGTTTGGTGGTGGATCAGTATTGGTCTGGGGAGGCATATCCATGGAGGGAAGCACAGACCTCTACAGGCTAGACAATGGCACCCTGACTGCCATTAGGTATCGGGATGAAATCCTTGGACCCATTGTCAGACCCTACGCTGGCGCAGTGGGTCCGGGGGTCCTCCTGGTGCATGACAATGCCCGGCCTCATGTGGTGAGAGTGCGCAGCCAGTTCCTGGAGGATGAAGGAATTGATAACATTGAATGGGCCCCACGCTCACCTGACCTAAATCCAATAGAACACCTCTGGGACAATATGTTTCCGTCCATCTGATGCCTCCAGGTTGCACCTTTTTTTGAGCAGTGTATATGTACAGTATCTCACAAAAGTGAGTACACCCCTTTACATTTTTGCAAATATTTTATTATATCTTTTAATGTGATAACACTGAAGAAATTACACTTCACTACAATGTAAAGTAGTGAGTATACAGCATGTATAACAGTGAAAATTTGCTGTACCCTCAAAATAACTCAACACACAGCCATTAATGTCTAAACCACTGGCGACAAAAGTGAGTACATCCCAAATTTGGCTCAATTAGACATTTTCCCTCCCCAGTGTTATGTGACTCGTTAGTATTACAAGGTCTCAGGTGTGAATGGGGAGCAGGTGTGTTAAATTTGGTGTTATCGCTTTCACTCTCTCATACTGGTCACTGGAAGTTCAACATGGCACCTGATGGCAAAGAACTCGATCTGAAAAAAAGAATGTTTGCTCTACATAAAGATGGCCTAAGCTATAAGAAGATTGCCAAGACCCTGAAACTGAGCTGCAGCACGGTGGTCAAGACCATACAATGGTTTAACGGGACAGGTTCCACCCTGAACAGGCTTCGCCATGGTCAACCAATGAAGTTGAGTGCACATGCTCAGTGTCATATCCAGAGGTCGTCTTTGGGAAATAGACGTGTGAGTGCTGCCAGCATTGCTGCAGAGGTTGAAGGGTTGGGGGGACAGCCTGTTAGTGCTCAGCCCATACGCCGCACACTGCATCAAATTGGTCTGCATAGCTGTCGCCCCATAAGGAAGCCTCTTCTAAAGATGATGCAAAGAAAGCCCGCAGATAGTTTTCTAAAGACAAGCAGACAAAGGACATGGATTACTGGAACTATGTCCTGTGGTCTGATGGGACCAAGATAAACTTATTTGGTTCAGATGGTGTCAAGCGTGTGTGGCGGCAACTGGGTGAGTACAAAGACAAGTGTGTCTTGTCTACAGTCAAGTATGGTGGTGGGAGTGTCATGGTCTGGGGCTGCATGAGTGCTGCCGCCACTGGGGAGCTACAGTTAATTGAGGGAACCATGAATGCCAACATGTACTGTGACATACTGAAGAAGAACATGATTTCCTCTTTTTGGAGACTGGGCTGCAGGGCAGTATTCCAACATGACAATGACCCCAAACACACCTCAAAGACGATCACTGCCTTGCTAAAAGAAGCTAAGGGTAAAGGTGATGGACTGGCCAAGCATGTCTCCAGATCTAAACCCTATTGAGCATCTGTGGGGCATCCTCAAATGGAAGGTGAAGGAGCGCAAGGTCTCTAACATCCACCATCTCCCTGATGTAATCATGGAGGAGTGGAAGAGGACTTCAATGGCAACCTGTGAAGCTCTGGTGAACTCGGGTTAAGGCAATGTTGGAAAATAATAGTGGCCACACAAAATATTGACACTTTGGGCCCAATTTGGACATTATCACTTAGGGGTGTACTCACCTTTTTGCCAGCGGTTTAGACATTAATGGCTGTGTGTTGAGTTATTTTGAGGGGACAGCAAAGTTATACAAGCTGTGCACTCACTACTTTACGTTGTAGAAAAGTGTAATTTGTTCAGTGTTGTCACATGAAAAGATATAATAAAATATTTACAAAAATGTGAGGGGTGTACATAGTATGTGTAGAGCTCCCACAACTATTAAAATACTTGCAGTGGGGTACACAGCATATTTTTTTATGTTAAGATCTGTTTAATACTTATGCCGCTTCACATCAATGACATTCTAGCCCGCCAATAAGCAGCCACTATTTCTTCTAGCAGGGGAAGTCCCTGGGCAGGCTGAAGAAGGGGATTGGTTTTCCATATGCTGGGGAGTGAGGCTAGCGATGGGTGGATTTGACAGGACCTGGTGTGATGGCAAGGTCACCCAGACTGAGGCTTCCTGAGAGATATAGATATCCCTTGCATGTTTGACTTGTGCGCATTTTAGTGTAGTTTTTAACTACTATACTGTATGAGGTTTGTGCTGTGTTGTTCCCTTCCCTGTTTCTTTTTGTACATACAGTTGGAGCTCCCTCTGCAGGCTCATTGGCAGCAATATCTACTAGTGTAGTACTAGTGTTAGTGATTTGTAATTAGTTGATCAAACTACCTGCACCTTAGGTTATGTCTTTAGGGTTTCCATCCGTCCAGATTTGACGGATCGGATGTCAGCGGACATGTCCCCGCTGACATCCGATGCCCCATAGACATGCATGGGGGGACCGTTCAGATCCTCCAAAAAAATGGACAGGCGGATCTGAACGATCCATCTGTATGAAAGGGGCCTAAGAAGGCACCTGGACTCCCATCACCGAGCCCAGTGGGAGCCACGCCGTCAGAACCCACAAAGCCACACTCCAGGCCCTGTGCGACAATGGTGCCAATCTGCTGAGCGCGCTGAAACAGGGCAAAATTACACATGTGCCATGCATGGCACACGTCCTGAAATTGGTCGTGCAGCGATTTGTTGTCAAATACCCTGGGTTCCAGGAAGTCTTGCGGCAGGCCAGTAAAATCCCAGGCCATTTCAGAAGATCTTACACAGCCATGGCTCGCCTTGCTGACATTCAGCGACGACACAAACTGCCTGTCAGACGTCTTATTTGTGACTGCCCAACGCAATGGAACCTTGTATATGCTTGATAGGCTGCTCCAGCAGAAACGTGCAGTTAACAACTACCTGTACGAACTCTGCGGCAGGACAGGTTCTGGGGAGCTTGTTTTTTTTTTCACCACGCCAGTGGCTGCTCATGCGCGACACAGGCAGACTTCTGCGGCCATTTGATGAGATCACCAAACTGGTCAGTCGCAGCCAGGGCACCATCAGTGACATCATACCTTACTCCTTCTTTCTGGAGCGTGCATTGCATCGTGTAATTTATCAAGCCGTCGAGGAGCAGGAGCAGGAGCAGGAAGATGAGGCAGTCGCAATGCTGGATGAATATAGAAAGCATATTATAGTGGATTTGTATTGTGCAGCATTTTGACTGGTGAGCGGTTCTGCAGCGATACTGTTATGAGGCAGGTGGAAGCCTGTAGTGCAGAGAAGGCTTACCGTTGCCGGTGGGCGGAGCTTGGTTGGAAACCCAAGGTGAGTAGCGCAGGCTAACCTGAGGTGCGGGGTCTAAGCATCCACCGGTCTTCACCAGGGCTTCTGATGGTGAGGATGGATTTGGCTGCAGGTGGATACCAGGTCGCGGTCCCCAGGGTCACCCCACCAGGGGGTAACCGGTCAAGGTCCGAAGGTGGATGAGCCGACAAGGAGAATCCAGAAGAGTAGTCAAAACGAGCCGGGATCAGGACAGGCAGCAAACAAGCGAAGTCAGGGACGAGCCAAAGGTCAACAGGTATCAGACAGGAAATCAACAGGAAGTAGGTTCAGAACACAGGAGAGCTGAAGACAACACAGCACAGTGCAGTGCTGCTGAGCTGTTTAAATAAGGCAGCCTGTTTGCCAATTATTGCAATTAGTCTGCTCTGGGTTAGTTTGCAGACTCATGACAGCACATCAGTGTGCTCAGGAAGCGTTCCTAACATTGCTCCCCCCTTAAGGGCAACCTCCGGGTGCCCAACAAACTGCTTTTCTGAGGATGGGCAAGAAAAAATGCCTGGATTAAATCTGCAGCATGGATGTTCCGCTCCGGTTCCCAGGAATTTTCTTCCGGCCCATAGCCTTTCCACTTGATCAGGTACAGGAGCTGGTTACCTCTCTTCCGACAGTCAAGTATGGCCTCCACTTCATACTCCACGTCTCCATCCACAATCACAGGTTCGGGAGGTCCAGAATTTCTGCCAGGGAAGGCATCAGGAACCACAGGCTTTAAGAGGGTGACATGGAATACAGGATGGATCCGCAGGGTATCAGGTAAGGATAGTTCGTAAGCAACAGCATTGAGTCTCCTTTTAACTGAAAATGGACCGATAAATTTGGGAGCCAACTTCTTGGACGGGCAGGCCAAGCGGAGGTTAGCTGTGGACAGCAAAACCCTATCACCGGGCTGGAGGATTAACTCTCTCCTCTTTTTCTTGTCAAAGGTTTTCTTGGACGCTGCCTGAGCCTTGGTCAACGTTTCCCACAGAAGTTTGTTATTGCTGGTGACAAAGTTGAAAATGTCCTGGACTGCGGGAACTCCAGATTCAGAGGAGATGTCAGGCAGGAAGGAGGGATGGAACCCGTAATTGGCGAAGAAGGGGGATTGCCCAGTGACGGAATGTTTGGAATTATTATATGCGAATTCCGCAAATGGCAATAAGGTCACCCAGTCTTCCTGGACAAAGGTAGTGAAGCAACTGAGGTATTTCTCCAGGGTCTGGTTAGTCCTCTCGGTTTGACCGTTTGTTTGTGGATGGTAGGATGAGGACATAGCCAGGTCGATCTTCAGGAGCCCACATAATGCCTTCCAGAAACGGGACGTGAATTGCACCCCTCTGTCAGAGATGATACTGGTAGGTACACCATGTAGTCTTACTACTTTCTTGAGAAAGATGTCTGCAGTCTCTTTCGCGGTGGGAGTACCCTTGAGGGGTAAAAAGTGGGCCATCTTGGAAAGCCGGTCTACGACCACAAAGATGGCAGAGCACCCTGCTGAAAGAGGCAGTTTCACGATGAAGTCCATGGCGATTGTCTGCCAGGGCCGGTCAGGAACTGGGAGTGGTCTGAGAAGCCTCCAAGCCTTGCTTCTTGCGGTCTTACTCCGTGAGCAAGTGGTGCAGGAAAGGACATAGTGTCTGCAGTTCTTTTCCATCTCGGGCCACCAAAAGGTGCGCTGCAGAAGGTCAAGAGTTCTTTGGATGCCAAAATGACCGGCTAGAAGATGATCATGACAGGCACCCAGAACTGCCACTCGGACGTCCTCCGGAACAAAAATTTTGTCCCCGGCCCATAACAAGCCATCCCTGCGTGACAGGAGAGTTCACGGTGGGTCAGAAATTTTAGCCAAGGCTTGTTCGAGACGGGACCTCAGACCTGTGAGAAGAAGCAGAAAGTTCTTTTTAGACAGAATGGTGTCAGGTACTGGGACCTCTTTAGGGTTGTCAAACATCCGAGACAGGGCGTCTGGTTTGACATTTTTGGATCCAGGTCGGTAGGTGATGTGGAACGAAAACCTAGAGAAGAACAGTACCCATCGTGCCTGACGGGGTCGCAGACGTTTGGCAGATCTCAGGTACTAAAGGTTTTTGTGGTTCGTGAAAATGAGAATAGGGTGTGCCGCGCCCTCAAGCAGATATCGCCATTCTTCCAGGGTGGCTTTAATAGCCAAAAGTTCCCGGTCTCCCACATCATAATTCCTCTCCGCCGTGGAGAGTTTTCGGGAAAAGAAAGCTATTGGGCCCAGTTTGAGTCTACATGGGAGCCATGGGCTAAATATGTTCATGTTGATTTATGATGTTGAATGTTACCTGTTTGACCTAGGACCCTCTCCCTCTTATCTTGTCTCCCCTCCTTTTCCTGCTTTTCTTTTCCTTCTTCTCCTTGCGAATTTGCTATGGTATGAACCCGGTATTCTGGGCAGGGTCTTCGCCTCTGGCCTCCCGCCCAGGGGGCGGATGTGTCGCCATCTTATAGGGGCACGTCCCCTGGTGCGGGCTGCTGGATGGGGGGGTCCTTGTCTAGTAGGGTCAACCTCCCCTTCCCCTCCACTTCGGTGGTACATTCCCTATTTGATACAATTTGATCCGTCTAGTACCCGTCCTCACCTTTGCCTCCTCTTTATTGTATGTTGGGCTTCGCAAGGGCGGACTTTTTTGTTTTTCGCTTGTGATACTCACAGCGTTATGTTTGATTTAATTGTATCCTGTTCCTGTTGTTCCAGACTGTACACTTGCAATATTCTTGATGCCTTTTTGTGTTTGTATTTTTTGTTTTCTGAAAATTCAATAAAAACTATTGAAAGTAGAAAGCTATTGGGTGCATCAGGTCCTTGACCCCCTGTCTCTGGGAGATGACTGCCCCAATAGCGACTTCTGAGGCATCTACCTCAAGGAGGTAGGGTAAGGTGGGATCTGGATGGCTCAGGATAGGAGCAGATGTAAAGAGCTTCTTTAAAATCATGAAAGCGGACTGGGCCTCAGGAGTCCAAGAATAACGGACATCTTTCTTGGTGAGCTGGGTGATAGGGGAGATGATGTTGGAGAATCCCCTTATGAACCTCCTATAAAAATTGGCAAAGCCGACAAAGCGCTGCACTCCTTACTTATCAGATGGCGGAGGCCAGTCCAGAATAGCAGAGACTTTCTGGGGTCCATCTTTATTCCTTCCGTGGAAATTATTAGCCCCAAAAATGAAATGCTGCTTTGCTCGAAGTCGCATATAGACCATGCTGGCGGAGGCGGCTGAGAACATTTCGGACATGCTCGCGGTGTTGTTCCAGGGATGCGGTAAAGATCAAAATGTCATCCAGGTATACAATGACAAAGATGTCCAACCAATCCCTGAAGATGTCGTTCACGAAATGTTGGAATGTAGCCGGAGCATTACAGAGGCCGAACGGCATCACTAGATACTCAAAATGTCCGAACCGGGTGCGGAAAGCAGTCTTCCACTCGTCCCCCTCTCGGATGCAGACTAGGTTATAGGCCCCATGAAGGTCCAATTTTGTGAACAGGGCAGCGGACCTGAGTCTCTGAAAAAGCTCGGGAACCAGAGGAAGGGGGTAGCGCTTCTTAATAGTGATCTTGTTTAGATCCCTGTAGTCAATGCAAGGTCAGGGAGAGTGATCTTTTTTTTCCATGAAGAAAATGCCTGCTCCCACCGGGGAAGTGGATGGGCGGATGAACCCTTTTTTTAGGTTTTCGTCCACATAATCCTTCAGCACGTCCAGTTCCCGTTCAGATAAGGGATAGATCCGGCCGAACGGAATCTCAGCCCCAGGCAGCAATTCGATGGGACAGTCATACGGACGATGTGGGGGCAAGGTCTCGGCGCCCCGTTTACTGAACACGTCCAGAAAGTCGTGGTAGGCCTGGGGCACGACGGAGCATAGGTCAGGCTCAGACTTGAGACAGAGTAGGGCTTTGGAAACTTGGAGCGGCATGGGTAGGCAGGAGTTCCTGCAATATGATGACGGGAATTGGATGGCTCCTGTGGTCCAATCGATCTGCGGGTTGTGGGCCTGCAACCACGGCAACCCCAGGATAATGGGAAATAACGGAGATACAATAATGTCCAGACTTATCATCTCCTTGTGGCCAGACGAGGAGACCATGGGAAGAGGAGGGGTTTCCTGGGACACAGGTCCGGATTTAATGTGGGATCCATCAGCCAGAAAGATGGTGAGGCCTTGGGTCTCCGGCTGGAGAGGTATGCCGTGTTGAGCAGCGAAGGTGCGATCAATCAAGCAGCTGCAGGCTCCTGAATCAATGATCGCTGTAACCCGGACGGGACCTTCCGAGAGCTGCAATGACACAGGGAAAGCTAGGTGAGAGGTATTGGTAACAGATGCCACACAACTGGGTGGAGGAACAGAATGAAACTTGCAGAGTTTTGCAGGGCAGGAACGCACATAATGGCCGGCTTCTCCACAATAGAGACAGAGGTTACCCATTTGCCGACGACACCTCTCTTCTGGAGACAGGGCTGGTCGCATGATCCCGAGTTGCATGGGTTCAGGCATATCTGGAGTGGCACCGGTAGGAGCAGGACAGACAGGGACTGGTCCAGTCGGGGAAAAACGTGCGGGAGGAGTCACCCGTGGCAGCATCCAGGTTGGCCGAAACTGTTGTGGAGGCCACTCTGCCCGGCGCTCCCGGAGCCGGCGGTCGATCTGAATGACCTGGGAAATCAGATCTTCCAGGGTGTCAGGTATACCCACTCGGGCTAGTTCATCCCTCAGTCCTTCGGATAAGCCCAGGCGGAACTGGTAGCGCAGTGCCGCCTCGTTCCAGGAGGTATCGGAACTCAGGCGGCGGAAGTCGGTGACATAGTCCTCGACGGGCCTGCGACCCTGCTGGAGAATGTGAAGTGCAGCTTCTGCGGTGGAGGACTGCTGCGGATCATCATAAAGTTGAGCCATGGCCGTAAAAAATGATGATAATGAGTCCAGATGGGGACTGCTCTCCTCTAGAAGCCGATGGGCCCAGGATTGAGGCTCGCCTAGGAGCAAAGAAATGACAAACCCAACCTTGGGGACCTCCAGGGAAAAGGTCCGGGGTTACAAGGAGAAGTACAATTGGCAGGCATTATGGAAGGCTCGGAATTTACCCCGGTCTCCGGTCACCGGGGTTCCGGTGGCAACATCACTACCGTGGGACTAGGAGCAGATCCTGTGGACGCTGCAGAGGTGGACGGAGCTGATAACACTGGAGGGTTCCCCGGGAGAGTGACAGATTGTAATCGTCCCTCTAGCTGTGTGTAACCATCCTGGAGGGTCTTCACGGCTTGCGACAGGGCTGCGAGGTGCTGGCAAATTTCCTCCAACGGTGAGGCCTCTCTTGCAGGCTCCGACATGGCTGTCTTGTACTGTTATGAGGCAGGTGGAAGCCTGTCGTGCAGAGAAGGCTTACCGTTGCCGGTGGGCGGAGCTTGGTTGGCAACCTGAGGTGAGTAGCACAGGCTAACCTGAGGTGCGGGGTCTAAGCATCCACCGGTCTTCACCAGGGCCTCTGATGGTGAGGATGGATTTGGCTGCAGGTGGATACCAGGTCGCGGTCCCCAGGGTCGCCCCACCAGGGGGTAACCAGTCAAGGTCCAAAGGTGGATGAGCCGACAAGGAGAATCCAGAAGAGTAGTCAAAACGAGCAGGGATCAGGACAGGCAGCAAACAAGCGAAGTCAGGGACGAGCCAAAGGTCGACAGGTATCAGACAGGAAATCAACAGGAAGCAGGTTCAGAACACAGGAGAGCTGAAGACAACACAGCACAGTGCAGTGCTGCTGAGCTGTTTAAATAAGGCAGCCTGTTTGCCAATTATTGCAATTAGTCTGCTCTGGGTTAACTCTTTAGGTTGCAGACTCATGACAGCACATCAGTGTGCTCAGGAAGCGCTCCTAAAAGATACTACAACTACAAAGAGTGACAAACACAATTAGAAAAAAGTATTATAACTGGTGTGATAGACCAGTGGCCCCCAAAAAAGAACGAGTTTGAAGCGGGGACCTATTACCGAGCGATTTGTGTCACTGACAATCTGTCCCTGCTCCACACAGCAAACCTCTCCCTACACTGACAAAGGGCAGAATGTAAAATGGCAGCCAGATCAGGTCTATTTATAAGGTAGGGGGTATATCCTTGTGCTGAAATGTCTCAATTGGCTTTCCTGTACCACCTGATGGATGTGTCATGGGTCAAAGTTCTTCACAATGTAAAATAATATGGCAGACACGAACATCACCATATGTTCGCATGATCGGCGGACAGCGAATGAGCAAAGTTCGCCGCAAACCGACCGCTGGGCGAACCGCAAGGCCATCTCTACTGATCAGTGATAATACTATACACTGTCACTGTTGTTCTGTTCTCACTACACGTTTGCCCCTGGCGTGTATGTAGCTCAACATACAGCTTAAACCTTCTATCCTATAAAGGACAAGAAATAGCTCAAACAAGTGGCTTCTATTTTGAGAATCTGGTAAATCTGTTAGATTTAAGCTGGCAGCCTGAAGTTGTAGTATGAAATGTCAAGATCTCAGGACGCATGTCGGTATCTGAGTCTGGATCTACTAGTACAATAGTGTCACTCTTAGGAACAGTCTGTTCTACATTGTACAAGAATGCAGGTCCTGTAAACCATGTTGTGGCTTTAAGGTTACATGCAGCAACAGCTCTTGTAGCATGGTTATAGTCAGCAGGGACGTAGCGCCATTGTGTTGGACTAGTGGATCTCCTAATCCTCAACAACCTGTTAACGTAAACATAGAAACGTCTGGTCTAGTGTTGAGCGAACACGGACTGTATTATTCGTGTTCGTACCGAATAATTGGATTTTTTGTACCCGAACACGGACACGGACACTTTACTGTATGTTCGGGTAAAAATCCGTGTTCGGTCGTTTTATTTCCGGGTTTTGCATGCTTTGGCGCTCTTTTCATGGCGGGCTTTCAACAGCCAATCAACAATCGTTTAACTGGTGTGCCTTAAGCCATCCCAGCCATGCCTGCAAATGTCTCAGTAGCTGTGATTGGCCGTCTGAAGCATGTGACCAAGTCGTTATAAGTTCGAGGCAGCCGCAGCGGCGTCATTATGCTGCTTAGATTCAGGGACAGAGCACACATCAACGTGCTGGCTGCTGATTAGGGAAAGATAGGCAGGAAAAAACCATTTGTGTCCGGATAGAATTGAGGGACAGGTCGGAGTGTTTAGGCAGGGCGAGTTGTAGGCATTTTAGGGATAGAGTCTGCTGAATTATATAGGGTCAGTGTCTTCTACAAACTACAATCGATATTGCTGTGTGGGGGGTGGGGTCTGCACTCAATCCTGATCTACGATCTCTTCTCAATCCTGTTAGGGACAGAGTCTGCTGAATTTTAGGGAAACTGTGTTCTACAAACTACAATCGATATTGCTGTGTGGTGTGGGATTGGAGATAGGCAGGTGTCAGTGATCCACATCCATTTTTCTGTGTGTGAGCTGCAGTGAACACAATCTTTTTGGGCTGCAGTGAACACAATCTTTTTGGGCTGCAGTGAACACAATCTTTTTGGGCTGCAGTGAACACAATCTTTTTGGGCTGCAGTGAACACAATCTTTTTGGGCTGCAGTGAACACAATCTTTTTGGGGTGCAGTGAACAAAATCTTTTTGGGGTGCAGTGAACACAATCCTTTTTGGTGTGCAGTGAACACAATCTTTGTGGGGTGCAGTGAACAAAATCCTTTGTGGGGTGCAGTGAACACAATCTTTTTGGGGTGCAGTGAACAAAATCCTTTTTGGGGTGCAGTGAACAACATCCTTTTTGGGGTGCAGTGAACACAATCTTTTTGGGGTGCAGTGAACAAAATCCTTTGTGGGGTGCAGTGAACACAATCTTTTTGGGGTGCAGTGAACACAATCTTTTTGGGGTGGAGTGAACAACATCCTTTTTGGGGTGCAGTGAACAAAATCCTTTTTGGGGTGCAGTGAACAAAATCATTTTTGGGGTGCAGTGAACACAATCTTTTTGGGGTGCAGTGAACACAATCTTTGTGGGGTGCAGTGAACACAATCTTTTTGGGGTGGAGTGAACAACATCCTTTTTGGGGTGCAGTGAACAACATCCTTTTTGGGGTGCAGTGAACACAATCTTTTTGGGGTGCAGTGAACACAATCTTTGTGGGGTACAGTGAACAGAATCTTTGTGGGGTGCAGTGAACACAATCTTTGGGGGGTACAGTGAACACAATCTTTGTGAGGTGCAGTGAACACAATCTTTGTGGGGTGCAGTGAACACAATCATTGTGGGGTGCAGTGAACTCAATCTTTGTGGGGTACAGTGAACACAATCTCATACTGAAGGTTTGAGGGTGCTGCCTGTTCCATACTCCCCCTACTCCTCATCTAGCCTTTTAGGGGTACAAACAATAGTAATTGGGGCCTAGTGTGGTTGTGTACGTGTGATATACATACACTTTTTTGGGATCATATTTTCTATTCCGCTATTTAATCAAAAACCTTTGGGGATCAGTTAAATTGGGGGATAGTCTGTGTTGGTACGTGTGAGAGAGATCCACCTTTCCAAGTTGTTGGGGTTCATCTCATACTTCTGAAGGTTTGAGGGTGCTGCCTGTTCCATACTCCCCCTACTCCTAGCCTTTTAGGGGTACAAACAATAGTAATTGGGGCCTAGTGTGGTTGTGTACGTGTGATATACATACACTTTTTTGGGATCATATTTTCTATTCCGCTATTTAATCAAAAACCTTTGGGGATCAGTTAAATTGGGGGATAGTCTGTGTTGGTACGTGTGAGAGAGATCCACCTTTCCAAGTTGTTGGGGTTCATCTCATACTTCTGAAGGTTTGAGGGTGCTGCCTGTTCCATACCCCCCCTACTCCTAGCCTTTTAGGGGTACAAACAATAGTAATTGGGGCCTAGTGTGGTTGTGTACGTGTGATATACATACACTTTTTTGGGATCATATTTTCTATTCCGCTATTTAATCAAAAACCTTTGGGGATCAGTTAAATTGGGGGATAGTCTGTGTTGGTACGTGTGAGAGAGATCCACCTTTCCAAGTTGTTGGGGTTCATCTCATACTTCTGAAGGTTTGAGGGTGCTGCCTGTTCCATACTCCCCCTACTCCTAGCCTTTTAGGGGTACAAACAATAGTAATTGGGGCCTAGTGTGGTTGTGTACGTGTGATATACATACACTTTTTTGGGATCATATTTTCTATTCCGCTATTTAATCAAAAACCTTTGGGGATCAGTTAAATTGGGGGATAGTCTGTGTTGGTACGTGTGAGAGAGATCCACCTTTCCAAGTTGTTGGGGTTCATCTCATACTTCTGAAGGTTTGAGGGTGCTGCCTGTTCCATACCCCCCCTACTCCTAGCCTTTTAGGGGTACAAACAATAGTAATTGGGGCCTAGTGTGGTTGTGTACGTGTGATATACATACACTTTTTTGGGATCATATTTTCTATTCCGCTATTTAATCAAAAACCTTTGGGGATCAGTTAAATTGGGGGATAGTCTGTGTTGGTACGTGTGAGAGAGATCCACCTTTCCAAGTTGTTGGGGTTCATCTCATACTTCTGAAGGTTTGAGGGTGCTGCCTGTTCCATACTCCCCCTACTCCTAGCCTTTTAGGGGTACAAACAATAGTAATTGGGGCCTAGTGTGGTTGTGTACGTGTGATATACATACACTTTTTTGGGATCATATTTTCTATTCCGCTATTTAATCAAAAACCTTTGGGGATCAGTTAAATTGGGGGATAGTCTGTGTTGGTACGTGTGAGAGAGATCCACCTTTCCAAGTTGTTGGGGTTCATCTCATACTTCTGAAGGTTTGAGGGTGCTGCCTGTTCCATACCCCCCCTACTCCTAGCCTTTTAGGGGTACAAACAATAGTAATTGGGGCCTAGTGTGGTTGTGTACGTGTGATATACATACACTTTTTTGGGATCATATTTTCTATTCCGCTATTTAATCAAAAACCTTTGGGGATCAGTTAAATTGGGGGATAGTCTGTGTTGGTACGTGTGAGAGAGATCCACCTTTCCAAGTTGTTGGGGTTCATCTCATACTTCTGAAGGTTTGAGGGTGCTGCCTGTTCCATACCCCCCCTACTCCTAGCCTTTTAGGGGTACAAACAATAGTAATTGGGGCCTAGTGTGGTTGTGTACGTGTGATATACATACACTTTTTTGGGATCATATTTTCTATTCCGCTATTTAATCAAAAACCTTTGGGGATCAGTTAAATTGGGGGATAGTCTGTGTTGGTACGTGTGAGAGAGATCCACCTTTCCAAGTTGTTGGGGTTCATCTCATACTTCTGAAGGTTTGAGGGTGCTGCCTGTTCCATACCCCCCCTACTCCTAGCCTTTTAGGGGTACAAACAATAGTAATTGGGGCCTAGTGTGGTTGTGTACGTGTGATATACATACACTTTTTTGGGATCATATTTTCTATTCCGCTATTTAATCAAAAACCTTTGGGGATCAGTTAAATTGGGGGATAGTCTGTGTTGGTACGTGTGAGAGAGATCCACCTTTCCAAGTTGTTGGGGTTCATCTCATACTTCTGAAGGTTTGAGGGTGCTGCCTGTTCCATACTCCCCCTACTCCTAGCCTTTTAGGGGTACAAACAATAGTAATTGGGGCCTAGTGTGGTTGTGTACGTGTGATATACATACACTTTTTTGGGATCATATTTTCTATTCCGCTATTTAATCAAAAACCTTTGGGGATCAGTTAAATTGGGGGATAGTCTGTGTTGGTACGTGTGAGAGAGATCCACCTTTCCAAGTTGTTGGGGTTCATCTCATACTTCTGAAGGTTTGAGGGTGCTGCCTGTTCCATACTCCCCCTACTCCTAGCCTTTTAGGGGTACAAACAATAGTAATTGGGGCCTAGTGTGGTTGTGTACGTGTGATATACATACACTTTTTTGGGATCATATTTTCTATTCCGCTATTTAATCAAAAACCTTTGGGGATCAGTTAAATTGGGGGATAGTCTGTGTTGGTACGTGTGAGAGAGATCCACCTTTCCAAGTTGTTGGGGTTCATCTCATACTTCTGAAGGTTTGAGGGTGCTGCCTGTTCCATACTCCCCCTACTCCTAGCCTTTTAGGGGTACAAACAATAGTAATTGGGGCCTAGTGTGGTTGTGTACGTGTGATATACATACACTTTTTTGGGATCATATTTTCTATTCCGCTATTTAATCAAAAACCTTTGGGGATCAGTTAAATTGGGGGATAGTCTGTGTTGGTACGTGTGAGAGAGATCCACCTTTCCAAGTTGTTGGGGTTCATCTCATACTTCTGAAGGTTTGAGGGTGCTGCCTGTTCCATACTCCCCCTACTCCTAGCCTTTTAGGGGTACAAACAATAGTAATTGGGGCCTAGTGTGGTTGTGTACGTGTGATATACATACACTTTTTTGGGATCATATTTTCTATTCCGCTATTTAATCAAAAACCTTTGGGGATCAGTTAAATTGGGGGATAGTCTGTGTTGGTACGTGTGAGAGAGATCCACCTTTCCAAGTTGTTGGGGTTCATCTCATACTTCTGAAGGTTTGAGGGTGCTGCCTGTTCCATACCCCCCCTACTCCTAGCCTTTTAGGGGTACAAACAATAGTAATTGGGGCCTAGTGTGGTTGTGTACGTGTGATATACATACACTTTTTTGGGATCATATTTTCTATTCCGCTATTTAATCAAAAACCTTTGGGGATCAGTTAAATTGGGGGATAGTCTGTGTTGGTACGTGTGAGAGAGATCCACCTTTCCAAGTTGTTGAGGTTCATCTCATACTTCTGAAGGTTTGAGGGTGCTGCCTGTTCCATACTCCCCCTACTCCTAGCCTTTTAGGGGTACAAACAATAGTAATTGGGGCCTAGTGTGGTTGTGTACGTGTGATATACATACACTTTTTTGGGATCATATTTTCTATTCCGCTATTTAATCAAAAACCTTTGGGGATCAGTTAAATTGGGGGATAGTCTGTGTTGGTACGTGTGAGAGAGATCCACCTTTCCAAGTTGTTGGGGTTCATCTCATACTTCTGAAGGTTTGAGGGTGCTGCCTGTTCCATACTCCCCCTACTCCTAGCCTTTTAGGGGTACAAACAATAGTAATTGGGGCCTAGTGTGGTTGTGTACGTGTGATATACATACACTTTTTTGGGATCATATTTTCTATTCCGCTATTTAATCAAAAACCTTTGGGGATCAGTTAAATTGGGGGATAGTCTGTGTTGGTACGTGTGAGAGAGATCCACCTTTCCAAGTTGTTGGGGTTCATCTCATACTTCTGAAGGTTTGAGGGTGCTGCCTGTTCCATACTCCCCCTACTCCTAGCCTTTTAGGGGTACAAACAATAGTAATTGGGGCCTAGTGTGGTTGTGTACGTGTGATATACATACACTTTTTTGGGATCATATTTTCTATTCCGCTATTTAATCAAAAACCTTTGGGGATCAGTTAAATTGGGGGATAGTCTGTGTTGGTACGTGTGAGAGAGATCCACCTTTCCAAGTTGTTGGGGTTCATCTCATACTTCTGAAGGTTTGAGGGTGCTGCCTGTTCCATACTCCCCCTACTCCTAGCCTTTTAGGGGTACAAACAATAGTAATTGGGGCCTAGTGTGGTTGTGTACGTGTGATATACATACACTTTTTTGGGATCATATTTTCTATTCCGCTATTTAATCAAAAACCTTTGGGGATCAGTTAAATTGGGGGATAGTCTGTGTCGGTACGTGTGAGAGAGATCCACCTTTCCAAGTTGTTGGGGTTCATCTCATACTTCTGAAGGTTTGAGGGTGCTGCCTGTTTCATACCCCCCCTACTCCTCATCTAGCCTTTTAGGGGTACAAACAATAGTAATTGGGGCCTAGTGTGGTTGTGTACGTGCGAGATACATACACTTTTTTTGATCATATTTCCTATTCCGCTATTCAATAAAAACCTTTGAGGATCAATTGAATTGCGGGATAGTCTGTGTCGGTACGTGTGAGAGAGATCCACCTTTCCAAGTTGTTGGGGTTCATCTCATACTTCTGAAGGTTTGAGGGTGCTGCCTGTTCCATACCCCCCCTACTCCTCATCTAGCCTTTTAGGGGTACAAACAATAGTAATTGGGGCCTAGTGTGGTTGTGTACGTGCGAGATACATACACTTTTTTTGATCATATTTCCTATTCCGCTATTCAATAAAAACCTTTGAGGATCAATTGAATTGCGGGATAGTCTGTGTCGGTACGTGTGAGAGAGATCCACCTTTCCAAGTTGTTGGGGTTCATCTCATACTTCTGAAGGTTTGAGGGTGCTGCCTGTTCCATACCCCCCCTACTCCTCATCTAGCCTTTTAGGGGTACAAACAATAGTAATTGGGGCCTAGTGTGGTTGTGTACGTGCGAGATACATACACTTTTTTTGATCATATTTCCTATTCCGCTATTCAATAAAAACCTTTGAGGATCAATTGAATTGCGGGATAGTCTGTGTCGGTACGTGTGAGAGAGATCCACCTTTCCAAGTTGTTGGGGTTCATCTCATACTTCTGAAGGTTTGAGGGTGCTGCCTGTTCCATACCCCCCCTACTCCTCATCTAGCCTTTTAGGGGTACAAACAATAGTAATTGGGGCCTAGTGTGGTTGTGTACGTGCGAGATACATACACTTTTTTTGATCATATTTCCTATTCCGCTATTCAATAAAAACCTTTGAGGATCAATTGAATTGCGGGATAGTCTGTGTCGGTACGTGTGAGAGAGATCCACCTTTCCAAGTTGTTGGGGTTCATCTCATACTTCTGAAGGTTTGAGGGTGCTGCCTGTTCCATACCCCCCCTACTCCTCATCTAGCCTTTTAGGGGTACAAACAATAGTAATTGGGGCCTAGTGTGGTTGTGTACGTGCGAGATACATACACTTTTTTTGATCATATTTCCTATTCCGCTATTCAATAAAAACCTTTGAGGATCAATTGAATTGCGGGATAGTCTGTGTCGGTACGTGTGAGAGAGATCCACCTTTCCAAGTTGTTGGGGTTCATCTCATACTTCTGAAGGTTTGAGGGTGCTGCCTGTTCCATACTCCCCCTACTCCTAGCCTTTTAGGGGTACAAACAATAGTAATTGGGGCCTAGTGTGGTTGTGTACGTGTGAT
This sequence comes from Pelophylax lessonae, assembly GCF_965119305.1. NCBI lineage: Eukaryota > Metazoa > Chordata > Amphibia > Anura > Ranidae > Pelophylax > Pelophylax lessonae. The sequence goes on from NC_138768.1 coordinate 176,108,069, forward strand.
ATACATACACTTTTTTGGGATCATATTTTCTATTCCGCTATTTAATCAAAAACCTTTGGGGATCAGTTAAATTGGGGGATAGTCTGTGTTGGTACGTGTGAGAGAGATCCACCTTTCCAAGTTGTTGGGGTTCATCTCATACTTCTGAAGGTTTGAGGGTGCTGCCTGTTCCATACTCCCCCTACTCCTAGCCTTTTAGGGGTACAAACAATAGTAATTGGGGCCTAGTGTGGTTGTGTACGTGTGATATACATACACTTTTTTGGGATCATATTTTCTATTCCGCTATTTAATCAAAAACCTTTGGGGATCAGTTAAATTGGGGGATAGTCTGTGTTGGTACGTGTGAGAGAGATCCACCTTTCCAAGTTGTTGGGGTTCATCTCATACTTCTGAAGGTTTGAGGGTGCTGCCTGTTCCATACTCCCCCTACTCCTAGCCTTTTAGGGGTACAAACAATAGTAATTGGGGCCTAGTGTGGTTGTGTACGTGTGATATACATACACTTTTTTGGGATCATATTTTCTATTCCGCTATTTAATCAAAAACCTTTGGGGATCAGTTAAATTGGGGGATAGTCTGTGTTGGTACGTGTGAGAGAGATCCACCTTTCCAAGTTGTTGGGGTTCATCTCATACTTCTGAAGGTTTGAGGGTGCTGCCTGTTCCATACTCCCCCTACTCCTAGCCTTTTAGGGGTACAAACAATAGTAATTGGGGCCTAGTGTGGTTGTGTACGTGTGATATACATACACTTTTTTGGGATCATATTTTCTATTCCGCTATTTAATCAAAAACCTTTGGGGATCAGTTAAATTGGGGGATAGTCTGTGTCGGTACGTGTGAGAGAGATCCACCTTTCCAAGTTGTTGGGGTTCATCTCATACTTCTGAAGGTTTGAGGGTGCTGCCTGTTCCATACCCCCCCTACTCCTCATCTAGCCTTTTAGGGGTACAAACAATAGTAATTGGGGCCTAGTGTGGTTGTGTACGTGCGAGATACATACACTTTTTTTGATCATATTTCCTATTCCGCTATTCAATAAAAACCTTTGAGGATCAATTGAATTGCGGGATAGTCTGTGTCGGTACGTGTGAGAGAGATCCACCTTTCCAAGTTGTTGGGGTTCATCTCATACTTCTGAAGGTTTGAGGGTGCTGCCTGTTCCATACCCCCCCTACTCCTCATCTAGCCTTTTAGGGGTACAAACAATAGTAATTGGGGCCTAGTGTGGTTGTGTACGTGCGAGATACATACACTTTTTTTGATCATATTTCCTATTCCGCTATTCAATAAAAACCTTTGAGGATCAATTGAATTGCGGGATAGTCTGTGTCGGTACGTGTGAGAGAGATCCACCTTTCCAAGTTGTTGGGGTTCATCTCATACTTCTGAAGGTTTGAGGGTGCTGCCTGTTCCATACCCCCCCTACTCCTCATCTAGCCTTTTAGGGGTACAAACAATAGTAATTGGGGCCTAGTGTGGTTGTGTACGTGCGAGATACATACACTTTTTTTGATCATATTTCCTATTCCGCTATTCAATAAAAACCTTTGAGGATCAATTGAATTGCGGGATAGTCTGTGTCGGTACGTGTGAGAGAGATCCACCTTTCCAAGTTGTTGGGGTTCATCTCATACTTCTGAAGGTTTGAGGGTGCTGCCTGTTCCATACCCCCCCTACTCCTCATCTAGCCTTTTAGGGGTACAAACAATAGTAATTGGGGCCTAGTGTGGTTGTGTACGTGCGAGATACATACACTTTTTTTGATCATATTTCCTATTCCGCTATTCAATAAAAACCTTTGAGGATCAATTGAATTGCGGGATAGTCTGTGTCGGTACGTGTGAGAGAGATCCACCTTTCCAAGTTGTTGGGGTTCATCTCATACTTCTGAAGGTTTGAGGGTGCTGCCTGTTCCATACCCCCCCTACTCCTCATCTAGCCTTTTAGGGGTACAAACAATAGTAATTGGGGCCTAGTGTGGTTGTGTACGTGCGAGATACATACACTTTTTTTGATCATATTTCCTATTCCGCTATTCAATAAAAACCTTTGAGGATCAATTGAATTGCGGGATAGTCTGTGTCGGTACGTGTGAGAGAGATCCACCTTTCCAAGTTGTTGGGGTTCATCTCATACTTCTGAAGGTTTGAGGGTGCTGCCTGTTCCATACCCCCCCTACTCCTCATCTAGCCTTTTAGGGGTACAAACAATAGTAATTGGGGCCTAGTGTGGTTGTGTACGTGCGAGATACATACACTTTTTTTGATCATATTTCCTATTCCGCTATTCAATAAAAACCTTTGAGGATCAATTGAATTGCGGGATAGTCTGTGTCGGTACGTGTGAGAGAGATCCACCTTTCCAAGTTGTTGGGGTTCATCTCATACTTCTGAAGGTTTGAGGGTGCTGCCTGTTCCATACCCCCCCTACTCCTCATCTAGCCTTTTAGGGGTACAAACAATAGTAATTGGGGCCTAGTGTGGTTGTGTACGTGCGAGATACATACACTTTTTTTGATCATATTTCCTATTCCGCTATTCAATAAAAACCTTTGAGGATCAATTGAATTGCGGGATAGTCTGTGTCGGTACGTGTGAGAGAGATCCACCTTTCCAAGTTGTTGGGGTTCATCTCATACTTCTGAAGGTTTGAGGGTGCTGCCTGTTCCATACTCCCCCTACTCCTAGCCTTTTAGGGGTACAAACAATAGTAATTGGGGCCTAGTGTGGTTGTGTACGTGTGATATACATACACTTTTTTTGGATCATATTTTCTATTCCGCTATTCAATAAAAACCTTTCTAGGGCAAGATCTTAAATTACAGAAATATGAGGAGACCGTCAAATAAGGGCCGTGGCCTGGGTCGTGGTGCTGCTGGTAGAGCTCCTGTTGCAAGGAGAGGACATGGTCGATCTGTGCCAGCTACACGCACAAGTGAAACACCTTCCTCAAGTGTGAGTAGGCGACAGAACCTGCATCAGTATTTGGTAGGGCATCAAACGCCCCTAGAAGTGATGAGGCCAGAACAAGTTGAGGCGATAGTAGATTGGTTTGCTGCTGACAGTGCCTCCAGTTCCTTCACATTGTCTCCCACCCAGTCTACTGCAGAAAGGTCAGAGTTGGCACCTGCAGCCAATGTCCAACCGTCTTTCACCTCACCCCCTTGCAAATCAGGCCAGCAGTCTGAGCCCCAAGCCATACAGCAGTCTCTTATTCTTTTTGAGGACTCTGTCAGCAGGGTTTCCCAGGGCCATCCACCTAGCCCTGCCCCAGAAGTGGAAGAGATTGAGTGCAGCGATGCCCAACCACTTATTTCTCAAGATGAGTACATGCAAGGATCATCGCAGCACGTCTCCGATGATGACGAAACGCAGGTGCCAACTGCTGCGGCGTTCAGCATTGTGGAGACCGACAAGGAGGGCAGGGGTGAAGACTGGGTGGAAGATGATGTGGAGGACGATGAGGTCCTCGACCCCACATGGAATGAACGTCATGCAGGTGAACTGAGTAGTTTGGAGGAAGAGGCGGTGGTCGCACAGAGCCACCAGCACAGCAGAAGAGGGAGCAGGGTGCAGAAGCGGAGCGGCCGTGCCCTAGACACTACGCCCGCTACTGCCCAACGCAGCAAGGGAACGAGCGCACCAAAGTCAGCTCAAAGGAGTTCTCTAGCGTGGAAGTTCTTTAGAAAATGTGCTGATGACAGGACACGAGTGGTTTGCACCCTGTGCAATCAGAGCTTGAAGCGAGGCATGAACCTTCTCAACCTGAGCACAACCTGCATGATCAGGCATCTAAGTGCAAAGCACGAGCTGCAGTGGAGTACACACCTTCAAAACCAAGAAACGTCTCTGGCTCATCCTGCTTCCTCTTCTGCTGCAGTCTCGGCCGCTCCAGCCACATCTGTAGTGATACCGGCACCTGCCACCCCGCAAACAGACGATCTGTCAGCAACACCACCACCTGGGTCACCAACAACCATCTCCACAATGTCCCGTGGAAGCGTTCAGCTTTCCATCTCCCAAACACTTGAGAGGAAGAGGAAGTACCCCCCTACCCACCCGCGATCCCTGGCCCTGAATGCCAGCATTTCAAAATTATTGGCCTTTGAAATGCTGTCATTCCGTCTGGTGGAGACGCACAGTTTTAAAAACCTTATGTCGGTGGCTGTCCCACAGTACGTCGTGCCCAGCCGCCACTACTTTTCCAGGCAAGCCATCCCTTCCCTGCACAACCAAGTGGGGGAAAAAATCAGGTGTGCACTGCGCAACGCCATCTGTGCCAAGGTCCACCTAACTACGGATACGTGGACCAGTAAGCACGGTCAGGGGCGTTATATCTCCCTAACGGCACACTGGGTAAATGCAGTGGCGGATGGGCCTGAGGCGGATAGCAATTTGGCGCATGTCCTTCCACCACCGAGGATTGCAGGGCGCTTCAGTTTGCCTCCTGTTCCTAACTCCTCCTACTCCGCTTCCTCATCCTCTACCGCCTCCTCATCCGGACAGCGTAACACCTTCACCACCAACTTCAGCACGGCCAGGGGTAAACGACAGCAGGCAGTTTTACAACTTGCCTGTTTGGGGGACAAACCACACACCGCGCAGGAGTTGTGGAGGAGCATGGAACAGCAGACAAATGAGTGGTTGCTGCCAGCGAGCCTCAAGCCCGGCCTGGTGGTGTGCGATAACGGGCGAAATCTCATAGCAGCTCTGGGCCTAGCCGGTTTGACGCACATCCCTTGCCTGGCGCATGTGCTGAATTTGGTGGTGCAGAGGTTCCTTAAAAACTACCCCGATATGTCAGAGCTGCTGCAGAAAGTGCGGGCCGTTTGTGCGCACTTTCGGCGTTCTCACCCTGCTGCTGCTCGCCTGGCAGCGCTGCAGCGTAACTTCGGCCTTCCCGCTCACCGCCTCATATGTGACGTGCCCACAAGGTGGAACTCCACCTTGCACATGCTGGAAAGACTGTGCGAGCAGCAGCAGGCCATAGTGGAGTTTCAGCTGCAGCACGCACGCGTGAGTCGCTCTGCGGAACAGCACCACTTCACCACCAATAACTGGGCCTCCATGCGAGACCTGTGTGCCTTGTTGCGCTGTTTTGAGTACTCCACCAACATGGCCAGTGGCAATGACGCCGTTCTCAGCTTAACTATCCCACTTCTATGCCTCCTTGAAAAAACAATTCGGGCGATGATGGAAGAGGATGTGGCACAGGATGAGGAGGAGGAGGAGGATGAAGAGGTAACATTTCCAAGGCTTTCAGGGCAGTCATTCGCAAGGGGCTCCGAGGGTGGGTTCCTGCACACGCAAACGCCAGGGACGCAATTGTCCAGCAGGGGCACAGTTCTGGAGGATGAGGAGGATGAGGAGGAGGAGAAGCTGGAGGAGGAGATGGAACCATGTTCACAGCAGGGTGGCACCCAGGCCAGCTCATGGCCATCACTGGTGCGTGGCTGGGGGGATACAGAGGACACGGACCATACACCTCCCACAGAGGACAGCCTTTCGTTGCCTCTGGGCAGCCTGGCACACATGAGCGATTACATGCTGCAGTGTCTCCACAACGACCGCCGAGTTGCCCACATTCTAACTTGTGCTGATTACTGGGTGGCCACGCTGCTGGATCCCCGTTACAAGGACAACGTACCGTCCTTAATTCACTCACTGGAGCGCGATCGCAAGATGCGCGAGTACAAGCGCACGCTGGTAGACGCCATGCTGCTGGCATTCCCATCTGACAGCGGGGCCACAGTGGAAGCACAAGGCAGAGGAGGAGGAGGAGGAGGTCGCCAACGCAACCAGGGCACCGCCAGCACCTCAGAAGGCAGGGTTAGCATGGCCGAAATGTGGAAAAGCTTTGTCAGCACGCCACAACAAACAGCAGCACCAGCAGCTCAGATGGAACGTCTTAGCAGGAGGCAGCATTTTACCAACATGGTGGAGCAGTATGTGTGCACACGCCTACATGTAGTGAATGACGGGTCTGCCCCCTTCAACTTCTGGGTCTCCAAATTGGGCACATGGCCTGAGCTTGCCCTTTACGCCTTGGAGGTGCTGGCGTGCCCTGCAGCCAGTGTATTATCTGAACGGGTATTTAGCACGGCTGGGGGCGTTATAACAGACAAGCGCAGCCGCCTGTCCAGAGACAATGTGGACAAGCTCACGTTCATTAAAATGAACCAGGCATGGATCCCACGGGACTTTTCCGTACCTTGTGCAGAATAGCAATGGATACCGACCTTACCCACCCATTGTTCCATTTTTGCTCTTTCTCACTCTTTTGGGGTGTACCCTCATTTAAAATTTGTGAAAAGAAGCAGTGTTGGCTACCTCGTCCTCCTCCTCAGGGCCAGATTAATGTAGGGGCTATTGGAGCTGCAGCTCCAGGCCCCTACCTTTTATATAGGCCCCCGGGTTGGCCATATTCACTGTTACCGCTCTTCTGTCACTTGTAAACACAGAAGTCTAGCTTCTATGCTCACTTCCCCAGGCAGCACCCTCAGAACCTCCCCACACAGCGCGAAGGCCGGACAAGGAGGGACAGTTGGCGATGCATGGATGTGTTTATGGGCTTCAGAGACAGCATCCCATGTTGAATTAGGCATGCATGGCTGCACCCTTCCTCCTCTGGGTGCATGGCAAGGCACGGCCCTAAGGCCCTTCAAAATCCTCAGCACCAAGCCCATGATGCTGTTAATCCGGCCCTGGTCCTCCTCCACCGCCGCTTCCACCTACACCGCCCATAGGTGTGCGCAGCCTATTGCATTAAGGTGTGCACCCCAAAGTTGAAATACACATGCATGTGTTTGCCAGCAGGGAGAGTAATGTATCGGGGCCATGTACCTGTAGGCAAGGAGAAATAGAGCAGAGCAGGTCCCAGGGAGATCTTTCCCATCTCCTCACTGGCAATGCTATGTGCCCTAGGTGATTAGGGTGTGCCCAGGCACACCCAGCACACCCTGTGCGCACGCCTATGTCACCGCCACATCCACCACCACCTCAACCTCCCTCCTACTCCATATGGGCCTCGTCCTTCAGAGATGAAGAAGAACATTGTTTTATTTTTCTGTTTTTTTTTGTTGTTTTAAGTTATTTCCCTATCCACATTTGTTTGCAGAGCACTTGCCATGCTCTTAATTACGTTTTGCTGCCATTTGCAGCACTCTAGCCCTTTCCTTTGGTGTTTTAGAGCCATTTTAGTGCCTTAAAGTTCGGGTCCCCATTGACTTCAATGGGGTTCGGTGTCCGGGAAAAGTTCGGTAAAAGTCCGGGACACGGACCCGGACTTTTTTTTAAAGTTCGGCCGAACCCGTCGAACACGGACATCTAGGTGTCCGCTCAACCCTAGTCTGGTCTCATTGTAGCATTGTAGATGTAGCCTAGCAGTACCTTGCTGTCTGTGTAGAGCTGAATATCCTTGAGGTCAATATCCATCTCTGAAGCTATTAGTTCTGCTAGTTCAACAGCTAGTACTGCAGCACAAAGTTCTAGCCTAGGTACAGTGTGCTCAGGGTGTGGAGCCAGCTTTGCCTTGCCCATGACGAATCCTACGTGGCATCGTTCTGTAGTGTCGACAGTTCTTAAGTAGGCCACGGCAGCTATTGCCTTAATAGAAGCATCACAGAATATGCAAAGGGTTTGGCTCTGTGTCTTTGCAGAAGGTACGGGAGCATATGGGCATGAAACATGAAGATCAGATAAGAGTGATAGAGAGTCCCTCCACTCTACCCCCAGAGTTCCTCTTATCAAGGGGTAGTGGGGCATCCCAGTCAGATGTTTCACGAATCAAGTCTCTAAGTAGGGCTTTACCTTGAATTGTAACTGGTGCCGCAAATCCTAATGGATCGTACAGGCTATTGATTGTGGACAAGACACCCCTGCGAGTGAAGGGCTTTTCTTCTCCATTTACTTGGAAGGTAAAGGAATCAGATTTCAAGTCCCAAAGTAGACCTAAACTGCGCAGTACAAGTAAAGAGTCTGTACCCAGATCTAAGTCCTTTAGATCACTAGAATGGTCTTGAGCGGGGAAGACAAGACACCCCTGCGAGTGAAGGGCTTTTCTTCTCCATTTACTTGGAAGGTAAAGGAATCAGATTTCAAGTCCCAAAGTAGACCTAAACTGCGCAGTACAAGTAAAGAGTCTGTACCCAGATCTAAGTCCTTTAGATCACTAGAATGGTCTTGAGCGGGGAAAGCTTCCATTACCTCTTTGCTGTTGGAAGCAATCTTGTCAAGCCTGAGATTGGAACAAGCGAGCATTTCCTGTGCTCTTTTAAGAAGACAGATTGCAGTGACGCCCCCTGAAGATGTCACTCTCTGACGAAACTGGTAAGGGAACCGCCATTCGTGAGTCTCCCCGGTTTACATTGGTTGCGGTCTGACTGCTGGCTATCCATAACTTGCACACTATCTTAAAGAGATACCTCTGCAGGACGTATGCTGTACTATGCTTGCTTGCTGCAATATACATGTGAGTGCAAAACTTGTTTTAATAAAATATATATTGCTGACATACTTCACCATGAGAGGTTCCCTTTCTCTTTGTTTCTGACACTACCATTGATTGAGCGGCATTGTCCTAACGTGACTACTTATGAGTGTTTATGCTGGTGTACTTTGGGAAGTGTGGAAACGTAGGAGGAATTCTGAACTGATACACCTGGAGGATAGGCTGGTCTAATGAGATGGGTGCTACCAGTGCTGTTGAATACCAAGCCCGGGGCTTATTATCATTGGAGCTTGTGTGGATCTCTGTTATGGGGATCTACACTATCTGGTAAGCGGCCACATATTTGGGTGATCGGTGGAGGCTTCTGTACTATCCTACCAGCTTACTTCTATAGGACCTTTCTTCTGAGTGGATTCACTGCTTTTCATCTTTCATTTACATTTTGGGAGATTGAATTCATAATGTTAATCTGTATATATACATTTCAAAGGTGACTTTTTGGAGTCTATCTTCACCTGAGCGATTTCAATTTAGATCAAAGCGCAGCTATTTTATTGTTTTGTACTACTCTGATTTGACCTGGCTTTTTAGGATGGTACACTCCGAATATAGGGAGGTACCAACACTCTTCAGAGTCTTTAGGGGTAGGAGCTACCTCAGCATGACGGTTCTCGAAGATCTTCCCCATGAATGAAAATAAATGTTTCCTCATCTCTGGCTTTCTTTGCAAATTACGTCTAAGGGAAGCAAAACATTGTAGCGCTTGTTCTCTGTTATTGGGTAAGCGTTGTCTCTGTGGTCTGTAGGCAAGAGATGCGACCCAGTTGTTTGTGCTATCTTTGACTAGTCCTTGCTCCAATATTTCTAAGAAGAGTTTGTCCTCGATAGACATTGCCACACAATTGTCATCTTTAGTTTTCTGAAAGACTGTGCACCCTAAATGGTCTCAGTCACTGTCACAGGCAAAGTCATCACTAGTGGGGCTCGTGAAGGAACAAAACGAGTGGGTGGTGTAGGCTGATTCCTTAACAAGGAAATGGTTGTGGCATGGCTGGGAAAGAGAGGGACGCCCATTCTCTAGGTTATTTGTGAGCAAGCTGCTAACAGAGTTAGGTTTGTGCACGCTTCCTAGACAGACATCTCCTATGATGACCCATCTGAGGTCTAACCTCTTAGCATAAGGGACATTATTGTGACCATTCATTTGAGCTCTTGATTTGTGGGCTTGTAAGAAATCTCTCCCGAGGAGTAGGATAATCTGAGCCTGAGGATTAAGTTACAGTATAAGATGGGCTATGCGTTTCAAGTGTGGATGATGACGAGCAGCTACATCTGTTGTAGGAATTTCAGATCTATGGTCAGGGATCTTGTTGCATTCGATAAGAGTTGGCAAAGACAAGCGTGATTGCCAGTCGATGGACTCGACTTGGTAGCCAGATGCTCTCCTACCGGCCGCCTCCTCTATTCCTGCACAAGTTTTTAAGGAGTAGGGAATGCTGGGGCCTTTAATGCTGAAAATGTCACAGAAAGTTGAGCTGGCTAATGACTTGTTACTTTTGTCATCCAGAATTGTGTAAAGCTTAATAGCTTTGTCTTTTTGGCCTGCTGGGTAGACTCTGACTAGGCAGATTTTGGAGCAGGAACTACCACCTATGACCCCTTTACAGACCTCTGTACATTGTGATCTCTGGTGTAGTTGTAGTGGTGTGCTCTTTCTCCCCGCCGTGCTCACTAGTGCTAAGGGTGTGTTGTAAAGTCCATGGAGCTGGCCCAGGATGCAAACCTGTGTTGTGATCTGAGTTGTCACATTCTGTGCATTTTAAACTGACCTTACAGTCCTTGGTGAGATGAGAGGTTGAAGAGCAGCATCTGTAGCAGATGTGGTTCTCCTTGAGGAAGACTTTGCGGTCCTGCAGGGTTTTCTCTCTGAAGGCTCTGCATTTTAGGAGAGCATGTGGCTTCCGATGCAAGGGACACTGCTTACTAGGAATTTTGACCTTTGTCTCTGAGTTAGAGAAGTTGGCAGACCTGTGAAAAGAATCTGGAGGAGTCACGTTAGTTTTGGGTACTGCTACTGGAGGGTTGCGAGGGTTAAGTCCCGCAGGAGCAGCACAAAACAGCGTAACATCAAAACTTGGATCATTTCTTGTTTTAGCTTGCTGGCACACAAAGTCCACAAAGATAGAAAAGGGAGGAAATGGAACATCATGCTGCCTTTTAAATCGGGATCCATGTGTAATCCACTGCTCTTGCAAGTTATAGGGTAACTTTTGTACAATGGGGTTGACACCTCTGGCTGTGTCAAGGAATGCAAGTCCTTGTAGGTCTCCCTCGGATTTAGCTACTTGAAGTTCCATTAACAAGTCACTTAACTCTCTAAGTTTCTGGTAGGCTTTGTTGATATTTTGGGAAAGTTATCAAGTCTTAAATAATGCGCTTTCTACTGCTTCTGCTGAACCATAATACTCATCAAGTCTATCCCAGATCGTTTTAAGACCAGTGTCTGGGTGGTTTAAATGTATTGTTCTGATTCGCCTGGCGTGCTCGGCAGACTCATTTCCAAGTCATTTGATCAGGAGGTCTATCTCTTCGCTGGAAGACAAACCTAAGTCTCTGATGGTGTTTTGAAAGGATGACCACCAGGCTCTGTAGTTTTCGGAGTGGTCATTTAACTTTTCAAGTCCTTTGGTGACTAACTCGCATCGTGCAAAGAACCTTGCAAAGTCTATTGTGGCTTGGTGAGCCTGCTGTGTGTTGCCATGGTAAGATGGCTGTGTGTAGTCATACCTTTTGAGGGTGTCTTGTAGGCCTCTGATGTACCGTTCTGGCTTGGACGTCGGTTCTGGAGGACGATTAGAAGGAAGTTCTGTTATCTCACTTGTAGGGAGTCTGTCGTAGGAGGCATCACTTGCATGGATTTCTCCCATTTGTAGGCTTGAGGCTTGTCACTGACTTGCGGTGGTACCGTGTAGTGTCTTTGGCTTGTCTCTCTGACGTCATCTTTGGCACTGCTTGGTTTAAAATGTTGATTGATGTAATCTGAAGTTCGTTGTAGAGAATTTTAAGCTTCAGCTTCTGGGTCGAGAATATTGCTGTGTCTGCTGCGTTCACTTCTCGGGTATACAGCTAATTCTAAGGCCCCTGCTTCGGCTATGGTGGCTGCTGCTTCCTTCTCTACAGTGAGTTTCTCTAGGGCTACTTCTAGGAGGGCTTCCTCTGCCTCTTTCTGTGTTTTTAGGAGGGCTTCCCCTTTTTTGCTTTTAGGAGGGCTTCCTTTGACTCTTTCTTTAACCTCACTTTCTCCTTTTTAATCTGCATTTCTTGCTCAGCAAAGGCTGCTCGGGCCTTGGCGGCTTCAGCTTTTGCACGTGCTATGGCAAGTGTGTTGCTTGCGGAGGAGGATCTAGAGGAGCCGAAAGCTTGGGACCTTGTCTTGAGTGAGAATGCCTGGCTATGTGACATGTTGCTTGCAGAAATCCTTGACTGTGTAGAGACTGCTGTATTGCATATGCAGATGACTGCGCTGACAGGGTAGCAGGCCTCTGTATAGTCACGCTCCTAAATTCCACTTGCTGGATAGCCGCTGTTTCACTGTTCTGTTCTCACTACACGTTTGCCCCTGGCGTGTATGTAGCTCAACATACAGCTTAAACCTGCAATCCTATAATAACCAGACTTATCCCACGGTACATAGTCTACAATGTAACTCAGGCAGGCTTGATGGAAAACCTTGAAAAGTTTATTTATAAAAATTATATATAGTGATGATGATTAAAACATAATAGAATGTATTCCAAACCAGATCTGTGGCGTTGCTGGGGGTCACAGGATGACCGAGCCGATTGGGTGAGCCGGAACTGTGTAGATGATCACAGCAGGGAACCAGGCATAAGGGAGAAGGATCTTATGTGCCAAAAGCAGACCGGACCAGCCGGTAAGGTGGCGTGGCTTCCTCCCACCCGATAGTGTGGCTGCTCGCACTGACTTTGCTCGCAGGGACTTTGACAAAGCACAGCAGTGCGAAACATGTCGTCACGGCAACTCTGATGCTTTCCAGGCCAGGTCCTGACGCTTGCTGACGCCGCTTACGAGTAGCGGCCTCCGCTGTGGATACCTCTGGTTGGCGGCTCCGCGGCACGTCTACACTGCTACACTGCTTCAGTGCGAGCAGCCACACTATCGGGTGGGAGGAAGCCACGCCACCTTACCGGCTGGTCCGGTCTGCTTTTGGCACATAAGATCCTTCTCCCTTATGCCTGGTTCCCTGCTGTGATCATCTACACAGTTCCGGCTCACCCAGCGGCTCGGTCATCCTGTGACCCCCAGCAACGCCACAGATCTGGTTTGGAATACATTCTATTATGTTTTAATCATCATCACTATATATAATTTTTATAAATAAACTTTTCAAGGTTTTCCATCAAGCCTGCCTGAGTTACATTGTAGACTATGTACCGTGGGATAGCGCTGCTGCCCCTCCCCCCATTCACTGACTTATGCTGAATCAGCATTAATTAGCAGCAGCACCACACGGTAATTTGACTTTATTCATTCCTGAGAGTGAGAGATATCACAGTTAGCGCTGGAAGTCCCTTTGTTGTTTGATCTATAATAACCAGACTGACTGTAACTTTAGGTCTTTATTACGATGAACAGATGGTGGTCACATAAGAATGGGATATGGATAGGATATGATATGCGAATATGGTGAAACTAGAAATAAACAGATAAGAACATACAATAAGTACATGAACATAAACAAAATATGCTAAACAGCTAACAGTCCTCAAGCATACCAGCGATGCTTCCTAGAAGGATTCAGGAATTTTCCTCTGGAACATGAGGTGCAGGCCTAGCTGACTCTATGCGGTGTGCTGATAATGGAGACTACAGAGGGAATTTTTTAGTAAGAGGTGGTGCTAGTTACCAGTGATAAAACAGGAAATGTGTAATACCATGGAATACTGTCCATCAGTAGTTTTTGTTACAGTGGCATATTGTGGACAATATTGGTATTGTAAGCTCAAAGGAGATTATTTTTCCTCATAGGCTGAAGGCACGACAATTGTACTAATGACTCTGGCTGGGAAGGGGTTAACATCTAGGGCGATCAAGGGGTTACATGTGTGCCTAACAATGTGTATTGTGTGTAATGTGTGCTGCTTTTTCTAAAGATCTCTTTGTTTCTTATCCCTCTGGGCTGGGATTGGACACAGCCGATTAGCAGGTCCCAGCCATGAATCACTGGTTGAAACCTGCTGACAGACTGTACAATCCCAGCGAGTGTCACGGGAGGGGAGTGGGGGTTGCAGGAACATGCGCATACCCTAAACCTGGAAATATATATATATAGTACTACCTACATGTGAATATAATTTGACATCCAAACCCAAGTGCAGCTGCAAGTGAATGGTCTTCAACATACCAGGCTTTTTTTGCCATCAGTATGAGCTATACTGGTTAAAGGGGTCTGTGAACCCCTAACTAGTTCACTGATGCATGCAATAAGCAAAGTTAAAAAAAAAACTTGAACAAACAATTATTTTATTGCTAGTCCAAATACAGGCAATAAAATCAAAATAGATCTATCCCTAGAAGTCCCAGAGGAAAGAGCTCTAAGTTCCTCCTTCCTTTGACCTGCTGCCATTGGATCAGACATCTCAGGACATCTAAGGACATTGCTGAAACCTGGGAAGGTAAACGTTAACTAAAAAGAATAGTAAAACAGTCCTAACAATGATGTGCAGCCAGTGCTGGAATAAGTGCATGTAGACAGATAGAGACTGATGGAGGTCAGCTGCACTGCAAAAAAACGCTAAAGAAAAGGTAAAAACAGTATTTTACATAATCATTTTTTATTAATAACATGCAAAGTCAAAGATACAAAAGAGAAAAAAGGGAAAAGGGTGCAGCAGACTTCTCTGTCTCCAACAACAATTACTCATAAGCATTGATACTCAAAATCTGGTGTCTGGGCACTGAAAAAATGTAAAGATATTTAGCATAGATCATGATGTACAACATGTTCTCCTTCCCTTATGTCTGTGTAAATTGAGAAAGATAAAATAGCGGAAACCAGAGACAGAATCTTTGTTGGTCACCAATGTATATTGTAAGGATGGAATTGTATATTGTAATTTTATATTGTAAGGATATACAATATTGTATATTGTAAGGATGGAAGGAACTGTAAAATGCAGAAAGACATGACATGGATAAGGTAAGATAGGTAAGCAGGGAACATAATAAAACAGTAATACAGTATATAAAAATAAATGGCAATTATTTTTTATACACAGTGATTTAGAAAAAAAAAATGTCAACCAGTTAGGATTTACATCTACTTTATAAATACAGCCTGTAAATACAGCCTGAGCAATGTACTGGCCTTGGAAATTACTGACAATAAGACTGTTGCCTTCTGTGAAAAAACAGAGATTTCATAAAAGATAAATATCTTCCAGCTTTTAGGATCCCTATGATTGTAACAATTTAGCTCTAGTTATGTTTTTTTATGCAGTTCTACAACATGAATAACTTGCTGAATGTGTCTGATATGCTAAAAGTAAGCAGCATTTACCAGATCATTTTTAACTTCAAACAACCACAACAGCATCTTTTGTATAAGAAAGCTACTAATTAAGCCACTCAGGAAGGCCTGACAAGACACCCAAGAAAGCCTACATTTTAACATTTTCTTTTACATTCTCAGGTATCTGCCTGTTACCAATGCGATTTGGCAATGCAGTGCTTTGCAAGGGCACTTGTGATTTGTGTGGCGCCTGCTTTGAGAATCAAATATGCTAATAATGGTTGAGTTATGTTCACTAAATATTCAATAAGTTAGAAGACAGACATAATTTCAACTTCATTTTGAACAGTAAATATGACAATTGAGCCAACAGCCAACAGGCTTTTTAGTTTACTTATCATATCCATTTGTTTTAAAGTTTGTAGCATCTTATTTTATATACCGATGTTGTGCATAGTTTAAAAAATTAGGAGAGGAGTCTGGTCAGGATGGAATTAGAGCTTTGCTTTGGGTGGGTGCTGGTTGAAGCGTGTTATGTTTTTCTGCATAGACCATAAAATGAAGAGCATCCATCCAACTCCTTTCTTCTCTGCAGTAATATTTTATTCATACTGGATTATTTCTGATTTAGAAGGGCTTCCACATTGCGAGAAAAATGATAATAGGATAAATTTATTTGGACAAATTTACTTTCCTGGGAAAGTCATTTTTTTTTGCAAAATGTATTTTGAACAGAAAGTCAAAGTATTTTAGAAAGTCAAAGTATAACAAAAGGCTATTTTTTTGGATAGTGTTAGGGGGTAGAATCACTGTAAGGGTTTTTATTCCTGCCTGTGTCCACATTGGGGAAATTCACTCTTTCTAGATGTCCTCATTATCATTGTCGCCGGGAATAAAAGTGTGAGTGAATCCAAAAGTTGCCACCATATCTTACAATGGTGACACTTGTTCCCATAACAACTGTCTAAGAGTTTTCCTCCACTTTTCTGTAATTCCTTTATTAGACAGTTAAAACACATACAGAACATTTGGTAGTGGGTACAAGATAAGCCAAGTTACATTGTGATATCACATGGTGTACATTGATAGGGAGAACAAAAACATATGATTTGTACATGTCATCTGATGATGAAGCAGGTACTAGTACGAAGCTGCCATAAAGTATATACACTATATTACCAAAAGTATTGGGACGCCTGCCTTTACATGCACATGAACTTTAATGGCATCCCAGTCTTAATCCGTAGGGCTCAATATTGAGTTAGCCCACCCTTTGCAGCTATAATGGCTTCAACTCTTCTGGGAAGGCTGTCCACAAGGTTTAGGAGTGTTTCTGTGGGAATGTTTGACCATTTTTTCAGAAGCGTATTTGTGAGGTCAGGCACTAATGTTGACAAGAAGGCCTGGCTTGCAGTCTCTGCTCTAATTCATCCCAAAGGTGTTCAGTCGGGTTGAGGTCAGGCCAGTCAATTTCCTCCACCCCAAACTCACTTATCCATGTCTTTATGGACTTTGTTTGTGCAGTGGTGCACAGTCATGTTGGAACAGGAAGGGGCCATCCCCAAACTGTTCCCACAAAGTTGGGAGCATGAAATTGTCCAAAATTTCTTGGTATGCTGATGCCTTAAGAGTTCCCTTCACTGGAACTAAGGGGCCAAGCCCAATCCCTGAAAAGAAATCCCATACCATAATCCCTCCCTCCACCAAATGATTTGTACCTGTGCACAAAGCAAGGTTTATAAACACATGGATGAGCCAGTTTGGGGTGGAGGAAATTGACTGGCCTGCACCTCAACCCAATAGAACACTTCGGGATGAACTAGAGTGGAGATAGTGAGCCAGATCTTCTCTTCCACATCAGTGCCTAACCTTAAAAATGTGTTTCTTGAAGAATGGGCAAACATTCCCATAGACACACTCCCAAACCTTGTGGACAGCCTTCCCAGAAGAGTTGAGGCTTTTATAAGTGCAAACAATGGGCCAACTCAATATTGAACCCTACGGACTAAGACTAGCTGGGATGCCATTAAAGTTCACGTGCGTGTAAAGGCAGGTGTCCCAATACTTTTGGTAATATAGTGTATATAGATATATATATAGTAGCTAGATCGAGGGTTATAAAAGCAGAATGAAAGCAAGCACCTTTTGTTACCAACTGGACTTAATAGTGGACTAAATATCACACATTGGGACCGAAAGGTACGCTAAGAGGGGAGGGGGAAGAAACAGGGGAACAAAAGAAGGGAGAATTAAATAAAAGGGAGAAGGGGAAAAAGGGTGTAAAAAAGTAAGCAGTAGGCAGGGGGTCAACAGAGAGGGAAAAAATGGAGGGTGGGACTCTCTGGAGGAGGGGCATCCACATGCCAAGGCGAGTCACTCAATTGGAGAGATAGAATGAGATAGGCTTCAGTATATATGAAATGTTGCCAAGGTCTCCGGGTATATATTTCACAGGGCAGCTGTAAGGTTCCCCATGTCCCTAAGTTCAATAATTGTCCCTAAGTTCATCAAGGCAGTGGGGGGGGGGGGGTTTACAAGCTTCATCAAATCCGTGGAAGAAAGCATGCCATCAGGCCCCAAGAAGTCCATCAGATGTAGATGGCCACTGGAAAGGAAGTGTTGGCACTGAGTATCGTGAAGCCCCAGAGCAAACTCAGGGTTGCCCAAAATAGGCACCAAGGGGGAGAGTAACAGCGACACAGTGAAACAACGGAAAGTTTCCAGAGAAACCAACAGGATACTCCCAGGTGTAGGGTGGACACTAAGATCTCATGGGAGCAGGGAGGCTATCCACGGCCAGCTCTTAGCCATATCCCCTGAATAGTCAACTTCCATTGCCACCCAGATCTTAGCCTTGGCGTGACAAAACCAATCAACCAGCCTGGTAAGGTGGGTAGCTCTGTAATATGCCCGAACATCAGGGAGACCCACCATAATTCCCTCCATTTTTTGTTCAGTCTACAGGCCAGGAAGTGTAGGGAAATCTCCCTGAGACACTTATAAAGAAAAAAAAAACTCACTGCATTCTTACCTCTGCTCTCCTCTAGTAAAAAAAAAAATTAAAACAATTTGACTTTAGATATAGGGCAAAGTCTCTGTATTGGTAATAGTTTGATGATATGTAGAATAAATAACTTCAAACATACAGTATGTTGTATGAGATAAAGTAAAACTTTAAAAGTCTGTATACAGATTCAAACAGCATATAAAATATGTAAAACAAAACAGGTGCAAGAATGGCATGGCAACATATGAAAGCTAATAATATCTACTAATATCTATTAAGCTTACAGTCTATCTAACCCCAAAAATGTGATATATTGCATCTTTCTAGTCCTTAGATGTGGGGGCTGTATTTTTCTTTTTCAAACCTTTTTTTTACTATTTTCACTGTGTGATCATGCAAGTAACACACTTCCTGTACTAAGGGTGACAAAATTCACTCACTGTACTGTATCTATGGAGGAAGAGTGTTTTCAGGCTGCCTTCCTAATCTAAAGAATCTTCATCTCCTTCTCTTCCCATCTCCATTACAGAAGAGGAATTGTATAGTTCACATACGATAGGTTGCAAAGCTGAAAACATTGTCTGAGATTTTACTTCAGTACAGAGGAAGTTACAAGGATACTAGATTTCCATTAGTTGCAACAGGTATTTTTCTGTACTTTCAGAAAATGGGCTTATTCTGAATAAAGAAAAGCTGTATTGTAAAATTGCAGTCGAAAAAAGGCAGGTCACCAACCGTGTATTAAAATGTAGGACTGGCTAAACAGAAATACAAAAAAAAAACAGCTCCGATATTCGCATTTATGTATTGAGCAGTGTAACTGGAGTTCAGCAAAAAGCCTACATTTTTCTTCTTCTACCAATAGCTAAGAAAATACATACAAAATATAACTACAAAGACTGTTTGATGTAGTTTGTCTACTTTTCCAAAATGTGTTTTACTGCTTATCGCCGACAGTAATCATTTAGCTTTTTTTGCCACTCTTTTTTTTTTTTTGCATTAACGCCTAACTCCAGCCAGACTTTTTTGGGAGATAGAGTTGAAAAATGTACAATGATTTTAATTTTGACTGTAAATCCATGATTGGGGGGGGGGGGGGGGGGGGGCGGAATTGAATTCCAGAGACATACTAGTGACACAGTGGAAGAGCCACAGTGTACAACGAGAGAGATGCAGGCATCTGAAACATCCATTAGTATTGAATGGTAAAGATTCTACTAGCTGCTCTACGAAAGGGTAAAGATCTGCTGCAAGGAAGGAGGTCCTGGTGTGTATTATAAATCTACTTTGCTAGGTTTTGTTTTTTTTAAGGGCTGTATTTTTTTAAGGACAGCAGGGTTCATTTACTAAGGGAATATAGACTGTTCATTTAGCAAATGAATATTCACTTTGCATGTTCAAGTATGTATAACCCAAAAATATTTGGATAAAAGATTGTACTGCATGCCATTACATGCTTTGTAGGTTTCTGTGAGATACAATAAGTGTATGTAAACCATTATGACCAGTTCTGGAGAATAAGAAATAAAAAAAAAAGTTTAAACGACTGTCTAGAGATTGCAGCATTTTAACCACTTTACCACCGGAGGATTTTCCTGCTTTACGTCCAGGCCACTTTTTGCGATTCGGCACTGTGCGACTTTAACTGACAATTGCGTGGTCATGCAACGCTGTACCCAAACTAAATTTACGTCCTTTTTTTCCCACAAACAGAGCTTTCTTTTGGTGGTATTTGATCACCTCTGCGCTTTTCATTTTTTGCGATATTAATAAAAAAATGTGACAAATTTGAAAAAATAACAATATTTTTCTACTTTGACAGTTAAAAAATATCCAATATATTCAATTTTTGTCATAAATTTAGGCCAAAATGTATTTTTCACATTTTTTTATATGAAATTCCCCCCAAAAAAATTAAAAAATCAAAATTTTTTAAAATTTTGGCCAATTTGTTTTCTGCTAAATATTTTTGGTAAAAAAAATCGCAATAAGTGTATTTTGATTGGTTTGCGCAAAAGTTATCGCAGCTACTAACTACGGGAAATTTATGTCCTTTTTATTGTTTTTATTTTTTTAACTAGTAATGGCGGTGATCTGGCGGTGATCTGCGATTTTTTTTTGCGGGACTGCGACATTGCGGCCGACAGATCGCACCCTTGACTGACCTTTTTGACACTTTTGGGGGTACCAGTGACATTACTACAGTAATCAGTGCTATACATATGCACTGTTACTGTAAAAATGACACTGGCAGGGAAGGGGTTAACTTTTATTGGTGATCAAGGGGTTAATGTATGCCTGGCGCTTACTGACGTGTGTGGGGGGAGGGGACTGTGTGACACAGGCACAGATCGCAGGTTCAGCTATGCTGAATCCTGCAATCTGTCACTGCCTGTCACTTAGGAGATCCGCCTGCTTTGTTTACACAAGCGGGCGGATCTCCACACTCGATCCCCGACGATCGGGGAAGAGCGGCGGTGATCACCACCGCTGCTCCCCTGGCCCGACTCCCGCTGTGACTAAATACGGTGGGAGCAAATCTCCGGCGGCGCACGCATGCCGCCCACAAGGGGAGGAGTCCAACGACGTAGACCTACGTCGCTAGACGATAACGAACCACTTTGCCGCAGTACGCTCAATGTGAGCGGTTGGCAAGTGGTTAAGATCATAAAATACTTTTTTGTGGCAATTATATTCCATGATCATGTGATACTGCTGTATCTAATAGTGTTCAAAATTGCCGAAATTGTCACTTTGTTGAAACCAAGCTTTGTCTAAACAACACTGGATGGGTTGGACAAATTGTTGTTTATGTGACTCAGTTTGGCTTAAAAATCTATATTTTATTTGTGTATCATAGCCATCTTTTTTATTTGTCTAACATTTGAATAACCATAATAAAATAGTTCAAGTGTTTTATTCACGATTGTATATATTAAAAAAACTACACAAGAATGTAAGAAAATATTTTAATTAAGAGACATTCTTAAAATAATCAATCATATTATAATCTGTTTGTGTTTGTGAAAAAAATCAACTGACTTGTGAAACCAAATCAACACATGTGTTTGTTGTAGCCTAGTTTTATGTTCGTAATTCTTTTTCCAGTTTGGCACTGGATGCATCATGCCACACTTAAATGCGTTTATACACATCAAACATTGATTGGATGTTATTGTTTTCTGTCCATATAATTGTACATAAAGCATTTCTAAAAAAATGTTGCCTGTCTGATTGTAATTACGACTGGGTAGCCAAACAGGAACATATTTTGGCTGAAGACAGTTAGGGATTGAAGGTTGTTCTGGGATGCTGAAAGCTTAGAAAGCATTGTTTAAAATTTAGTCCTACAAGCAAAATTGAGTTTTTCCACCATTCAAAAGAGATAGCATCCAGCTAGGTGAGTACAACGTTAAAGGATAGTAAAAAAAAAAAGGAAACATAGTAACTCTTTTATCCTCGGTTCTTTATGTCTTCTGCTAGGTCCTGCTCAATCCTGACTCCTAATACTTTTTACACTTTAGTACTTTGAAAATGTATCATTTTTGCATTTTTGGATGTACTGACATAAAAGGGAGGCAATGTGTTCAGGTATCAGCATTCTACTGTATACTGCTTTTTGGGTTAGTGCAAAAATGCCTTATGTAGTATTATTCCTGAATTCCATTAGGTTCATACATTCCTCCCTATGAGGACATCCTTCTAAATATTTGATAATTCTGCAACCTCTGCAAATGAAAGAACTGATTCCTTGAGTTGACCTATCCTGATTGTATTTTTGGAATTATGAATTGGCATGTATTATCAATCATTGTATTTTAAAGTGGCAGTCTAAAAGGATGTCCAGAACATATCAAATCCTAGACATATGAAAGGATTTTTTTTTTTTATTAACAGCAACTTGCAGTTTCTATCCAACTAGCAGACATCCAGGCTCCTCCTCCATAGGTTTAGACGCACCTAAGCACCTCTAGAACCTGCAGACTAATGCCTCGTACACACGCAACGATTATTGGCCGACCGATCGGCCGACTTTTGTCCAGTGTTGGGTTGGTTGAAATGTGCTCTAGACTGCACACAAATTTTCTCGGCCAACAAAAATCTACTTCAGAAGTGATGTCATGTGCTGGTTTACTTTCCGTGTGTTTTTTCATCTCTGAGCATGCCCAGTCTTGCTCATCAGATTTTTGTCTGCCGAAATCTGTACTGACTGATGGAAAATCGGCCGTTGTGGTGACGGCCAACAAAAATTTTATAGCCTGCACACCAGATTTTATTCGGCCGAAAAGTCGGAGTCGGTTGTCGGAAGCATCATACTAACAAGCCGAAAAACGGCCGATCGGACATTGGCCGAAAATTCACGGCCAACTATCGACGCGTGTGTACGGGGCATAACACATCACACCACACAGTGGGGTTGATTTACTAAAACTGGAAAGTGCAAAATCTGATGCAGCTGTGAAAAGAAACCAATCGGCTTCCAGGGTTTATTGTCAAAGCTTAATTGAACAAACTAAAGTTAGAAACTGGTTGGCCACCATGCACAGCTGCACCAGCTTTTGCACTCTCAAGCTTTAGTAAATCAACCCCACTATGACCTGACAGCTAACATGCAAAATTCTCCAATCCAGAATAACAGCATTCATTACCTCTCCTGAATAACAAATAGCAACTTTCCCCAGAACTGGCATACAGCTCACCCTCTTTAAAACAGTAACATCTAATATCAGTGCTCAAATGTAAGGCTCCTGAACATTCCCCCTGTACTCAAAATAAAACCTAAAGCCTACCACAGAAGTCACCCAGCATCCAATACAATATAATAACATTTTTTAAAAAACCCTGGGCTCCATTATTTCCCTCCTCAAATTACCCCCCCCCCCCAGCTGTAATTGTTTTTTACACCCACACTTTCCAGATTTCCACAGTAGGAATGAGTTCATGGTTTGGACCAAATGTTGCTTATTCTTGGGTTTGTAAATTTCCCAAACTAAATTCAAACCTCTAGCAGCAGCGAGAAGTGATACATTTACTAGCAGTAGTAAAATGTGACAGCTTACCTTCAAACTGGTTGGTAGTGTAGCCCCCTAAACAGGGACTACTAGCCTATATTTAGTTTTTGGCAGGGTGATGATCAGCACAGACTAATTGTGTCGTTTTTCACTTGGTCTGCCCTATGCTCAAGTGGTGTTATGATTTTTCACTGTCCCCAGTAGGTGTCACTGGTACCACTGACCATAGTTTGAGATTTCATAAACAAGACTGATTTATGAATATTTATATTTCCTTTAGCCAATCCAGTAGAAGGTTTAGGCCACTGGTGCATATTGGGGGAGAACATCAATATTTGTCATAGACCATGTGCTTTCACTCTTTCCCTGAGCTTGGGCCTGGGAAGATGCTGCTGGAAGGAGCTCTGCTGTTAGGCCAATTGTGCTGTTTGGGGCCTAACGTGCTGAATATGGTCCTGGAGCTGTCCTGCTTGGTGTGGAGGAAGCTTGTCAAGAGGAAGATCCAGGGCAGACTCGTTGCTGGAGAAAGACAGGAAGATGGCTTCTTTCTGACAGGGCCTAGTGACTCACTTGGAGGATGCTCAGAAATTTGGGAACGTGTTTACAGTGTTACAGTGTTGACCCCTTGACGACGTCAGTCTATGACGAAACGCGTCGGATGGAGCTTACGGCGACGCACGCCCCACGTGGTGGAGACACAGCGGCCATTTTGTTGGTGGGTTACGGCGGTAACCGATCACTATGAGAGGAAACACACTATGCTCCATTTGTTCTGCTATCTTGTAAGTTTGATTTTATTTTTTGCGTTAAATAAACCCATCAAACAGTTTTACACTATGTGGAGTGCTCTGTTTTATATCTTTTGAGCCTACATTTGGAGGAGAGGAGGACCCTATCTTATTGTGATCTGAAAGCTGTATATGACCTTTGTAGTGAGGGTCATATATTTCTGGTAAGAGACAGTGTGAGCTGATTTTTGGTGGTGGTTCTCTGGGCTTACGGACTTTCACCTTTGTTTACATTGAACACTTATGGACTGTGGTTTCCCTCTGCAATATATGGACATTCTATGAGAGCAGTGTTCTAGACTAGCGCCACATTTCTATTACCGTGCTTACAGTGTTGCCAGGTCAGTTTAAAGGTTCCAACACTCTGAAGCTGAACATTGATCTGGACCTACAGAGTTTGTAAGTGATCTGTTGTGGTATCTAAGACCCCTAACCCTCACCTCCTTAGCTGTTCTGCAATAAAACTCTAAAAAGACAAAAGCCCAATGTTCTGTCTCAGTCCCCATTTTAGCCATGGATTCAGCCCTGGGGTAATATGCTAGCCTGCCCCTGCTTCTGGAAGTGTCATTCTGCCTTTGGGGTTTCAGGGTGGTGCTACATTAGGAAGACGGTAGCTTCTGGAAATCTTAACACCTATGACTTATCCTTTCCCATCCCATTCAGCTGTCAGCAAGAGATTACTGGCCAAAAGCTGAATGTAACCAATAAATCAAGAAAATAAAAAAAAATAAAAATCAAATCAAAATAAAAAAAAGACAACTGCAAGACACTGGCGAAATAGTGAATCTCAATGCATGTCAACAAAATACTCCTCAGGCAGATGAAAATCGATTTTGTAGAGATTGAGCATGCAATGAAGTGAAAATGCACTGTATATGTACAGTATTTCACGTACGGTTCCAAATGGCAATCAAACATGATATCCTGGCTGATTAGAGCTCATTACCCAATAATTGATCCATGAAAAAGCAGCCATAAACACCAATGGTATCAGCACCATAAAAAGCTCCAGACATTGAGTATGCAAATGCCATTTCCATGTAAATAATAGCTTCCTAGAACACACATATCCAAAGAAGAAAACAGCAGGCTTTGACATGGAATCAAGAAGCAACCAAGCCAGAAGCCCACTTGCAGTTATTTGCTACAGATAGTAATACAGTAAAACATTATTTCCAGCTGCACTGATCATTCCTTAGCATCAAGCTGGATAGTGGGGAAGGTTTAGCTGATTAGACTTAGACCTCGTTTACATGGGCATACTACAAAGTGCACCTGTGCGAGGGTTGTGTTTGCCTGCAAGGAAAATGCACAGGTGTTCCATACATCCTTGTGCAGGCGGTCCTAATCATTTCAGTTACGGTGCAGTGGCTGCACAGACACAGCTGCTGCTCCCTATTTGACAACCCTGTGGGGGGGGGGGGGGGGGTTCGGGTGCACAGCCCCAAATGCACAGTGCCTGCATTCAAGACCATGTACCCACAACCGCACGGCTGTCAAATTGGGAGCAGCGACTGTGTCCCAATTTGCATCAATTGGGCTGCCTGCATGTGGATGTATAGAGCAAGGGTAAACACAGTCCTTGCATGGGTGTATACTGTAGTATGCCTATATGAACAAAGCCTTATGGTTTACCCATGCACACAGGGAGGGATAACAAACCATCTAGTTGCATGTCTGTCCAGAGCACAATACCTCAACTCTAGAAACTTCTTCAGCAATCCATGGTAGCATTCCAATCCAGGGCTGTGTAGCTCAGACATAGTGATCTCAGTGAGAGCCTGTAGCCCCTCTCCTCTCTTACACTTGGTCACTGCTGGGATGCCAGTGTCAACAGTCTCTGCCTTTTTTTCATTTAGCCTTATTTTTTGGCATTGATTCCTTCAGATACTTATTTGCAGAATGATCTCCACAGCTGCATGACCTTGCGGTGGCTGTTGCTCACACATTTTTTTTTATTTTTTTTATAGAGTATGAAAGAACTAGACCCTTTGTTAAGTTGTTATTTTTTTATGAGTCCCAAATGAGGCGATTTACCATCTCTTTTTTCCTGATGACTATTGTCTCTGGTACAGACAGTGAATGGACATCCAAAATGTAAGTGTTGTCACCAGAGTAAGAGGTGACGGTAAATCAACCAATGGGCACACATGTTCCATGTTTGGCTGTCCTTCTCTTATGGACCCGTTTTCAGCAGACAGCGGACTGAAGTCTTCTGTTGGCTAATGCCACAGAGCTGGTCCAGGCTCTGGAAAGATTGGGAACATATGGTCGGGATCCACCCACAAGAAGGGATGCCGAAGCATTGACCCCCAGCGGGTTTTTAGGCAGCATAGATAATGGAAGTATAAAGACAAAAATGATGTCAAAAGTAGTAAAAAGTCATCTTTAATGAACAAAAACTTGAAAAAGTGACAAGTGATGTAACATAAATATAACAAAAAGAAATATTTAACAGGTTAAAAACAACCCCTAAAAGGGGAGTATATTATGAGCTCCTGGTAATGGTACAATCACATGATGAACTCATTGCAAAAAGATATTCACAAATCACAGGGTCATTGCAAAATTGTTACACATGACACAGAAAGTACCCCAAACCCCTGAAGGGTTGGGGGCAAACGGATCCCGACGCGTTTCGACCTACAGATGGTCTTCTTCAAGGGGTTTGTGAAATCATTTAACGCAATAAGCGGCTGAAAGCCAGGGAGCTGATTGAAGGATAATGGATCCACAGACTTAATAATGGCATAGTCTCCTGCTCCATGCGGGGTGGAGTGGGCATGCAGGCCTACAAGGACTCACCAAAATCTGATCACCGCAGAGGGCAAAAGGCACTCTATGTCTGCCACAAGTAACGTTCCGCCGCCATGTCCTGACGTGGAGAGGAGGGATCCACCCACATGCCTAGATAGACACCTGGCTCAGCCTCTCAGCAAGCCACTGAGAGCCTGAGCTAGCCGCACTGCCCCCTCCAAAGCCCAATGCCCCAGTGAGTGCTGGCAAGCAGAGCAAAGAGACGGTGACTGACAGTCACCGACTCTCTGCTAAGGGTGCTCTGAGAACTGAGTGATCAGCGGTGTTTGATCGCCCGGTTCTCAATGTTAGAGTTGGCAGTGAAAAGATGCAGCATTGGACAGATGACGCATCCACCTAGTTAAATATGATTCTAAAATAAATAAAAAAAATCTCGTACTTCTCATTTAAGATGGGATTTCCCTTCACTTTTTGAAGATTTTCTTTATTTCCTGTTATGTTTCCAGGAAAGAAAGTGAAGACAAATCTACTCAATGGTACACATACAGCAACAAATCACCTGATGGGTTTTAATATTCCTAAAAAAAAAAATAAAAAAAAAAAATAAGAGTACTGTCTTTAGCTGAGAATATTTCCAGAGATGCAACAATTTCACTGATGTTTTTATTTTCAAAACATTATACATAATACTTTAGTGATCAATGACAAGTACGGAAAGTTGTAGCAACAATTAAAAAACGAATACAGAACAATTGCTTGATATGCGGCTATATGCAGCTGTGTTTAGTTATCTTATGAAGAGCTTTCAGTATCCATTGCCATTAGATTATATTTAGTAAATTGATGCCTCTTTCAAAGCAGATCCAAATATGAGAAGGAGCTGCTCACTCAAAGTGCAAACATACATACACTTTCCTATGAGTTAGGCCCCTTTCACACAAGGGAGTCCGTTGGTGGACTCCGTTTATCTCAGCGGGGGTTCGATCCGCTGATCTCCCTCTGAGCAGGCGGATGGCAGCTCTGTCTCTGTGCTGTGTGTGGAGACAGAGCTGTCAGGTCCCCGCTGTTCTCTATGGGGGAATCGGATAGGAACGGACCGCCTGTCCGTTCTCATCCAATCCGATCTGATCCTCTGGACGGATGGAAAATAGGGTTTCCATCCGTCCAGATTTGATGGACCGGATCGGATCGAATGTCAGAAGACATGTCTCCGCTGACATCCGATGCCCCATAGAGATGCATGGGGCATCCGTTCAGATTTGCCTGAAAAACTGACAGGCGGATCTGAACTGTCCGCTAGTGTGAAAGGGGCCTTACTTGAAAACATATATAAAAACACCAGATTTAAAATTATTCAGTAAAGGGGTCATGTAAACAGACAAAAATACATTACTGCTTGCAATTTGTGTTGCCAAAAAGTGTCAATAACAGTATCATTGTGACTATTTCAGTGTTCATAAGGTTTAACAGAACTGGTTTTTCTTTGAATAGCAAAACCTAAAAAAAAATGTTTATTTTAAATAGATCTTATAGACAAATGATTGAACAAATAAAATAATATGTAAACTTACATTTTTCAGTACTGAAAACAAAAAGAAAAGCAGTAACCGATCTGTTATGCCAGTACTTTTTAAATTTAGGGAATAAATGACTGTTAGAAAAGCCCAGTATCACAGCTATCCAGCTCTCACCTACAAAGGTAAGGCAGGATAAACCTATTCCTGAAGCTTGACGGTCTGGTTATAACATGACATTTTAGGAAGACAAATAAAGAAAGGTTTATTTTGTAGAGCTTAAATATCATTATTAGATACAGTCAGGTCCATAAATATTGGGACATCGACACAATTCTAATCTTTTTGGCTCTATACACCACCACAATGGATTTGGAATTAAACAAACAAGATGTGCTTTAACTACAGACTTTCAGCTTTAATTTGAGGGTATTTACATCCAAATCAGGTAAATGGTAGGTAGGAATTACAACAGTTTGTATATGTGCCTCCCACTTTTTAAGGGACCAAAAGTAATGGGACAGATTAACAATCTTAAGTCAAACTTTCACTTTTTAATACTTGGTTGCAAATCCTTTGCAGTCAATTACAGCCTGAAGTCTGGAATGAATAGACATCACCAGACACTGGTTTTCATCCCTGGTGATGCTCTGCAAGGCCTCCACTGCAACTGTCTTCAGTTCTTGGGGCATTTTCCCTTCAGTTTTGTCTTCAGCAAGTGAAATGCATGCTCAATCGGATTCAGGTCAGGTGATTGACTTGGCCATTACATAACATTCCACTTCTTTCCCTTAAAAAATGATTTGGTTGCTTTCGCAGTATGCTTCGGGTCATTGTCCATCTGCACTGTGAAGCGCCGTCCAATGAGTTTTGAAGCATTTGGCTGAATATGAACAGATAATATTGCCCAAAACACTTCAGAATTCACCCTGCTGCTTTTGTCAGCAGTCACATCATCAATAAATACAAGAGAACCAGTTCCATTGGCAGCCATACACGCCCATGCCATGACACTACCACCACCATGCTTCACTGATGAGGTTGTATGCTTTGGATCATGAGCAGTTCCTTTCCTTCTCTGTACTCTTCTCTTTCCATCACTCTGGTACAAGTTGATCTTAGTCTCATCTGTCTATATGATGTTGTTCCAGAACTGTGAAGGCTTTTTTAGATGTTGTTTGGCAAACTCTAATCTGGCCTTCCTGTTTTTGAGGCTCACCAATGGTTTACATCTTGTGGTGAACCCTCTGTATTCAATCTGGTGAAGTCTTTTCTTGATTGTTGACTTTGACACACAAACACCTACCTCCTGGAGTGTGTTCTTGATCTGGCCAACTGTTGTGAAGGGTGTTTTCTTCACCAGGGAAAGAATACTTCGGTCATCCACCACAGTTGTTTTCCGTGGTCTTCCGGGTCTTTTGGTGTTGCTGAGCTCACCGGTGCGTTCTTTCTTTTTAAGGATGTTCCGAACAGTTGATTTGGCCACACCTAATGTTTATGCTATCTCTCTGATGGGTTTGTTTTGTTTTTTAAGCCTAATGATGGCTTGCTTCACTGATAGTGACAGCTCTTTGGATCTCATATTGAGTTGATAGCAACAGATTCCAAATGCAAATAGCACACTTGAAATGAACTCTGGACCTTGTATCTGCTCCTTGTAAATGGGATAATGAGGGAATAACACACACCTGGCCATGAAACAGCTGAGCAGCCAATTGTCCCATTACTTTTGGTCCCTTAAAAAGTGGGAGGCACATATACAAACTGTTGTTTCCTACACCTTTCACCTGATTTGGATGTAAATACCCTCAAATTAAAGCTGAAAGTCTGCAGTTAAAGTACATCTTGTTTGTTTCACCAAGGGGTGCCAAGGTTTGCCATCACTGCCCTAAGCCAATTGTCTTGTGTCACCCCTTTTTCTGCCCTGCTGGCTAGAACTAGTATTAACATATTAGGATTACATATCATAGCTACGCAAGGCATGTTGAGGTTAGTGCACAGGCTAAAGGAGGTCATCTACACATTCTGCATCAACATATCTAAAACCATCCATTGGAAACCTAGAGGAAACTGTCACCTTACTCTGCTATCAGTGCAGGTCAAGGTGTACGGTGTATGCAAACTATAGATGGACAGCAACAATGAGGGCCCAGCTAGATTACAGTGGCAGAAAGAGTCACAGTCTGGAATCTTGATTTAGAGTATTATGTTACTGATACTAACATGAGAAGCAGGGATTTGCAAATCTGTCTACTTTCACAAAACTTTCTGAAAATTCATAAAATCTGAACTTTTATCTAAACCCCAATAAAGGTTATGGGAGGGAGCAAATCTTTTTAATCAATGCGGTATTTTTGTGGAGCTAATGATCAAACTATTGTCAAACTAAATCACAGGGTAGCTGAGCACTGCCATAAGGGACATGTACCAATGCCAAAATAAAAAAAATACTTATATTATGTCTGTGCATTTTTATTTGTAATTCTTCTTGAGGACCTCTTTTGATAATTAAAGAATATAAACCCAAAAAAGACTAACTCCACAAAGCAAAAGCTGACTTTTTTTTTAACAAGTGCAGAAAATAAAAAGAAAACATTAAATCAGAGAAGAAGCGGTGGCACATAGGCTAGCAGAACAGAAAACTGCACTTGTTGCTGATACAAAAAAATAGTTCTTAGAAGAACTGTAGAGTCCATAAAACTGTAAAACAGAAGGGCTGCACAAGGGTACATAGCCCATTATACTGCAATCCACAGAGAGGCACACTGAGCTTAAAAAGCTGCTTTTACAGGTATTTGGCATTTTCTTCAGCCTGTAAATGCACTTTTATGATAGCATTCCATACCAGCACATATACAGTACTCTAGATGTTTACAGGCAGCGTTTACAGGTTTACAGGCTGAAGAAAAAAAACTCATTAAACGGGAGTTGAGGAGAGGAGGTGAAGAGTAGGGATGATCGAACTTTTGAAATTTCCCAAAAGTTCGGTTCGGATTCCAGAACCCCATTGAAATCAATGGGACTCGAACTTCTGGAATCAAAAAACACAATTTTGAAGCCCTAAAACCCAATAAATGCCCCTAAAAGTGCCTAGGGTTCTGGGTCATGCCCCAGGGACTATGAATCAGGCAAAAAAAAGTTCTTAAAAATTGTTTAAAATCGTTTTTGATATATATATATATATATATATATATATATATATATATATATGTATACCCCTAACCCAGAATCTGCATAGTGGGGTCACCCTGACATGGCAGAGTCAGTTCACCCTTAACTACACTACGGTCACCCTGACATGGCAGAGTTTGGTCACCCTGCCATGGCAGAGTCAGTTCACCCTAAACTACACTACAGTCACCCTGACATGGCAGAGTCCAGTCACCCTAAACTACACTATGGTCACCCTGACACTTAAAGCTATCCCTACAAAAACTAGATTTTTGAATCTAACTATAGTGGTATATAGTACCCTAACTACACTGCATATCCCTTTCCTCACACTAATAATTGCAAAATGACACTGGAGCAACACAAATGCTTCCACTCCCTTCCACAGCCCCTGTATTACAGTGCTAGAGTTTTGGCGGGGCTATGTTATATACTGGGGGGCGTATGGGGGGCGTATTCACTCCTCATTGGGCTCTGGACCCCGTAGTCACTCCAATCACATTTTACTGATGTTTCTGGGCCAATCATGGGCTTTTAAAGCCCAGTTCCTGTCCCATTGCATTTTGGGCGGTTCTGGTGGCCGAATTCCAAACTTTTACCGCAAAAAGTTCAGAATTCGGCCGAATTTCGAACACACAATGTTCGATCATCCCTAGTGAAGAGCAGAAAAAACGCTGAATATGCCTAAATGTGTGTAAATGCACTAGATGTGCTTAGGCGCATTTAGGCGTTAATGCTTTCCAGCGGAGAGAATAAAATAATATTCTGGCCAATGGAATCCATTAATGCTCAAATGCTTGACGTGCTTAAACACACCTAAATGCATGTACAGTAAAATTTTTTGTAGCTTTTCCCTGGCCAGGAATTCTGGCATTTAGAGGAGAAAAGCAAACACCCTGTGTGCATGAGGCCCAATGCACTTTGTAGCAGAGTATATTGCATGAGGCCCAAGGCACTTTGTAGCAGAGTATAGTAGTGGATCTCTCTCAACACTCTCTACACAGATTTTCCAGCTTTCCCTACAGTACTCCAAACACATTGACAAATGGCTGCTGGGAGCAACCCTTTTATAGTGAGGGATCTTACCTGTGATTTTCATAAGATTATCAGTTGTTTGTGAATGTATTATGGATTTGGGTGCACATTTTCCAATATAAATTTGGAATTTTGACAACTTAAGAAACCAAATTTGCCTTGAACCCAACCAAGAATGCTCTGAATCCTGATGAGCAACTTTCTTTGTGAAGGACTGTAAGCCCTGCCACCCAAAGCCATGGTGTATGTTGGCTATAAGAGGAACATGGTCCCCCAAAAGCATAATGAAAATATTTAGGCTAAATTTAAAGGCAGTCAAGGGGTTTTCTGAAAACATAACCAAACTGTTTTAATTAGAAACAACTGTGGCAACAAAATTACAATATTTCTTTCATTTTAGGAACTTATTCTGTTTTTAAAGCTGAACTCTGGGCTGGTCAAACAAATTGATTTCCGCCAACTCCCCAGCATATTTAACCACTTTACTACCGCTTACGGGAATACTACTGCGGCAGAGTGGCTCGTTCCCGTCCAGTCACGTAGTATTAACGTGACTGGACTCCTCCCCTTCTGGGCGGCGCTTGCGCGCCGCCGGAGGCTCGCTCCCGCTGTTTTCATTCACAGCGGGAGTCGGGCCAGGGGAGGAGCAGCGGCGATCGCCGCTGCTCTTACCCGATCGTCGGGGATCGAGTCTGGAGATCCGCCCGCTGTGTGTAAACACAGCGGGCGGATCTCCATAGTGACAGGGAGTGACAGATCGGACTGTTCAGCATAGCTGGACATCCGATCTGTGCATGAATCACATAGTCACCTCCCCCCCTACACGTCAGTAAGCACCAGGCATACATTAACCCCTCCCTCTCCAATAAAATTAACCCCTTCCCTGCCAGTGTCATTTTTACAGTAACAGTGCATATATATAGCACTGATTACTGCAGTAATGTCACTGGTACCCCCAAAAGTGTCAAAAATGTCAGTCAGGGGTCCGGTCTGTCCGCCGCAATGTCGCAGTCCCGCAAAAAAAATCGCAGATCGCCGCCATTACGCGTTAAAAAAAAAACACCAAAAATGACAGAAATCTTTCCCTTTGTTAGTAAACGCAATAACTTTTGCGCAAACCAATCAAAATACGCTTATTGCGATTTTTTTTACCAAACATATGTAGCATAAAACAAATTGGCAAAAAACTTTTAAAAAAATTGGTTTTTACATCTTTTTTGGGGGGAATTTCATATAAAAAAATGTGAAAAATATTGTTATTTTTTCAAAATAAACGCTCTTTTTTTGTTTATAGCGCAAAAAGTAAAAATCGCACAGGTGATCAAATACCACCAAAAGAAAGCTCTGTTTGTGGGAGAAAAAGGACGTAAATTTCGTTTGGGTACGGCGTCGCACGACCGCGCAATTGTCAGTTGAAGTCGCACAGCGCCGAATCGCAAAAAGTGGCCTGGACGGAAGACAGCAAAATCCTCCGGTTGTAAAGTGGTTAAAATATATATTATATGTTTTTTTGTCCAGGGGCATCTAATAAAGAGAAATACTTCTTACTTCAGGGTCCTGCCTGCTGACGATGCTCTGATCCTCCACTCTCCAGGGCCAGAATGTAGCCAGGCCTTTGATGTAATCACAGAGTGCATTGTCAGTATTGATGTAGGTGAGAGGGGCGGTGACATGGATAGAGATTTGGAAAAAAACAGAGGCTTTGGGAGACCGCTTGTCTCATTTTCAAATGGAGAAGAAAAACTGTAGGGACATTGGAGTAAGGTAGGCAATCTTTTATAAATCACCCCCTGGAAAAAAAAAATATATATACAGCATATATTTTCTGCATTTGTAGGGGGACTTTAAATCATGCACAGTGGCCTTCTGCACTGAATCACTCAAAGCCATCACCCATCAGGAAATCTTTCCTTGACATACGTTCGCTATCTTCCGAGAAGAAAATCCAGGCTGTACATTTTACCTTGAGTTGCCTTGAATCATTTGGCAGAAATTTTACTTTTTTTTTTAAACTTGAGAGGCGTTCACATCTATTAGTGTGAAAATGTTTCCTTTTGACTGATCCATCACTGACATTGTAATAATCTCATGATTCACTTATATGATGTCAGTTCAACATGTACAAAAAGTTTCTAAAAGGGCAAGAATGATTCATTGTAGTAAAAGCTTACAAGATTAAAATCAAAATGGAGAGTTAGGCTGATTGATAAATGCAGTTGGTTAAGCTCACTTGGATGGATCTAATATCTCTTTAAAAAGGAACTTCAGCTTGATTTTTACAAATACAGTAGCTTTTGACTTTTAAAAATCATGTGCTTACCAGTGCTTGGAGTCTAGCGGGTTCTTCTTTTCACTGTGCGTCTCCGGCACTGCAGATACAGAGGTCAGCTGTGGCTTTCTGGGGAACCCCATCCAGCTTCCTACTGTACATGTGGGAGCTTGTGCAGTGCTTTGTGAATGATCCTAAAGCCTCCTGTTGGCGCTTCCTTGACACCAGCCGGCACCAGCCAATGCCCACTATCTCTGAGAACACTCTGTAACTTAAGAGAAGCGCTGAATCCTTTAGAGATAGTGGGCGTTGGCTGGTGCCGGCTGGCATCAAGGAAGCGCCAACAGGCACTTTTCATGAAAAAAGTCCCAAGTGTATATAGTTGAAGCCTAAAGGAGTATCCCACTCATTCCCTTCTCCCATCCCCTTTTATCTACAATAAAACAACAACACAAATATGCTGGAGTGGTTCATGTCTCAGTCTTCACATCCAGGGCCACAGCTCACATGGGCTGGAAAGGTAACCGGTAACAATGGCAGACCCACATCAGGCCACAGGCCTGGAAAACCTGCAGCACTTGGAAGAATGAAATGTTATGGCCATGTCTGGCTAGTGTAGATGTGAAGTGCAGTTCAGTGACCACCCCACCAAAACCCCCAAGAGATACTTCATAACTCTTTTAATTGATTTAAACACATTCTGTCAAAAAATAAATAAAAACAAATAAATAAAAACAAATAAGTTTAAATTGGATTGATCTGTTACTTTTTTTTTACACATCCATATGTCAGAGGGGTTTCTTTATAGAGTTATGGTAATGAAGAGCTAAAAAGATTAACCTCCTTCCGCCCGCGCTATAGCCGAAAGACGGCTACAGCGTGGGCTCTAATTTCCGGTAACAGGCTCCCTGCGCGCTCCCGCGAGCGCGCATCGGGGAAAATCTGTGTCGGTTGTGTCCCTTGGACACAGCCAATTACAGATTGTGCTGAATGGCCAATCACAGCGGCCATTTACCATGTGATCGGACCATGCAATGAGAGATGATCTCATATGTAAACATATGAGATCATCTCTCATCGCCAGCTCTCCTTTCTCACACAGAGACTGCAGTGTGAGGAAGAGGAGAGGCCATCAGCGGTAAGGGGACACAGAGGAATGTAATCAGGGCACTGATCACCAGTGCCCTGATTACACAAGAGGGGAAAAAAATGCCATAACTGCCCACAGTGCCCGCCATCAGTGCCCCCCATCAGTGCCCACAATCAGTGCCCATAGTGCTGCCAGTCAGGGCCCATCAGTGCCTGCTCATCTAGGCACTGATGGGCACTGACTAGCAGCACTATGGGCACTGAGTGTGGGCACTGATGGTGCTGCCCATCAGTGCTTATCAGTGCCGCCCATCAGTGCCACCCGTCAGTGTCCATCAGTGCCACCCATCAGTGTCCTTCAGTGTCGCCTCTCAGTGCCCATCACTGCTGCCTCTCAGTGCCCATCAGTGCCACCCATCAGTGCCGCCCATCAGTGCCGCCTCTCAGTGCCCAGCAGTGTCACGTATCAGTGCTAATCAGTACCGCCTATCAGTGCTCATCAGTGCCGCCTATCAGTGTCACCTATCAGTGCTCATCAGTGCGGCATATTAGTACCTCCTCATCAGTGCCACCTCATCAGTGCCCATAAGTGCCACCTCATCAGTGCCCATAAGTGCCACCTCATCAGTGCCCATCAGTGCAGCCTATCAGTGCCCATCAGTGCTGCCTCAGCAGCGCACATCTGTGAAGGAGAAAAATGTATTTATTTTCAAAATTTACTCAGAAAATAAGAAAAACTTTTTTTTTTTTCAAAATTTTCTGTCTTTTTTCTTTTTTTTTTGTAAGAAATAAAAAACACAGAGGTTATTAAATACCACCAAAAGAAAGCTCTATTTGTGTGAAAAAATGATAAAAATTTCATATGGGTACAGTGTAGCAAGACCGCGTAATTGTCATTCAAAGTGTGAGAGCGCTGAAAGCTGAAAATTGGCCTGGGCAGGAAGGGGGTAAAAGTGCCCAGTAGGCAAGTGGTTAAACACCAAAAAAAACTGAGCTATAATGGAAACTGATATTCCTTAACTCATATTCAACCTCTTCTTTTTCACTCTTTGTAGGTAAAAATAGGTAGCCAATACATTGTTGAGTGTTTACTTCTGATATTGTCACCCAGAGTTTGAGAAGAAATATAACAAGGATCACTGCAATTAATACTCCATAAATGACAGACAATTTGAAGAGATTAGTTATCAAAGGATTTGCTGATCATAACCATGATGACGCTCTTACCTTTAAAGGAGAATACTTTTTTTACAATTAGGATGTCAAAAATTGATTTTTTTTTTATGTATACCCAAGCTCCTTTCTATTTCTTTGTTGTACATGATGCAAGCCATGCACTGAAAGCTCAAGCTGACTATATCTTTAGAAAGATGTGTCATCATAATACAAGAGTTCCTTTGATCCCTCAATGGCATGCTTGTAACTATTTTTAAAAGAATGCGAATCTGAAAACAAATCCTGTAGTCTTTATGTAATGAATGAAAAGTGCTTTGTTGATTGTACATTTGTAGTTCATCTGCCAATAGATTAAGGAACATATATCATTAATGTAAATATTATTGTGTAACATGAAATGCTAAAACAAGGTTAGTTTTTCAAAACTTTTTTGTACCTCTTCCTGTTCCGTAAGTCAGTTCTTACAAAATAAATATTTCTATATCAATCATTGAGGGACACAGGATTGTAGAATATTCTACTACCCGTGAGTTTTACTGCCACCTAAAGAAGGTTTGGTTACCGTCAAAACAAAATAAAACATTAAAGTGGATGTAAACCCCATTCATGAAATTTGACCTGGGCACATATACATGTATCTGTAGTGTTTACTTATCTCTTTCCAAAGCCCTAAATCCTGTGTCCTCCTGCTGCTCAGTTCCTCTGTTATCATATATAACTTCTCTGAAACAGGACACAAAAGCAGCTGGAAATTTGTGTTGAGGTGGGTAAATATAGATAAATAAGCAGAGAGCTTGTCTATTCACAGCACAGCTCTGCATGTTTCTTTCTTCCTCTTTTTATGTGGAGGGGGGAGTGCCTTTCCTCCAATCAGCTGTCACACAGTGTATGTTAAGACTCCACACCCAGTGCTGGAACAGGAAGAAATAATTCTAACACGAGGTTCACTTTTTAAACAGTGTAGAAACTTGAAAACAGCAGATGTACAAATAAAATTTATGTAGGGAGATATGTTTTATCTCTGTGTTTCATCTGAAGCTGTTCCCTTCACTGGTTATATGTAAGGGTTTTCATCCCTGTTATAACCCTGCCCCAACCATCATGCACCAGTTTTTCCTAATGTCCTAGTAGGATGGATACCTTTTTCCTCAGTTCTGCTGCTGGAAACCCTAATTTATTTTTTATATATTTTTTTCCCTTCATTCAAGATATACTGCTTTTCTGCGGATATTTTTTCTTTGGTAACTTCAGTCAAGACTACCGTTATGCTATCATAGCTTGGTGATGCCTATGTGCGTAACACATGTTAGAAGTCCCTGCTCATATCTTGTGCAATTGTTTTTTTTATATCATTACAAAGGCTGCATTGGAATATACTGTATATCAGTGTACCACTTTCTATTTTTCTTGTAGCAGTGATTTCCATGCCATTGCTATGAATGCAAGGATATTTTAAACATTTTTACGTTTTAATGATACAAATGGGGGGGGGGCGTGGCCTGGACGGCAATGGAGTAGGTCGCACACGCTCTTAGCTCTGCTCTCGGTCTCTCCTGCATCTACTATCCTGGGTGCCCTGATCTATTTGCAGCCTACCGGACCTGTGCGGTACAATCCCTCTGACCTCCCTGTCATGTCGCCGCCTCAGAAGAATGCTTCGGCTGCTGCATCTCTTGAGAAATTCTGCAGACAGGAGCCAGGCCTACCGCTGTAAGGTTGCGCCTTGCCTCCTGAGCCCGCCGCTGCCACTGACTTGGCGAAGGTGCTAGAAGCGATCTCCACATGTCAGGCCACACTGACTGCTAAAATAGAGGAATTGAAAATTGATGTTTCCTTGATTAGGCAGGACATATCAAAGCTGCGGGACCGTGTTACTGAAACTGAGACAAAGGTGTCTCGTATATGGCGCAACACCCCACTGTACCGGCTATATGGTTGGAGGACTTTAATATGGTCCTGCACCCTACCCTTGACCGTTCGACCCAGCCTCCGCTCTCCCATCTGCCCCCTGCCACTCGACTCCACCGACTGTTGAGAGATTTTGCACTGACGGACACTTGGCGCTATCGCCACCCTGACACCAGGGCCTACTCCTGTTTCTCTTCTACCCACTCCTCGTTATCCTGTATAGATTTTATCATTGTCTCTGAGCCACTGCTCCCTTCGCTGATGGATATCAGTTTCCACCCTAGATAGCTGTCTGACCATGCTCCATACTGGATGTCCCTTGACCTGACCCCCCAGACTGTGCCGCGTCCATTGCGTCTGCATCCTTTTTAGCTTCGGGCTCTGACGGATCAGGAGGATTTGTCTTGGGAGTGGCAATTCTTTTTTGCCGCCAATGATACAAATATTTGCATTTTGGTTAAACCCTGTCTTTCTTTTTCAATCAACTTTATTGGGGTGTATCATAAATGAAGTTTAGAGACTCAACCCCAGTCCACAACTATCAAAGATTACGCCCCTAATGACATGAGACGTAAATGCTTATTGTATGATAAACCTTACTGATTCTGTGGATATGCAACTATTTTTATAATTTGCTTCTGTTCCGTAGAGCAGATGAATCTCTACTTTGCAAGTGGTGGAAGATAGCCAGAAGTTTGCCTAGAACAGCATTATTTTGTATGATTTTTTACTTTGTGTCCTGAGAAGGAAGGGAGGAAGAAAGGATGAAAGGTAGGAAGATTTTAAAGTCTATCATTCATTTTTCAGCCTAGAGGTTGAAAAAGGTAATATATATACGCCTTTATAATTGGCTATAGTTTCACTTTAGGAACTTGCTTGTATCCTGCTATTATTACATAATTTAAAGAAAAAAAAAAAAAAAAAAAATATATATATATATATATATATATATATATATACACACACACACACACAGTATCTCACAAAAGTGAGTACACCCCTCGCATTTTTGTAAATATTTTATTATACCGTTTCATGTGGCAACACTGAAGAAATGACACTTTGCTACAATGTAAAGTAGTGAATGTACAGCTTGTACAACAGTGTAAATTTGCTGTCCCCTCAAAATAACTCAACACACAGTCATTAATGTCTAAAGCGCTGGCAACAAAAGTGAGTAAACCCCTAAGTGACAATGTTCAAATTGGGCCCAAAGTGTCAATATTTTGTATAGCCACCATTATTTTCCAGCACTACCTTAACCCCCTTGGGCATGGAGTTCACCAGAGCTTCACAGGTTGCCACTGGAGTCCTATTCCACTCCTCCGTGATGACATATCGGAGCTGGTGAATATTAGAGACCTTGCGCTCCTCCACCTTCCATTTGAGGATGCCCCACAGATGCTCAATAGGGTTTAGGTTTTTAGAAATGCTTGGCCAGTCCATCACCTTTACCCTCAGCTTCGTTAGCCAAGCAGTGTTTGTCTTGGAGGTATGTTTGGGGTCATTATCATGTTAGAATACTACCTTGTGGCCCAGTCTCCAAAGGGATGGGATCATGCTCTGCTTCAGTATGTCACAGTACATGTTGACATTCATGGTTCCCTAAATGAACTGTAGCTCACCAGTGCCAGCAGCACTCATGCAGCCCCAGACCATGACACTCCCACCGCCATGCTTGACTGTAAGCAAGACACACTTGTCTTTGTACACCTGGTTGCTGCAATACACGCTTGACACCATCTGAACCAATACGTTTATCTTGGTCTCATCAGAGCAGAGCAGTTCCAGTAATCCATGTCCCTAGTCTGCTTGTTTTCAGCAAACTAATTGAGGGCTTTCTTGTGCATCATTTTTAGAAGAGGGTTCCTTCTGGGACCACAGCACTGACAGGCTGACCCCCCCCCCCCCACCCTTTCAACCTCTGCAGCAATGCTGGCAGAACTCATATGTCTATTTCCCAAAGACAACCTCTGGATATGATGCTGAGCACATGCACTCAACTTCTTTGGTCGACCATGGCGTGTCCTGTTCAGAGTGGAACCTGTCCTGTTAAACTGCTGTATGGTCTTGGCCACCATGCTGCAGCTCAGTTTCAGGGTCTTGACAATCTTCTTATAGCCTAGGCCATCTTTATGTAGAGCAACAATTCTTTTTTTCAGATCCTCAGAGAGTTCTTTGCCATGAGGTGCCATGTTGAACTTCCAGTGAAAATTATGAGAGAGTGAGAGCGATAACACAAAAATTAATACACCTGCTCCC
The DNA here is from genome assembly GCF_965119305.1 of Pelophylax lessonae. Lineage (NCBI taxonomy): Eukaryota > Metazoa > Chordata > Amphibia > Anura > Ranidae > Pelophylax > Pelophylax lessonae. Next base: position 176,149,042 of record NC_138768.1, read on the forward strand.
CATTCACACCTGAGACCTTGTAATACTAACAAGTCACGTGACACCAGGGAAGGAAAATGGCTGATTGGGCCCAATTTGGACATTGTCACTCGGGGTGTGCTCACTTTTGCTGCCAGTGGTTTAGACAATAATGGCTGTGTGTTGAGTTTTTTTTTTGAGGGGACAGCAAATTTGCACTGTTATACAAGCTGTACACTCACTACTTTACGTTGTAGCAAAGTGTCATTACTTCAGTGTTGTCACATTCAAATATATAATAAAATATTTACAAAAATGTGAGGGATGTACTCACTTTTGTGAGATACTGTGTATATATATATATATATATATATATATACTGTGGATATACAGTATATATATGACTGATGCAGGAACAATTCTGTGCTGTAATTTATAAGATCCACTTTTCCTGCTGCCGAATACTTCACTTCCAAAGGCAGTTTTTCTCGACACTCACTAGCATATTTCTGTTAATATACTATTATTTATATTATTCTACTTTATCAGTTATGTTAATCACATAACGTGCTGTATAACCTGCTATGGTACGTTAATTATTTTATACAGTTAAAGGAGATTAAATCAATGCAGCTCCTTAAGATTCATGGAGCATTTTATTATACTTCACCCCATTTGTCTTGATCAATAAGCTCTTGTTATGATCTTCAGAGGAGACCTGTGAATAGGTTGCTAAAAATAATCCTAATATTTTACGAGCGTGTCTTCTAAAACCTTAAATAACATGTCTTAGTGAGAATGTGTCCTTGTTTGTCTGTTTATGTATGCATAAATTATTCCTAAAATGTCATTACTGTATTTATTTAATTCATGAAATCTAAATCCTTAGTTTTCTCCCCTTGCTCTAAATTTAGCACGATTTGCATGCAAATAACTGTTTACATAATAAGGATTCAATGATTGCCTGCTAGCTCTTTTTATGTATTATATATCAGGCCATAGTTTAATAAGTCCTGAAATTCTCTGTGTTCCGTTTACTGAAAATGAAAAGAAATTTTAAGCCTGACCAGTTCATATAGGCTCTATAGAGGCAGCATAACATTTTTAAAATGTGTTCTACCTTTTTGTTATTTTATACTATATACAAATACTTACCTACAGTAAAACTATCATGAAAATTATAAGGTGGGTTATACTGTGAGCATCTTTCTAAAAATGCTAGATGCCTGGATAATAATTCTCTAGCTTTAATACTAGCCTAAGTCATTTATTCCATAATTGTGGCGATCAGGAATTCAGAAAAATTTGATAAGTCCCTATGTGCATGCTTGTACTGAGATGGCTACTTTTGAGAAGTAGAACTTAGCAGTAACTGCCTCCATGTTTTGCTCATAACAGGTTTCCTTTAAAGTAGACCTTGCACTCCTAAGCAAGGTCTGCTTTTTTACAGCCCCTGTACAAAAATCCTGTAATAAAAAAAAAAAAAAAAAGGTTAGGAAATAAAGTCACCTTTCTCTGGTTTCTATACAGCAGAGGGTGATGTCACCATCCTTCCATTGAGATCCAGGGGATGCGTAATACCCCAAATCTCATGAGATTTTTCTAGCCCAGTGCAGGAATGTTCCCTCGCAGGATGTGGGGTACTCAATAGTTCTCAGGACATCAAGGCTCAGTGTAAGGTAATTATGTTTACTAACTATTTTTAATACCTTTTTATGAGAATTTTTAAACCTTTAAAAGATCACACCTGTTATTGGTAACTTTTAAAGCAGTGATCCAATATTGAGCAAAAATGGGAATTCATTACCTAATTATTGTCACTAAAATATGTTAGAAGAATTGGTGCCCAGATAATCTAATATACTGTATGTTAAGCAGAACAAGGCAAAAGGGGAAATTCACTAAAGAAGATAACTGGCAGCTGAAAATTATGAATAATAAATGCAAATCCCTACTGCGCATGCGCGAAGCGCACTGCACTTTCTAACTGGCCCAGTGGCGGAGGAGGGGGGACCAAGCTTCGGAGGGACCTTGACATGGCAGGATCTCACGGAAGTGGGGACTGTTACCTGTCAAAAACAGGTACCCGTTCCCCCCTCCCTTCTAAAAGGTGCCAAATGTGGTATGGGAAACCGGCAGTGAAGCCTTTCGACTTCACAGACGGTTCCCTACTGCGCATGAGCGAAGCGTGCTACGCTTTCTAACTGACCCAGTGGTGGAGGAGAGGGGACCGAGCTTCGGAGGGACCTCGCCATGGCGGAATCTCACAGAAGTGGGGGTGGGTACTTGTCAAAAACAGGTACCCGTTCCCCCCTTCCCTCTAAAAGATGCCAAATGTGGCACCGGTACAAAAGAAATATAACACTAAGAGTGTTGGTCTCCTCTAAGAAGGGGGGATTTTTAAGGCAATAAACAAAATATAAATACTAAATAGAAAAAACAATAATATAACAACAATATATAAAAAGTTGTGAATTATTTATTAATACAATTAAGAAAATGTATAAAATGACAATGATGTAACTAATTGTTGACATTGTAATCATAAGATTCCATGGCCAAGAATGGAAAAACCACAAACGGTCATGGATCACAAAGGCCACAATGAATATACAAACAAACACAATATAGCAGTGGAAGAGAAGTATAAGGAAACAAGGGATACACCACTCTCGCCCCGGGATAACAACCCCAGGGGAGGGAGAGTGTTAAATCCAAAGCATTTCGAACAGTTTATTGAACTTCTAAGTTCCGATCTTCATCAGGGATATCAGGATTGGTGATCCCTTTATTTTCCTTCCTAGAAAGAACAATAACAGCAAACAAACAAACACATAGAAAAAAGTGTAAGAAAATATATATATGCATGGATGCGCCGCCAAACTTGTCTTATAACAGCAACTATGGATATGAGCATTGAGACTGCCGATACATAAGCAAATACCCACCCAATCTTCTTGTTCGCAATAAAATGAGTATATTGCTGCAAAAATCCAAACGTATTTTAAAATGACTGTTGGCCAGGAGAGGACCCGGCAGAGCCAAAGGCTACACCTGATATCCCGTTTGGTAGGAACATCTGCCCATCCAGTAGGTTCACGGGGTATAAATAGATAAAGGTACCCCCTAAAATATGGTGCCTAAAGACAAAAAAATATAAAAACATACATGTATAATAATGGAGTGAAAGATATAGCCACATAAGCTGCAAGTTTTCAAGAGCAACAAAACGGGGGTGAATATGTAGACTACCTCCCAATCATAATCCCTGGCATTGGGTTAAAAAACCCCCGGGGTAGGGACCAAAAAATAATTGTACTTACACCGAAAAAGTAAGGTCCCCAAGATTGCCGCGCCAGGTCCAAGATATTGCAGGCTTTCCAAGGTGGTATGTGTATCATGGAGTCCTTAGTGACTGAAAAGCTATGCACAAATAGAGTGCAATGCCGCATATATGAGAACCCCTTGCCACCTCCTTACACGTTGAGGAGCGTGGGGTAATGGAGCCAAAAGTGAGCCTTGGCGTCCTCTGTAAAAAGGCCGTGCGTGGCAAGAAGCCACGCCCTAAAACCCTCCCATGGGTTAGCGCTACCCGGAAGTAGCTGCATCCCCGCTGATGAACCGGAAGCGGCGCTCGGCGCACCGGAAATTACGTCAACCATCTCCGTTCGGCTTCGAGGGGAGAGAACAAAGGACTAACAAACCATCGACACATAGGAAGCAAGTGCAAGGCATGGCGGAATACCAAATTTCAACCATGCAGAACACTTTGCTCAATGCCCACCACATATAGAAAATACATGTGTATGGGCTTACCTGTGCCGGACTAGAGGGCAAAAATAACCGCCACGAGGGATGCTCTCTACCTGGCCATAAAAAAACACATTATTATACCCTAGAAGATTGCTAATTGATCACAGTCCAACCCCAGCATAGATGCTGATGATTGGGATCCTTCACACCCCGTAGGGGAGGAAATAAAAAAGCTGGATCTTGTGAGGAGGGGGGGGGGGGGGGGGGAAGAAAGGAGAAAAAAAACCCATTCCATGCCATAAGGTGCCAGCAATTATCAAAAGCACTCACAATCCATAGACTGAGGCTGATAGACAGTTCAGTACAGCGCATGCATGCCCAACTTTTAGCAAATGAAAATGCAAAAAACATGGAAGAAATGCAAAGAAAATTATATATATATAGAAAAACTCAGCTCTGTTGTTCAAAAACATGTCAAATGGTGAACCACAAAAAAAATATATATATATATATAATTGATAAAAGGGGTAAAGGAGGACTGGATGGGGTTTAGTCAGTCTTGCCAGAGCTAAACCCTTGCAAGAAGGGTCTAAAACTCTCCGACTCATTCAAACCTGGTCGTTTTGTGGCATCAAGAATCTGGATCCAACATGCCTCCCTTTGGAGTAGTAATTTATTCCAATCACCGCCTCTTGGTGGAATGTGAATGCGGTCCAAAACGGTGAAGTTGACTCGGGGCATGCGATAGTGATGATCCCAAGCAACATGTCTGCCTAAGGGCAGATAGAGGTTACCTATTCGCATGCCTGCTAGATGTTTATTAGCCCGGGCCTGAAACTCTTGTTTCGTCTTCCCCACATAAAATGAACGCCAAATGGGGCACCGGAGGGGGAGAGGAAGCAGTTAAGTGGAGCTTCCACTTTTGGATGGAACCTCGCTTTAACTGCACATTCTTTACCAAAACAAAACATTTTATACTTACCTGACGGTAATTTTCCTTTCCTGATGCATAAGCATGACAGCATACACTTATGGGTAAAGGGTCTGCCCCTCGCCCAATCAGGACTGGTTATACTATATAAATGAGTCGCATCCTGTAAGATGCCATTTTCGTAACTATACTCAAATGTAAAGCCCCCAAGCGAAGGACATGTATGCTGTCATGCTTATGCATCAGGAAAGGAAAATTAAGTATAATATTTTCCGTTTTCCTGACACAAGCATGACAGCATACATGTATGAGATGTAGCACACCAACAAAACCCAAAAGAGAGGGCCATGCTGAAGTGTTTTAATCAACAGTTTTCTCCACTGTTCTCTGTCCTCCACTGGTTGAGCCAGACAGACCCGCGTCTCTCAACCCGATCAACTATGCAACCATGGAACATATCCATAGACTCATTTATAACTGAAGTCAGTTCCCCTGTTTCCAATATCGCTTGATTAACTTTGTAATAGGTTAAAAATGGTTCTTCGTAGATGAACCTAGTTGGTATCCAGTAAAGGAATTCTGGACCTGTGAATTCTGCCAATGAGCGCGCCACCCGTCTGATAACGTGGGCTCTGCACTAGATTGATGGATTCATCTTTGCCCTATAAGCCCCCTAGGCTACTTTGACCTGAGAAGATGCCATTGTCCTAGTGGACAGTGGAAGTCTTCTGATACCACCAGGCCTGAAGGGGCCACTGTCTGACCTTCTTCTCACCTTCTACAGAAGGACCAGTTCCATGTATTTCTTCCACATCGAGACCATCGAGTCGGTGACTTCGACATTTCAGGTTTGGACATGCTGGAAGGGTGATGTCCTGTTCCAGATGAAAGGATGCAGACCTTTGTATGGTGCTGGAAAAGAAGAAACTAGAGCTATTTTGTTTGATAATGGTAGCAATAAGGTAGTTTATCGCTTGAAATACTTTTCCCAGACGTGATAGCCTTAGCAAATACTGCTTTAGTGTCACGGAAAATATTGAGGAAGTCTTGCTCAGACGAATGGAGGAGTGAGACAACCTTCCCAACACTAGTTGCACTGCCAAGTTCTTAGGGGAAAGAACGATCTGTACAGGCCTTTCGGAATTGGTTTACCAAGATGTGCGGCGGTCCCTGAATCTCAGGAAGTGAGGACCTGACCAAGACTTGACTACCATGTAATCCCTTATCTCATCCAACTTGCAGACATCATAATCTTTACAGTCAGGAGCAGAGGATTTCATCCTTAATTTCAGCGAGGTTTCCCATGTTCTGGTACACCTGAAGTTGGTAGCAGATGCCCTGGCTTCCACAGGATTTCAAATACTGAAAGGCTAGACCCCTAGATGAGCCTTCCATACTTGGTATCTCAGCTGCTAGATCTAACTTGGATGAATTTAGATACACTTGGCCCCACCGTGTAAGGTCTGAAATCTCAGGAAGGAGAATAGGAGGTTCTTGCGCCAAAGATTGTACTTAAGGACACCTCGGCCTGCATGGCCACCAGGACGTTGCCCTCATCACAGCTGTACGAATACGGATCCTGATGAGGAGATTGGAGACCACTGGGTCTGGTGTCTAAATAGGCTAACCTGTCGACCCAACTGGATGTTTGTAGATCCACTGCTTCAACTTCTGGGAAGCTCCTTCTTGCAGGAATAACTTCCATTTATGACCATTGAGGTCACTGTCAGGTTGATATTCATTGAACTGCTTGTTAGTCTAGGGACACACTCCTAACATCCAAGACTTTGTATCTTACAGTGTATGACGGGAAGTCCTGGGAGGCCAGAACACAAAGAACGATGATATGAGACAAGTTCTACTGTTGGCAAACCTGAATGGGAGATACCTTTGACAAATATTTAATAATATTGTACTCCTTCTTGCTATGAAGATGGGAGGTTACCATTACCCTCTGTTTGGAGCATAACTGAGGCCTCCTAGGGTGTGTTGCCCAAACGACTTCAATGCTTGGGAATCACTGCACCCCCAATGTTAGCCACTTCGTCCTTCATTGGCATATGTAATTGACCTTGAGCTAGGCGGTCACTGAAGTGAGTACCAAGAAATGAAATAGATTGTGATGATTGCTATGACAGGAAGCTGATGAAAGCTGAAAAGATTAACTAACTATCTTTAGCCACCACCAACGGGACTTGTCTCATATGTGAGGTCATCTTCTCTGGAGTAGAAAGCAAATCTTCCATTACCTTAGAATGTCAAATTATAATTTTCTCAATCTTCCAGTGAGTCCTCCTGCCTGCATGAATTACTGCAAACTACTTCTTGATCATTTGAGACCATGGGATATGAATAGATGGGATAGAGCTAGGACTTGCCCCAAGTGAGAACCTAATACTGTCACTTTCTGTGAGGACAACTCTATATTATTCTCCTAAGTGTCTAAAATGTCATTATTATAATGAGATGAGTTGACCTTCCCCAGCTGATGATCTGTCCAAGTTTGATCTGAGTCTGAATGAAAATTTGCCAGGACCTGGAGAATGTTGAGCCACCTGCAGGCTGTTGTCCAGCTATGAAACATGCTGCCCTTGCTTCCACAAGATGACCTCTACTGGAAGCAATGTTCTGGAAAAAGGTCTTGAGTATGTGGAAAGGCCAAAGGTTATTGAATGGATCTGAAGTAAACACTCCTTTAGAAGCATGGGTGTTCTGAAAAGCGTATGTACACATCAGCTAGATCTAGAGTAAACTACAGCTGCTTTATCTGATGGTTTGAGTGATTGTTCTCAATAACTCCATATGAAGTTTTGGATTTTGATTCTTCGCTCTATTTCCTGCCTAAATCTGCTTTTCGACTAAGAACACTGGATCGATGGCTCACTGTTGAAACAAGATGTGGTAACATTTGCTTAAAGCGTTAAAGAAGCATAGTGGGAATTAGAGGAGTTGGAGGAATAGAAAGAAAATTCCAATGACTTTCTTACTGCACGAGCCACACCGATCCTGAGCCTCCTCTGCCCAAATTTGTGATAATTCCTCCAATAACACCTACTGGGCAAATTTGAGTGAAAGGAATTTTGCTGCTTCTAGCGAGGAGCATACCTGGATTTAGGTGACCAAAGAAAGACGATTTTGGATCTTTCAATCTCTTCTATATATCATGTACCTGGTGTGGAGGCCAATGGAGAGAGGGCTTCCCTTGCGGCTAAGTTCCAGACTCCCCTGAAAGTGAAAAGAGGAGGAGTCAGGCTCAAAGTAGCACAGCTCGCCTGTCATGTTGATTGCAGAAGAACTCAGAAAGGTTTCTGATGTGCGAAGTAGTGGCTGCAGCCAGGTGGCGCCTGTGAGAGGTGGCAGGTCTGTGTTTGCACTAAGGCAATGGGAAGTCAGTTCAAGCCAGAGTTCAGAGCCGGGAGGATACCAGAGCAGGCAAGGTCAGAGAGGGAAGCCAAGATCAGACACAGGTAACAGGAGAGAATATCCAAAGACAAGCCGAGTTTGGGTCAGGAGACAAGCAGAATAGTAAGGACAAGCCAGGTCGGTAACAGAGAACTTTCAGGAACAAGGATCACAGGAACACGGTACAAGCTGAAGATCAATCAGCAACTTCAATCACTGGCACACTTCCTTATAAAGGCCCATGTGATGTGCTGGCTGAGATGCTGGGTCCTAGAGCCCTTCTCCTGACATTGGTGTCCTGACTGATGCTGGGTCCTTGAGACCCTCTTCTACCACTGGAGCCCTGACACTATAGCTCTTCTCAGGCCATGTCACCAACTCTTAGTTCTGGGCCTAGGTTACAAGCCTAAGGGATTTGTCCAAAATCTAGACATCACTGATTCCATCTTGAATAGCAGTCGATTCACTTAGAAAGCAGCATATGCAGTCAGTGGGTTTAAGCCATATGGCTTGACTAATCACACAAAATAATAGAGGAACAGCATACTGCACCGCTAGTCATTTTAATTACACTCAGGGATCACACACCGCAGGGACTTATTACTGGTCCTGTTTTCCTTCAACTCTTATCAGTCAGGTCTGACTTTGACAAAGCGCGGAGCGTGAAACATGTTGTCATGGTGACGGGACCGTTGGCTCTTCTGCTGTAGGAGTCGCAGGCTCTCCTTCTCCTGTCTCTTGCCGGCACAGTGGAGTGATGTCATCTCCCGCGCCGCCGCTGCTCATATCCAGCTTAGCCGTCAAGCCCAAGGGCTCTCCCTATCAGGTGTCTGTACTGACCATTCATCCGGATCTTCTGTTCACCTATCCACGACCCAGGTGACAGTGCGGACGCACGCTGGCTGTGTCGTCTGGCTGGAGACTCAGCCAGCATTGTATCAGCAGTGGGGGCAAGTACACAGGCTCAGCCCGACATCCTAACAGCTGTTGTTTATTCAATTGCTTTTATCCAATAAACTATATGACTTTGGAATTCCTCCTTGGAGTGGAGCCTCATTTAGCCATACCATATCTGTTGCCTTTACATATTGTGACTTTATACAGCCATAACCAGAAGCGCTCTCCTCCCTTTTTCAGTTTTCTTATGGCTTAGCTTACCTGCCTGTGCACACACATCCCTGACTGGCTCTAAAGTGATGGGTGAGGCTTGATTCCTGAACAGGTGTCCACCAATACATCACCAGGTAGCCACCTGGGGCTCCCAGTCGCTACCATGAGCTGGAAGTTATCCCAACACCATTTTGCTGCTCCCTGTCAACCACAATTCTGCAGGGTGCCATCCCCATCCACACATCCATCTGGAAAGGGCAGCCTGCAGTACAGCCGCGGGATGTAGACAAGAAGCCATTTTGGAAGTGGGCAGCCACCCTAACAACAATGCCAGTGTTTTGCAAGGGAAACAAATATACACAAAGTGCCAGACTAACCAATAGTGTGTGGGGCCACAACTCACCGGGAGGAGAGACTGGATCAGTCCCAACAAACAACAAGGTAGAACTTTTTTTACCTGCATCCAGAGACCAGTATTCTGCACTCCAGTACCTGGGGGGGGGCTCCCTTGTATAGGCAGTTTACACCAGAACAGAGGGAGCTTCGTCACAGGAGAGAGGCTGAACCTGTGCAGCTGGCCAGATGAATCCGGCAAGGTGAGGGCAAAAATAAAAATCTCTTTTCTATTGTTATAACAGGTTGAGCATTTGAGGAACAAAAAGAGAATGCCGCTTTAGAGGAGGTGACTCATTTATCTAGTATAACCAGTCCTGATTGGGTGAGGGGCGGAGCCAACCCATACACGTATGCTGTCATGCTTGTGTCAGGAAAGGTTGTTTGTATAGGAACTCACACATGGATTTTACTTACTTCCTTCTTTTCTGAGTGACAGTCAGTCAATGGTTTTTAATAAGGGAAAAATAGTTTGTAACAGCAGCTAGTTAGTTGTTGCAGGTCTATAAATTTTTAGCTTGCTGCAGATTACCACATTTCATGACCAGAGTCATTGATGTCTATAATGGCCATACATTATACAATTTTCTTGTTCAATTTCCTTTAGATTTACCTTCATCTACAGTCTGTAGTGCAAGGCCTGCCTGATTGCATACAAATTGAAAGTGTTAAGGTTTGACCTTATATTATATGGTTTTGGTAAATCCAAAGGAAAATTGTATAATGTATGGCCAGCCTATATGTCAGTTAACCTGACAATACCTCCAAGACTAACTTGCCTACCTAAATCATTTTCATAATGTTTTAGGTATATATAAGGCTTTTCTTTCAGTAACTAATTTATTAACTCTTACAAAATATGCTCATTTATATTACTATTGTCTAACAAATGGACACAGATGTTAAAAAATCAATTTTTTTTTTTTACACATAACAGCTTTTAATCAAATATTTAAACTTTTTATTCTAATTGTCTCTTTAATTGTAACCTGATTCAATTCATTTCTTTCTTTTTATACATAATAATCCACAGCAGCCAACCATTTTTTTTTTTAAACGTAGGTATATTTATTTTGGAAAAAACAAAAAAGTCTAAAAAGTAATAATTTTAAACTCCAAAAATCTAAATCCTTAGTGGGATGAAATAGCCTAGACTGCTTTAGAGAGCACAATTACATAACAAATTATGATTTGGAAGCCTCTTTGGAACATCAAGTGGTTGCAAAGGCAGAAGGTTTTTTTTCATCTTAATGCATTCTATGCATTAAGATAAAAAAAAAAAAAAAAAAAAATCTGTGTGTAGCATCCCCCCTCAGCTTCCCTAATACTTATCTGAGCCCCATCTCCAGGGATTTTGCATGAGAGACTCGGCTGTATGGGACTCTCCCTCCTGATTGGCTGAGAAAGCCAAGGGGATACCATTGGCTCCCGCCGCTGTCAGTCAAACTCAGTGAGCCAATGAGGAGAGAGGGGGTGGGGCTGAATGGCTACATATAGCTACGGCTTGGGGTGCCCCGTAGCAAGCAGCTTGCCGTGGGGGCAATCAGCAGGAGGGAAGGGCCTTGAGTGCCGAGGAAGGACCCGACAAGATGAGGATCTTGGCTGCTCTGTGCAAAACCACTGCAAAGACCAGGTAAGTATAACATGTTTGTTATTTATAAAAAAATAAAAAATTTGACTTTACAACCACTTTATTATTAATCTACTTTACTAGATATAGATGGGACATAAACTGCACCAAAATAACAATTTAAACATTGTCCTTTGGACAAATTAAAAATATGTGAAAAATCAAAATACACTATCTCTATATATCTATTATTTAGATAATTCATTACTAAAAATTGTCACAATTGTTTTCATTTTCATACTAAAGCCATTGAGGGATTTCACTACCGGGCAGATCTAATCTCCTCTATCAATAAATTTATGACATATGAAAAAGCTGAAATCAAGCATCATACTTTTGATGAGCATATTTTTTCATACTTTCAGACACAATGCTACTCTCTAGAAGTTTTTCTGCCATCTTCTTCCCATGCTACATACAAATTTAGACAACTTTGTCAAACATGTGAATACTCAGCCTTGCTCCATTAACTATATATGAAAGGTAATTAGGTAAATGGAAGAGGACAGTAGATAATCCCATAAGGTGGACAGGCTCTTTAACCAAATTGGGAATTTAATGATACATTGAAAGCTTTCTTTAAATGGAAAATGTGAAACTGATGACACTTTGAAAGCTTTCTTTAAATGAGAACGTAGAAACCATCTTCAGTAGATTCAAGAATACACTCTAAGCAATGTCTATATCAAATTAGATCTATACAGATAAACCAAGCAAAGAAAATGGCTTCAAGTACACAGCATTTTGTAGTATAGAATTATCATGTTCAAGCAATCCAATAGAACTGGTATTCAATAACCTTACTACAGTCATTCAATACAAGTCACTGTTGTGTTAAGGGTAAACATGACCTGGCCTTAAACATTTCTATTTTAACAGCAGTGCTGAAATGAATGCACATTATAGTGATTGCAAGTATCTGTCTTGGTGCTTAGATTCATCTAAATGAAGCCTTTGCCTGCCAGTGGTAAAGCTCACAGTACAGTACATCCTTCATTTTAGGTGAGAATGTGCTCTATACTTGAGTTGCATTGTGTTGCTGCTATGCTGTATGTTTCAAAGCAGTATTAGTACCTAACATCTGCATAAATCATCCACTCTAGCTTTGAATCTTGCATGTCCAGGGGAGACCTGGAGCTCTGTTAATCATGATTTATAGTAACTGTTGGGCCATAATAATACAGCCTTGGCCAAAAGTTTTGAGAATGATACAAACATTAATTTTCCCAAAGTTTGCTGCCTCAGTTTTTATGGTGGCAATTTGCATATACTCCAGAATGTTATAAAGAGTATTCAGATGATTTGTAATTATTTCCAAAGTTTGCCATGAAAATTAACTTAATCCCAAAAAAAACATTTCCACTGCTTTTGTAAAGAAGGCTCCAGGGCACCCAAGAAAGTTCAGCAAGCGCCAGGACTGTCTACTACAGTAAATTCAGCAGTGGGATCAAGGCACCACCAGTGCAGAGCTTGCTCAGGAATGGCAGTAGGCAGGTGTGAGTGCATCTGCATGCACAGTGAGGAGAAGACTTTTAGAGGATGGTCTGGTGTAAAGAAGGACAGCAAAAAAGCCAATTGTCTCCAGAAAAAACATCAGGAACAGACTGATATTCTGCAAAGAATAAAGAGACTGGACTGCTGTGGACCTGGGTAAAGTCATTTTCTCTGATGAATCCCCTTTCCAATTGTTTGGGGCATCCAGGAAAAACTTTATCCAGAGAAGAAAAGGTGAGCACAACCATCAGTCCTGTGTCATGCCAACAGTAAAACATCCTGAGTAAAAGAATAAGGACTCAAAAGATCAGCGCAACCAACACTTACACTAGTGATGAAATCTAACTAGTCTAAAGGCTGCAGGCACTAATTATGCTAACACTGCATATAGTTGGTAAAGAATCAAAACAATACTTCGCCAAATAGCATAGAAAGCAATAAATTAACTGCTGGGATGCTATATAAAGTGAACAGTGCTGGGACACTAAAGGGTCAAAAATACATACAGTATAACAGTAAAATATAGCTGATAGATGTGCTATAAATAATGGAGCTAAAAACCAAAGAATGCATAAACTAATTAATGCATAATAAAAAGTGCAAATAAATCAATTGTGCAAAAATGTGATGTGCTATTCATAACCAAACATAACAATAATAAAAAAATTCATATAGTAAACTGTGCAATATTGCGAAAGTCCATAAGTGCAAAATTAGAAAAATATAAATTGAGTGGACCAATATAATTGCTAATAGTGGACGAAGTTAGCTATGCAAATTCATACAGGAAAAGTCCAAAAAATTCCATGAGGTGCAGTCCCTGTTTTGCCAACGGGTCAGAACCAGCATGTTTCCCAAGGGGGATAGCAGCAATCCAATATCCTGGGAACTGAAGGCAGCCAAAGGTAGATCTCTCATCTGAGTCTCTCAGATGTCCTTGGCATGGATATAAGAGAAATGACAGCGAGATCTACAGTAATGCTCTCAGTTTAACATTTTTTTAGACCATAAAAAAGTGTTACACTTACATAAGCTGTGCAAGCTGGAAAGGCACGTAAGTAGTGGATGTCCGTGAAGTGTATCAGGTGTAAGGCACCACCCCTATATGCATTATATCACACGTTGAATTCTTCAGTAGGGGTCACTTTATATAGAATCCCAGCAGTTCATTTATTTTTTTCCCTGCTATTTGACACAGCACTGTTGTTGTCTTGATAGTAAAGCATCCTGAGACCATTCATGTGTGGGGTCATTTCTCAATAAAGAATGGTGCAAAAATATCCTTCTTCTCCCAACCATCCAAGAACAGTTTGGTAACAAACAATGCCTTTTCTAGCATGATAAAGCACCTTGCCATAAGGCAAAAGTGATAACCAAGTAGCTTGGGGAACAAAACATCAAAATTTTGGGTCCATAGCCAGGAAATTCCCCAGACCTTAATCCCATTGAAAACTTGTAGTCAATCTGCAAAAGGCAGGTGAACAAAAAAGAAAAACACAAATTCTGACAAACCTCAAGCATTGATTAGGCCCCTTTCACACATACAGTCCGTTCAGTTCATCAGTTCAGTCACGTCAAATGTATCAGTTTTTCATCCGTTTTTCATCAGTTTTTCATCCGTTTTTCGTCAGTTGTCATCAGTTTTTCATCCGTTTTTCGTCAGTTGTCATCAGTTTTTCATCCGTTTTTCGTCAGTTGTTATCCGTTTTTCATCAGTTGTTATCCGTTTTTCATCCGTGGTCGTCCGTTTCATCCGTTGTCATCCGTTTTTCATCCGATCCGTTTTTTTGAGGGATGAAAAATAGGGCATTCATCCGTTCAAAAAAACGGACATTGACGGAAGTGGATGAAAACGGATGTTAACTGATGATCATCAGTTGTCATCCGTTTTTACATAGAGATGCATTGATGTCCGTTTTTCATCCGTCAACGGATGGATGAAAAACGGACAAACGGACAGCATGTGTGAAAGGGGCCTAATGCAAGAATGGGCTGTCATCAGTCAGGATGTGGCCAAGAAGCTTATTGACAGCATGCCAGGGCGAATTGCAGAGGTCTTGAAAAAGAAGGGTCAACACTGAAAATATTTAAATCAATATAAGTGCCGGGCTACATTCCCAATAATGTGCAAAAGTATACAACAGATAATACAACATAAAATCCGAAATGTGTGTAAAATGCACTGTATAATCAACATGCAGTATATATGTAATATGATCTATAGTTCATATATTCCCATGTACGGTGTACATTCCAACATAGTGTGATCAACATCTTCAATCCAATTTAGTGCTTCAATCAATAATGTCCTCCAATGATAAAGTGATGTGCCACCTCACTCGTGCTCCCCCCTTCTGAGTAAAGACTCACCTCAAGAAATGTGACCCCACAATTAAGCTGGGTCAAAATGCGCATGTGAACCTCCCTGGGTTCAATTACTAGGATGTAGATCTCCTGGTAGCTCTCCTCACACATACACCAATCTCCCAGTTAGTAGATGTGATGATGGTGATATATATAAAAAAGAGGGCTCCAACAGTGCTTATACTGTTTAAACATCTTTATTGTATGTTATTCAAACAAATGAGTACTCACATGCTCATGGTGCTTCCAGAGCACCAGGCTATGCCAAACAACTGTTTAAAAGCCTCCAAAGCCGCACAACCGTATAGATAATCAGACTTCTCAAACACGTACGGGTCCGATTACCTTTACCATTCTTGCCCCTCCCCTACGTGTGTCAAAACAGGGTCACGTGTCTTCCTCAGTGGGATTCCTACTGGACAAAAGGCAAACTTACATTTATACATATTCGGCTGATCGCCATTTTCTTGTAGTCCACATCTACTCCTGTTTTCCTGCCATCTATATCCTAATGCTCATAAACGTAACCGAACGTTCATTAATTCGGGACAACATTGGTCATTGCTACTGGGGAATTGTGCTAATCCATCTGTTTTCTATATTTACAATTAAGGCATTTCTATATAAGGACGGTGATTGCTATGGGTTTGCGTTTTGCGAGATCTTCAATTTAAAGCATTTATGATAAAACTAATATAAAACTAACACAGAAAAAAAATGTAAAAAAAAAAACCAAATACAATAAAAATATTAATAAAAAATGTTTAAAAATGATTACTGGTTATATAATCCATTTATACCTATTACGAATTATTATCCACCAACCTAGACCCATTAGACTTATCTCTATCCTGTGGGGCTCCCTTATCTATTTTACTGTTTAATTGATACAACATATATAGGTGTAGTGTGTTACTATCTTACCCATTGTATATTGTGATGGTCACGAAACATTAATAGTGCACTCCTACTGTGATCGTATGGGGTCATCCTCAGAGTCTCATAATTAGGGCAGTTATAACTATATCTTACCTTAAAAGTGTGCCCAATGCTATTCCTATCAGGGTAATTCCGAATTAGGTAACAATTAATTAATGAATTCAAATCCTGGGATTCTTAGATCCTAAGCTTCCACTCTTAGTCATAAAGATAAAAAGACAAGGCGCCTCTAAGTTCAGTATCCTCTGAATATTTATTGGGTTAAAAGTATAAAAGCACTCACATATGGTAAATGTGACATGGGCATAGCAAATATCTCAATCAGTATCAATTTCCCATCCACTCATTATCTGCCTGATTGCACCTGTCCCAGCTAATAATGATTTTAGTTGCCCATATAAATGTCCTTCTACCTCCAGCAGGTGGAGGTCTGACTAAGGAGCTGAGCTCCGAAACATGTAACTGCCCACCACCCGCTCTACTGGACATTGGCCGCTGCGTCCCTGCCCTGCCTTCAGGAAAACTCATGCCGACTCAGCTGAGACAGCTTAGACAGATAAAAGGACACACCTACAGGAAGCGAATCACCGGACGTCCGCATTGCAACAACATAGCACAGCAGATGGGAAGACTCCAGATGGATCTTTGCTATGCCCATGTCACATTTACCATATGTGAGTGCTTTTATACCTTTTTAACCCAATACATATTCAGAGCCTACTGCACTTAGAGGCGCCTTGTTTTTTTTATCTTTATCACTTTCAGAGCAGCTTCTTCTCTCTAGTGCTGCCGAGGTGCAGTGCCTCACTTAAAGCCTGCTGTTTTCCACGGAAGCGCCCATACAACAAACCCTTGTTCTCCCACTCTTAGTCACGCGCTTTATTGGTGCCTCAAAAAACTCCCTAAATCGAAGTATTTATTTAATCCCCCTAGTATTAAAGATTCTAATTGGTAAATCCACCATGACTCGTGTTTACTTAGCTCTCTAACATGGTTGTTTCCCATCCAATAATGCTTGGGTGCTTCGATACCCCAAAATTGCAGCCCCCGACTGCTTTGGTTAGGCTTATCTCTAAAATTTACCAACAAATTATGCTTGTCAAACACTTTCTTGATGGGTCTTTTGGTTCTTCCTACGTAAATCAAATCGCAAAGGACACTTTATAGCATACATTACCCCTTTGATGTTACATGATAAAAAATCTTAAATAATATGCAATTGATTTGTATTGGGGGTTTGTGAACTCCTTTTCCTTATGTTATTCGGGGTCCTTACACAGCTGTAGCACCGGCCACAACTATGGAACCCTTTGACATCTCAGAATGTGAGATTCCGCAAATTAGGGGGTTCTATTACATAATGTATATTTTATCCCTCAAACTCAGGGCCTTCTTGTACACAAATTTGGGTCTATCTGGGATATTACCTTGTAATTGCTTATCTTGTTTGAGGATCTGCCAGTATTTATTTATTATATTTTCCACATCTTTAAATTGAAGATTGTAATCTAAAACCATACGGATACCCATATCCTTATCTGTCTTCCTCCTATTCCTGTCCTCTATTAATGTTACCCTATCCATACTCCTAATTTTATTTCTTTCTCCTTCCAAGATTCCTTCATGGTAACCTTTTCCCTAAACACATTAGTGAGTCTTTCTGATTGCTGTTCAAACTCCCCAGTGTTAGTGCAATTTCTTTTTAACCACATGTATTGCCCACTCGGTATGGTAGTAATACATGGTTTATAATGACAGCTTGTAATTGGTATGTAAGCATTTATGTCCAGTTCTCTAAAGTATGTTTTAGTTTGTAGAGTATTAGAGGTAATAATAATCTCGAAATCTAGAAAATGTGTATGGGTTTTATTAATCTTCCATGTTAAATTGATATTCTGGTCATTGGTGTTTATATGTATTAGGAGCGCTTCTAACTCATCCATATTCCCATTCCACATAATGAACAGGTCATCTATAAAGCATCTGTATAGACCTATTCCCGGGTACTGATTGTTTG
The DNA here is from genome assembly GCF_965119305.1 of Pelophylax lessonae. NCBI lineage: Eukaryota > Metazoa > Chordata > Amphibia > Anura > Ranidae > Pelophylax > Pelophylax lessonae. The sequence goes on from NC_138768.1 coordinate 176,167,033, forward strand.
ATATTCCTTCCTCTTCCAATTTTGCCATATATAAGTTGGTTACGTCGTGCACAAATTTAGCGCCCATCGCTGCGCCCTGTATTTGCAAATAATATGTATCCTCATACCAGAAAAAATTGTGATTTAAACAGAATTCCAAACATTTAAGGATACATTTCCTGTGTTTATTTCTCCGTTTATCACTTTTGCTGAGTGCTCACTTTAAAGCTTGAATAGCTCCTTGATGGTTGCTATTCGTATATAGGGATGCAACATCAGCTGTTGCTAACACTGTGTCGTCCCCGATCTCACATCCCTTTAGGAGCTGTAGAATATGTTTTGTATCTTTAATTAATGCACTTGTATTTTGCGCTAATGGTTGTAAGTGTAGGTCTATATATTCCCCTAGGCAAGCAGTCAGTGACTCAAGGCCACTCACAATTGGCCTTCCCGGGGGGGGGTTAACCCTTATTCTTATGAATTTTCGGGACATAAAAGATGACAGGAATCCTACATGCTGTTGGAATTAAATTTTGTTCCTCATATTTATTAACACTCCAAATATTAACTCTTTGCATAAGCCTAATATAATTGTCAATAAACGCTTTTGGCTCTTAAGAAATGATTGTATTATACTTCAGTATACCATAGTAACATCTGACAAAAAGATCTAAAAACACGGAAGCAGCAGACTTTGCAAAAGTTAATATTTGTGTCATTCTCAAAACGTTTGGCCACGGCTGTACTTGTATCGATTCATAAGAGTAAGTTAATTTTAAAGTTAAAAAAATATTTTTAGGCATTGCTATATTAAAAATATGAATACGCATTTTTTCAAAGTTTCATGGACTAATAATCCACTCATAGAAGAAGCTATGCAGGTTTAAATTGTTCCCATCCTTAGTATTCAGCCTACCGATCCAAACCAGCCCTAAAAAGGATTAAGCATGGGGCCTATTCACTCCACACAGGATGGTATTGTGCGAATAAAGGGGCGCGCTGATATGCATTGTAAACAGGCACAGGTATGCGCTGCAAAGCACTGTTAAATGTATTTCAGGGCTTGCTTTTTTTTTTTTATACATTTTGTACATACATTTGTTACATACATTTTTTGTGGTGGGGTATTGGATGGAATTATGTCAGTTTGGACAGAAACTGGTCACATTATTTGCAGGGTTTAAACATTTATAAGATTCTGTATATCATGACTGATATATTGTACTACTGACTCCTAATAAAAAAAAGACCTTTGTGAGATTTATATTAAAATGTAATAAATGACTTTGAAAATGCCTAAAAAATTACAGTGTCTGGTAGGGTTGCTAGTATGATGTTATTCTGGTGTTAGCAAGGGCAAGCCTAATTTTTGCATTGTAAAAGTTTGAGTACTGGAATTCTGACCGCATATTCACAACACTCTTTGTTCAAGTAGAAGAGATCCTGGCTTTTCTTCAGGGAATGTGATTCAAAAGAGTTATATTGATTTCTTTGTTCTGGGAAAATAATAGAAATGCAGGGCTTTATATATTTACAAGATAAGAATAAAATAGCTCAAAGGTTTTTTGAACTTGGTTTAGAAATGTAGTGTATATGCAGTATATCCCACCATCTGCATCACCCCGAGAAGTGAGAAAAAAAAAGGTTTTTAAATAGTTGTGCAAAATGTCATTAATACCAAACAAATTTATATCTAAGTATCATCAGAAACATTATGGGTCCTCACATTAAAATTAAATTAACTCCATTTCTTATCCCTAGTAATGTGTGCAATAAAGGCTGCCATCCATACTGAACACTGCATGATATTTTAGATCATTTCTTTGCGCTGTGATATCAGGTTTGAGGAATAACAAGCCCACCATTTACCATCTGTCTATTCCTGAAGGAGAACAGTACTTAAAATATTGCTCTAGGAGTTCAGTATACTACATGAGTAGGATTGAGCGAACCCGGACTGTATTGTTCGGGATCGTACCGGACTTTTGGGTGTTCAGTAGCGGGACACGGACCCAAACATTTCACTGTATGTTTGGGATACAGTCCGTTGTTCAGTAATTTATTTCATGTTTTGGCGCGGTTTTAATGGCGCGGTTTCAACAGCTGCAAGGCAGCCAATCAGCAAGCATTTAACTAGTGTGCCCTTAGAAGCCATCACAGCCATGCCTACTAATGGCATGACTGTGATTGGCCAGTGCAGCATGTGACCCAGCCTCTATATAAGCTGGAGTCACATAGCGCCGCGCGTCACTCTGCTCTAACTACTGTAGGGAGAGGTTCCTACTGCTGCTGAGGGAGAGATAGGAGATTATTGTAGGGGCAGGCTGGAGATTGCTTTCAGTGAAAGAATAGGAAGAATCTTCTTTACTCAGACAGCGATCTACATTGATTTTATTGTGTGGGGGTGCAGTGCACAATCTTTTTGCCCTGACCTGAGCCCAGCGAGGAGGAGGGAGAAAAAAAAAACTTTTATCAGTCTGTTAGGTGTGCGGCGTGCAGCGGCCATGTAATGCAAGCTCAGTGCATATGTGTCTGCTTAATCTGGATTTAAAAAAGAAAAAACATTTTTTCCTTCATATTTTACTGTCACTTACAGCGTTTAGACACTGCTCTTCTATTCAACAAGCACCAATTTAAGGGGACAATTATTTTTCAGTTTTTCATTCATACTTTACTGTGACACTGTCATACAGCGTTTAGACACTGCAGTTCTAATCTGCTATTCAAAAAGCACAGATTAAGGGGACAATTATTTTTCAGTTTTTCATTCATACTTTACTGTGACACTGTCATACAGTGTTTAGATACTGCAGTTCTAATCTGCTATTCAAAAAGCACCGATTTAAGGGGACAATTATTTTTCAGTTTTTCATTCATACTTTACTGTGACACTGTCATACAGCATTTAGACACTGCAGTTCTAATCTGCTATTCAAAAAGCACAGATTTAAGGGGACAATTATTTTTCAGTTTTTCATTCATACTTTACTGTGCCACTGTCATACAGCGTTTAGACACTGCAGCTCTATCTGCTATTCAAAAAGCACCGATTTAAGGGGACAATTATTTTTCAGTTTTTCATTCATACTTTACTGTGACACTGTCATACAGCGTTTAGACACTGCAGTTCTAATCTGCACCAATTAAAGGGAAAAATAAAAATTTTTCATTCATACGTTACTGTGAGATACTGTTGGATACTGTTGTTCTATTCCGCTTTTCAATAAAAACCCATTTAGGGGGAAAAAAATTAAATTGCGGCCTAGTCTGCATATGTTACTGTGAGATACACCCATTGTATACTGTTGTTGTATTCCGTTTTTCAATAAAAACCTATTTAGGGAAAAAAAAATTGCAGCCTAGTCTGCATATTTTACTGTGAGATACACCCATTGGATACTGTTGTTGTATTCCGCTTTTCAATAAAAACCCATTTAGGGGAAAAAAATGAAATTGCAGCCTAGTCTGCATATGTTATTGTGAGATACACCCATTGGATGCTGTTGTTCTATTCCGCTATTCAATAAACACCCATTTAGGGGAAGATCCTAAATTAGAGAAATATGAGGAGAAGGTCAAATAAGGGATGTGGCCTGGGTCGCGGTGCTGCTGCTCCTGTTGCAAGGAGAGGACGTGGTTGATCTGTGACAACTACACGCACAAGTGAAACACCTTCCTCAGGTGTGAGTAGGCGACAGAACCTGCAATAGTATTTTGGCAGGGCCTAATGTGCCTCTACAAATGTTGAGGCCAGAACAAGTACAGGCAATAGTAGATTGGGGGTTGCTGACAGTGCCTCCAGTTCCTTCACATTGTCTCCCACCCAGTCTACTGCTGAAAGGTCAGAGTTGGCCCCTGCAGCTGATGTCCATAAATCTTTCACCTCACCCCCTTGCAAATCAGCCAAGCAGTCTGATCCCCAAGTCATGCAGCTGTCTCTTCTTCTTTTTGATGACTCTGTTAGCATGGTTTCCCAGGGCCATCCACCTAGCCCTGCCCCAGAAGTGGAAGACATTGAGTGCACTGATGCCCAACCACTTATGTCTCAAGATGAGTGCATGGGAGGACCATCGCACCATCTCGGATGATGACGAAACACAGGTGCCAACTGCTGCAAAATTCCGAATTGTGGAGACCCACAAGGAGGGCATGGGTGAAGACTGGGTGGAAGATGACGTGCAGGACGATGAGGTCCTCGACCCCACATGGAATGAATGTCATTCAGGTGACCTGAGTAGTTTGGAGGAAGAGGCGGTGGTCACACAGAGCCACCAGCACAGCAGAAGAGGCAGCAGGGTGCAAAAGCGGAGCGCCCTTGCCCTAGACACTATGCCTGCTACTGCCCAACGCAGCAAGGGAGCACACCAAAGCCAGCTCAAAGGAGTTCCCTAGCATGGCAGTTCTTCAGACAATATGATGACAGGACACGAGTGGTTTGCACACTGTGCAATCAGAGCCTGAAGCGAGGCATAAACCTTCTCAACCTGAGCACAACCTGCATGACCAGGCATCTAAGTGCAAAGCACGAGCTGCAGTGGAGTAGACCCCTCAAAAACCAAGAAAGGTCTCTGGCTCCTCCTGCTTCCTCTTCTTCTGCAGTCTCGCCTCTTCATCCCCCTCTGTAGTGACAGTGGCACCTGCCACCCCGCAAACAGAGGATCTGTCAGCAACACCACCACCTGGGTCACCAACAACCATCTCCACAATGTCCCGTGGAAGCGTTCAGCTTTCTATCTCCCAAACACTGGAGCAGAAGAGGAAGTACCCCCCTACCCACCCACAATCCCTGGCCCTAAATGGCAGCATTTCAAAATTCCTGGCCTTTGAAATGCTGTCATTCCGTCTGGTGGAGACGCCGAGTTTTAAAAGCCTTATGTCAGTGGCTGTCCCACAGTACATCGTGCCCAGCCGCCACTACTTTTCCAGGCAAGCCATCCCTTCCCTGCACAAGCAAGTGGGTGACAAAAACAAGTGTGCACTGCGCAACGCCATCTGTGGCAAGGTCCACCTAACTACGAATACGTGGACCAGTAAGCACGGTCAGGGACGCTATATCTCCCTAACTGCACACTGGGTAAATGCAGTGGTGGCTGGGCCTGAGGCGGATAGCAGTTTGGCACATGTCCTTCCACCACGAGGATTGCAGGGCGCTTCAGTTTGCCTTCTGTTCCTAACTCCTCCTACTCCGCTTCCTCATCCTCTACCGCCTCCTCATCCGGTCAGCGTAATACCTTCACCACCAACTTCAGCACAGCCAGGGGTAAACGACAGCGGGCAGTTTTAAAACTTGCCTGTTTGGGGGAAAAAACCCCACATCGCACAGGAGTTGTTGAGGGGCATTGAACAGCAGACCGATGAGTGGTTGCTGCCAGTGAGCCTCAAGCCCGGCCTGGTGGTGTGCGATAACGGGCTAAATCTCGTAGCAGCTCTGGGCCTAGCCGGTTTAACACAAATCCCTTGCCTGGCGCATGTGCTGAATTTGGTGGTGCAGAGGTTCCTTAGAAATTACCCCGATATGTCAGAGCTGCTGCAGAAAGTGCGGGCCGTCTGTGCGCACTTTCGGTGTTCTCACCCTGCTTCTGCTCGCCTGTCAGCGCCTCATATGTGACGTGCCCACAAGTTGGAACTCCACCTTGCACATGCTGGCCAGACTGTGCGAGCAGAAGCAGGCCATAGTGGAGTTGCAGCTGTCGCACACACGCGTGAGTCGCTCTGTGGAACAGAACCACTTCACCATCAATACCTGGGCCGCCATGCGCTATTTTGAGTACTCCACCAACATGGCCAGTGCCGATGACGTCATTCTCAGCTTAACTATCCCACTTCTATGCCTTCTGGAAAAAACGCTTCAGGCGATGATGGAAGAGGATGTGGCACAGGATGAGGAGGAGGAGGAGGAAGAAGAGGTATCATTTCCAAGGCTTTCAGGACAGTCATTCACAAGTGGCTCCGAGGGTGGGTTTCTGCACCCACAAACGCCAGGTACACAATTGTCACGCAGGGGCACAGTTCTGGAGGATGATGAGGATGAGGAGGAGGAGATGGAACCATGTTCACAGCAGGGTGGCACCCAGGCCAGCTCATGGCCATCACTGGTGCATGGCTAGGGGGATACAGAGGACACAGATCCTCTGTATCCTACACCTCCCACAGAGGACAGCTTTTCGTTGCCTCTGGGTAGCCTGGCACACATGAGCGATTACATGCTGCAGTGTCTCTGCAATGACCGCCGAGTTTCCCACATTGTAAATTTTGCTGATTACTGGGTGGCCACACTGCTGGATCCCCATTACAAGGACAACGTACTGTCCTTAATTCTCTCACTGGAGCGTGATCGGAAGATGCGCGGGTACAAGCGCACGCTGGTAGACACGCTGCTGGTGGCATTCCCACCTGAGAGCAGGGGCACAGTGGAAGCACAAGGCCAAGGCAGAGGAGTAGGAAGAGGTCGCCAACGCAGTCAGGGCACCGCCAGCACCTCAGAAGGCAGGGTTAGCATGGCTGAAATGGGGAAAAGCTTTGTCAGCAGGTCACAACAAGCAGCAGCACCACCAGCTGATATGGAACGTCTTAGCAGGAGGCAGCATTTCACTAACATGGTGGAGCAGTATGTGTGCACACGCCTATACGTACTGAATGATGGGTCTGCCCTCTTCAACTTCTGGGTCTCCAAGTTGGGCACATGGCCTGAGCTTGCCCTTTACGCCTGGCAGGTGCTGGCCTGTCCTGCAGCCAGTGTATTATCTGAACGTGTATTTAGCACGGCTGGGGGCGTTATCACAGACAAGCGCAGTCGCCTGTCCAGAGCCAATTGTCACGGAACCATGAACCAAACGTACAACAACAGATAAGTGAAAATAAGAAGGCTTTATTGAAAATCAAGCTGTAAAGCAAAAGTCCAAACGGATGGCGAAACCGAGGCAGAGTCCTTGCGAAGCCAGAGATCAGGAACCAGGAGGGTAGTCAGACGAAGCCGGGATCAGGAACCAGCAGGGTAGACAGACGAAGCCAGGATCAGGAACCAGCAGGGTAGTCAGACGAAGCCAGAATCAGGAACCAGAAGCAGCAGCAGTCTTAGCAGCATGTGAACACAGGAGGACCAAGCAAGGAACTGAAGCCACAGACCTCCTATATATATGAGCTAGGCATCCAGCTCCTCCCAGTGGGAAGGAGGAGCCGCAGAGTGGGATGCTACAAGAAACCCAGAAACCAAGATGGCCGCCAGCACATGTCAAACGAAGGAGAACAGCAAGAAGGTAAGACCATGACAGTACCTCCCCCTCAAGGGCCCCTCCTCCGCGGAGTAAAGAACGGTTTCTGAGGGAAGCGTGCGTGGAAGGCACGGAGCAAGGCAGGAGCATGGACATCTGCGGAGGGAACCCAGGAACGCTCCTCTGGACCATAACCACGCCAATGAACCAAAAACTGCACCCGACCGCGGACCAGGCGTGAGTCCAGGATATTGCTCACCTCATACTCCTCACGATTGCCCACTTGGACCGGACGAGGCCGAGGAACCGAGGAAGTGAAACGATTACACACCAGTGGCTTCAACAGGGAGACATGAAACACGTTGGAGATCCGCATGCCAGGAGGAAGCGCAAGGGCATAGGCTACCGGGTTTACCCTGCGAAGCACTCGGAAGGGACCAACAAAGCGAGGCGCCAGCTTGGGAGTGGGCACTCGAAGGTTGAGGTTGCGGGTGGACAACCATACACGGTCTCCGGCCTGGTAGGAAGGAGCAGGCGCTCGTCTGCGATCAGCCTGGAGTCTCTGGCGCTGCGCAGAGACCTCAAGGGACTTCTGGATCTGTACCCAAGAAGCACGTAGGACGGAAAGGTGATCCTCCACAGCCGGAATATCCTGGGGAGAGAATACCTCCGGTAACACGGCAGGTTGGAACCCATAATTGGCCATGAAGGGAGACGTCCCAGAGGAAGAGTTCACCGCTGTGTTCCTGGCAAACTCAGCCCAAGGCAGGAGGTCAACCCAATTGTCTTGGTGATCGGAGACATAGCAACGAAGGAATTGCTCCAAAGCCTGATTGGATCGTTCTGCGGCCCCATTGGACTGAGGGTGGTAGGCCGAGGAGAAGGAGAGATGAATCCCCAACTGGGAGCAAAAGGCGCGCCAGAACCTGGACACAAACTGACTCCCCCGATCCGACACAATCTCCTTGGGCAAACCGTGCAACCGGAAGACCTCCCTGGCAAAAATCGTGGCCAACTCCTGTGCAGAGGGTAACTTCTTGAGAGGAACACAGTGGCACATTTTGGAAAACCGATCCACAATCATGAGAATGACTGTATGGCCTTGGGATGCAGGGAGGTCCACAATGAAATCCATCCCCAGGTGTGACCATGGGCGCTCCCCGGTGGCTATGGGTTGCAGAAGGCCCAACGGAAGGTGCCGAGGGGACTTACTCTGGGCACAAACGGAGCATGCCGCTACATATGCGGCGATGTCGGAACGTAGGGAAGGCCACCAGAACAGATGTGAAACAGCCCAGGACAGCTGATTCTTTCCAGGATGCCCCGCGGTCTTGGAGTTATGGTAGGTTCGCAACAACCGAGTGCGCAACTCCTCAGGCACAAAACATCTGCCGTTGGGTCTCCCAGAGGGAGCACCAGATTGAGCCGCCAAAATCTGCTCACCCAGGGGAGAGGTCAGGCTGGTGCGAATGGCGGCCAGGATCTGATTCGGAGGTATGACCGAAGTCGGAATCGACTCCTCCCTGGACAGGTCGGAGTACTGCCGTGATAAGGCATCCGCCCTGATGTTCTTGGAACCGGGTAGGTAGGAGACCACGTAATTAAAACGTGACAAGAACAGAGCCCATCTGGCCTGACGTGGTGTCAATCTCTTGGTCTCAGAAAGGTAGGTCAGATTCTTGTGGTCCGTCAGGATGAGGACCGGAACCACCGAACCCTCGAGCAAGTGCATCCATTCTTTAAGGGCCTACACGATGGCCAATAACTCCCTGTCACCAATCTGATAGTTGCACTCCGCGGAAGACAGTTTCCGGGAGTAAAACCCACAAGGAAGCAGAGGACCCTCTGGTGTTCTACGCTGAGACAGAAGGGCGCCTACTCCCGTCTCAGACGCGTCCACCTCGAGGACAAAGGGCAACCCAGGGTTGGGATGCGACAGAATCGGAGCCGACACAAAGGCGGACTTTAGAGCCTCAAAAGCTCGGATGGCCTCGAGCGGCCAGACCTGGGAATTACTGCCCTTCCTGGTCAGATCCGTGAGAGGCTTGGCTAGCATGGAAAAGTCCCTGATGAACTTCCGATAATAATTGGCGAAGCCCAAAAAGCGCTGCAGGGAGCGAAGACCACTGGGCTGGGGCCACTGTAAGACAGCCGAAACCTTCTCAGGATCCATGGAGAACCCCTCAGCGGAAATGATGTAACCTAAGAAGGTTACCTGGGATCGGTGAAATTCGCATTTCTCAAGCTTACCGAACAGCTTGTTCTCTCGTAACCGTTGCAACACTCGTCTGACATCCAGAATGTGGGTCTCCATGGATTCAGAATATACCAAGATGTCATCCAAATAGACCACCACACACTGCTGCAACAGGTCACGGAAAACATCGTTGATGAATTCCTGAAAGACTGCGGGCGCATTGCACAACCCAAAGGGCATAACCAAGGATTCATAATGACCGGTCCTGGTGTTAAACGCGGTCTTCCACTCATCGCCCGCCTTGATCCTTACGAGGTTATATGCCGCCCTCAGGTCGAGTTTGGTAAAGACCGTGGCCCCTTTAAGGCGATCGAACAGCTCGGAAATCAAGGGTATCGGGTAAGCGTTCTTGATCGTGATGCGATTGAGACCCCTGTAATCGATGCAAGGCCTCAACTCACCGCCCTTCTTTTTCACAAAGAAAAATCCAGCCCCTGCCGGGGACGAGGATTTGCGAATGTGTCCGCGTGAAAGCGCCTCCTTCACGTACTCCTCCATGGCCTCATTCTCCGCTACCGACAGTGGATAGACCTTGCCACGAGGAGGAACGGCACCAGGTTGTAACTCGATGGCACAATCGTATGGGCGGTGCGGAGGTAGGGCAACCGCGCGCACCTTATCGAATACATCCCGGTACTCCTCGTATTCAGGAGGCAACAGAGAGTCCGAGGAAGTACACAGCAACTTGACAGGCCCATGGATGCAACTAGCCCCACACTGTGGTGACCACGAGAGGATCTCGGCCGATCTCCAATCGAAAGTGGGATTATGCTTCTGGAGCCAGGGGTACCCCAAGACCACCGAGTAGTGTGGAGACGAAATAACCTGGAAGCAGACCGACTCTCTGTGAACGGCACCAATGGCTATCCCCACTGGAAGGGTCTCATGAGTCACGTGTGGCGGCAGAAGGGGTCTGCCGTCTATCGCCTCAAGAGCCAGTGGAGAACCTCGGGCCTGCAGAGGAATGGAATTGGCGGCAGCGAACACACTATCAATGAACAAACCACCAGCACCAGAGTCCACCAACGCCTGGGTCGTCACTGAGCCCCCGACCCAGGAGAGGACAACAGTGATCAGTGGTTTGTCAACACGGGAAACCGGGGACGAGGAGACTTCACCCAAGATCTGCCCCCGACAGGATCTCAGGTGCGAGCGTTTCCCGGACGGTTCGGACATGCCAACCGAAAATGCCCACCGAGACCACAGTACATGCATCGGCCCTCGCGTCTCCGGAGTACCCTCTCCCCCTCGGACAGGCGAGCAAAGCCCAGCTGCATGGATTCATCCCCAGCCAAGTCATCCCCAGGAGGCGTGGGAGGAGAGGGAGGCACGGGTGGGACAGCAAAGGTAGGCGCCAATCTGTTAGGAGGCCTCCGCAGACTCTCCTTAAAGGAAGGTCTCTCCCTGAGTCTGGTGTCAATCAAAATCAGGAAAGAAATAAGAGACTCGAGCTCCACTGGTAGGTCCTTAGCTGCAACCTCATCCTTCAAGGCATCCGAGAGACCATGAGAGAAAGCAGCGACCAGAGCCTCATTATTCCAGCCCACCTCTGCTGCCAGGGTACGAAACTCAATGGCGTATTCAGCTACGGATCGTGAACCCTGTCTGATGGACATAAGGAGCTTCGCAGCAGAGGCAGCACGAGCCGGCACATCGAATACCCTCCGAAGAGAAGCAACAAAACCGGAAAACTCGGCAACCACCGGATTGTTGTTCTCCCATAAAGGGCTGGCCCAGGCCAAGGCCTTGTTCGAGAGCAGCGAAATTAAGAAGCCCACCTTTGATCTCTCAGTAGGAAAGGCATGTGGCAGCAACTCGAAATAAATGCCCACCTGGTTAAGGAAACCTCGGCACTGAGTTGGCTCTCCCCCAAAGCGCTGTGGAAGGGGGGCAGAACCGGTCATACCCCGAAACACCGCAGGCGCAACAACAGGTGTCGGGGTAGACTCTGGCGCAACAACCGGAGCGGCAGTAGGAGCGGGCCCAGGAGCGACAACCGACCCATCGGCAACGGGAGCGAAATGAGCCATGCGTTCAAGCAGGGTTTGCAACGACACGGCGAACCGATCCAACAGGTGATCCTGCTGATCAAGTCTGGCAATCAGCGTGGGTAGCGAGGATGGCCCTGTACCGTCAGAATTCATGGCTTGGTCCTAATGTCACGGAACCATGAACCAAACGTACAACAACAGATAAGTGAAAATAAAAAGGCTTTATTGAAAATCAAGCTGTAAAGCAAAAGTCCAAACGGATGGCGAAACCGAGGCAGAGTCCTTGCGAAGCCAGAGATCAGGAACCAGGAGGGTAGTCAGACGAAGCCGGGATCAGGAACCAGCAGGGTAGACAGACGAAGCCAGGATCAGGAACCAGCAGAGTAGTCAGACGAAGCCAGAATCAGGAACCAGAAGCAGCAGCAGTCTTAGAAGCATGTGAACACAGGAGGACCAAGCAAGGAACTGAAGCCACAGACCTCCTATATATATGAGCTAGGCATCCAGCTCCTCCCAGTGTGAAGGAGGAGCCGCAGAGTGGGAGGCTACAAGAAACCCAGAAACCAAGATGGCCGCCACCACATGTCAAACGAAGGAGAACAGCAAGAAGGTAAGACCATGACACCAATGTGGACAAGCTCACGTTCATTAAAATGAACCAGGCATGGATCCCACAGGACTTGTCCGTACCTTGTGCAGAATAGACATGTATACCGGCCTTACCCAGCCATTGTTGTATTTGATCTTTCTTACTCTTTTGGGGTGTATCCTAATTTAAAAAAAATTAAATTAAAAACCAAAACCATTATTGGCTACCTCGTCCTCCTCTTCCACTGCCGCCGCTTCCACCTACACCGCCACATCCACCGCCACCTCAACTTCCTACTCCATATGGGCCTCGTTCTCCTTGATCAAGATGATTATTTTTTATTTTTATGTTTTTATGTTATTTTAAGTTATTCCCTATCCACATTTGTTTGCAGAGCACTTGCCATGCTCTTTAGAAGATTTTGCTGCAATTTGCAGCCCTCTAGCCCTTTCCATGTTTTTTTTAGAGCCATTTTAGTGCTCAAAAGTTCGGTTCACCATTGACTTTAATGGGGTTCGGGGTAAAGATCGGGTTAAGTTTGGGTCACGAACCCGGACTTTTTTTTTCAAGTTCGGCCGAACCCACCGAACCCGCCGAACCCGGACATCCAGGTGTTCGCTCAACTCTATACATGAGTAATTTTCACTGGTCCAGTGTTCCCTTTAAACTGCCAATCATATGCAAGAGAATCTCCTATTAGAAAAAAAAAGACATGTATACTGCATTAAGTAAAATATCTTAATGTGTAGGATTAAGATTTCAAAGGGTTTTAGATCTGTGTTGTGTCCTATGAACTATACTGTTGACAATTGGTATTAGTTTTGTAATACAGTCATAAAATTGTGTACCTCTTTATTCTGATGCATTTATCTTGAGAAGAAGGTAAATGAGACTTAGAGTGATATTAAAAGCAATTTTTATAAATGAAAATATTAAAAAAAGGCTATAGTTACCTACTCTATGAAACAATATTGCACAGAGTGATTCCTGATTTCCTCTTTTGGATGTCCCCCATCTGCACTGTCCACTTCTCCATGTTATGGCTGCCCCCTTAGCAAGCCGTGTGCTATGGGGGCTCCCATGTGGGCATGCTACTGAGTGGTAAGCCATACACAGCGCCAGAAAGCCACGTTCCCTCTGCTTCCTCACTGGAATTTTACTGACAGCAACAAGAGTTTCCTGCTGTCCTCCGTGTCACCTGTGAGACTGGGAAGACAGGAGACTGGTTCTGCAGTCGGAACTGCGCTGGATTAGCGAGAGTAGTCAGTTAAAAGGGGTTGTAAAGGTTTTTTTTTTATTTTCTAAAAAACAATAACAACCTTGTTATTCTTACCTGTTCTGTGCAAGGATTTTGCACAGAGCAGCCCCATTCTTCCTCCTCTGGGATGCCCCGCTGGCGCTCCTGGCTCCTCCCCTTCATCAGGTGCCTCCACCGAAAGCCACTTTCCATGAGGGTACCCGTGCAGGCGCTGCTGCGTCCATTGACAGAGACAGCGGTACTCGGCCCCGCCCCCTGCTCCAGTGTTACTGGATTTGATTGAGAGCAATCTGTCCAATAACAGCAGCTGGAGCCCCTGGGCTTGTGCTAATCACTGGATCAGATCAGGCTCAGGTAAGAAAAAAGGGGGGGTCTGGGGGCAACTGCAGCAAAGACAGTTTCTACCTTGATGCATAGAAGGCATTAGGGTGAAAATCCTTGAGACTTTACAATCACTTTAACTGTTTAGGAATGGGGGAACAGTTAGAGGGGCATTTTTTACCTTAATCCAAGGAATTCATTAAGGTAAAAAACAGCTTGACTTTAGAACCACTTTAAAGAAACCATGAAGCCACACACTAAACCAGTGGGAAGCACACTAAAGCCTTCCTAAGGCTTGGTATAAATATATGTAAATTGGATGCATTTTTGGATGCGTTTTTGGATGCGTTTTTACCGCATCTGATTTGCATAACAAGTGAACCGGACCAGCTTTTCATTGGAGCCAGTTCACACATGTCTGGGGTGGTCACGGGCTGCTTTTTTTTATAAGAGTTCTGTCCTACTATGGGTCCAGTTTAGGTGTGAATTCAAGTGAAAAATTGTACCTGAATCACACCTGAACCAGTGAACAAAACCACACCGACTCCGGGCTGCAAATCAAAGTCGGACTTGTGTAAACCTAGCCTTAAATAGAGGTTATCTGCACATCTCATTGACATTACAATTTCAAAAAATGAGGGATTTATTTCTCATTTTATGATGAGGTGAGAGGATCTCGGGGAATCATTCAATTTTGGCCAACTGTGCATTCAGAACAGCTGGGAGGTTTTTATTGTAATATTGATAATTATGCATATAAAAAGCCCAAAAGGTCCTTCTTGTTATATAAATGTTATAAACACTTTATTGCATATATAACAATTAAATATAAAAGTATTGGGCCTGCCTTTACACACACATGAACTTAAATGGCATCCCAGTCTTAGTCCCTAGGGTTCAATATTGAGTTGGACACATAGACTAGTGGAGCTTCAAATTAGACCTCCCATTTAGTCCATCCCAGTCCACCCCCCTCCTCTCCTCCCCTCCCTCAGGCTGCATAAAAGCCGATTCCATACACGGGGCGTAAGTTTGATGAAGGAGTAAATTGTGCATGCTTCAAAACGTGTTACTGCCCCCAGCTCTGGTCTATACGTTCCAGTGTGATTTTGGAAGTCCATCCATCATCTCTCTCTCCCCCTAAAGGCAAAGGACTCTATAAGATGCCTATTATGCTGACTGATATGCTAATTTGATCTCCTACATTGTACTTTGTAAATGTTTTAACTGCTTTTATAAATAAATACTCATAATACTGCACTTAGAAGCTTCAACTCTTCTGTAAAGGCTGTCCACAATGTTTAGGAGTGCGTCTATGGGAATGTTTGACCGTTCTTCCAGAAGCGCGTTTGTGATGTCACGCACTGATGTTGGAGGAGAAGGCCTGGCTCGCAGTCTGCACTCTAATTCATCCCAAAGGCGTTCAATTGGGTTGAGGTCAGAATATCCATGTCTTTATGGACCTTGCTTTGTGCACTGATGCGCAGTCATGTTGGAAAAAGATGAGGCCACCCCCAAACTGTTCCCACAATGTTGGGAGCATGAAGTTGTCCAAAATGTATTGATATACTGACACCCTAAACGTTCCCTTTACTGGAACAAAGGGGCCAAGCCCAACCCCTGAAAAAAAAACCCACACCATAATCCCCCCCACCAAATGATTTGGAACAATGCACAAAGCAAGGTCCATTGACTGGCCTGCACAGAGTCCTGACCTCAATCTGATAGAACACCTTTGTGATGAATTGGAGCAGAGACTACGAGCCAAGCCTACTCCTCCAACATCAGTGCCTGACCTCACAAATGTGCTACTGGAAGATTGGTAAAACATTCCCATACACACACTCCTAAACCTTGTGGACAGCCTTCCCAGAAGAGTTATAGCTGCAAAGGGTGGGCCAACTCAATATTAAACCCTACAGACTAAGACTGGGATGACATTAAAGTTCATGGGCGGGTAAAAACAGGCGTCCCAATACTTTTGACAATATACTGTAGTGTATCTCTGGTCATTTACTCTGTCACACAGGCTTTCAATTGGCTGTAAAGGGGCTACTGGAAATCAGCAGTGCTGAGATACAACAAATTATTTAAAGGTTAAGTTTACCTTTTATGAAAAAATATTAAATGCACATCTTTTTACAGGTAAAAAATATATGCCTTTATTATTTTCTTACATTGCAGCTTGAAAGGCATTCCACCAGCAATCAGCAATGCCAGGCTCCTGCAGACTCTTAGTTAGCTGTCTGCCTATACCTCCTGTACGGTCATACAGTTACTGAACTGCAGGAGGAGTCAATCAACTATGAGAGCGCTCACCACTTGTAGTTCATTCATCCACAGAACTCTGTAAATAAATGACGTAGCCTCACACAGCTCCACTGTTTTAATATAGTGACAGTGGGTGCAGGGAAGAGATCCGCGGCCTGCTGTTACAGGGAGGGCGGATGGGGATCTGGGAGTGTGGGCAGGGGCTGTATTGGAACATGTTACATGTTAAACCTGTATTTAGGGTGTATTTAGGGTGTAACATATAACATGTTTCAGTACAGCACCTGCTGTGTTAAAAAAAATGACAATTATTTATATTACACAGTGCCCTTTGCAAACTGATTGTCATTCATTTAGGGTTTACAACTACTTGTCGGAGTCTCTATGATATAAAATTATGGCGTACAGTTTCTATCACATGAATGTTTCCCAGTCTCAGAGCTAAAGGGACCTTGAACAAATAATAGTCAATACAAAGAGATATTGCTGGAGTACAAATAATACAAAATAATGAGTTGGATTTAGAGTAATAGGTAAATACAACTTGGAAAAAGAGCACTAAAATGGTAGCAGGCATTGGGATATGGTCATTCTTCTATGAGACAAAGCTTGAAAGGAAAATAAAACTACTCTTCTAGATTTACAAGACCTTGTCCGATGCAAACACTGACCAGTGCTCTGAAGTGGAAAAACACAGAAAATTTATAGTTACTATAGTTACATAGTTACATAGTAGGTGAGGTTGAATAAAGACAATAGTCCATCCAGTTCAACCTGTGTAGGTGTGTGTGGCTGTAATCATCTCACATAGCCCTGAATGTTCTGATCCTTGAGATGTACATCTAAGAGTCTTTTGAAAGCCACCATACTACCTGCAGAAACCACCTCTTGTGGTAGAGAATTCCACAATCTTGTAGCCCTAACAGTAAAGAACCCCCCATGTTGCCTGAGGTTAAAACGCTTCTTCTCCTAATCGAATTGTATGCCCTCGAGTCCTCATGCAATCCCTTTGACTGAACAGCTTTTTTTCTAAGCTGAGATCCCCATTGAGATATTTAAAAATTGCTATCATGTCCCCCCTCAGGCGTCTCTTCTCCAGGGAGAATAAATCAAGCTATTGCAGACGCTCTTCATAATTAAGGTCCTCCAATCCCCTAATCAGTTTAGTTGCCCTTCTCTGGACTCTCTCCAGCTCCAACACTTTCTTTTTGCCTAAACTAGCAAGAAATAAACCTAAACCTGTCTATTCAGCTGATGCCCAATAGTTCCAAGCTGAGGAAAGTACACAAGAAATATTTATCAGATTGGATTGCCTGAAATCTCTCTACAGATGAGAGTGGAACTGTCTATATTTCACTATTATTAAAACAAAATTATTCAAACTTCATGGACTCTATTGCAAATCATAAGGTTAAAATATCAAGACAAACATTTTTATACTTTTGGGGACACCTTTGTAGAAAAAAACTATAAAAGATTACATCACCGTTTCAATTTATGTAAATATATATAAAACAGCATGATATCCAAGTAAGAACTCAATCATAATTAAGATAAAATGACTATGGCTACGTTTTTCCTGTAATCCTTATTAATCCTTATAATAAGAAATAATTATGTTTCCAAAATCTATGCGTTCTCAGAAGTAAAATTAGAATGGTACAAAATGTATCTATTCATTTTTATGGAGTTTGATTATTATTTTAAAATGGATTGCTGCATTACAATTACACCTTTTTAGCTAATATATTTATTAATTAAGATTGAATAATCAAACCGCTTGCGGCAGGCTGGCTCGGCCGCACGAACCGCCGTAACTGTACGGCGAATCGCTGGAGCTCTTCTGGGGGCGTGCGCCCGCCCCCATTAGGAAGCAGGGAAGCCGATCCATGGGATCACTGGCCGCGATTTCCCCCGATCACCCCTGATCGCTTTCCGCTGAGAGAAAACGATAGTCTGCTGTTGTAAACACAGCAGACCGTTGTTCTCTCTGGAATGAACACAGAGCGCCTGTAATCGTCCTATTTATTATCACAGGTCTCTATTTTGATTCCACAAATCCCTCCCCCAATACAATTAGAAAACACTCCCCTAGGCTCACACTTAACCCTTTGATCACCCCTGGGTTAACCCCTTCCCTGCCAGTGTCATTATTACAGTAACAGTGCATATTTTTAGCACTGATTACTGTAGTAATGTCACTGGTCCCCCTCAAAAGTCTAAAAAATGTCAGTTAGGGATCCGATCTGTCTGCCGCAATCCCGTTAAAAAACCCAGATCGCCGCCATTACTAGTAAAAAATATAAATAAATAAAAATTACATAAATCTTTCCCCTAGTTTGTAGACGCGATAACTTTTGGGCAAACCAATCAAAATATGCTTATTGGGATTTTTTCCCAAAAATATGTAGCAGAAAACAAATTGGCCTAAAAGGATGAAAAAATTAGATTTTTAAATGTATTGTTTTGGTAATGTTATATAGCAGAAAGTGAAAAAGATTGTTTTTTTTTTTTTTTTTTTCAGAAATGTTGCTCTTTTTTTTGCTTATAAAAAAAAAGAAAGCTTTATTTGTGGGAAAAAAGTAGATCAATTTTATTAGGGTAAAGCGTGTGCAATTGTCAGTTAAAATAACGCAGTGCCGAATTCCAAAAACGGCCTGGTCATTAAGGGGGCAAAACCTTCCTGTCCAGTAGTGGTTAAATCCACTTTATTCCCAGAAAACTTAATATACGGATTTCGAGGCTTAGTGTGCCATCTAGTGGACAAGTTAAGCTATTGACCGTGCAAACAAATAGTTAAAGGGTAGCTCCAATCTCGTGGGGGAAAAAAGAAAGGCAAATAAAGAAAAAATAAGATAGCGTATACAATTTTGACGCAAGTCATATTGTAATTGAATGTTATTAAAAATGACCTTTCCTTTTCAATCTGCAGCTGCTGTAATTTTATGAAAATGCAATTCAATATAGCTACCTGGAGTTGTTCTGTACACAGAATGTATACAGAACGCCCCACAGAATTATTATTTCCTGCTTGTGTGATTGGCTCATCAATTTTCCAAGAAGTCAGCCTGAAATACAAGTCAGATCTCAGGCATCCTCTGCAGAAAAAATGTAATTTTTGGTGAGATACTCCCCATAGGAGCACATCAGGCCCAGCAGATTTGTGCTTTGCAGCTGCACAGCTGATTGATAATTATGAAACCATTGACATTAGACCGACTCAGCACAGGGGCACAGAGGAACAAACAGTAATTTCTTCAGAACAACAAAAGGTAGGAATCTGCAACAAAGGTTGTTACAATACTTGCTATGTACATAGATCACCCAGAGGGAAATGTTTTTTTTCTTAACAAAAGTGGAGTTACGCTTTAATCAGCAATTATACTCCCCAATTAGAGGTGAGTAAATATTACAAACTATGCCCTCTGAGATTACCCCAGTTAAATAGATTTTGGGAATGAAAAAAGAGAAGCTCAAAGGAAAAAAGGAGTCTCCTCCCCATCTTAAAGTGGAGTTCCACCCGTTTTTCAAACATTATAAAAATCACTTTTATTCCCCAAATTATTACAGTTTTGGGGGAGGGTTAATCAATTCACTGCCCCCTTCGGCGCCGCGGCGATATACGTCACTTCCTGTGCCCGCACGGGCTCTCCTGGGAGATGTGAGTCATTATTCCTTGGAGCCCGTAGGAAGGAAACATCGCGTTATTTCCAAATGATGCATGGTAAGCACGGACGTTGTGTTTACATAACACAGAAGAGGCAGCGGCTGGTGGAGGAGGCTACAGTGTACTGCGTGCAAGGGAGTGTAAGGTGAGGTCCCTGTCTGTCTCTCCCTCCCTCTGTCTCTCGCTCTCTCCCCCCCCCCTTCCCCCTCTGTCTGTGTCTCTCTCTCTCTGGGTAACCAGCAGCACCGCTTGGAGGAAGTAGTGACATGTGGGCTTCACGTGCCCACAATTAAGATGGGAGCCCCCTACTGATGTACAATAAAGGTTAGTGTATTCGGAATGTAATTTATAAAACATTATATACTGTTAGTATAATTCACTTAAGTGGCCCTTGCTCTTCAAAAGTCTGAGCACCCCTGATCTGGATGGTAGATTTGTGCTTGCTTCATGTAATTTTCCACTTACGGTAAGGATTCCATAATATATTTTATCTGTATTGGCATTGCTTATAGGCAGGCTTGGCCTCTTTCTCCTACTGCAGAGGAGTAATGGGTATAGTCTGATAAATGCAGATCTGCTAGGTTTCGTGGCATTGGTTTATATAATTTACGAGTAGAGGGTAAATTAATCAACTCAATCTAGTTACCCATTATATCTATATTGAACGATATAAGTTGACGGATTTTGTGTTCGAATATAAATTTCTGTGCCTATGTCATACTAATAATCCTACTGTTGTGCTGTGTGTTTGTTAGTGACTTAATTGTAAAATAAATCTTAATTTATTTTTATAGTTCCGTAGTTTATGCTTTCACACAATTTTATTGTGCTTACAATTATCTGCATAGAGTGTGAATTTCAGAGAATCATTAAATGGTCAGTGTAACTATATGTATTCATCTATTTTCATATTGGAGGCACTGTCATACACCGATCAATTAAACAATCAATATTTCTGACTTACTTGTGAAAACTTTGTGACATACTTTAAGCTTGATTTTGTATAACACAGATATAGTTTTTGTAGGTAATGCTGCTGCATTTGTGTTTTTTAAAGTATCACATCACATTCATTATTATGCAGCTTTATAAGGGTTCTTTCACACGGTGCGCCATCCGACGAGGTCCGTTCTGCTCAGCGGGGGATCGATCCGCCGATCCCCGCTGAGCAGGTGGATGACAGCTCCGTCTCCGCTCTGTGTGCGCAGACGGAGCTGTCAGATCCCCGCTGTTCTCTATGGGGAGATGGGATGAGAACGGGCCGCCTGTCCGTTCTTATCTGATCCCATCCAATCTGATCCTCCAGATGGATGGAAAATAGGGTTTCCATCCGTCCAGATTTCCCGGACAGGATCGGATCGGAGAGCAGCGGGTGTCAGCGGACATGTCTCTGCTGACATCCGCTGCCCCATAGGGATGCATGGAGCATCCGATCAGGTCTGCCTGAAAAACTGATTAGATCGGATCGCCCATGTGAAAGGACCCTAACTCACATTCCAACCGGAAGTCACTGAAATTCAAATTGCCTGTGTGTCAGAGGATGTGGCTGTGCTTTTAGAGCTGTTTGAATGCCATGCAAAAGTCATTGTAGGAATAGAATAAAGCTATTGGGGAAGAAAAAGAAAGGAGAGTACACTCCAATATTTTAAAACCCTTAACATTTTGTAATAATTCCTTTGTTGATTTATAGAGTTTTGCCAGCAGAAATAATTAAGTGTCCAAAGCCCACAAATGGCCAGTGGAGGAAATTTCAATTGATTTTCTAATCCCTAGTAAAGTGTTACTCATGGTATTTGGCTTTACTGTGTATCTCATATCAATAG
The DNA here is from genome assembly GCF_965119305.1 of Pelophylax lessonae. NCBI lineage: Eukaryota > Metazoa > Chordata > Amphibia > Anura > Ranidae > Pelophylax > Pelophylax lessonae. Next base: position 176,188,400 of record NC_138768.1, read on the forward strand.
AATGCAACACTAAAAACATAAAAACAGTGGGATATTGTTTCACAAAGCAAATGAATAAAAATTAGTTCAGATTTCCCACCGTGCTGCTGGGATTCAATTTTGCATCTGCTTCAACTACTTTTGATGTTACCGTCAGCAAATCCATCACAAAGCTCTTCTGTCAAGGTCTTCTAACAAGCAGCATTAAAAATATTGGAGCCAAGTGTAGGGTTAGCAAGCCTCAGAAGTATAAGAGGAAAGTCCTATTATCTGAGCTAACATTTCTCCTGGCTACAGTATTGTTTATGTTGCTTGTTAGGACCCTAAAGCCAAAATAAAGTATAACAATTTTCTTTAAAATTGTATTATAACAACAGGGGGTATTTATAAAGCATTGATTGCAGTTTTCTCGTTTTTTTTTTTTTTTTTTTAACATACTTTTGTTTGTTTTGGCATTTTAATCAAAATATGACACATTTATTATGCTGAAAAAGTAGAGTATGAGTAACGAGATTTATATATCTAGTTCAGCATGATAACCGTGGCAAACATAATAATTTATTTTGTTTATTATAGCGTTGTCAATTTACAAAGCACTTTTACATATACAGTCAGGTCCATAAATATTGGGACATCGACACAATTCGAATCTTTTTGGCTCTATACACCACCACAATGGATTTTAAATAAAACAAACAAAATGTGCTTTAAATGCAGACTTTCAGCTTTAATTTGAGGGTATGTACATCCAAATCAACTGAACGGTGTAGGAATTACAACAGTTTGTATATGTGCCTCCCACTTTTTAAGGGACCAAAAGTAATGGGACAGATTAACAATCATAAATCAAACTTTCACTTTTTAATACTTGGTTGCAAATCCTTTGCAGTCAATTACAGCCTGGAGTCTGGAATGCATAGACATCACCAGACGCTGGGTTTCAACCCTGGTGATGCTCTGCCAGGCCTCTACTGCAACTGTCTTCAGTTCCTGCTTGTTCTTGGGGCATTTTCCCTTCAGTTTTGTCTTCAGCAAGTGAAATGCATGCTCAATCGGGTTCAGGTCAGGTGATTGACTTTGCCATTGCATAACATTCCACTTCTTTCCCTTAAAAAACTCTTTGGTTGCTTTCGCAGTATGCTTCGGGTCATTGTCCATCTGCACTGTGAAGCGCCATCCAATGAGTTCTGAAGCATTTGGCTGAATATGAGTAGATAATATTGCCCGAAACACTTCAGAATTCATCCTGCTGCTATTGTCAGCAGTCACATCATCAATAAATACAAGAGAACCAGTTCTATTGGCAGCCATACATGCCCACGCCATGACACTACCACCACCATGCTTCACTGATGAGGTGGTATGCTTTGGATCATGAGCAGTTCCTTTCCTTCTCCATACTCTTCTCTTCCCATCACTTTGGTACGAGTTGATCTTGGTCTCATCTGTCCATAGGATGTTGTTCCAGAACTGTGAAGGCTTTTTTAGATGGTGCTTGGCAAACTCTAATCTGGCCTTCCTGTTTTTGAGGCTCACCAATGGTTTACATCTTGTGGTGAACCCTCTGTATTCACTCTGGTGAAGTCTTTTCTTGATTGTTGACTTTGACACACATACACCTACCTCCTGGAGAGTGTTCTTGATCTGGCCAACTGTTGTGAAGGGTGTTTTCTTCACCAGGGAAAGAACTCTTCGGTCATCCACCACAGTTGTTTTCCGTGGTCTTCCGGGTCTTTTGGTGTTGCTGAGCTCACCGGTGTGTCCTTTCTTTTTAAGGATGTTCCAAACAGTTGATTTGGCCACACCTAATGTTTTTGCTATCTCTCTGATGAGTTTGTTTTGTTTTTTCAGCCTAATGATGGCTTGCTTCACTGATAGTGACAGCTCTTTGGATCTCCTATTGAGAGTTGACAGCAACAGATTCCAAATGCAAATAACACACTTGAAATTAACTCTGGACCTTTTATCTGCTCCTTGTAAATGGGATAATGAGGGAATAACACACACCTGGCCATGGAACAACTGAGCAGCCAATTGTCCCATTACTTTTGGTCCCCTAAAAAGTGGGAGGCACATATACAAATTGTTGTAATTCCTACACCTTTCACTTGATTTGGATGTAAATACCCTCAAATTAAAGCTGAAAGTCTGCAGTTAAAGTACATCTTGTTTGTTTCATTTCAAATCCATTGTGGTGATGTATAGAGCCAAAAGAATTAGAATTATGTTGATGTCCCAATATTTATGGACCTGACTGTATATATTGTACATTCACATCAGTCCTGCCCTTAAGGAGCTTACAATCTAAGGTCCCCAACCAACATTCATACATACCCGTACTAGGGCCAATTTACCTACCAGCATCTCTTTGGAGTGTGAGAGTAAATTGGAGTACCCAGAGGTAGCCCACACAGGATAATACAAAACAGTATCTCTCCTGCGCTCAAGTGGTATGTGGGAAGGCGAGTGGTCTTGTGTTATCACCACCTAGGGTCTTGCCCAAGGGTATCCAAATATACTAAAAAACAACAATAAGTGAAGGGCGCACCGACCTCTCACATTACCACTTTAAAAAATGTATTAAAATCCAAAAAAGCATACATTGTACTCACAAATGTAGATAATAGCACACATGTAAGGAAAATGTACCCAATTGCTTCCAGGACTGCCAGGATACTCCTATGGTGCTGCATGACATGATGGCGTCCACCAATACTTTCGATTTCTCCCTCGAAGCGCATCAGCCAGGCAAATGCGGATGGCATCACGTCATCCAGCACCATAGGAGTATCCTGGAAGTCCTGGAGGGGATTGGTTCCATTTTCCTTACATGTGTGCTATTATCATGCATTTGTGACTACAATGTATGCCTTTTTTGGATTGTAACCCACACAGGCACAGGGAGACCATGCAAACTCCAGGCAGGTATTGTCCTGGTTGGGATTCAAACTAGTGACCCTAGTGCCGCAAAGCAGAAGTGCTATCCTGATTTAAAAAAATCGACTTTGGTTCAGAACCTTCAAAGACTGGTTAAATATGCTTATAATTAGCCAGCTAGCTGTTTGCTGCTTTAGCAATATGACTGAAATTTTTCATTCTTTCAAACTGCTGTGTAAAAACATATAGTGCAAGGCCAGAACCATCATTTTGAACACGTAAAAGGGGGAGTTATCGGGACTTTAGAGAGGCGTCTGATGGGAACCCAGGCCCCTCCATCCCTAATTCATTCGTGACAAGGGGGAAGGTTGAGACTTTAAATGAGACGCATAAGCTTGCCAATATCATAATGAGAAATATTTATTACAATAGTAAAAACATTGCATGTTACAGAAATCAAAAAAAGGTTGTTAGATAAAATGCATTGTAGATATGAGCTGGAATGCATAGATAAAAATTCTCACATATGCACACACAGTGGTATGGTATAGTAGTCGATACATGTTGCTAAATAGCATCAAAGTAAGCCCGACGCGTTTCTGTGGGTACTGATCCACTTCATCAGGGGAAAATAATGTAGTATATCTGTAAAAGAGATATATATGTAATATAGTACACAAATACCAAAAATATGTGTAATATTGAGAAGGAAGAGAAACATCAAACCTAGTCAACTTACAATCCAGCTCAGATCTACTGGTATGCTTGTATGGATTGCGGGGTATATCCAGAAGTGGACATCTCTCCCCGGAGCTGAGGGGGTACGTGGAATGCATTCAGCTTTCACTTTCCCATCTGGGCCTCATCATTACTATTTGTACTTGCCATGTCCCAATATATTTATTTATTTTTCCATACATTTCATCCATGTTTCTACTATCTTTGACTGAGCTCTTTCTAGATCATACGCCATTTATATTTATCTCACCTTGCACCTATTATGCGCATATATTTCCATACCTATCTACCTAAGACTTGGCGTTTGCTCAGCCACCCATACATCTACGCCTCTCTACATTATCTATTTTATTTCTTTTATACATTTTTTTTCATTCGTTCCTTTTAGTTCTTGCCAATTTCTGTGCCCTGCCTGTCTGCATTCCACGTACCCCCTCAGCTCCGGGGAGAGATGTGCACTTCCGGCTATACCCCGCAATCCATACAAGCATACCAGTAGATCTGAGCTGCATTGTAAGTTGACTAGGTTTGATGTTTCTCTTCCTTCTCAATATTACACATATTTTTGGTATTTGTGTACTATATTACATATATATATCTTTTACAGATATACTACATTATTTGCCCCTGATGAAGTGGATCAGTACCCACAGAAACGCGTCGGGCTTACTTTGATGCTATTTAGCAACATGTATCGACTACTATACCATACCACTGTGTGTGCATATGTGCGAATTTTTATCTATGCATTCCAGCTCATATCTACAATGCATTTTATCTAACAACCTTTTTTTATTTCTGTAACATGCAATGTTTTTACTATTGTAATAAATATTTCTCATTATGATTTTGGCAAGCTTATGCGTCTCATTTAAAGTCTCAACCTTCCCCCCTTGTCACGAATCATTTTGAACACTAACCAATGTTTTATTTATGCCTTTCTGCACTGGGAGCAGAGCAGATGCTTGGAAAGGGGTGAGTGGCAGAGAGAAGCTGTTCTTTAACCAGTCCCAAGCATCCACATCTAGCTAGAGTCTTGGTGGGGCTTCAAAACAACTAGGGATGGATGGTGAAATTTCTGCCAGATTCACTTCCTATTCCCTCCAATGCCACATCCCAAGTAAAATTTCTCCCTACAGAGATACGTCTAATTGAGACTTCTTCTTGACGGCCCAAATATTATGCATTTTTTTACATTCAACCCGCCTCGATGCCCTCATCCACACATTCACTACCAATGGAATGGAATCCCTCTTTGCTGTGGTATTGTATTCTGACAGCAGGGAGTCTTCCACGCCATCAGAATACAGTGATCAGTATGGCACCAATCATTTTGGAAATGGCTGATAGGCTAGTTGTATACAAGTCAATCGAAAGATTGACTTATGTATAACCAGTCTGCCCACACACGGATCATAATGTGGCCAGTCTCTGCTAAACTGGGCGAATTTGGATCCATGTATGGCGGCTTTACTCCCTCTTTATCTCTGTCAACTGTTTTCATTCTCATGCATTGATGTAAACTCTTCCCCAATAGGCAGACATACAGAGGGACCAACAGAAATGCAGTAGATGGGGGATAGTAGAAACGAGAATTCGTTTTTTATGCATACTCTAGAAAGTTACCAAGAGTTGAAATACTTGGAATCCTGAGTTACAACCATTCAAAGATAAATATCAGAATCCCCTTCTTTCCTAAATACAAGTCATGGATTATTTAATGCAAATGGCAAGAAAACTTTAAAAAGTTGCTGTAGTCATCTGAATGGAAGTGTAAGGCAGACTTCAGAATCTTAGCTGTTTTCAATGCCTTGTCTGATTTTTCTATAGAGCAGCAAATTGTCTCGGAGATTGGATTCAGGATACATCAAGAAAATGCATTTTCATACAGTTTTGTATATTTTAGCACATTAAAAAAAAAATCACCAAAATGGCCACAACTATGTGTGCCTCCTCTTTTCTTTCCAATAGAAGATATCATAGAGTGCAAAGTTTGCTTTATACATTTGTCTGATCTGAAAATGAAATTGGACTGAAGAAAATAATCAAAAATGATATCACTTTTTTCATCTTACCTGATAAACTATGTTTGGGAATATTGCTTTAGAAGATGTGATCACACTGATTTCAGGTTCATTAACATTTGCCAACTTTACAAAAAGCAGAATAAATAATGAGATAAGCAAATAACAGTTTTTTTAACCCTTTATTAAAGTTGTTCTAAAAGGCATAGTTTTTTTTACTTTAAAGTATAACTAAAGGTAATTTTTTTTCTTGTTTTGGACAAAGTGGAAAGCGATTAGAACCCCTGTCAGCTTTTATTTCTGTCTGTGCTCTTGTTAAGGAGACTCACCCTCACTATTTGTCCTGTACACCATTTTCATTAAAAGTGAAAGTAAAAGAAAATGACAAATTTTGGGTTGTCCCCAGAATAGTGATAGAGGGGAAATCCTCCAATGGGGACACTAGTTCTAGTGACCTGGGAGTACTCAAGGAATTCCCTTAATTTGATAGAATTTCCTCTGATTTCCTTTGCTCTATCTAAAAGGAAAAAGGTTTTGCCCATAGTTCTACTTTCATGCATTTTCTACATTAAAGTATGAAAATCTTCCATGATCAGCTTTCCCTAGCACCCACTCCTCCCCTTTAAATACTTGCCTGGCTCTTCTTTCGATCCAGCGCTGTGCTTGTATGTCCCTCTTTCTGTATTCACAGGACACAGAGGCAGTAACGGAAGCCATTGGTCTGCTGCCGTCAAACAAAACCTGTGAGGAAGGAGTGAGGACGGGGCCAAGTTGGGCTGTGTGTGTCTATGGATGCACACAGTCCCGGCTCGGGAGCGTGCTTTCACTAGTGCCCCCATAGCATACAGCTTGCTATTGGGGAAACTCAGAGAAGAGGAGGAGCGGATAGCACCAGCAGTGGACCCCAGAAGAGGAGGGTCTGCTCTGTGCAATAGCCTTGCACAGAGCAAGTAAGTATAACTTGTTATTTAAAAAAAAAAATAGCCTTTACAACTTCTTTAAACATTTATCATTTAACATGAAATAGGTTTGGTAGATTGCAGAGTGCAACACTCCTTTATTTTGAGCCAAATCAACAGATTCAGTCCAAAGTGAAATTACATTCTAAGCCACTCAGTTCCCAAATACATTTACTTGGGTGTTGGATATACAATAACTCATACAGTAGTTCTACATATATGGCAAGTATAACAAACAAAGGGGAATAATGTTCCAGGGGTGCATAAGTCAGTACAATAAAGTGGAACTTTTTCTGGTTTTGGATACAGTGGAGCAGGGTTGGAAACTGTGTCTGGCTTTTATTAAAGTGTTACCATTGGGGAGATATAACCTTGCTAATTATCCTGATGGCCATTGTCCCAGGGAAAGAGAACGAGGAGTAATTTTTGATAGATTTCCACTTATTTCCTGCTGTGTTTCTGAAGACAGGAGGTGCAGGGGCATCTCATTTGGGCTATAGATGGTAATAAAAACCTGATGGAGATTTGAACCCTTTCCAACTCAATCCGAAACTAAAAAAGGTTTTGGCTATATGACATAGGTACAGAGGTAGATTGCAATTAACTATAAATTCATCCCCCTTTCCTTACAATTCAAGCTATTCTTCTTTAATAATAGAGGTGTAAGGGGCAACCCATTGCTCACCTAAATTATTCTGTCCATGCAAATTATGTGAATCATTTTTTGCCATTGAAAAAATAATCATCATTTTAGGGGGGACTAGTACCCTTTCAATAGGTCTAAATTTGACTTCCACAGAATTTCATCCAGTGGAACTTCTTGCAGAGGTGCCAGTGTGGGCATTTATTCCTGGAAGGATTATGGTAGTGGTTTGTGATAGACTGGCCATTATTTACTATGAGACACCAATACTTTGTTTAATTATCATTCTCCCCAAGTGCAGCAGGCTGGCTAGCTGGAGAAATGCTTGCTGCTTATAAAAGTTGTTAGCTTATGCTTGATATCAGGGCTGCAGCTGACATACTACCTATCAGTGCCAATCAGTGCCCATCAGTGCAGATCAGTGCAACTTATCAGTGCCCATATGTGCCACCTATCAGTGCCCATCAGTGCCACCTATTAGTGCTCATCAGTACCACCTCATCAGTGCAGCCTCATCAATCCCCCCTCATCAGTGCCTGTCAGTGCAGCTTATCAGTGTCCATCAGTGCAGCCTCATCAGGGCACATCAGTGCAGCCAGATTAGGGAAGAAGAAAAATTACTTATTTGCTAAATTTTATAACAGGGACTAAGCACATTTTTTTCTCTCAAAATGTTCACCCTTTTGTTTGTTTATTAAAAAAAATTAAAAAATAGTGGTGCTTAAATACTATTAAAAGAAATAGTCTCAAAAAAATTATAAAAATTTCATAGGGGTACAGTGTTGCATGACCACGCTGGAAATGAAGTAATTAAGCCTTATCTGACTGCTGTTTTGTTCTTTTTTTAAAATTTTTTTTATTAATGGATCTACCAAGTTCATCCACACCTAGTACAGTAGGTCAAGCATTAAACAGTCCATTAATTGCATACAATGATAAAAACATAACCCTACCTAGGTCTTCTTACTCCAACATGTTTCACCCTTAAATTGGGCTTAGGGTATTTCAAGGTTCTTGAAAAGTATAGTCTGAATAGAAATGTCAAAGTGTAACTGACTGCGCATTGGCAGTTTTAGGGAGCAATTTAAGTAGTTTTCTATATACTTATTCCAGGAAACTTGCATTATTTATAAATGAATTGAGGAAGTTCCACTTTTTTTAAATTCCGCTTAATTGAATTGTATACTGTATTTGAATCTATGGTTCGCTTAGTTATATCAGATATTAAACCTTTTTTAAGCAAAATGCATCAGCACAGGTTACGCATGTATGATTTTATTTTTAAATTTTTTTAAGCCGTAAAGGTATATTTACTCTTTTACTCATTTCATCATTCTTCAGTGAGATTCTATGCCTTGCAGCTTCCAAATTAATAGTTTCAACATTGACTCATAAAGCTATAAATATTAATCAGAATATTAAAGTGGCATCAGTGCAAAACAAAAAAAATACAACTATGCATTTTTCTAATTAAATAAGGTGCTCAGTTAATTCTATTTAATTGTGCAGTGTATTAAAAATATTTCTTAATTGTTTTCCTATAATGTGCTTTTTATTAATTTTCTTTTATTACATTTTTTATGATTTGTCCATTTTCATAAGACTTCATTTATTGAGTTACTTGGAGACAATTGCTTGCCATCACAGGCAACATCTGAGGAAATATAACTTTAAATTGGCCCTATTAAAAAATATTTGCCAGAACATTTACTTTTGCACAAAGGAACTCTTGAAATAGAATACTTTCCTTCAGGTACTGGTTATAAATAATTCTGTCATTTTTGCAAGAAGACTTTATGTTTGATCATGAATTCTGTTCAGATATTGAGGTTCATATTTTATTATTTAAAAAGCACTCCACCTTTTGACAATATTGCTTTCTATGCTTACCTCTTTATTTTTAGGCAAGTATGTTATGTAGATACCAGAAATACATTTTACTACACATTTTTTAAGCATAGTTATAGTCCAATCTGCCTAAGTGATATCCATGTAGCACGACCCCCTTGAGGGCTGCTGGTTAGCGGAAGTTGCTCTGCACTCACCTCTGGGCACTGTAGGTTCAAACATTTCAGTCGTAATCTCCAAAAATACACTGACACAAGGGAGATACAATTCTTATTGTTTACTGAAGCAAAAGGTAAACCAATCAAACTTATTAATAACAAATAGGGTTCAGTAATACCCAATATGGCAGCGTCGATCAGTTGAACCCCAGAAATCATGATAGAGTTCAAGGGACTTACACTGTGGAAATAGATGCTTATCAAACAAGGTGTTATATTCAATGAATAATGGTGACTGACTGGATTACCAGCTCTAAATGTCAAGCTATTGCTGTATATATATTAACCTTGAACACTCCTGAACCTCTTCTAGAATCAGAACTATCAATTTCTTATCTTCACCTAAAAAGGTTCTATCATTATTCTAACGGGTCCCCTTTAAGAACTGTGAGTACTCAAGTTCCTGTCCTAGCAAGGCCTTGCAGAATCTTTGCCGGCAGTTGGAGCTCTTATCACTCTTCAGTGTGATATTTGTAATCCCATGGTAATGGTGTGTATGGAATCCTATCTGTAGTCAGTATATAATGGATGCAGGTTTATACTTGCGATTTAGGATGTCACCAGGCACTCTTTCACACAGCAGTGTCCACTTGTGATTATCCTGCGTCTTGGAGGATGTTCGGCTCTCGCTGCTCCGGTCAGTCAGTTCAGCTTCACCCACTCTGTACTCAGCTCCACTGGATCTATCACAGCCCGGTGACTACCAACATCTGCACCGCTGAGGGCAGGCTCCGCTCTTCCTAGGCCGCACTCCTCGGCCTCCGCCACCAACAGTGTCTTCTGGCACCTCTCTGACTGATCTGTCCTCCACGAGTCCCGAAAGCAAGAGCGCATGCTCGGCCTGCAAAGAGGTATATCGGCTTTCCCATGATCCTTCACTCTCCCGTGGCTCCCTGGGAGTAAAGTCCCTCCTGCCATCAACGCAACAATCTGCTATCAGATCCAAACTATATCTCCCACAATCCAATCCATCCATTTCTGGGGAAAGCCGATCCTTCTTGTAAAGAACCTTAAAGGAGTGCTCTGGTTACAACATAACGATAACTTGAATATAGGTATTCATGAAATATATGCATAGGTAGTAGTCCCAGCTTGGCTACATACATAACTAAAATAAAACTTAAATTTTTTTTTATTGTGACGGATGCAGTATCACACCTGAGACACCTTCACCAACTTATGACAAATGGCTGGTCAAACTCACACCACGCTGGCACTGATATGTGACAATGCCACTCTCAGCTTCACCGTGAGCAAAGATTTACCAACTCACGAAACCACAATCTAAGTGCCAGCAGACTGAGAATGATTGTAATTGGGTTTAAACTTATCACATTGCCACCAGATAGAGTTCAACCTATCAACCATTCACAATATCAATATGACTTTTAGTAAATATCTGTAATACACACTGACAGCACAGCCAGGTATACCCAGATATTTATCATATCGTAGTGTTTTTCAAAGAGACAAGGTTTCTTTAAGGGGAACTTTACTCATAACAACTTGATAAAAAATAATGTTCTTTAGCAAGGAACATTCATTCCACATTAATAATTATGCTACCATAAAAAGTATTCGCTGTAAATTGCCTCCAGCATTGCTCCTGATTCTTCTTGCCGGGGGCTGCCATTTTGCTAAAGCCTAGAGCCCGTGAGCAGCAGTAAATCTTTAGGCGGTCAGAAGATCGGCCTCTAGTGGCTCTGATTATGGGCACAGTGCCAAAAAATTGAGAGCAACTGAGCATGTGTAGTGCAGGGTGAGACAGTGTATTACTGGATTTTAAACAGTATAGACACATATTTTTTATGTTTATAACTGCTTATAACAGCCTGAAGTGATCTTGCGGGACCTACTTTTCTCACAAAAGTTCCACTTTAAAGGGTAACTCCACTTTTGTGGGAAAAAAAAATTGCAAACAAAGAAAAAATAATATAGTGTATACAATTGCGACACAAATCATATTGTAATTGAATGTTATTAAAAATTACCTTTCCTTTTCAATCTGCAGCTGTTGTAATTTTCTGAAAATGCAATGCAATATGGCTACCTGGAGCTGTTCTGTACAGAGAATGTGTACTGACTACACCCCAGAAACATCATTTCCTGCTTGTGTGATTGGCTCACTGATTTTCCCAGAAGTCTGCCTAAGATAAAATTTAGATTTCTGGCATCCCCTGCAACAAAAATGTCATTTTTCGTGAGATACTCCCAATAGGAACACGTCTAAAGGGATGAAGGCCCAGCAGCTTTCCTCATTAGGGCCCTGCAGCTTCATGATTATTATGAAACCACTCCCACTAGACTCACTCAGCACAGAGGCACAGAGGAACAAGCAGGGATTATTTCAGAATAACAAAAGATAGGAATCTGCTACAAAGTTTGTTATAGTCCTTGTAACGTACATAGATCATCCAGAGGGGAATTTTTTTTTCTCAACAAAAGTGGAGTTATTTCTCAGCACCTCGGTCATCATTAGTGTGTATCATTGGTACCTATATTTGATCACCTCTTTCTGGTGAATTGGTATTGGATCCCCACTTTTGGGTCCATCCAAGTCACACTCCTCAGTTTTTTCAAAAGTGGAGTTATGCTTTAAGTTGTGTGTTAGTGCATAAGGCTTCACTCACATATTGGCATCCCGGATTGCAGGCAGAATCCCTGCGATTCTGAGAGCGATCCCGAATCACTGCAAATCACAGGATGCCTGTGCGATTCCTGTCACTTCCAATTGCACCCCAAACATGGTGTGATTTTCGTCCCACGAATCGCAGTTTAAATCATGCAAATAGGAACGCGGTACTCCTGTCGCCCAAAAGAAGTTCTTGTACTTCTTTTGGGCGACAAGCATCCCGTGATTCTATTTGTGCAATTTTACTGCGATTCAATGGGCGACAATCGCGGCAAAATTGCACCGCCTTTGGAGTGTCATTGAAAGTGATGGGAATCTTGTGGGCGTCCCACAATTTGCCGTGATTCGGGATCACGGGCAGAATCACCGTGATTCTGCTCGCGATCCGGAACGCCAATATGTAAACAGAGCCTTAGAGATAATATTAACACTTTTCAAAATGTTGTTTAATAATAGAAAAGGTAAAATGGTGCAAACAAAATATTGTCATAGAAAAAGTACTATAAATGAACAAAGAGACAATAATGCAGCAGAGAAATAAAAATGAGTTAAGAGTAAGAATACTTAACAATATTCTGGTTCTGTGTTTTCAGCAAAGTCCAATCAATGAGCATAAGATTGATTAGTGTCTCTCATTGATCTTGTCTGCTAGATCCTCCTGCCCTGATTCCAGCATGTCCCCTCAATTACATAGCTTAGTGGGTTCCTCTTAAATCGTCTAGACTCTAGAGCTTCTTTAAATGTGTTTTCAACAGAGGCGGCCAGCTACTGTATATTAGCCCTTTGTGGGGAGTGCCTTAATGTGTACTTTAATGCTACAGTCTTTTTCTAGATTCCCCAGTACAGAATCAGCATTGGAATTATGGGCAGAGGACTGGGAGAAAGCTGGGCATCTGTGTTCCCTCCTGCGGCAGGGGAATCAGCCTTTGCAGCCAATGCCATCTTGACTGCAGGGGAATTCCTGTCAGCTCCACTGATGAAGAAAGAAGTGAGTACTCTGCAGTGGGTATGGGAGGCTCAGGTAGGGTGGCAGGAAGCTCTTGCCTTGCCTAGCATGCCGAGCTGTGATACTAGCCATTTGTCCCTCTGGTGTCACTATAATAGACCCAAGGTTAGCAGGAGCACTGCGCTCTTGCTCCTTCATTCTGGCATGTCCAGGCCACAACCTCCTTTACACATTCTTTCAAATGTTGTAGGGGTGTCTATGGGTCTCAGAGAGGACATAGATTTAATAGAAAAAATGCACCAACTGAATATATGTCAAGGTCTTACCTTGCCTTCCTGTCTGCAGCCATCTTGGACATGTATTGACTGTGTAGCCAATGCCATTTTGACTGCAGGAGAATTCTTTTATAGACTCTGATTACTTCATCACTTCCTGCTGCTTCCTGGGCGTCGCTTAGTGATTAGGTTGCACACAGGATATGTATATATATATATATATATATATATATCACCCGTTGGCTTGCAGTCCTTTGCTCATGTGTTTGTGCTTCAAGGTGCATCTCTGTTTGCTATGTTCTGTTTTCCGTGTTCTTCCATGCATGACCTGGCTTTGGCTGACGACCTTCCTGGCTCTCGATTTCCCTTTTGGCTAACGACCTTCCTTGCTCTCAATTCCCATTGGCTGATGACGTTCTTGTGACTATGTTTCCATCTAATTCCTATCGATTCCTCTGCTCCCAGATCCGAACTCACTCACCTCTTGGTGGGGCGACCTTGAGGACCATGACCTGGTGCCAACAAGCAGCGAAGTCCATCTCCACCATCAGGAGGTCTGGTGAACACCGGTTGGTGCTTAGACTCAGCGCCTCAGGTTAGCCTGCGTTTACCACCAGGGTGATCCCTTTACATGTTAGGCTCAGCTACGGGAGGTGTGACAATATATCTCCATGCATCTATGGGTAACTGTCCAAAGATTTGGCAATGAGTTGCAAGGAGTAATGACGTTCCCCATGGAGCATATTTGTAACACACATTCCTATCTGTTCTCAATGATCCAAAAATGAGATGTACTCTCCTGGCGCAAACCAGCTAATGAGGTGTCCTCTTCTGGTGCAAACTAGCTATAACCTTCCCAAGGAAGAAAGAGGGGGCATAAGCAGGGTAGTGCACTTTTCTGATTGTCCCAATTTTTTAGGGTAGTTAGTGATTGATTCTATGCCCCAGTTGAAACATGTATATGCACAGAAGGAAGCCATTGGACATGGTCCAGGTTAAGTCTGGCCATAGATTGAAGATGAAGATGGTATAAAGGCAGACTGAGTGATATAATAGAGAGGCATTTCATTGCCAGAATACAGGATAATTAAAGTGGCATTAGTTACTTATATTTTTTACATTTTTAGACTGAGCGAATGATAGTTTTGGTGGATTGGCATCTAAGCCAACATAACAGATGAACATTGATAATGGTTTGTATGCTATAGGTATACACTAAAAAGTCACTTAGCTTCTGTTATAGGTAGTCTGCGCTTTCCATAGCAAACAGCCCTTTGGGCATTTGCAGAAAAATGTTTTTTTATTTTTTATCTTGGCAGTATTGTTTCTCTTTTGTAGTGTGGCTTTTAGTGCTGTACCCTTGGTAGAGCCTCATAGGGTGCTGTTGGCCTTTTATTTAGAAAGTTTGTTACCCACACCCACAAAGTGTACCCCTTTCAAATAGGGTTATTACATAATTTTCTCTGAGGATTGCCTTTCTGTCCACAAACTCACAAAGAGGTCTCTACCTTCTGGGTCAGCCACATACTACTTTAAAATGAAGCTATGACTACAGCTCTTATGTAGCAACTAAGGTACCATTGGTGGAATGTATTGGTAGGAAGTTTAGGTGTGTGAAACATGTTGCCTCCCTCTCCCCTGTGTGTACTTTTGCACGTTTGCTGCTTTTATGGACAATTTTTGACTCAATAAAGAAAAGATAAAGGGAGTGCAGATATCTGGATTTTTATTTGTTCAGCTCTCTTATAGTGTGACTTTTAGTGCTTTACCCTTTTTAGAAAGTTTGTTAACTGCTCCCACACAGGTGTAGCCCTTTAAAATCAGGTTCCTACATCAATTTCTCTGAGGGATGCATTTCTCTTCACCAATTCTAGATGGTAGTGTAGGTGCCTTAGGTCAAATATGTCAAAGGTTGCAGCTATTGTTGACTCTGATTGACACTATACTAACAACCTTGGGTCAAGTGTTTGATAAAGGTATAAACAAAAGGCTATGAGCGCAAACCGTGTAGTGATAATAAATAACAGTGCAATAAATTAAATATAGTGCAATGTGAACATTAATAAGAAAATGTGCATAGAAAATAATGACCGGCAGCATACACTATAATCGTGTCCACACCTCACAATCAAATAAATCAAAAAACAAAAAAGTGTTGCGCCAGATATACACAACGTAAGGTTTTATACAACTGTTATTGTTTAATATTCTTGACATTAGCGCAGTTTCTGTACACTTATACACTGGTATAGCCTTTCTGTCCTATCTCTCTATTTGTTATTGTTATGTGTCGCTATAGTATTAATCCTGGTTAGCTTCTTATCGGTGGCTACACATTTTATTACATACATACACACAATGATGGGAATAACGGCGTCATAAGCAAACGGCGTTACTACCGGCGTTACTTTTTACAGTGACTAGTAATCAAACGGATTCCTTTTTCCCCGGTAGTAAACAAACATCAAAGAAGGTATTGCACTTACATAAAAACTTGAGGTAAAAGCATAATGTAGCGTAGCACTCTCTCCATGACACCGTGCCTCTAAACCGGAGAGACACGGTGATGCTGCATGAAGCGCGGCTCCTGAGTACAGCTGATCGGAAGGATGGCGGTGGGTGACAAGTGGCTCCAGGTGTCTCATTGTCCCACAGCAGCATTAAAATCGTGTAGATTACTGCACAATGTGTTATAATAATAATTGCTTCTATTTAGTGTCCATTTCATTCCTTTACCATATTTAATATTGGGGGTATCCAAGTTATTTGTCATATTTGATTATTTTTTTAAAGTAATGCAATAGTTACTTTCCCTGGTAATTAGTTACTTTTTTACTGATGTAACTCTGATGTTACTTTTTGTGAGAAGTAACTAGTAACTATAAGTAATTACTTTTTTTAAGGGACATGCCCAACACTGCATACACATCAAGGGTCAATTCCAGGTTTGATAAAAATTGTAGCATAATTGTGTAATATTACTAGCATTTCTGAATCTTTTTTTTTTAATCACAGCAATTATTTGGAGTGCTGAGTTGGTGAAGCCAACATCAGCCTAACTTCCTATCTGTTACATGAGAGAGAGAGTAGGGCCTTTTTCACACGTGACAAACTCCATCCTGATCAAGTACACAGAAGCACTTGTGTGACCTAACCCTGAAGAAGAAACCTAGTCTAATAAAACAGAACTGACCTACAATAAAACCTTAGTAATTCTAGCTAACCGAGAGGTTTACCTAGTTTCCTTGGAACTGGGATAACTAATATCCTCGTAAACTAGTAGCTCTCCCAGTAAACTGCAGCATATGCAATAATAATTTCACAAAAATAAGAAACAAATTAAAAGGGGATATACAGTATGATTGTAATAATAAATTCATATTTCATGTTCTTAACATGCTATTACCTTGAACTGCACAACAACTAGGAATAGAACACAAAGAAAAGAAAGCAGTAGCTAGCTGACCCTGTAGCTCAGTGTTATAGTAAACTTCTGGAATGGATGCCTTCCAAATGTTATACTGGACAAAGTACAGTGCACTGAGGAGTCAATGAACTGAGTAACATAAATAGGCAAAAAGCCTAAACCCTTCTAATTGGGGTCCTGTAACAGGAGAAGTGACATCATGACCATTAAAACTCAGCGACCTGCTGGTCATGCTAAAGAATGGACTGGGTGAGGCAAGAGACTGATATTTTCTGTTCCCAATCATTTGTTATCCAGTTAACCACTTCAGGACCGGAGGATTTTCCCCCTTAATGACCAGGCCATTTTTTTTGCAATTTGGCACTGCGTTACTTTAACGGACAATTGCGTGGTTGTGTGACGCTGTACCCAAATAGAGCTTTCTTTTGGTGGTATTTGATCATCTGTGTGATTTTTATTTTTTGCGCTATAAACAAAAAAAGAGTGGCAACTCTGAAAAAAAAAAAAAAAACAATATTTTTCACTTTCTGCTATATAACACTTCCAAAAAAAATGTAAATAAGTGAAAATATAGTTTTTTTTATCATTTTACAACAAAATTTGTTCTCTGCTACATATTTTTGGTTAAAAAAAACCTCCAGTAAGCGTATTTTAATTGGTTTTCGCAAAAGGTATCGCATCTACAAACTAGGAGAAAGATTTATGTCATTTTTATTATTTTTTTTTTTTTTTACGAGTAATAGCAGCGATCAGCGATTTTTAGTAGGACTGCGACATTGGGGCAGACAGATTGGACCCCTAACTGACATTTTTGATGCTTTTGGGGGGACCAGTGACATTACTACAGTAATCAGTGCTAAGAGTATGCACTGTTACTGTAATAATGACACTGGCAGGGAAGGGGTTATCCCAGGGGCGATCAAAGGGTTAAGTGTAAGCCTAGGAGGTGTTTTTTCTAACTGTGAGGGGATGGGCTTGTAAAATCAACACAGAGACCTGTGTTCCTAAATAGCAGGAACACAGGGGCTCTGTGTTGATAGCAGAGAGAACAAAGGTCTGATGTGTTTACAACAGCAGACCGCCGTTCTCTCTTCACAGGGAGTGATTGCCGTCGCCTGGTGGCAATTACAGCCGCCGGCCCCCGCACCTCAGCTTCCCTGCGGTCGAGTAGGCACGGGCCTCTGGTGGCACGCATGCGCCCACAGGAGCGCTCCCGCAAACTGCGGTACAGGTACGGCGATTCGCAGGAACCTGCCAACCTGCCGGCGTTATACGGCGGTTGGTCGGCAAATGGTTAGGCAAAATGTTATTTTTCAGTCCTTTGTATTGTGTATGTGTGTGTATTACTTTTCCCTGGTTCCTTATTGTGAGGTGTTATTTACATATATAATAAGTTTCCTTTGTTTCTCTGCAATTTTTATGTTTAAAGGATAAGTTCACCATGGGAACATGTGACAGGTTCCACCCGTTTTTTGGGGTGGAACATGTAACATGTTCCAAATGCTGCAGCCGCAGCCTAGTCCCTGCACTCCCTGTGACAGCAGTATGAGGAGAAGTTCCATGTAGTAGCTGTCACTTTTTTTTAAATCAGCGTGGCTGTGCGGGGCTCCGTCCACACAGCCGCGTCATTCATTCACACAGCACTGTGTGTGAATAAACTACAAGCCCTGACATTCTTTGCAGCTGTCGGCTTGTAGTCCTCAATAAATTACCGCAATGCTGTGGAGCGCTATGGTAGATCATTGATTCTTTCTGTCAGTGAACGGGATGTACGGGCACACAGATACTCTGACAGATCTGGAGGAGACCTACATGGCACCAGCGATCTGCTGACAGCTGGTGCAATGCTTTACAGGCTCCCCAAAAATGTGCATTTATTACTTTTTTTAAAAAAGTGAACTTATCCTTTAAGATGAACAGTGCCAAGCAATACACGTCCATTCTCACCGAAATGTTATTATCAAATTAAGAGTCCAAAGTGTTGGGCATCTTTATCTCAGGTCATGAGATTAAGCCTACACTACTTTATAAGATAAAGGTTCAGGCTCACACTTTTATCAGTAACATTAAATGACCCCTTCCATCGCATGTTAAAGCTATAATGCCTCATTTACAATTGCAACAGGGGGCAGTGAAAGCACATGGTTGAATTGTGCTTTTACTTCCCTCCAACTGCTCCCCCTTAAACTGTGAAAGCAGCAGACAGAGGTGTACTGTACACACGTGGCCATTGTGGCTTTGCATTGTGGCACAGAAAAAGTTATACCCACTGTTCTTTTTTGCAGGCCGTGCAGACTGCCAAACAAGAATTCTGGTGTTTAAACTAGTTGCTTTTAAAATTAATTGCTACCTTCCGGTTCCGGCGCCGCATGGAGTAGCAGGCTCCTAAGCAGCTCCCGCGGTGCGCCCCAGCAATCCGGCATATAAAATTATACCCGACGCATCCAGCCTGCCACCAGCACCCTCCTCTGCCTCAGGACACCCCCCGGACCCGGCCGCTATCTGCCCTTCATTCCGGAATGGAACGGTATTTGGAGAAACCGGCCGCAAAGCCTCCGCCGGGCTCGGCGCAAATCGAGGCCGCGGTCGCGGCCTACTCCGGTCCGGCAGCGGAATCGGCAGCCATGGACACTAGCAAGCAGCCAGAAGGTGACCTCCGACCACCCAACACAGCGTCCTCTTTGGCCCCGGACCCCTCCACTGAGAGGATTGCGAGGGCGGTGGTGGAGCTGCTCACCCCCACTATACAGGCATAGGTGGAGCAGGCTGTGGCTGCTGGCATGGCGGTGATAAGGAAGGAGCTGGAGTCTCACTCCCACCGCCTCACTGAGGCCGAATCCCGGATTTCCAGTGTAGAGGACGAAATCTACCAGATGCAGGGCACAGAGCAAACCCAAGACAAAATCAATCGTCTTGTTATGGACAAGCTGGAGGACTTGGAAAACAGGTCTCGGCGGAGTAACCTAAGATTTATTGGGATTCCAGAATCCGTCCAACCCTCGGCCATTCCAGAAATCTGCGCACGGAAAATCCCTGCAGCCCTGGGCATACAAGGGACCTGTGTGGTTGAACGGGCCCACAGAATGGGACTTTATTCGGAGGAACGCAAGACCCCTCGCCCAGTCATTGCGAAATACCTAAACTACACAGACAAATCTGCCATCCTTCAGAAGTTCCGCCAAAACCCACATTTCCAGATCGAAGGCATGAAAATCCTCATCTTTGCAGACTACTCAGTCGAAGTCGCAAAAAAACGCAAAACTTTCCAAACCATATGCTCCCAGCTACACCAGGAACGCATTAAATTTACCTTGGCCTACCCGGCGACTCTGCGCCTTCGGGCTCCGAACGGCAACCAGCTATCATTCCAAGATCCTGCGGAGGCAGAGAAATTTGTCCGCTCACTGCACCATGGCGAACCAGGTCATGGCAACTCAGCCAAATCCCTTTCCTTTTCCAGACCAGACATCCCTCACAGCCCCAGGAAGGAATCCCCGAAACGGCAACGATACTCTGATGTGGTTAGCTCTCGTCCATCTGACCTGTTGGGTTTTTCTACCTCTAATTGGGCCTTGGATACGTTTATCCTCCGGGCACTGCTCCCGGGTGGCTCTGGCCGGGCAACGACCGATAGCGTAAGATTGTTTTCTCTCACTGGGGATCTATTCTGTATTTAACTACTTGGTAGCCAATGTTATTTTTCTGCTGTTTAATGCTTTTTTACTGAGCCTTTTATCCGTGATGCTATATGCCATGGCTGCCCAACACTATGTTGTAGGTCGCGACCCAAGTCTCTGCGGACACGCTCTTTGACGGGGTTAAATTTGTCCCCTGCAGTGTCTGGAGACGCACTTGGGGAGCTGTGCTCCATCGCATACGCATGCGGAAAAAAGAGAAGTCTATGCGACTATGTTATGTTCCTGTTTTATTCTTGTGTCTTCCTACCCGGTTTTCCAGTTCCCCCCTCCCCCAGTCCTTTTCCCCAGGGGTCAAACTCCTTATGGTCTGCACACATACATGGCGACACGTTCTTACCAGATGGCGATCTTTATTTACTCGCATGAATCTGGTTATCCTCCTGATAATGGTTAGGCACCGTACGAACTGTGACAGATATCCACACTCATTAGGTGAACTATGACGCTAATCTCCTGGAATGTCTAAGGTCTTCGATCCCCGGCTAAGAGAATGAAAGTCCTGAGACATCTTAAACGTCTCCGGGCCGATATCGCTCTTATTCAGGAATCGCACCTTCCCTCTGCAGACATGACTCGGATGGAAAAACGGTAGGCAAGGTGGTAGGTTCTGCAGCACTCGGACGCAAAGCAGGTGTCCTCATTCTGTTTCATAAACGGCTCTCGGTAGAAGTTATTGCGGTGGATGGGGACATGGAAGGCCGATATGTCTCGGCACACGTCCGCATCAACAGCAAGGAACTCATTATTTCTAACGTCTACGCTCCCAATGTTTTTGATCAGTTCTTCTATTCAATGTTATCAACCCGCACTCTGGCCCTCCCTCCCATCCCCCATTTGATGGGGGGCGAATTCAATGCTGTCATGGACCCAGTTCTTGACAGATCTCGACCCCTTGCGGATACGCGGTCTAGTCCGGGCGGCCCCCCCACTCCTCTAGCCACTCTTACCGACTCCCTCTCACTGACGGATGTCTGGCGACATTTCCACCCGACAGATAGAGAATACACCTTTTATTCCCACCCCCATAAAATGTTCACGAGAATTGACTACCTCTTTTGTACAGACTCGCTACTGCCAGTAACTCAAGACGCAGTGATCCACGAAATGGCGATATCGGACCACTCCCCACTCTCCCTATCCATTGACCTCACCGGCTCTCCCGCTGTTCCCCTAATATGGCACTTCCCCTCTTTTCTGACCAACAACGAAGACTTTAAAGGTTATCTTGAGCGGGCATGGCAGGAATATGTTGACACCAATGCATCCCACGTTTCCTCCCCCTATTTGTTCTGGGAAGCGGGTAGGGCTTTTCTGAGAGGTCGTATTATCTCCTATGCGGCGGCCTTCAAGCGACACGCGAAGATCGGTTATAAGTCGGCGAGCAATCGTCTCCGCGAGGCACATTGTAATCTATTACTGAATGATATCCAATCAAACAGGGAACAATGGGTCTTGGCCAAAAAGAACTTTGATGAATGGGCCGAAAAGGTCGAACGCATGCACACGGCACATTTTGCAACATCCTTGCACAAGTTCGGCAAAAAGGCTGGCAAACTGTTGGCGAAAATGTGCAAGGGTCGACCGTCACCCACATATATTGGATCCCTGCGAGATCCATCGGGTATTGTAGATTCCACCCCCCAAGGCGTACAACGTATTATGAGAGACTTCTACTCTGTGCTCTATGGCCCGGAGGAAGTCGATGATGCCTCGGGTGAGATGTTTTTATCAGGTATGGGACTCCCTCGCATCACCCCTGCCCAGCTCGACATGCTGAATTCACCTATCTCGGCGGAAGAGGTCACACACACTATTAAACACCTCACGGCGAATAAATCGCCTGGTCCAGACGGCCTTACAGGGGAATTTTATAAATCCATTATGGCAAGCCTGGTTCCCACTTTGGTGGCGGTTTACGCCAGCATTTGGGAAGGCGGACCTTACCTCCCAACAGGCAACCAAGGCATTATTAAATTTCTTGCAAAAAAAGGTAAAGACCCCCTAGAGCCAGGATCCTACCGCCCTATCTCATTACTTAATCTTGATGTGAAAATACTGTCTAAAATCGTTGCCTCTCGTTTGGCAGCCATTATGCCACACCTGATCCACCCAGCGCAGTCCGGCTTTACTAAGGGACGGTCGGCTTCGGCGAATATCCGGAAAGTACTGCTGGTACTGGAGCAAGCACGTTTGTACCCCTCGCAAGACTTGGCCATTGTGACCCTAGACGCCGAAAAGGCATTTGACAATGTTAACTTTGTCTGGCTGCGTAAAGTCTTGGATGCCATGGGTTTCCAGGGCTTGTTCGTACGCCTGATCACATCTATGTACACTTCCCCGACGGCCAGACTCTGTGTAGGTGGTTCAATGACCGAGGACTTTCGACTGTTTAAGGGTACTCGCCAAGGTTGCCCGCTGTCCCCACTACTCTTTAATCTGGCCATGGAACCTTTATCTAGATACCTCTCTGGCCCTGCCCCCCTCCATGGGATCAGTCTGGGTCACACAGACCTGAGGATTTCTTTATTTGCAGATGACGTCCTCCTATTCACCTCATGCCCCTCTGCAGACATTCCCACAATTGTGTCCACGTTTAATGCCTTCAGGAAATGTTCGGGCATTAAAATAAATTATTCCAAGAGCGAGATTCTCCCCTTGGGGTTGGACACGGCCCGAAGATGGGAATCAGACTCCCCCTTTAAAATAGCGCAACATTCCATCACCTACCTGGGTATAAGTATTGGCAGGACCCCCTCATCGATCTATACCCTCAATTACCCACCATTGTTTACCAAAGTGAAGGGGGAACTGGAAAACTGGAAGGACCTGCCGCTGTCTCTTCTGGGGAGATGCCACCTGATCAAAATGGTCAGTTTTGCCCGCATCCTGTATTTTCTTCAGACCCTTCCTTTATTGATTAAGCATAAGGATATACAAGACCTCTCCAAGGCGTTCTCCAGATTTCTTTGGCGAGGGAAAAGACCCCGCATCTCTTTGAAAAAGCTATGCCTCCCCAGGCGAGACGCTGGTATAAATTTTCCTAGTATTCGTTTATATAATTTGTCCTGTCTGTTGAGAGTGGCACTGGACTGGATATCTCGGTCTTCTCAATTCTCTAATTTTGAGTTAGAGTCCCAGATGTCTGGGCCTTTTTCACTAACCTCACTTCTTCACGCCAAATGAGCTCATCTTCCACCCACACTGCGCCATAACCTGCTCCTGCGGGACACGGTTATTGCGTGGAGGGAGGTGAGGAAACTCTTGAAGATACCCCTGTACTTCTCCAAACACCTTCCCATTAGAGGGAACCCCACTTTTCCCCCCGGCCTGGTCCATGCGGTCTACAAAGCTTGGGAATCAAAGGGACTGGTCAATTTCTACCAATTTTGTGACCCTCAAACAGGATTACTGCGGTCTGGCACTGACATGTTGGACACGTACACTCTGCCACCCTCAGTCTATTTCTACCTGGCGCAATGCCGTCACTTTATCCGTGACACGCAAACCAAACCTGATAGCAGGATCAAGCTCTCTCTCATTGACACCCTACTGGACTCTGGCAAGTATACTATCTCTGACATCTATAAACCGCTTATCCACCTGCTTCCTTCATTTCTTCAGCAGCGAACTGGCTCAAGGATTTTCCGGGTGAGGACACACTGCCCAAGATTATCAGCGGTCTTCCGACCACCCTGGCTCTTACCCCCAATTCAGTGTGGAAAGAGACTCAGCTTAAGATATTCCACAGAGCACACATTCCTTTCTTATCAGACAAAACTGTCCAGGATGCCCACAAATGCACTCTGTGTCACAGGGAGCGCCCCTCACTCTCCCACAAATTCTGGGACTGTGCCCCGATCTCTGCATTCTGGGACCAGGTTCTGACCTTTATAACCACAGTAGCCACAGTTACCGTACCGAAAGATCCTATGTTATTGCTTTTTGGCTACTGGGACAAGCGTCTACAGAAATGGTCCAACACCTCAGCTGATTCACCTCGTCTTTGGATCCTAACCACACTGCTCATCGCAAGACGTCTGATACTAAAACAATGGATAGCCACCTCCCCTCCCCATGTATCCATGCTTCGGTCAGAGCTAACCACACTTCATTCCATTGATCGCCTCAACATGGACTCTGCGGCCCCATGTGCGGTCGATGCCTTTAACGCCAAGTGGAGTGTCTTCTCGAAATATGCCACCAACGTTTTGGACTCTCCCCCTGCTTCTTTCATCTTTCCGAACCGTCAAACTCTCACAGTTGCAATCCCCACATGATTCTCCCCTAGTGGATTCTATGTTTTGGAGATTGGTCCCACCCCCTACCCCGTGCCCCCTTACCTTGTTCACTAGCAGTGGACAACCTGCCCCCTACCCCCGCCACTTCTTGTTGTTTCATATATGTTTTGTACATGCCTATTCATGTCCTATGTTTTGTTAAACTTGAAAATTTTAAATAAAAAAAAAAAAAAAAAAATTAATTGCTAAAAAAAATGTGATTCTAATTGAAATACATTTTTAATTTTCAAATACATAACTGCAACAATTGTTTTTTTTTTATCTGCCTGGAGTACAGAATAAAAACAGTCATGTAAACTTTGTGGTACTGCCAAAATCCTGTCCATTGGCTCTTTTAAAGTGGTTGTAAAGCCTTAAGGTTTTTCACCCTAATGCATTCTATGTTGCTCAGTGTTATACTAAACTTCTGTAATGGATGCCTTTTCAGATTTGTACTTGAAGAAATACAGTGCACTGAGGATTCACTGAGTAACATAAATAGGCTTTTTACACCCTTCTAATTGAGGTCCTGTAACAGGAGAAATGACATCACCACCATTAAAACTCAGCGACCTGCAGAGTTAGATGACTGTAGATCAGGTCATGCTAAAGAATGGACTGGGTGAGACCGGAGACTGATATTTTCTGTTCCCTTTCATTTGTTATCCAATTAAGCAAAATGTTGGCTTTCATTCTTTTGAATTGTTTGTCTGTGTATTATTTTTCACTGGTACTATATGGCGAGGTGTAAATTACATTTGTAATAGGTTTCCTTGGTTTCCCTGCAATTTATTTTTAGGATAACAGTGGCAAACGACACACTTGGAGGTCCCACCAAAATCTGATTACCAAATTTAGTGCCGGTTCACACTAGGGCGACCTGTGAGGCGACCTGGTCGCCTCACAGGTCGCCGCAGGTCGCCTCCCATAGGGAAGCTACGGACCCGTTCTAATAGGAGCGACACAAATCGCTCCGACCTAGAAAAAGGGTCCGGAGCTTCTTTGGGGCGACCAGGAGGCGACCGCCATAGACTTCAATGTTATGAAGTCCGTGGCGGCCGCTCCGAGGTCGCGGCGCGCTGCTCACACAGCGACCTCGGAGGTCGCCACCTAAAGTAGCGTCGCGGTAGTGTGAACCGGCGCTAAGAGTCCGAAGTGTTGGCCTCTTCATCTCAGGTCATGGAATAAATCCCACACTACTGCTTAATTTTTAAATTTAGGCGCACACTTTAATTTTGTAACACAATATCAACCCATTTCATCTCATGGTAAAGCTATAAGGCCTTGCTCACACTTGTGATTGAAGGGTAGGTCTTGAGATTAGGCCTAGACTACTTCATAAGATTAAGGTCCAGGCTTACACTTTTATCAGTAACATTAAATAACCCCTTCCATCGCATGTTAAAGCTATAATGCCTCATTTACAATTGCAAGTGAAAACACATGGTTGCATTGTGCTTTTACTTCCCTCCAACTGCTCCCCTTTAAGCCTCGTACACACGCGTCGAAAATCGGCAGGGAATTTTCGTCCGACGACCGATCTGACGATTTTTGGCTTGTTAGTATGATGCTTCCGACAACCGACTCCGACTTTTCGGCCGAAAAAAATCTGGTGTGCAGGCTATAAACTTTTTCTCCGCCGTCAAAACATGGCCGATTTTCGTGCAGTCACTGTCAGTACAGATTTAGACAGGGAAAAATCTAATGAGCAAGACTGGGCATGCTCATAGAAGAAAGAACACAAAGAAAGCAAACCAACACATGACATCACTTCTGAAGTAGAATTTTGTCTGGCGAGAAAATTCGTGTGCAGTCTAGGCACATTCCAACCAACAAAACACTACTCTGGACAAAAGACGGACGATCGGTCGGCCGATAATCGTTGTGTGTGTACTAGGCTTCAAGCTGTTAAAGCAGCAGACAGAGGTGTACACACGTGGCCATTGCGGCTTTGCATTGTGGCACAGAAAAATTATCCCCACTGTTCTTTTTAGCAGGCCGTGCAGACTGCCAAACAAGAATTCCGGTGCTTAAACTAGTTGCTTTTAAAATTAATTGCTAAAAAAATTTGATTCAAATTAAAATTAATTTTTAATTTTCAAAAACTTAACTGCAACAATTGTTTTTATGTTTTTTTTATGCCTTGAGTACAGAATAAAAACAATCATGTAAACTTTGTGGTACTGCCAATAACCTGTCCATTGGCTATTTTAAAGTGGTAGTAAAGCCTTAAGGTTTTTCACCCTAATGCATTCTATGCATTAAAGTGAAAAACCTTCTGTGCTGCAGCATCCCCCCAGACCTCCACTTTTTCTTATCTGAGCCCGATCCAGTGATGTGCACAAGTGCAGCGGCTCCAGCCACTGTCTCTCTCTTCATTGGGCAGATTGATAGCAACAGGAGCCATTGGTCCCCTCTTCTGTCAATCAAATTCTGTGACACAGAAGCGGGGGGCAGGGCTGTGTCCCACTATTTGTGTCAATGGACGCAGCAGCAGGACTCAGGAGCGAGCCCGCGTGGGTGCCCCAAGGGAAAGCAGCTTTCTGTGTTGGGCCCAGATGAAGAGGAGGAGCCTGGAGTGCCGGCAGTGGACCCCAGAAGAAGAGTATCAGGGCTGTTCTGTGCAAAACCACTGCACAAAGCAGGTAAGTATAAACATGTTTGTTATTTTTTATACAAAAAAAAAACCTTTACAACTACTTTAAATACACTCCTATTTCAAAATTATGCAGCCTAAGAAGACTTTAGTAGGTATAAAAGCTCCCATATTTGTATCTCAATGTTGCGTCTTGTCGTCTCTCTTGCTATAGTGATTGCAATACTAAATTCATATCTCATGTTTCCTAATATGCCAATAACTTGGACAACACTACAACTAGGAATAGAATACAGAGAAGCGATAGCAGCAGCTAGTGACCGTGTAGCTTAGTGTTGTACTAAACTTCTGTAATGGATGCCTTCCAGATTTGTACTTGAAGAAATACAGTGCACTGAGGATTCACCGAACTGAGTAACATGAATAGGCTTTTTACACCCTTCTAATTGAGGTCCTGTAACAGGAGAAATGACATCACCACCATTAAAACTCAGCGACCTGCAGAGTTAGATGACTGTAGATCAGGTCATGCTAAAGAATGGACTGGGTGAGACCGGAGACTGATATTTTCTGTTCCCTTTCATCTGTTATCCAATTAAGCAAAATGTTGGCTTTCATTCTTTTGGATTGTTTGTCTGTGTATTATTTTCCACTGGTACTATATTGTGAGGTGTAAATTACATTTATAATAGGTTTCCTTGGTTTCCCTGCAATTTATTTTTAGGATTTTGTTAGGCAAACAACACACTTGGAGGTCTCACCGAAATTTGATTACCAAATTAGGAAGTCCAAAATGTTGGCCTCTTTATCTCAGGTCATAAAATTAAGCCCACACTACTGCTTAATCTTACAATTTAGGGACATGCTTTTATTTGTAACATAAAATGAACCCATTTCATCTCATGGTAAAGCTTTAAGGCTTTGTTTACACTTGTGGTTGAAGGGCAATAAAACACAAGGATGAGCAGAATTTTTACTTCCCTCCCAATCACTTCCCTTTATTCTGCAAAAGCAGCATTTAGAGGTGTACCCATGGTACATTGCACATTTCTTTGCAGTGTGGCAAAAATTACCATCGCTCTTCTTTCCCTGATGATCAGGGGAGGGCAGCGGCAATCGGAGCACACTAGCAGTCCAGTGACGTAGGTCTACCTGGCTGGACCCAGGGGAGCCGCACTGCCCCAGTAATATTACTGTGAGCAGTCGGAAAGTGGTTAAAGATGAACTTCATTAAAACCAGCAACAGTGGAAACAATGCGTTAGGAGATAGCAATAAACAAAAAACATATATAATACAGCAGTCCGGATGAGCACCAGGTTCACATCAGAGTTCTCCTTTATATCCATGTCTCCAAAGTCCCACCTTATATCAGTGTCCCCCCTTACATCAGAGTCCCACCTTACAGCAGAGTATTGCCCCTTACAGATGTCTGGCAGAGTACCCCCTATACATACCTTCACCACTTGCAGGTGGCTTGCGAAAAAAGGCTTTAAAATAATCCCCTGGTTTCTGGCTCTGAACTGCACATGCATAGATGCAGAGCCAGTCAATTAGTGAATTTGAGGCTAAGCCTGGCAGTTCTCTAACTGACTGGCTCTGGAACTGTGTATGCACAGTTCAGAGCTGATGACAACATTTTTTATAGGCACTTTTCTCCAGTTCACAGACATTTATGGATAGGAGAGAAGTACCTGTTTTTTACAAACCAATTGTAAATTTACAGATGGTTGGCAACAGAGGGCTGGGGTGTATACATACTGTCACTGTGATATTTTATTTCCTGTCCATGGCAAAAATTATGCCCTCTGTGTTAATTAATATTGGCACAGCTCTTGCTTACCGTGTCATAATCAAATTAATGGAGCAGCTGTGCAAGCACCCCACAGCTGCATGCAATGCAGTAGTGCACTAGTTTGGGGTTCTGGGGGTTAAAGCAGGTGGTGAGGAGGGATGTGTTGGAGCTGGAGAGAGTCCAGAGAAGGGCAACTAAACTAATTAGGGGATTGGAGGACCTTGACTATGAAGAGCGTCTGCAATCGCTTGATTTATTCTCCCTGGAGAAGAGACGCCTGAGGGGGGACATGATAGCAATTTTTAAATATCTCAATGGGGATCTCAGCTTAGAAAAAAAGCTGTTTAGTCGAAGGGATTGCATGAGGACTCGGGGGCATACAATGCGATTAGAGGAGAAGCGTTTTAACCTCAGGCAACGTGGGGGGTTCTTTACTGTTAGGGCTACAAGATTGTGGAATTCTCTACCACAAGAGGTGGTTTCTGCGGGTAGTATGGTGGCTTTCAAAAGACTATTGGATGTGCATCTCAAGGATCAGAACATTCAGGGGTATGAGAGATGATTTCAGCCACACACACCTAATCACAGGTTGAACTGGATGGACTGTTGTCTTTATTCAACCTCACCTACTATGTAACTATGTAACACATCCTCACTGCCTGCTAAATGCTCTCTGAAGAGCGTTCTGAATGCAGATTGCTATTTAGAGACCAAAACACATGCAAACAAGCCCCTAAAGGCAAGCTAGGGCTGGGCAGGAAGGGGTTAAAACAGAAGAATCTCAAACTTGTGAGTAAAACCCCCATCAGTTTATCCAACCAGCAGATTGTCAGCCATCCCCTAATATTACTAAAGTTGTCCCTGAGTGCTAAATGGACATTACCAGAGAAGGGGAGAGAGATGGAGTGAGTTCAATCGCAGTGCAGAGCTCAGCTCACTTAGCCCAGGTTGGTCTGGCAGAGGAATCAATCTTGCAGCCACCTTGTAGATCCCGGCTACATTGCTTCAAATTTCCCACTCACACATCTTCTCAGGCACAGCACTGGCTGGGAAATGGAGTGTGGATGGGCACACAGACACCTAGAGAGTAGTGATGAGCCAAACACCCCCCTGTTCGGTTCGCACCAGAACTTCTTGAACAGGGGAAATGTTCTAGCGAACATGCAAACTCTATTAAACTCTATGGGACACGAACATGAAAAATCAAAAGTTCTAATTTGAAAGGCTTAAATGCAAGTTATTGGCCCAAAAAAGTATATGGAGCAGTGATTTTAATAATGCTTAAAGTGAAACAATAAAGTGAAAGAATAAAAATGATATTTAAAAATCGTGCCGGGGGGGCCTTAATGTGCCTGTAAAGTGGCGCATCTGTGCGATGTTTGTAGCCCGTTGCAGCAATACTGACATTTCTAAAGGAAAAAATGTAATTTAAACTTACTTGCGGCTGTAATGTATTGTCGGCTCCCGGCAACACAGATAAAAAAATGAAAAAAAAAAAATGGTGTGGGGTCCCCCCCAAAGTCCATATTAGGCCCCTCGGGTCTGGTATGGATTTTAAGGGGAACCCCACGCCTTTTTTTTATTTTGGCGTGGGGTTCCCCTAAAATCCATACCAGACCCTTATCCGAGCACACAGCCTGGCTGGCCAGGATGGGGGTGGGGGCGAGTGAACCATACCAGGCCACATGCCCTCAACATGGGGGGTGGGTGCTTTGGGGCAGGGGGAGCTCTGTTGATGGGGACAGGGGTCTCCTCCCGAAAACCGTGGGCTATAGCTGTGGGGGTCTGCGGGGGAGAGGATTATCCGAATCTGGAAGCCCCCTTTAAAATAGCGGGCTCCCAGATGTGAATGGATATCGGCTTTTGTCTTTATTTTTTTTGTACACTTTTTTGGTGAATGGGTAGGGGTACGATGTACCCGATATCCATTCACATAGGGAGGGGGCAGGATCTGGGGGCCCCCTTTTTAAAGGAAGGCTTCCAGATTCTGATAAGCCTCCCCCTGCAGACCCCCACACAGCCCATGGTTGTCGGAAGAGACCCCTGTCCCCATCAACATGGGGGCAAGGTGCTTTGGGGTGGGGGGCAGAGACCCCCCTGCCCCAAAGCACCCATCCCCCCATGTTAAGGGCATGTAGCCTGGTATGGTTCAGGAGGGGGGGGGGGCGCTCGCTCGCTCGCCCCCCACCCCCATCCTGGCCAGCCAGGCTGTGTGTTTGGATAAGGGCCTGGTATGGATTTTATGGGGAACCCCACACCATTTTTTTTCTCCCTAAAATCCATACCAGACCTGAAGGGCCTGGAATGGACTGGGGGGGAACCCACGCCGTTTTTTTTTTTCAGCAATACTGACATAAACTGCTATAAACTGAGCTGCCTATATATATATATATATATATATATAAAACTTTGTGGTATACACTGCACTCTGAAGTTTGCACTCTGCAAACTGTAAAAAGCAAAAATCTCTCTCACACACTTTCCCTGCCTAACCAACTAACTCCTATCTCACCCTACACACAGTGGATGAGATAAAAGTTAGGGAGAGTATGCTCAGCTTAAGCAGGCTTAACGGTGGCGTAGCTGGTAGTATACCAGGCTTGCAATGAGAAGGCCGTGGGCTTGATTGCCCCGGCCAGCAGGCAATTTGTTGGAATTAGAGGTCAAAGCCCATGATAATGTGGGAACTTGAAGTTCCCAAAAAGAAGCCTATTTGTTCATCATTCAACAAGCAAGCAAACAGCCAATAAACTCAAAGCTCATCCCTACTAGAGAGATGCAGACAGCCACTACAGACAGCTTCTCCTGATGAACAATGTCAATGGGTTGCCTAGGTTGGGCACAACGGAAATCTGAGGGGGTGTAGCCAACCCCAGCAACCCTCTAGATCTGGCCATGTATTAATAGAAGAATCACAGCATGCAGATAGCAAGGTACCATGGAATATATACAAGGTATGTCTAAAAAGTTTGGGGAATGGTATCAGAAAACAAACAAAACCGAAGATACAAACAAATGACCTTTGTTGGCCATCAAAATAATCGACATCCTTCACAACACACTTTTGGCAATATTCATAAAGCTTCTGGAAACTGTCAGCAAACTCCTCTTTAGGAATTGATTGCAGAACCGCGTTCACACATTCTTGGATTTCCACCATGTCCGCAAAACATTGTCATGACCTTGGACTTTTGCAGGCGACTCTTTTTGGGTCATGGAAAAGATGATGAGCACCATTCCATCAATTGCCATTTGGATTCCGGATCGAAATGGTAGCACCAGGTCTCATCCCCTGTGACGATGGTTCACAGAAAGGATGGATTCTTGTCACACAAGGTAATTAAATCTCCAGAGGTTTCCATCTGTTTTGTTTTCTGTTAGTCTGTCAGCTTGTGCAGCACAAACTGGAAACAGATCTTTCACTTACCCAAATCTTTGCGGATGATGGATGTGCACCGTGTCCTTGCTAATGCCCAATTCCTCCGCCATCAATTGCAGAGTCAGTCGCCAATTTCGTGGCAGCATTTATCACGCTCACTCGATCATGTCTGGGGTTCTAAAGAAAAAGAATAAGCTATTGCGCTGAATGGAACCCAACCGTCATTAAATGGGGCACATAAGAGGGCCAGGAAAGTGGTAGGGAACACCGGGTAAAATTATGCAGCTCCTCTCAGATTAGGTCTTGAGATCCTAATGCACATATAAAAAACAAACACAAGAGGGCACCTCCATCTAGGTGTAGCGATTGATTAAAAAAGCATAAGGCTTCTTTCACACGGCCGCTCCACATTTCTTCTCCGCTGGGGGACTTTTTTTTTCACGGAGCGGAATGACATTTATGTCATCCGCTCCGTATGCCCGCATATCATCCCATCCGTTTGCGGATGATATGCGGACATAATGTAAGTCTATGGCATTGCGGATGTCAGCGGATGACACCGCTGACATCCGATTTTCCTTCCTTTCCGTTTTTTGAACGGATGAAAAAATAGGGTTCTGTTCCGTTCCAAAAAACGGAACAGAACTGAAAGGAGGAAAATCGGATGTCAGCGGATGGTATTCCGCTGACATCTGCAGTGCCATTGACATTCATTATGTCCGCAAATCATCCGCAAAAAAATAGGATGATTTGCGGACAAGCGGAGCGGCCGTGTGAAAGAGCCCTTAAAGACAATAAAAATGCACTCACTAGAAAAAGTAGATCAAGGCTTGTCATAAACCCATTTTGACCTCCATAGCAGAGCAGAGCTCAACAGGCATGTGACTGGTTGAAGCAGAGCTCTTGATGTTAAATATAAGTGTTGAGCTGCCCTTAAATTGCTAATCAAATATGGTGCTTTTCGGCTATAAGTGCAAAAAATCTTTATAAAAGTGTCAAGTGCGCTATCAAGATGTTGAAAAAAATATATAAAACAGAAAGATACTTGATACATATATAACAGCATCTTACCATGATAGATCACAATATTAATATAAAGTGCACAAAGTATAAAACATCTATAAAGTGCACCGTGCAACAGTGCAAAACTACAACAAATATTTAATGTGCAAAATAGTTTTAATGAAGCAAGTGTAAATGTCCTCATAGATGACAGGTATAGCCCTTTACATATGTAAAGTACAACATGCAGAAGTGCAAACTTCAATAAACACATATAAACCATCCATTGATCAAGGAACGTGAAGAAGTCTTTGATAAATATTCTAATGTATCCTTTCACCAATGTGACTAACTGGCACCACTGTGCTCTCTTGCCTCTCACCTCAATTCATCTTGAAATGGGTGTGTTTTATCAATGCATCCTGGAAGTAGCCATACTCTTTTTCCACCACTAGATGTCCCCAGCGCTTTTATTTCCAACAATCTGTCAGCCCTATCCCTGGCTGATATTCTCCGAGGCGGTTCGGATCACTTGTCACTGTATGTTGGTAGATGGGGAGTAAAAGGATAACTCTCATAGTGTAGTATAGTTAAACGATTTATTAAAATGCAGCAAACACTTACAATTTAAATTCAAAATGTCTGGCAGTAGCTCACAGGCTTCCTGCTCATAGCAGTACAAACGTCACTTCTGGCAACCTCCGTCTGCACCCTATGTGGTACGTCACGGTCATGTGACTTCTTCAGGGGACGATGGAAGTGCAGCTGTCAGGCTTCAGGCTGTGACATAAGCATCAGCAGCTTCCAGAAATGACAGGATGGCTGCGACTGCAACCAGCACCCCTCTCGGGTTGGTGATGATAGAAAGTGGAGGGGGTGTGGCTACATGTTTCAAGGCAGACAGGAGGGCCTCTTTATCAAACCATAGGAAGCTAGTGAGTGCATTTTTATTGCCTTTTATGCTTTTTAATAAATCGCTACCCCTAGTTGGAGGTGCCCTCTTGTGTTTGTTTTTATATATGTCTTTGGGTTCTGCTTGTTGACCTGAAGGTGGTTCACCCTCAGTTGTTTTCGTCCCGTTGTGAAAGTGTTTGAACCAGTTGTAAACATATTTTCTGCTCGCGGCTTCCGTCCCGTGCACTTTCACCAACATTTCATGCGTCTCCATCGCTGCTTTTCCCAATTTGCACCAATTTGTGACCCTGCCACCCCCACTGACTACGTGCGACTGCCCACACCGGGTTTAACCTGACGGTCACATGCACTGCGCGCTAAATGGCGCTTCTCAACGTGTCTCTGGATAGCTATGTGCATGTGCATGTACCTCGCCCATGTTGCCATTGAGATGTTGTAAATTCACTGAACATTTTAGGCACACCTCGTAGTCCTTAGCAAGTGCAAGAGCAGAGGAGAAGCTGCAAAGCATGCAGGGAATCAATGAAGTTGTGGTAAAGAGATGGCCAGCGGACAGGCAGCACTCACACACAAAACAAAAGGAGATTTTTCAAGTAAACTTGTATTGTCAAAAATAGCTTTTGTTTCTATTGTTATTACAATCCTGATGTTTTAAAATGAACATGAATGTTGTGACCAGGGCTCTTCTTTAACTTTGAAAGACAAATTCATAACCAATATCTTATGTATTATCAAAAACATTCAGCTTGTACAAAGGTCAAAAGTTTAGAGTTATTAACTAGTAAAAAACTTTATATTTAGAAAGATTTTATTCATTTTTTTTATGCAAATGTGTGACAGCTATTTTGTTCTTCGCGGCTCTATTACTTTGCATCTTAAGAATAGAATTAAAAGGAAACACACAATTGTGCTGCATAAATTTGAATTCTTTTGAGTGTTATTTTAGAAAACTAGAAAAAGCCAGGCAGCAAAAGACATGACAAGTGGATTAAGAATGCTATATGCTCATTTTGTATTCAGGATTAGGAATTATTCATAGATCCACTGCTGCATTTCAGGCAGATAATAAATTTTATTTTTCTAGCGAGTTGCAAAATTGCACCCTTAATTTCCATATATAATTTGCTATTGTTCTGGTGAATTACACTGCATTATAAAAGCATATTTTTATAGTCTGCATGAAGAACATTAGTTTAGAAACTTAAAATGCTTGGTTGGAAATGTGTGCTAGACAGTGGGAACACTAAAAGGTGTGTGCATTTCAACTTCTATAGTTGAAAAGACAACTACTTAACAAGCCTATTTTATCTTTGTGAAGCTGACGTCCCCCTGAGCTAGCAATCATCTCAAGCATTTATCTGACAGTTCCACTGTGACTTTTCTGTGAATCATAGAAATCCGCTTTATCCATGGAAGATGAAAGACCATAAGAGGTTCTCTAAATATCATAATCATGAATGTAAATTACCACATTTCTTCAGCTAGTCTTTTATGTGAACTTACACTTGCAATGCCAATTGGAGACATATATTCTATAAGCTACAGATGATAAGCTCTTTTTTTGGATTATTACCTTAAATATCAAAGATCTCTATTTTTCCAGAAGGAGGCCCAATCAGTTTAATCCTGTAACATTAAAATGTCAGTTGCTTTCAAGAATTGCTCTTCTATTTAACATGATATTTATATGAGAAGATGACTGCTATATTATGGGTGGTACTATGTTATATACATTTTTATAATTGAGTTCTTTCAGTGTAAGAAAGCTACCTACTTGTTTATATGAGTATAGCCTTGTCAGGGTCCGGACTGGCGGCAGGTGATGGTACTGGAGGTGGATCCTCTGTGTCAGTGAGGGATTGGCATGGACCGTACCAGGGGACCGGTTCTAGGTTACTACCGGTTTTCACCAGAGCCCGCCGCAAGGCGGGATGGACTTGCTGCGGCGGTAGCAACCAGGTCGTATCCTCCGGTAACGGCTCAACCTCAAAGACAGCTGATTCAGGCGCGGTACAGAAGGACAAGGCAAAGGCAAGGTCAGACGGAGCAAAGGGTCAAGGCAGGCGGCAAGGTTCGTAGTCAGGGGCAACAGCAGAAGGTCAGATACACAGGCAGGGAACGATACACCAAAAGCTTTCTCCGGGTACCAAAGGCAACAAGATCCGGCAAGGACAGGAAGGGGAAGTGGGTTTTTATTGAATTTGGGCTGATTGGACCAGGCACCAATTAGTGGTGCACGGGCCCTTTAAATTTACATGCTGCGGCGCGCGCGCGCCCTAGGGAGCGGGGCCGCGCGCGCCGAGAGGAGGAAGGAACCCGGCGTGCGCCGGGAGCAGAGAGGACCCGGCGGGTGAGTTCCACTAATGCGGGGGAACAGCGCTCATGGTCGGGGATGCCGACCGGAGCGCT
Source organism: Pelophylax lessonae (assembly GCF_965119305.1). Lineage (NCBI taxonomy): Eukaryota > Metazoa > Chordata > Amphibia > Anura > Ranidae > Pelophylax > Pelophylax lessonae. The sequence continues at coordinate 176,225,035 of NC_138768.1, forward strand.
GCAGCCCGCAGGACGCCTAGAGTGCTCCGGGGAAGCCACGGAACCCGGAGCACTCGGCGTTACAGTACCCCCCCCCTTAGGTCTCCCCCTCTTTTTGGAGCCCAGGTACCTGTGGATGAGGTCCTTGTCAAGGATATTGGACTCGGGCTCCCACGACCTCTCCTCAGGACCACAATTCTCCCAGTCAACCAAAAAAAACTTTTTACCTCTGACGACCTTGGAGGCGAGGATCTCTTTTACTGAGAAGACGTCAGAGGAACCAGAGACAGGAGCAGGAACGATGACCTTGGGGGAAAATCGGTTAAGAATGAGGGGTTTAAGGAGGGATACATGAAAGGAGTTGTGAATACGGAGAGAAGGAGGAAGATGGAGTTTGTAAGAGACAGCATTAATTTGGCTTTTGATTTTAAAAGGCCCAAGATAACGTGGACCCAGTTTGTAGCTGGGGACCCGAAACCGGATGTATTTGGCAGAGAGCCACACTCTGTCCCCAGGAGAAAAGACAGGAGGAGTTCTTCTTTTCCTATCTGCATGTCTCTTCATGCGAGAAGAGGCGAGGGTGAGCGACTTTTGAGTCTCTTTCCAGATGGAGGAGAAGTCCAGGGTCAAGTCATCAACGGCAGGAACTCCAGAAGAAGTGGGAATGGGGAGGGGGGGAAGCGGGTGACGGCCGTACACCACAAAAAACGGGGATTTGGTGGATGACTCAGAGTCTCTAAAGTTGTAAGAAAATTCGGCCCAGGGCAACAAGTCGACCCAATCATCCTGACGGGAGGAGACGAAATGTCGCAGGTAGTCACCAAGGATCTGGTTAACCCTCTCCACTTGTCCATTGGACTGAGGGTGGTAGGCAGAGGAGAAGTTCAATTTGATCTTCAATTGGGTACAGAGAGCTCTCCAAAACTTTGAGATAAACTGAACGCCTCTATCGGAGACGATGTGTGTTGGAAGACCATGGAGACGAAAAATGTGTAAAAAGAATTGCTTTGCCAGCTGTGGCGCAGAAGGGAGGCCAGGGAGCGGAATAAAATGTGCCATTTTAGAGAACCTGTCGACAACCACCCATATGACTGTGTTGCCATGGGATACAGGAAGATCCGTGACGAAGTCCATTGCTATGTGGGACCAAGGCTGTTCAGGCACTGGCAGAGGGAGAAGAAGACCTGCAGGCTTCTGGCGGGGAGTTTTATCACGTGCGCAGACAGTACAGGCCCGAACGAACTCCGTCACATCTTTCTCAAAGGAAGGCCACCAATAGTGTCTGGCAATTAGTTGAGTCGTCTTTTTAATTCCAGCATGACCCGCCAGGTGAGAGGAGTCCGCAGGCGAAGACGTGGAGGAACAAATGTTTTCCCTGGAGGAACTGGTACCAGTGAAGCAGGGGCAGTTGAAATTAGACACTCAGGAGGAATGATGTGTTGAGGAACGGTTTCATCCTCGGAGGCATCGGTGGAGCGTGATAGGGCATCCGCCCTAATGTTTTTATCAGCAGGACGAAAATGGATTTGGAAGGTGAATCGGGCAAAGAACAATGACCACCTGTCCTGGCGTGGATTAAGGCGCTGGGCAGACTGAAGGTACGAGAGATTTTTGTGGTCAGTATAGATGGTGATCGGATGAGGGGATCCTTCCAGAAGGTGTCTCCATTCTTCCAGTGCCAATTTAATGGCTAGAAGTTCACGATCTCCGATGGCGTAGTTCTTTTCAGGGGGAGAAAAAGTTTTTGAGATGAAACCGCAGGTGACGTTTTTCCCTTTAGCAGATTTTTGAAGAAGAACCGCTCCGGCTCCAACAGAGGAGGCATCTACCTCCAGGAAGAATGGTTTCAGCGGATCAGGCCTATTCAAAACTGGAGCGGAGGCGAAGGCGGCTTTAAGACGAGTAAAGGCTTCTTCAGCTTGGGGAGGCCAGGATTTCGGATTCGCTTCTTTCTTGGTTAGGGCCACAATAGGCGACACGATAGTGGAGAAATGGGGAACAAACTGACGGTAATAATTGGCGAATCCCAGGAAGCGCTGAATAGAGCGAAGGCCTGAGGGGCGTGGCCAATCCAAGACTGCAGAGAGTTTGTCAGGGTCCATTTGAAGACCCTGTCCAGAAACTAGGTATCCCAGAAACGGCAGACAGCTACGTTCAAAAAGACATTTTTCCATTTTGGCGTACAGATGGTTGACACGAAGGCGCTGGAGCACTTGACGAACATGGCGACGGTGTTCCTCCAGGGTGGAGGAGAAGATTAGAATGTCGTCGAGATAGACCACTACACAAGTATACAACATGTCCCGGAAGATCTCGTTGACAAAGTCTTGAAAGACTGCAGGAGCGTTGCACAGGCCGAACGGCATGACGAGATACTCAAAGTGGCCATCTCTGGTATTAAAAGCGGTTTTCCACTCATCTCCCTCACGGATTCTGATGAGATTATAAGCGCCCCTGAGGTCAAGCTTGGTGAAGACCCTTGCTCCGCGCAGACGGTCAAAGAGTTCCGAGATGAGAGGCAAAGGGTAGCGATTTTTTACCGTGATTTTGTTAAGACCGCGGTAGTCAATACAAGGGCGTAGTGACCCATCCTTTTTGACAACAAAGAAAAATCCTGCTCCGGCAGGAGAAGAGGATTTCCTGATAAAACCTTTCTTAAGGTTCTCCTGAACGTATTCTGACATGGCCTTGGTTTCAGGGATGGAAAGAGGGTAAATCCTGCCACGGGGTGGCGTGGTACCAGGAAGCAAATCAATGGGACAATCATAGGGTCTATGTGGTGGTAAGACCTCCGCCTGCTTCTTGCAAAAGACGTCAGAGAAGTCCAGATAAGCCTTAGGAAGGCCGAGCAATGGTGAGGAAACGGAGACTTGTCTAGTAGGTACCGACTTGAGGCAATGAGTGTGGCAGGTAGGCCCCCATGATTTAATGTCCCCAGAGGTCCAGTCGAGGGTAGGAGAGTGGCGCTGGAGCCAGGGCAGGCCAAGAAGGACGTCAGAGGTGCAGTTCGGTAGAACAAAAAATTCAATGGTCTCTTGGTGGAGGACTCCTATGGTCATGAGCACAGGTTCTGTGCGATAACGCACGGTACAGTTTAGATTCTCACCGTTAACTGTAGAAATGAAGAAAGGCTTGACGAGACGGATCACAGGAATGTTAAAGCGGTTTATGAAGGAGGCTCTAATGAAGTTTCCTGCAGAACCAGAGTCCAAGAAGGCCTGTGCAGGGAAAAAGACTTTAGCGGTAGAAGAAATCCGTACTGGAACCATCAAACGTGGAGAGGAAGACTCTACACCCAGCGAAGCCTCTCCTACGTTCACTAGGTGCGAGCGTTTCCCTGACGCTGTGGACGAACTGGACAGTCCTTTAAGAAATGTTCGGAACTCCCACAATATAAACATAAATTCTCATTCCTCCGGCGAGACCTTTCTTGCTGGGTCAGGCGAGCCCGATCCACTTGCATGGCCTCCTCGGCGGGAGGCGCAGCAACCGGTTGCAATGGTTGCTGGAAGAGAGGTGCCAGGCGTGCATAACGCCTGTTGCGAACAAGATTCTTTTCTTGGCGAAGTTCCTGGCGTCTTTCAAGGAAGCGCATATCTATGCGAGTAGCCAACTGGATGAGTTCCGTCAGGGAGTCAGGTATTTCTCGTGCGGCTAGAGCATCCTTGATATGGCTGGATAAACCTTTTTTAAAAGTTGCGCAGAGGGCGTCGTTGTTCCAAGTCAGTTCGGAGGCCAGTGTGCGAAATTGTATAGCATATTCGCCTACTGTAGCGTCTCCTTGGACGAGGTTTAGCAAGGCCGTTTCTGCTGACGAGGCACGGGCAGGTTCCTCGAAGACACTGCGGACTTCAGAGACGAAAGACTGGACGGAGGCAGTGGCAGGATCATTGCGGTCCCAAAGTGGCGTGGCCCAGGCCAAGGCCTTCCCAGACAATAAGCTGACCATGAAGGCCACCTTAGATCGTTCCGTAGGAAACTGGTCGGCCAACATCTCCAGGTGTAGGGAACATTGGGACAAGAATCCCCGGCACATCTTAGAATCCCCATCAAACTTGTCCGGGAGAGACAAACGGATTCTAGCGGAGGTGGCGGCCACCGGCTGCGGAGGTGGAGCGGAAGCAGAAGCAGAAGCAGAAGCAGGCGGCTGCTGCGGTGCGGGAAGAAGCTGTTGCAGCATGGCGGTCAACTGTGCCAGTTGTTGTCCTTGTTGGGCAATCTGCTGGGACTGCTGGGCAACCACGGTAGTGAGGTCAGCGAGACTAGGCAGCGGCACATCAGCGGGATCCATGGCCGGATCTACAGAGGTGGATCCTCTGTGTCAGTGAGGGATTGGCGTGGACCGTACCAGGGGATCGGTTCTAAGTTACTACCGGTTTTCACCAGAGCCCGCCGCAAGGCGGGATGGACTTGCTGCGGCGGTAGCAACCGGTAACGGCTCAACCTCAAAGACAGCTGATTCAGGCGCGGTACAGAAGGACAAGGCAAAGGCAAGGTCAGACGGAGCAAAGGGTCAAGGCAGGCGGCAAGGTTCGTAGTCAGGGGCAACAGCAGAAGGTCAGATACACAGGCAGGGAACGATACACCAAAAGCTTTCTCAAGGTACCAAAGGCAACAAGATCCGGCAAGGACAGGAAGGGGAAGTGGGTTTTTATTGAATTTGGGCTGATTGGACCAGGCACCAATTAGTGGTGCACTGGCCCTTTAAATTTACATGCTGCGGCGCGCGCGCGCCCTAGGGAGCGGGGCCGCGCGCGCCGAGAGGAGGAAGGAACCCGGCGTGCGCCGGGAGCAGAGAGGACCCGGCGGGTGAGTTCCACTAATGCGGGGGAACAGCGCTCATGGTCGGGGACGCCGACCGGAGCGCTGCAGCCCGCAGGACGCCTAGAGTGCTCCGGGGAAGCCACGGAACCCGGAGCACTCGGCGTTACAAGCCTTTAGCCAAAGGTGTTTCTTTGCTTCTTTTGACAGGCGGCTGGGATGTGTTATGTCACCTCAACTGTTTTAACCATGCAAATCCCTCACCACCCCATTCAACTTAACACAAACAGGGGTATCGGTTTTGCCAAACCACTTGTTACAGCTGACACCACGTGTTTTGATCAGAAACATGAATCATTCACAATGTCTATGTTAACATTTTTGACTTTAAAGAAATGCCCGAAATACACACTGTCATGACAGACAGTAATAATTTAGAGATTTATAATATAGTAGCGCTCTTCAAAGACATGATGATTCTTTATGGGGGCATTTACACTGGCGGTTTTAACCAAGCCCAGGCATGGGTAACCCGCTTGGTCTGGTTCATTAGTGTAGTGTGAATACTCCGGACTGTGCCAGGGCTGCAGTGAGATCAGTGATCCGAGTGTAAGGGAGAAGCCTGGTTCATAAGTGATGTCATGACTGTCCCCTCCGAGGCATACACTACAAACCCCGTGTGATTCATACCACATGCCTGATTGACCGCTTATTCATTTGAGGGTCCACATATTCTGTCATTACAGCTGTTGATCTTTGAGGAAGTCATTACAGCTGGTGATCTTTGAGGAAGTCATTACAGCTGGTGATCTTTGAGGAAGTCATTACAGCTGGCATTTGAGTACCGTATTTTCCGGCGTATAAGACGACTGGACGTATAAGACAACCCCCCCTAATTTTCATCTACCGGTAATACTTATACTTAGTTTACCTTGGAGATATTATACTCGGCGTATAAGACGACCCCCCATTTTTGGGGGATTTTTTTGAGGTTCAAAAGTAGTCTTATACGCCAGAAAATACAGTACTACTTGTGAATTGGAGACTTTGGATGGTTGCTACATACACTACGGACCCCGTGGGATTCATACCACATGCCTGATTGACCACTCATTCATTTGAGGGTCCACATATTCTGGTAAGCGCTTTATCTGCATGAAGCACTATGGTGGAGTTACCATTGAGTCCGTATTACACCCTGGGAATGGGATCTTTTCTCCATTTTCCATTTCTCCTTCTCAAAATACACCCACGATATGGACTTCTGTTTGGCTATGCTCTCTTCATTTAAGGACTGGCCTGTTATATTTTCTCTATAAGCTAACATGTTTTTATGTGCATCTAATTTACATGTGCATATTGGGATCAACAACTTGTGTGGCGCTGTACCTTTCTGTTTTTTATTTAATAATCAGGTGTACTGTGCCTGGGATCACTTGGAAGAGATAGTACAGAGCAAGGTTCATTTGTGGTCTGGTACAGATACCTTCAGTGAGTGCAAACCATGCTTGAGCACGGTTTTTTTATTTTATTTCAGGAAAGAATTGTGCATTTTTTATTTGATTGCAAAGGAGCCTGCAAAGCATTGCAACCATATCGTGGGTGTAATCCCAGACTTCAGACTCTTCCTTCAGCTTTCTATCAGTACCAAGGTATGGGCTTTCAGTTAAAAAGCAGGAGCAACTTCAGGGGACTATGAGTGTGGTCATCAGATGATGCAGATTATTACTTGCCAGTGGCTGTGTCCCAGAGTGAGGGCGGGCAGTGACAGATAATGTAATCTCTCTGCTGCCAACTGCTGCACAGTGAGGGCAGTGTTCTGTCAGATGCTAAATTGTGGTGATGCAGGGCAGGCGGTGAGAGATGATGTCTTCTCTCTGCTCGCTTGTACACCCACTCACTGGTCTGCCCACCCACTCACCAGCCCAACCCTTGCTCACTGGCCTGCCTGTCAGCCCACCCGCTCACCAACCGGCCTGCTCACCGGCTTGCCAGCTCGCTCACCTGCAATCCAGCTCACTATTTTCTTGGGGGGGTGCAATTGCCCCGTTGCCCCCCCCTGATTCCTTGTCAGTACATCCATTCTCCCAGTTTTGCTGTACTTATACCAGATGCATTTAATAAAAATACATTTAATGATTGATTCGTGATTTGTAAATCCATAATGATTTGTTATTGTTTTTTCACCTTTTTTCTTTTTTTTTTCTCTTTAATTGATTCTTTTTCTATTTTATCTTCCCTCTCTCCCCCCTTTTATCTACTTTCCTGAAAGGGAGAGGAAGGAAATTAAAATACAATATATATAATAAAAAGTCATGCTTATGCTTGAAACAGGTTGATACTTTAACTACATTTGAATTGGGGTATACTGTAACTTTACGAGTTATAGGAAGTTGTGAATTAACACTGTCTTAATATTGTCTGTGTTTATTTTTATATATAATACATTGTAATGTTTTTCTATTCCAACATAGCAATAAAAAATTATTAAATAATATTAAAAATAAAAAGGGGGCGTGGTCTAGCTCCGGTCTAATATGGACATCTGAGCCGAGTGCCCCTGCACACGAGAGCAGCAAAAACAAGCTACAGGGATTCAAATGGGCTTGTCAGACATGGGAAAGGGTGACCAAGCTCCTCTGCCACTCACAATCCACAGGACTTGGGATTGGGAATTATCCCCGCTATGTTCTGAGCTCCTACACAGGTCAGAGCAACAACGCATACCACTTGGAGGCTCCTGTCCCCTAATTAATAATGGACAAAGCGCAGCGCCTACTGTACAAAACCTCAGATGAAAATTTCCATTCTTTTTATCTGCCAGGTGGAAAGGCCATACTGCCCTGCTATGCACTCCTGATGATCTTCAAGCGTTCTGTGAAGCACTAAACCTTCTTATTGTTGATGTACCTGAGTGGTTCATTTTCACTCACTGACAGATGGATTGAGGTTACCAAAAATTGCACACCAAGAGCCCAAAGAAATCGAGACCGTCAACAAAATGGGAGAGGCGAAGGCCAAGGAAGGATTACCCCCCCCTTGCTGCAGAGATCGCATGGACACCTGAATGATTCTAGAGCGGACACCTCCACTCTTTTTTTAATTCACATTTAAACCAGTAATTGATACACTGATATTCTAACTGCAGTTTCCTTTGGAATAACTTACTTCCAAACTGCCATTCATATTGTTAAAAGTTCCTTTTTTATGTTACCTATTCATGTTTCTTTTTATTGCATTCCATACCCATAGCGCAAGCATGGCAAACTTTTCCTAAGAGGGAAAAAAACTGACGTCATACCTGAGCCTCGTGTGTTTTTTCTAACCATTCAACAACTATTCATGAGTACTATCTGTATAACCTGTAAAGATCTGTGTTTGAGGAATTACTCCTTCCTCGTCAACCAAATTCTTTCGCAGTATAGTCAGAAATGTTGCAAGTCATAAATAATGCTCGGCAAGTATAAATATAGCTAATATCACTGTCAGAACATATTAACTTTATCCTCTTCTATGGATGACTAATATGGTATATCTATAAAGGAATATGCGAATGCTCTCAGGCGACCAAGTAGATATACTACTCACAAGGGCTATCAGAGACTTTAACAATTTTATGCCTAAGCTTCATTTATAACTGTAAGATTTATGGGGCTCTATTATTGGATGTAGTTTTTCAGCTGGTAATATGCAATACTCTGATTAACACAGCCTATAGACTGGTGGGAATATACTGGTGGATCATTACTCAATTTACCAATCAAAACGCTTTGGTAATCCCTACCAAGCTAACCTCTTCAAAACCTGAATATATTTACACTTCAAAATACAGAATTTTGTACTACCATATGTTTTCTGGCTTGCCCATGTATTCTATATGATATTTTGTTCTCTATAACCGCCAGAATAAATCCCACATCTACCATTTAGGCTGCATTCACACTTGAGTGTAGCGTTTTTACCGCAATCTTTACCGCGATTTTACCGCGATTTTCAGGCATTTTTTTCAGGCGTTTTTTGGAGGCAGGCATTGACATCTATCAAAAATGCTGGTAATCAGCCCAAAAAGAAGCTCATGTACTTTTTTCAGCTACAGGCGTTTTGCTACAGGTGTTAAAACGCTCAGATGTGAACAGCGGCCATTTAAATGAATGGGGTTTTACTTGTTGGGCATTTTGGAACGTTTTTTTTTAGCGTTTTTGGAGCTGAAAAACGCTCAAAAACGCCCAGGTGTGAATGGAGCCTTAATATCTTGGTTCTGTTATTATGTTTACATTTAACAGGTCTCGTTCTAAGCGAACATATAAGTGAAAGTTAAGACTTATTGTCTTACACTCATACATTTAATCACAAAGGCATCAAGAAGGTCAAAAATGTTTTCCATTTGTTTTTTCTTTTTTATCTGTTATTCTGCTTCAATGTCAAAAAGCTAAATAACATGGGTAAAGTTTATCAAGGAACTTTTTGTGCATTACTATATAATATCTAACTGATTCTGGGAATGAATAGTACTAATAGCTAACTCCTTCCCATGGGTCTCCACATCTCCCCCTGAAATAATCACTTGATCCCCTCCCTTTTCCAATCTCAATTACCACAAATGTTATTTCCTTATCTTTCCTCCCTTTATTCTCTCATCAAAATAATCCCTCTATTCACCTTCCTTCCACCTCCTATACCAACTCAGCCATTTATTAGGACACCTACCTGGTACATATTTTAACCATTTCAGCTCCAGAAAGTTTTACCCCTTTAATGACCAGGCCATTTTTTGCGATTCGGGTCTGCATTACTTTATTGCGAGGTTGTGCAATGCTGTACCCAAATACAATTGATGTCCCCCCCCCCCCACAAATATAGCTTTCTTTTGGTGGTATTAGATCACCTCTGTGGTTTTTTCGATTTTGCACTATAAACAAAAAAAGAGCGACAATTTTGAAAAAAAAACACAATATTTTTTACTTTCTGCTATAAAGCATTCCCAATAAAAAAATTTAAAAAATCTATTTTTTTTATCAGTTTAGGCCAATATGTATTCTGCTACAAGTTTTTGGTAAAAAAAAATCCCAAAAAGTGTATTTTAATTGGTTTGCGCAAAAGTTATAGCGTTTACAAACTACAGAACAGATTTTTGGACTTTTTATTTATCTTTATTTTTTTTAATAGTAATGGCGGCGATCAGCAATTTTTAGCGGGACTGTGACATTGCTACGGACAGATCAGACCCCTAACTGACATTTTTTTACACTTTTTGGGGACCAGTGATATTAATACAGTATTCACTGCTAAATAATATGCACTGTTACTGTTTAAATGACACTGGTGGGGAAGGGGTTAATACTGGGGGTGATCAAAGGGGTTAAATGTATGCCTATTTGTGATTACTGACTGTGGGGGGGGGGGGCTCTGTGACTGGCACCGAGAGATCGGTGTTTCAGCTTAGCTGAAACACATGATCTCTCTGTGCCTGTGTGATAGAAGAGTTGCCTGCTTTGTTTACATAGGCTGGCGGCTCTTCTGTCAGTTTATGTGAAGAACCCGGGAGGCCGGTGGTGATTGTAACCGCTCCTCCCATGGTCTGGCTCCCGCTGTGTCTAATCACACCGGGAGTGGCTCTGGCGGCACGCACGCGCCGTAGATCTACGTGATTATGCGCAGCTGAGCTGCCCTGCCACAGTAAATCTGCGTGGGGAGGTCGACAAGTGGTTAAAAACACTATTTGATCTATAACACTAAACAGTTCAAAAATACACCTTTTTTACGTGTGTCTCAATATAGAGACAATATGGTTCCTGGCTACAAATAATAATTGTTTTTTTATTGATTCTGTCCAAATCCTAATACCGAGGCAACACTTTACCATATACATATACTCTTATTCATTTATCTTCCTATTCCTTTCTTGCTTCATTTTTATCATATTGTCCCACAGTTGCAGGATCTGAAATTACAGCAGAGTACACTAGCTCCAGTTCCCACACAGAGGGAGATTCTTTCTGGTGTCCCCTCTGTCCATTCCAGACCTTTTTCCCTCCAGCATTCTTTTATTTTTTAGAAACACCCTAATTTTTAAGGGGATTGTAAAGTCAGAAGGTTTTTTTTATATTAATGAATTCTATGCATTAAGTTAAAAAACCTTCTGTGTGCAGCAGCCCCCCCTCAGCCCCCCAATGCTTACCTGATACATCCTCAGACATAAAATACATTATGAAAAAGGTAATACAAGTGGGAAATTGCTGGCAAAGACAGTACAAAATAAAAAAAGTGCCACCCCGATACATCAAATCAGAGATAAACATGGCAAATCGCATTCATCTAATGAGAAGATAGCTAAACAATTTGAACAATATTATCAATCCTTATATACCATCTATTCCTAAATTTCCTCAAAATTCAGAAAAAAGAACACATCTCATCCAAGACTTCTTACAAAAATAAAGACCCTCTCCAATCTTGGCTAACTCCGCACATGATCTTGAAGTCTCCATTTCTGGCAGTTTGATAAAGCAATCAAAGACATGAAACTGAGCAAAGCCTCTGGCCCCGAAGGTCTCCCTTTACAGTTCTACAAAACATGCTTGGATATCTTGAAACAATGCTTTCTAGCAGCTTTCCACTCGCTCCAATCCCGTAAACATCCACCAACCAAACTCTTTGAAGCCAATATAGTGGTAATACCTAAAGAAGGCAAAGATGAATCCTAGGTCACAAACTATCGACCAATTTCCCTCAAATTTATGCCAAGATTCTAGCAAACAGGTTCATACCACTACTTTCATCCCTTATCTCTCTAGACCAAGTCGAATTTATACCAGGCAGAGAAGGACACGACAATACAATTAAAGCATTCAATCTCCATCACTGGCTCACATCCAAACTGAAACAAGCCTTCTTTCTCTCACTTGACGCTGAAAAGGCGTTTGACAGAGTGACCTGGGACTATGTGGATAAAGTTCTTTGCTCTATTGGTCTCTTACCCCAAATGAGAGCATACATTTGAGCATTATATTCGAACTCAAGAACAAGAGAACCTGTCAATGGCCACCTGTCGAACGCCTTTAATCTACGCAATGGGCTAAGACAAGGTTTTCCTCTATCCCCTTTACTGTTCGTCCTTGTACTAGAACCATTGCTAAACAGAATATGTCACAATCCAGACATCAAAGGCATCAAGGTTTTAATTGAACCTATAAACTTGCAGCATTCGCGGATTACATATTTTTATTCCTGTCTGAACCACATATATCTCTCCTGAACCTTATTCAAGACCTGGAGCACTTTCAATCTCTGTCCAACTTAAAAATTAACCATTCTAAATCAAATGCTCTCAATATTACAGTACCCCTCAGACTCAGTATTACTCCAAAAACTTTCCCTTTACATGGGCCAAAGATGCAATCTTGGAATCAAAATTTCCACCATTCTGTCAGACTTCTTCAAACATAACTACACCCCTATCCTAAAACAAGCATTTGTAGACTTAAAGTTTTGGAATTCACTGAATGTCTCCTGGTTTGGCAGAGCATCATTAATCAAGATGACAATCCTCCCCCCCCGTTTCTTATATGTCATGCAAATTGTTCCCATTCGAGTGCCAGTATAATTTTTCGCCTCCTTCCGCTGAACCTGCTCAACCTTTATCTGGAGAGGCAAACCTCCCAGAATTAAGTTTTCCCCATTTAACTTACCTAAACTTAACCACTTCAGCTCCAGAAGGTTTTACCTCCTTCCTGACAAGGCCATTTTTTGGCTATACGGCACTAAATAAAATGTATGTCTTTTTCCCCACATATAGAGCTTTCTTTTGGTGGTATTTGATCACCTCTGCAGTTTTTATTGTTTGTGCTATAAACAAAAAAAGATCCACAAATGTGAAAAAAAAAATATATATATATTTTTTACTTTTTGCTATAAAACATACCCAATAAAAAAATTGTAAAAAATCAAAATTTTTTCATCAATTTAGGCCAATATATATTCTGCTACATGTTTTTGGTAAAAAAAAATTTAATAAATGTATATTGATTGGTTTGCGCAAAAGGTGTAGCGACTACAAACTATGGGATTAATTTATGGACTTTTAATTTTTTTTATTGTTTTTACTAGTAATGGCGGCAATCAGGGATTTTTAGTGGGACTGCGACATTGCGGCAGACAAATCTTACACTAATTGATCCTTTTTGGGGACCAGTGACACCAATACTCCACCCCCTACTGAGGAAGTCGAGCGTCTGATTGACAGATGACGTAACGCGTATAGGGGGGCGGAGTCTTCACCGGAAACCTGGAAGCTTACAGCTAGTTTTCTGCTTTATAATTGATGTTTCCATGCACTATCAGTAGTGCCTGTACATGTGAGTTTTTTTTACCATTTTTTGTCCTGAATAAAAACCCCTGTTCATACTGAGAGCATTAGATCCTGTGCCTTTTATTTTTTTATGTGATATCCATGATGAGATCCGTGTCCCTATGTTTGGCTATCTTCGGGCAGCAGTGTGTCTACTGAGAGGCTGTGAGAGAGCCTGCTAATCCCTGCTGGTAATTATTTGCTTATTTTGACCTTGTGGTAAAACACAGGTCAAAACTTCAGGTGAGAGGCCAATTATCTTAGGTGTTGGTGGTGGAAGACACACAGATTCACTTGTAAAACACTGGCTGGATTATCGTCATCATTCAAGCTAATTTTGCACCAATTCTAGCAGAAGACCACTGGACTCTTTGGATCTATCAATTATTTATATATTATATGAATTTGATTTATTACAAGCACTTTATTTCTATTATAGCACCTTAATATTGCGCAGTTATTTGTACTATGGCACTTTAATACTGCACAGATTTATCTATTATAGCACCTTAATATTGCATAGATATATGTTCTTTTATTTTTACATATTATCACTGAATGCACCTTATTAGCGCTGTACCGTCGTTTTGGATTAGTGACACCAATACAGTTATCAGAGCTAAAAAAAATGCACTGTTACTGTATAAATGACACTTGCAGGGAAGGGATCAACACCAGGGGCAAACAAGGGGTTAAGTGTGCTCCTAGGGAGTGCTTTCTAACTGTGGGGGGAGTGGATGCACTGGAGAAAAAGGAAGATCTGTGTTCCAGCATAGCTTTTCCTCCCTCACAGAACAGCAGCCTGCCCTGTGTCCAATCACAGCAGGAGCGGCGCTCAAGTGGTGCGTGCGCGCCCCCTACATCACCTGCACAAAATCACGTACATGTACGTGATTTTAAGCAGCTGGGCCGCCCCACTGCAATATATATGCGGTTAGCGGTCTTGAACTGGTTAAAGGAGGAATCCCCCTCTCCGATTTATGTAAATACTATCATGCATCTTAAGCCCCGTACACACGTACCGATCGTCGGCCGACAGAACGTCCTACAAATGTTCGCGGCTGGTGTGTTTGTTGTTTGTCTGTTGAAAAGTGCTCAAAACTTGCCCAGGACATTTGTCTTCCGACAGAAAATGACGTCACTACGTTCCACGCACGTTCGCCGCTACAAAAGAGGAAGTGAGTGTTTGGCCGTGACCCTTCTGGGGATCTCGCTCTAATTTCGGTAGCATTTGTTTGGTTGACGACATTTCGCTATTTTCCGAAACATCGTTCGAGAATTTATTATGGCGACCGTGAATTCGTCCGTTGCTGTCGTTAGTGTTGGAGTTTTGGCTCTGAGACGACGTACGAGCAATAGGAAGAAGAAGCGGACCTCCTGGACGAAAAATTGGTTGCTTAACCGTGATCAATTTTCTCATATGTCCTTGCTGAGGGAGCTCCAGGAAAATAATCCTGATGACTTCAGGAATTATTTGAGGATGATGGATCCCATCTTTTACCGTCTTCTTGCCCTGGTGTCCCCCTATATTCTGAAGCAGGATACTTGTATGCGGCTTGCAATTACTCCTGAGCAAAGGTTAATTGCGACGTTGAGGTATCTTGCAACAGGGAGAAGCCTGCAGGATCTGAAGTTCACCACAGGCATCTCCCCCCAAGCTCTTGGTATCATCATCCCTGAGACCTGCTCTGCCATCATCAAGGTCTTGCAGAAGGACTATATCAAGGTATGTTTGATTTTTTACATTACATTACATGTATTACTAGTTTCACCCGAATTATGATGTTTTTGGATGTACAGCAATTGACACAGGCCATTATTTGTAAACTACCCTCTGTCCGCATGCACATAGTAGTAAAGATGTAGATTATCTTTAACCATTTGTAAAATTACCCACTAACCACCCCACCATTCTCTCCTATGTGTCCCTAAACGCATTGCCTGTTAACAGTATGTCGAATTTTTCAATTTTATTGCTTTCCCTCAAACAATTATTCCTTGGCCAATGTTTTAGTACCTAGTTAATGATTTATCTAAAATACATCAGTCCATCCATTTCCACCTATGATTCTGTATGTTTATGTAATGATGTTAAAACCTTCACTGACCACAAGCCCTTATTGATGTATAAATGCCCAGTTTTACTTACCCATCCCCCACCCACATGCTAAATCTCAAAGTCAGCATATACCAAAGCTCAAGTTCAGAGGTCTTCAAACTATGGCCCTCCAGTTGTTCACGAACTTCAATTTCCATCATGCCTAGTCATGTCTGTGAATGTCAGAGAATTACAAGGCCTCATGGGATGTGTAGTTCTGCAACAGCTGGAGGGCCGTAGTTTGTAAATCTCAGCTCTAGCTGGTGAGTATAATGGGCCATTGTCAGAACAATTTATCCTTCCGATTTACCAAAACCAAATAATATGAGGTCCAACAAACACTTTCAAATCCTATGCAATCTGGTAGGCCCTTGCACTACATAGAAAAGGTAAATCTGCACGAAAAAGTCTTCAGAGAATCTTCTAGTGTGTATGGCCCTTTACAATATAAGAACAATAGGAGGTTGAAAATAAATGTATGTAGATGTTACATCCCCATATCCAAACCTTTGCCTTCCTGTTGTTTATTTTTTTAGCAAGTTGCATAAGCATTTAACAGACAACTGTGTGTGTAATTAATAATGTGATGTGCTCAAGCACTAATTTTTTTTTTTTTATTTTTTCCCCACAGTTTCCTTCAAACGCAGAGCAATGGCTGGAGATTTCTGATCAATTTCTGGAGAAGTGGAATTTTCCCAATTGTGGGGGTGCTATTGATGGGAAGCACGTCCGCATTGTCCCCCCTCCGAATTCCGGCACATTTTTTTATAATTATAAAGGTTTTTTTAGTATAGTCATGCTAGCCATAGTTAATGCAAACTATGAGTTTATTTTTTTGGATATTGGCAAAAATGGCCGCAATTCGGATGGGGGAGTTATTGATCAGACGGAGTTCGCTCGTCGTCTAAAGAACGGCACTCTGAACCTGCCATCCAGGGAGCAAACTGTTGAGGGTATGAGCTTTGTGTTTATTGCAGATGAGGCTTTTGCGCTTGGGGAGCATCTCATGAAGCCCTACCCTCAGAGGAACCTCACCCCAGACCAAAGGATTTACAACTACCGGTTGTCCAGAGCTCGCAGAGTTGTGGAGAATGCCTTCGGGATAATGGCCAACCGGTTCCGGATATTCCTGACGTCCATAAACCTGGCACTGTACAAAGTGGATAATGTGGTCTTGTGTTGCTGCATTTTGCACAACTTCCTACGCAGGAATGCACAAAATTATGTATTGCAGCAACTGGATACTGACCCTGCTATGCCAGGTACAAGTGGAGAGGCCCAACCTTCTAACCAAGTGGAGTCCATGACGTCAATGGAAGTTGGACGGTCAGCATTGGCATCACACAGGGCCCGTCAGATCCGCCAGGAATATCTGGACTATTTCGTGGGGAGAGGAGCTGTGTCCTGGCAGCAATCACTGTCACACACCCATTAATCTTGTTAAAGATTGGACACACAAGATAAATGTCAGAGATATATTATTTTTCAACACATTAAAAAAAAATTGCAATGATTCAGTATTGTGGATTCTAATCATTTGGGCACATATGCCAAACACAATTATTTGGGTTAATCATGTGTTATATATGTGTGACTTTGGAAGGGTTAATACATTCATCAGTGTGTTTCTTTACTGTAGTCTCTCACCAGCTGATCCAAAGTGATGATGGCCATGTGTTATTTTTGAGCCAGTGGTGTAAATACAAGGGCCTTCTGCACCCCACAAAATTTACACAAACCCTGTCACATTGAGAACTAGGTCACACCCATGGTTCATCTAATGTCACCTTACATTGGTGGTTCTTGTCCAGAAGTTGCCCATAGTATATATTTAATATAATACATTAGGGTATTACCAACGTACCTACACCTGTTATGTTGTGTTCATTTATGACATCCTTCTCACTGCCCACCAATGTTAGGATATGTCAGTGTTATGTGAAACTTGATCATTGTTCATCTCAAAGTGTTATATATATAAGTAATGGAAAGTGAACTAGAGCAACGAACAAGCAATACACTATAGATTACACTGATCTCCCTACACTGCCAATATCAATGCCATATTGAATCCTAGGACTGCTAGTACCTTGAGTGTTGAGTCACACTTATGCAATGTGGGAAGTCTGCGACTTTGCATCCTTCCTGCATCGCATAAGGGTGACCCACCACTTACTTTTTCCACAGGATTGTATTACACAAGTCTGTAGAACTGTGCCATCCAATCCTGATACATCAGAAATAAAGGGTCATGTGCGACTTGTGTGCGTGTTCAGTGTGAATGTAGCCATACAAAGTGTATGTCTCAATTCGCACTACACTCGCACAAAAGTCGCACATGATGCATTTATTCAGCTGCATCAGGATAGGATTGCACAGTCGTTCACACTTGTATGATCCAATCCTGTATGAAATGTCAGATCGCACTGTGATATGCGTATAAACGGTTGGGATCTTTAACATTTCATTGACACCTCCAGCAACTCGCATATGGCAGTGTCCAAAATGCTTTCATTAACATGTAAATGTGGGAATAGGACAGCCATCATACATGTAATGCTTCTTTACACAGCTTTAGATCTCGACCCCCCCAACGAAAGTCAAATAAAGAATGGAACACACATTGTTGAATGTACAAAATCAAAACATTCACAGGGTTAGGGTTAGGGTTAGGGTTAGGGTTAGGGTGTTTTCAAGTTTTTTTCCCAAACGTGGGTACACTCTTAACAACTGAGTGCCATCAAGATATCATAAAATATTAAAAAACTTTTGTAAGAAAAAGAACCAATAAAAACATAAAAAATGTCTTTAAAACTTTTTAAAATTTGGCAATCATGTCGACAAAATCTCGCATTTTTGATTGCAATGCCGTTGCTGTTTCCTTGATTTGCTCGAGGTCTGAGCAACATTGGAGTGCCTCACGGGTTAGTTTTGCTAAAGTGCAAGTAGGTAAATCATGATCTGTAAAAAAATATACAACTGAGTCAATGTGAATCACCTACATGAGGTCATAATAGAGAAACATTTGGTGTCCAGGTTATTTTTAATTACTCTCGAGTTAATACCTACCCTGTTCTTATGCTCTTTTGCCCTAGGCTTTTCTTCTTCCTCCTGTCCTCCTCTGATCCTGTTGCTGATGATTCTGCCGGTCTCCTGAGCTTACTATATATTCATTAGGGGTGTGAACGCATGATGACGTCATTGTGAGGGCATGGTCGTAATGTATATATATTAAGCTGCAGAGACCAGAGACGGGCAGAATGCACGGCAACAGCATCAGATGAGGACAGGAGGAAGAAGCAGAACCTAGGGCAAAAGAGCAGACAACATAAGAGCAGAAGATTGCACAGCAGAAGAGTGGAGAGGAGAAGATCCAAAGAGCAGAGTGGAGAAGACCGGATGAAGATATTTAAGAACATTTCATAAACGTCTCCTGTCGTTATTCACATACACTTCCATTTATGTGGTTAATGTGTAGGGGTACTATGTACCCCATACCCATTCACACAGTGATTGGTGTCCGGGATCTGGGGGCCACCCTTTGTTGAAGGTTGCTTCCAAAGTCCTAGGAACCCCCTGGCCGCATGACCCCCCAAAACCACCAGACAGGGTTGTGGGGATGAGGCTCTTGTCCTCCTCTACATGGGAGTAAGGTGCTTTTGGGTGTGCGGTGCAGAGGCCCCCTGGCCCAAAGCAACAAAACCCCCCCATGTTGAGGGCATGTGTCCTGCTGTGGTCCAGGGGGTGTTTGTTCCGCTTGCTCGTTCTCTTTCCTGGCCTGACAAGCTGCATGCTTGTATAAGGGTCTGGTAGGGGTTTTGGGGGTAACCCACGCTGTTTTTTTGTTGTGGGCATACCCTCAAACTCAATACCACACACAAAAGGCCTGGTTGTGAACTTGGGGGGACACCCACGGTGGGTTCTTCAATTTTTTGGTGTAGTTCCCCCTCAAAAATCTTCACAACGCAAGTGGCCCCGCAAGTCAGAGCATCCTGATCCGACTTACGGTGCGACTTCCATTCAAATAAAGAGGCTCCCATAGGGAACTAGTGTTGTAAATTGGAGGCTAAAAATAACACTGATAAAAATCATTCTGAAAAAACCTACGTGGGCACACAATTGGCTCTTGGACACTTGGTCCGGGATCCTCAAGATTTTGGGAAGTGGCTTCCACGCTGCTTGGCAAGTTGCCAGGAGATCTGGGTTCTGAGCTGGCTGGGGATGCCACATCCTGGCATGATGCAACATCTGCAATGTAAATTTGTAAGGGAATACAAGAATATAAGGTTAAACAATCATTGCAAATACACATATTTCTATGATCCCACTACACAAAAATCTGTGACTACCAACCTTCTTGTTGTTCTGGTGTCTGGTCACTTGTTGGCTCCACCAGAATAACCTCAGGCATAATGTCTTCATCTACATAATACAAAACATTGGCCATATCATAAAAGTCACAAGAGGTACATTTGTTAGGACATGGTGCCCTGCTTGATAGCTCTTTCAGTAACAAATATGAAGACATGGTTATCTACGAAAAATATGGTACATTAATGTTTGACAGTGCATAGGAACCAATTACCTTTAGTCGAATCTGTGCCACCATCTGGGCCCATGTCCTCCTCTTCTTCCACAACTGCCGATGGAGCTGCCAAACTTCTCCTCCTCCTTTCCCATTGTTTGGCACGGAGTTTACGTTTTTCTCCTATTTAAAGGTTTGAATAATAATCTGTGATTAATAGGAATGTTTGCTGAGAAGATTCGTGCAGGAAAGAACGTTCGTTGCAACACAATACATATATTTTTAACTATGGCTTCCTGACTTTTAATGTCATATACTAAAACATCAACAATAGATCGATCTAATCACGACATGACAACTAAAATGAGTAATCTAACTTTTTACATAGACATTATAATCTAGACATGTTAATACAACATACACCAAATTATAAAAAACATATTGCATGATTAAAAAAAAAAAAAATTAATAAAACTTACTTTTTTTCAAAATCCGATGGATTTGGGAAAGCTGATCCTGCTCACGGTGTTTCAGGTCAGACCACCGTTTACGAATCTGATCTTTCGATCGCTCCACACCGAATTTTTTTACCAAACAGGCCACCACCTTATCCATGATGCCATCTTTCCTGGCATTGGGCCGATCGTAATTTGCCAACTTGCCATCATAGTCCATTTTTTGTAAAATGGAGACCATCTCCACCATTTCTGCCTTTGACATGGGTGTAGCCCTTGATTTTCTGGTGGCCCAATCACTTCGGCCCACACTAATTGAGCTCCCAGATTGTTGAGACATGGTTCGTAATTAAAAAACGATTGTTCCTCTGCTTCAGGTGTGAGTGTCGCATGTAGGCCTGATCTTCGGCACGTACACACCCCTGCACAAGCCCGCCACTGGAGGAGGAGTTGACGCCTGCGCTGTATTTAAAGGACGCAAGTTTGTTCGGCCGACGATTCGCTAGCGGACATATCGAGGGTTGGAGCACGATCGAGCGGCGAATCACGACTTTTCCCCACAAACAAAGGTACGACTCTTTTAATAGAAAGTGTGTGTTTTGGGCCCTATACAGCTTTTATTAGGAATATCTTTATTATGTGCCAAAATACATGCTATTTTAATATGTTTTGTGTTGTGTTGTGTCTTGCAGGCATATACTGTCCTGCAATATGGTGGACAATTACACCAGCCACAACTTTCTCATCAGTTTCATTGATGAGTACAGGCAACTGCCGTGTTTGTGGCAAGTGAAGTCGGCAGAATATAAAAATAAGAAACTAAAAAAACAGGCCATGGAACATTTGGTGGCCTTCTACAAGCCCGTCTGTCCTGGGGCAAATTTTAATTATATACGCAAAAAAATAAACAGCATTCGCACTGCCTACAGGCGGGAGGTAAAGAAAATAGAAGAGTCCACCCAGTCTGGAGCAGGTGCACGGAATGTACATGTACCACGGCTGTGGTACTATGATAACCTGCGGTTCCTGGCAGACACCTTGGAATCCAGGCCGTCAATTTCTACGCTGCCTTCGACTTCGGCAGAGGGCTCAGTGTCTGTAGATCCAAGCCAGGATGAGGATTTCCTGGAGGAGAGTTTTACTCAGGTATGGCATTTCACAATATATTGTCTGCTAAAATGTAATCATGTAACAAAATTATAAGCTAAACCATAATTGACCCTTTATGTAAACGGGCATAGCAAGGGGTTGGCATGACAGGCAACCGCCAGGGGCGCAGGCCAAGGGGGGGTGGGTCACAAAAACATTGGCATTGTTTTAGTGTTTATTTTAACAATCCACTCAGCCTGCACACCCCAGAACCCCCAGTTTGCAGGCGGATTCATGCAGGTGTAAAACATTGAGAGCTGCTTCATGCAGGTGTAAAACATTGAGAGCAGCTGAGCCAAAAGACCAGGAGACTGAGACTGCCTCTCACTGCATCCCCAGCACACCTCTGGTCTTACAAACACTGCTGCATCCCCAGCACACCTCTGGTCCTAACAAACACTGCTGTAGCCTCAGCATTCCTCTGGCTCAACCTTTTTTAATACAAAACTAACAGCTCCTGCAAATGATCCATCCATCCTTGCTTCCATGTCTCTGGTCTCTCACTCTGGGTCAGCAAGGCAGGTGGCTTCCTTATTCCTGTTTCCCTGCACTGCTTCACCCTCAATGCCCTACATCAAGCCCTCTGCAAGTTCAGGCCCCTCTCTCTCTGCAACCCCCTCCTCTCTCTCTCACACCCCTTCTTTCTCTCCCTCTCTCTAGCTCTCAACCCTCTCTTTCTTTTTCACACCTGAGACAATGATTGCCCACTAGAGAGCTCTACACTGGGCAAACAAGGGGCAAATTAGAAACTTTTAATGCCCTTTAATTTTTTTTTTGGGGGGTGGGTTACAGTTTTACATTGATCTTGGGGGGGGGGGGGGTTGTTGCCAAATACAGCTCCTCAACAAGGGCACTGGAGACCCTAGATACGCCACTGTATGTAAAGTCTGCTATTTGTTCACAATAATATAACAAACATGACTTTTTATATACACTATAACATTCTAATCAATTGTTCATTTCATCAACAGGGAAGTGTCACTGAGGAGGAGCCAGGTTGCAGCCAGGAGCCTGGGGAGCCTGCGGAGCCTGAGGAGCCTGTGGAACTATTTCCACCACCACCTCCTCCTGCCAAACGGAGGCAAAAGAGGAAGCACGTGGATGATATCACAGACGAATTTATACAGGAGGCCACCATAGCCCTCCGTAGGAAACCGGAGGCCAATGAGTCCTTCGGCAACATGACGGCAAAAATTTTGGATAAGGTGGACCTCAGGCAGTGTCAGTATGCCAGAAAAATTATCCTCGATGTGCTGCAAAACGCAGAAAACGGCATACTTACTGAGCACAGCCATGCATGCCAGGAGCACCCGTGCCCTCCACCTCCACCTCCACCTCCACAACACCCACCACCTCGCCAAATGCCACATGGCCAGTGGCAATATGGCCAGCAGGATCCAAACCTGCCCTCATGGCAACCTGATTTCAGTTACCAGCAACTTTAATTTTTGTAACCCCCTATTATTTATTTTACCCCTGTTTGCCAGTTTCTAGTTTAATTTTGTCCAAATGGACCTTTTTTATGTTTAGTTATACGGAAAGTATTGATGTTTTCTTTGGTTTTTTTTGCTGAGATACAAAAAATAAAGAAAATGAAAATAAAAAATGGCCTATCTGAATTTGTTAACATGTTTAATATTGTGCATAACCTGAAAAATATGTTTTAGACATTAATTCATACAAGAATAAAGGGTCATATCAATAGTTAGATCTTTGCTGTTTACAAAATAATAATGGTGAAGAGTTCAAATTATTTAATTATAAAATTTGATAGAACAGATAGAATAGACAAACATTATCTTCATCATAACAGAACACATGCCTTTTGATTAGAAAAGTATGGCATTATGAGCAGCATCTTCCTTCTTCTCACATTTATCAAGATGAGCATGTGCTCCGCATTTCACCTATTTCTTGGACTGCCGCGAGCCGAAAGTTCTTTCTGAATAAAATGATGAGTTTACTAGAGAAAATTCTTCCGGGAACTCATTTGGTTTGATCATGCGTGTTGGGATTTGTAGCTGTGTGTCGGCCGAATTCTGTACTGACAGGCGAACAATCGTCCGTTCTGGTGTCCGCAGACAAAAATTTTCATGTTTGCAAGAAAGACTTTTGTCCGCGGATTGTGCGCAGACAGCTGTCGGAGGCACCATACTAACACGCGTACAATCGGCAGATCTTTCGTCCGCCGACGTTTGTATGCCGACGGTCGGTACGTGTGTACGGGCCTTAACTTAGCAAGAATCTTGGATGGGAATATACATCAACCAGTCAAAGATTGGGTGACCCTTGAGCACATACAAAGTCTTCACTACTTAAGATCTCTACCGTAGATACATCCAAAACACCATTCATCCACACTAATGGACATATGGATCCTGCGCTATCAGGTTTTGTAAAATATAAATAGGTAGATGAAGAAAATGTGACCCAAATGTAGCAAGCAGCACCAATGTGCCCAGATTATTTAAGAGATAAATTATAAAACAAAGTGCTGCGTTAGGTCATAAGAACAATAGATGTAATTGTTATAATTGTTACTGAGATGAATAATGCAATGACCAATACGATTAAGGAAGTGCTTGCGTAGATAAAAAATCAATACCTAAAGGGGGGGCGTGGCCGCAGCGAGACTGCATGGACGTCTGAGTGTGTAGCTCCGCCGGACCAGGGAGAATATCGGCATCCATCGGCGCCCTAGGGCTTCGTTTCTCAGCCAGACCATCCCCGATCGACTGCTACACACCCCAGCCTTCCTGCCTGATGGCCAAAAAGAAGAAGGAGACTGGCCACCCGAGGCAGCTCCAGCACTTTTTCATGCTCCAGGACAGGCCGCGCGGCCAAGATGGCGGCGGTGGCGGATCTCCGGCCTCGACTAGCGGGACGTCCCATTCCTCGCTCAGTCCTCCACAGATCTCGGCACAGAAAGCAGGCCAACCTCGATCACCAGCAGCATCAACCCCGATGTCCAGGAGCCCGGTCAAGAGCAAGCCCAGACTGTCGGAGGGAGCACCGGCGGAGGTAAGCCAGGGGGATCTGTCCTCTATGGACTCCACCAGGGAGCTTCCCCCTAACTTCGACTCCTTTCCTGCTAGTGACAGACCGGTTTCTGAGGCTAGGCTTAAGGACATGATGACATCCCTGCGGGCATCCATGCACGCAGACGTCATGGAATGTGTCAGCGCATTTAAAGTGGAGGCCAGAGCCCTGGGGGGTCGCATGGACAGAGTTGAAACTAAGATGGGGGAATTTGCAGCATCTCACAACGAGCTAATAGATGCTCATTACTCCCATGAGGATGAGATCGAAAAGCTCCAGGCCAAAATTGCGGATATGGAGGACCGCTCCAGGCGGAACAATGTTAAAATCAGGGGGGTCCCGGAGTCTGTGCTCCCCGGTGACCTGGATAGCTATGCACGTGCCTTTATCCTGGCGGTCCTCCCGCAAACCCCTATATCTGAGTTGGTTATTGATAGGATCCACCGCCTGCCTAAGCCATCCTTTCGCCCTGATGAGATTCCCCGGGATGTCATTATGAGGGTGCATTTCTACCATGTGAAAGACAATCTTATGTCAGTGTTCCGGAGGAAGACCCCATCCCGGAGACATACTCCAGGATCCAATTGTTTGCGGATCTATCGCAATATACATTGCAAAAGAGGAGAGCCCTGCACCCGCTGACAAAAGTCCTCAGAAATCATTCCATAGTTTACAGGTGGGGGTTCCCTGTCAAACTTGCAGTAACCTACAACAATAAGACCCACAATGTCTCCTCCATGCAAGAGGGCCTGGATCTGCTCTGGACATGGGGTATCCTCCCTGATCAGGACCCCACCCCGCGGGAGCCCTCTGATCCCATATCTCCGCTGTCTGAGGAATGGCAAACGATCACACAAGGCAAAAAAGGGAAGAAAAAGGCCAAGGGCCAGCCCACCCAGGCTGCATCGCATAATTCCTCTCCCTGAGTCTGGCCACAGGGCTCGCATACCTTTTTCCCCCCCATGATTTTGTGCAGTATACCTGCTCACGAGACTTGTTTCAGTTTCTCACCCGTTAATAGAGCTACTCCAATGAGCTCTTTCGTTTTAATATTCTTTGTTTTCACCTTGTTATTTTGTTTTTCTGGTCAGCCGAAATATGCCTGGTTTTGCACACATCAACATACCCTGCCTGCAGCCGGAGCCCGCAACCTGGAATGGGAATCCCTGTCACCGCTCTTTAGAGGTAATGGCCCAGGCAACACTCTATATTTTTCTACTTTTCTACCATGACTGTAACTGTTACATCCCTGAACGTACATGGCCTGAATCACCCTGCCAAGCGGGCGTCAATGTGGCGCGAGGCCTTAACCCTCAAAAGTGATGTCCTCTGTATACAGGAAACCCACTTTCATCGTTCTGCAACCCCTACACTGTCTCACAAGAGTTTCCCGCATATATTCATGGCTTCTGCTGATTGCAAACGCAAAGGAGTCCTCATAGCCGTCAAAGACACAGTGGCCTTTTCACTACGTACAGAAGTTCCTGACCCCAACGGTCGCTACCTTTTGCTACAATGTGATATCAATAATGCCCCCTTTACGATTTTGTCCGCCTATGCCCCCAACTCACACCAGCCGCGGTTCTGGAGGAAAATGTTCCGCTTGCTGGACAGACATAGATATGGATCCGCGGTTGTGTGTGGGGACTTCAATATGACAGCTGACCCGTCCTTGGACATCTCTTCCTCGCCTAAGCGTCGCCCTCCTGCCCTTCAATCCATGTTGCACGAGGTGGAGATGTTTGATGTCTGGAGATGTCATCACCCGGGGGAACGTGACTACTCTTTTCACTCCTCCAGATACAATATGTACTCCCGTATTGACATGATCCTGGTTGACAAACATTTGCTGCAGGTGACTGGGAAGTCTTCCATCCATGACATTGCCTGGTCGGACCATGCCCCTGTGTCCATAACGATACAGGAGGCTCGTTCTCCAGGCATGGCCTACATTTGGAGAGCAAACACTCAGGTCCTGGACACCCCTCAATATGCCTCTCACCTGGAGAGGCACCTTGTGGAATATTTCTCACACAATGTGGGTTCAGTTTCTGACCCAACGGTAGTATGGTGTGCCCATAAGGCCTTTATCCGTGGTATTTTTATCAAATTGTGTGCACGGCTTAAGAGGCAGAGGACGCGGCAGCTGGACCATATCTTGGCTGAGATTCGCAGATTGGAACCTATAAATAAGACCACCCCAAACCCTACTCTGTCCCTTCAATTGACCAAACTCAGATCTGACCTGCGCAGTATGTTGATAGCGCAACAGGACAAATATTTTAGGGCCCTTAAACTCTCCCACTATTCAGCGGGTAATAAAGCCGGGAAGCTACTGGCCTCCAAGCTCAAAGCTAGGCGGGTCAAGGATAGGATAGCCTATCTACTAGATCCTGTGACCAAGGCGAAAATTCTAAACCCTCAAGATATAGCAAACGCGTTTGCTAGCTATTACGAATCCTTGTACAATTTAAAAGATGACGCGTCCACCCCTGAACCGACAGAACAGCTTATCTCCGATTTCTTAGCTTCTATTGACCTGCCTGCGCTTTCCCTTCCCCAACTGCAAGCTTTGAACGCCCCGATAACACAGGCTGAAGTAGAACGAGCTATACAAACACTCCCTTCTGGTAAGTCCCCTGGACCAGATGGTCTACCCAATCTGTATTATAAGAGATTCGCACAAATACTCAGCCCCCATTTAGCCTCGATGTATGCGGCTGCGGTGTCCTCTGCCTCTCTACCTAGGGAAATTCTTCAAGCACATGTAGTAACGCTACCCAAACCAGGGAAAGAGCCGGTATCCCCTCCCAACTTTAGACCGATATCCTTGTTAAATACCGATGCAAAGTTGTATGCCAAGGTCTTGGCTCTTAGACTTCATCCCATATTGCCTGCTCTTATTGATCCGGACCAATCCGGATTTGTACGTGGTCGCCAGACTTCTGACGCGACTAGAAGGGTTATAGGGCTTATAGACAGAGCGGGATCTGGTCGGGTGCCTTCTCTGCTGCTCTCGTTGGATGCGGAGAAGGCATTCGACCGGGTACACTGGACCTACATGACGGCAGTGCTGCGGCGGTTTGGCTTTCATGGTCCCATTTTGAACGCAATTCTAGCGTTGTACTCTAACCCTTCAGCGAAGGTTTACACCTCTAACATGTTATCGACAGCATTTGACATAACCAATGGAACGAGGCAGGGCTGCCCACTATCCCCATCCATCTTTAATTTGCTTATTGAGCCACTGGCGGCGGCAGTTAGATCTTCCCCCCACATAAAAGGCCTTGTGACCGCCTCGGGCTCCCATGTAATTAATCTTTTTGCTGATGATGTAATCATCTTCATGACGGACCCAGAGAGGTCACTGGCCTCCACACACTCACTACTGCAGAGATTTAGTCTGATTTCCTATTACAAGGTGAACTTTACAAAGTCCCTGATCCTGCCTTTGGGCCTTCCCCAGCCACTTTGTCGTAAATTGCAACAGAAATACCCCTATACCTGGAAAAGGGACTATATACCCTATCTGGGTATCCTATTGACCCCTAAAGTGGATCAGTTGGCTATAACTAACTACCCCCCTTTGATTGCCAAGATCTCACAGGAATGCCAACGAATAGCAAAAACCGAGCTCACATGGTCGGGACGCCTTGCCTCGTTCAAGATGGTTCTCCTGCCCCAAATTCTCTACATCTTTCGGTCCTTGGTAGTCCCAGTTTCTCGGGGCATTCTCAACTCCTTGCAAAGGGCACTGAGGGGGTTGGTTTGGAGGGGGAAGAGACCTAGGAGCGCACACTCGTTCCTTATCAAACACTGGTCCGCGGGGGGGATGGGTATGACCGACATCAGGGATTATCTCCTTGCCTCTCATCTGACCCAACTGCGCCATTGGGTAGATCCCGGATCCCATGCAATTTGGAGCTCCATGGAGGCTGATGTTTGTCCTTCCCATCCTCTGCGGACGATACTCTTGGCAGATGTATGGAACCCCGTGCCACTGGAGGGACTGCCTATTTCGGTCAGGGCCTCCCTGTTGGCATGGAGGGCGTTCGTAAAACAGGACATTCCGGCCCCCCTGAAGGCGCGGGTTCCCGTGCCGCTGGGGGTGCTGGAAATGGCCATACCCCACTCGTCCTTTGGGGTGTGGAGAAACAAGGGTATTAACAATGTTGACCATATCCTGTCAGGTGACACCCTCAAATCCTTTGAGGATCTGCAGAGGGAGTTTAAACTCCCGGCCTCTGAACACTATAGATACATACAGGTGGCACATCTTTTCCGATCATTGCCGTCCCCGCATATCCACTTGCCTTCGAGAGGTTGGTTGTTCATGTTGGGCAATCTACGCTCGGTCAAGGGCACATCTCTATTCTACAACCTGTTTCAAGCCAAAATGGATTTTAGCGCATCCACTCCCTTCACAAAATGGGAGGCGGATCTAGGGGAAGTGTTTACAGCTGCCCAATGGAAAATAGCCTTCCGCTCCATCAAACAGTCCTCCTCCTGCACCAATCACTGGGAATTGTCCCAGAAGATCAATTTGCGTTGGTACCTTACTCCCTATAGATTGCCCAAATTTATTCCTGACCATTCGCCATTATGCTGGAGGGGATGTGGCGAGGTGGCCCACCTCCTACACGTCTTCTGGTCTTGCCGACACCTTACTAATATATGGAATGCACTCTTCTCCATGATATCGGATATCTCTGGGCTCCCTACCCTGCCCTCTCCAGCATTGGCGATCTTGAATGTGGGGGTCGAGAGGTTCCCTTTCGATAGCAGCACCATAGTTACCCACATTCTATTGGCTGCTCGCAGCCTGGTGGCTCAGAAGTGGAAATCTAATATTGTGCCCCAAGTCTCGGACGTTATTGATAGAGTCAAAACTACCTTTGAATATGAACGCCTACTTGCCTATAAGGCCGGTCGCAGTGCCAGATTCGATAGGGAATGGTCTAAATGGTCCTCCTGGCTCAAGGGTAAAATCTAACATTGAGTAACCCCAATATTGAATACTTTGAAATTGATGTGTTGATAATTCAGCTGACCAGCTGTTATTCTGTTGTTATGTTGTTAAGTTGTTAGTTGTTATACCTTCTATTCCAATTTCCATTACTCCTCCGTTTTGGTAATACTGGAGAGGGCTATTGACATGCTTCACATCCCCTCCAACACGTACACTATGCCCTATCCTCCCCCCCCCATTCATGCTACCCCAATCAGGTACTCCTTCCTTCCCCTCTTCCCACCCCCCTTACCCCCCTCCTGTCTCCCTCCCCCCTCCCTCCTCCTCCTTCCCTCCCCCCCTTCCCCTCCTTCACGTCTTCTTCTTCCCCTGCTCCTTTCCCCCCTACCCTCCTCCTGTCTCGTCCCTCTTCTATGAGCCCCCCCCCTCTCCCATTTCTACCCCCCCTATCTTCCTCCTCCCTCCCCCCCCTCCCTTCCCCTCACCTCCTCCTCTCCCCCCCCACCCATCTCCTTCCCCCCCCCCTTCCCCCCCCCCACCCCCTCTTCCTCTTCCTCCACCTCTGCCCACCTCCCCTACCCCCCCCCTTCTCCCCCCCCCCCTTCCTTGTAGACTATGATTGTGTCAATTGGCTCCTCTCCTGCTTGCAGAGTATCAGGTCGTGAATGTACATCTGTGCATAATGATGCAATTATTGTCCGTGTTACGCTACTCTGAAGTTTTTGTATTTCCCTTTTAAAATGCTGGATGTTATTATGCTTGTATTGCCTCAATATTTAATAAAAATCTTTAATGGAAAAAAAATAAAAAAAATCAATACCTAAAAAGTGCAATATCACCAATATGTAAATAAATAAAATAATAGATAAATACATAAAATCCAGATGGATATATCAGATGTGAATAATAATACAGGTGATAAGATCAATACATAAAATCCAGATGGATATATCAGATGTGAATAATAACACAGGTGATAAACATATCTCTTATACTTAATAGGCAATAGGTATAGTTGAATAGTGAATAATTCAGTGATGAAATGTGCAAATATATGCAAAGTGCCCATGCCAAGTGATAACAAAAAGAGAAATAAAAAAAGTAAAAAATAAAAAATAAAATAAATCAATACATCATGAAATCAAACTGAATACATCCATTGTGAAAAAATCATAAAACCTGTGATTCCTTAATTCCTATTGTGCAACATGTTATGCAAAGATAAGTGAAAATCAATACATCAAAAGTCCAAAGAAATGCATCAATGGTGGAAAAATATAGAGCATGTGATTCCTTAATTCATAATGTGCAACGTGTAACACAGTAACACCAAATATGGGTCACATCGCGGATCGGGTGAACAGATTATTGGGTGGGGCTGGGGAAGACCCAGCTGTCATGGTACACGTGGGTACCAATAACATAGGCAGAGGAAGATGGAGAGTCCTAAACGATTTCAGGGACTTAGGCGCTAAGTTGAGGACTAGGACCTCCAAGGTAGTATTTTCCGAAATACTACCTGTACCTCGAGCCACACCAGAGAGGCAGCGGGAGATTAGGGAAGTTAACGAGTGGCTGAGGAGCTGGTGTAGTAAGGAGGGTTTCGGGTTCCTGGAGAACTGGGCCGACTTCTCAGTCGGCCACCGACTCTTTGGTAGGGACGGATTGCACCTAAATGGGGAGGGTGCAGCCGTACTGGGTGCGAGGATGGCCAAAAAGTTAGAGGGGCTTTTAAACTAGGTGACGGGGGGAGGGTACAGATGTAGAATTAGCCAGTGGAAAGCAAGTTTCAGAGGGCAGAAATGGGGGCATTAGCGGTAGGCTGTTCGGAGCTCCTATACCCAGGGTGGGTATGGGGAAAAATCAAGAGAGCAGCCTAATAACAACAAATGAGGATATATGTAACCAATCAAATTTAAGAGGTTTGTATACCAATGCCAGAAGCCTGGCCAACAAGATGGGAGAGCTGGAGCTGCTGATGTTTGAGGAGGACTTAGATTTTGTGGGGATAACTGAGACTTGGTTTGACAGCTCTCATGACTGGATGGTGACCATTCAAGGGTATTCCCTTTATCGCAGGGATAGAGAAGGTAAAAAAGGGGGAGGGGTATGTCTGTATATTAAGAACAGTATACAAGTAAATATGAGGGATGATATTAATAATGGAGCTATGGATGAGGCAGAATCCCTATGGGTAGAGCTTCAAAGAGAAGGCACTGTGGGGAAGGTAACCAGAGGGAGGAGGGTGAGGCGGACCTCATGTTGCAGATAGGATTGGCAGCAAGGATGGGAAATGTCATTATAATGGGGGACTTTAATTATCCAGATATAGACTGGGCAGAAGGAACCGCGCACTCAGCCAAGGCTAGGCAGTTCCTAAATGTTTTGCAGGACAATTTCATGGGTCAGATGGTGAATGCACCGACAAGAAACAATGCGGTACTTGACCTACTGATTACCAACAATACAGACCTGCTCACGGATATAGAAATACGGGACAACTTAGGAAACAGTGACAATAGGTCAATTGGTTTCAGTATTAATTACAGTTATAGGAAACACAAGGGTAATATAAGGACACTGAATTTCAAAAGAGCCAATTTCCCTAAACTGCGCTCGCTGCTAGAAAATATCAAATGGGATAGAACCCTGGGAACAAAGAACACGGAGGAAAAATGGGAGTGCTTCAAGAGCATACTTAACAGGGGGATTGGCCAGTGCATTCCAAAGGGAAATAAATTTAAAAGAGCAAAACTAAACCCTGGGTGGCTAAACTCCAACATAAAAATGTATATTAGTGCTAAAGAAAAGGCCTTAAAAAAATACAAGACTGAGGGGTCATTGGCAGCATTCAAGCATTACAAAGTGTGCAATAAGAAATGTAAAGATGAAATCAGGGCGGCTAAAATAGAACACGAGAGACATATAGCGGAGGAGAGTAAAAAGAACCCCAAGAAGTTCTTTAAGTATATATACAGTAGGAAAGCGAGGCCAGAACACATTGGCCCCATAAAAGATGATAAAGGAAATATGGCCACTGAGGACAGAGAAAAGGCGGAAGTGTTAAATCATTTCTTCTCTTCAGTCTTCACAAAAGAATCGGGGGGCTACACTAACCCAGCTTGTAAGGCCGAACTAAATAATACACCCCAGGAAGTGCCGCCATGGCTAACAGAAGATAGACTTAGAGCTAAACTAGAGAAACGTAACATAAATAAATCCCCGGGACCGGATGGCTTGCACCCGAGGGTTCTTAATGAGCTCAGCCAGGTGATTGCCAGACCATTATTCTTGATCTTTAAGGATAGTTTACAGACGGGTATGGTGCCAGCTGATTGGAAAAAAGCCAACGTGGTACCAATATTTAAAAAGGGGCCGAGATATATCCCAGGTAACTATAGGCCGGTCAGCCTAACTTCAGTAGTCTGCAAAATTTTGGAGGGGATGTTAAGGGACCACATACAAGACTTTAGTAATGAAAATGATATTAATAGTAGTAATCAGCATGGATTCATGAAAAATCGTTCATGCCAAACCAATCTATTAACCTTCTACGATGAAGTGAGCTGCCACCTAGATAAAGGAAAGCCTGTGGATGTGGTGTATCTGGACTTTGCAAAGGCCTTTGACACCGTTCCCCACAAACGCTTACTGTACAAACTAAGGAAGGTAGGTATGGCCATAAGGTGAGTACCTGGATAGAGAACTGGCTCCAGGGGAGAGTACAGAGGGTGGTGATTAATGGGGAGTACTCGGATTGGGTGGGTGTGGAAAGTGGGGTCCCCCAGGGTTCTGTCCTGGGACCAATCCTGTTTAATTTATTCATAGATGATCTAGAGGAGGGGATATCTAGTACAATCTCAGTATTTGCAGATGATACTAAACTGGGCTTGCCAATATCTTCTATGCAGGATGTGGAAACCTTGCAAGCGGACCTGAACAAAATAACGGGGTGGGCAACTACATGGCAGATGAGATTTAATGTTGAAAAATGTAAAGTAATGCACTTGGGGGCCAGAAACCAGAAAGCAAGCTACTCACTAGGGGGGGAACCTCTGGGTGAGTCTAGGATGGAAAAGGACTTGGGGGTACTGGTAGACAACAAGCTTGGCAGTGGCATGCAATGCCAAGCCGCTGCAAGCAAAGCCAACAGAATACTGGGATGTATAAAAAATGGGATTCACTCCAGAAATAAAGAGATTATTCTCCCACTCTACAAGACTCTGGTCCGGCCACATCTGGAGTATGCTGTCCAGTTCTGGGCACCGGTCCTCAGGAAGGATGTGCTGGAACTGGAGAAAGTCCAGAGAAGGGCAACAAAAATAATTAGGGGAATGGAGGACATCAGCTATGAGGAAAGACTACAAGCACTGAACTTATTCTCTCTGGAGAAGAGACGATTGAGGGGGGATATGATATCAATGTACAAATACTGTACTGGTGACCCGAGCATAAGGAACAAAGGAGATACAATAAGACACGTGGCCACTCACTAAAACTAGAGGAAAGGCGGTTTAACCTTAAAGTGCGAAAGGGGTTCTTCACTGTAAGAGCGGTAAGGATGTGGAATTCTCTTCCACAAGCAGTCGTATCAGCAGGGAGCATTGATAGTTTCAAAAAACTATTAGATGGACACCTTAAAGACCACAACATACAGGGGTATACAATGTACGGTTAAAAGTGGACACACACACACATCATAGGTTGAACTGGATGGACTGATGTCTTTTTTCAACCTCACTAACTATGTAACTATGATATTCAATTGAAAAAAACAGAATGGTAAAGGCAGTGATGAAAAATAATGGTGGCCACACAAAATATTGACACTTTGGGCTCAATTTGGATATTTTGACATATGGGTGTACTTACTTTTGTTACCAGCGGTTTAAACATTAATGGCTGTGTGTTGAGTTATTTTGAGGGGACAGGAAATTTACACCGTAATACAAGCTGTACACTCACTACTTTACATTGCAGCAAAGTGTAATTTCTTCAGTGTTGTCACATGAGAAGATAAAATATTTACAAAATGTGAAGGGTGTACTCAAGTTTGTGAGATACTGTATATATATATATATATATATATATATATATATATATATATATATATATGTAAATGTGTATGTATATATATATATATATATATATATATATAAAGATTAGACTTGTGTCGATGTCCCAATATTTATGGACCTGACTGTGTATATGTATATATATATATATATATATATATATATATATATATATATAGAGTCTAATCTTTTTGGCTCTATACACCACCACAATCTATTTGAAATGAAACAAACAAGATGTGCTTTAACTGCAGACTTTCAACTTTAGTTTGAGGGTATTTACATCCAAATCAGGTGAAAGGTGTAGGAATTACAACAGTGTGTATTTGTGCTTCCCACTTTTTAATGGATCAAAAGTAATGGGACAATTGGCTGCTCAGCTGTTCCATGGCCAGGTGTGTGTTATTCCCTCATTATCCCATTTACAAGGAGCAGATAAAAGGTCCAGAGTTCATTTCAAGTGTGCTATTTGCATTTGGAATCTGTTGCTGTCAACTCTCAATATGAGATCCAAAGAGCTGTCACTATCAGTGAAGCAAGCCATCATTAGGCTGAAAAAAACAATACTAACCCATCAGAGAGATAGCAAAAACATTAGGTGTGGCCAAATCAACAGTTTGGAACATCCTTAAAAAGAAAGAATGCGCCGGTGAGCACAGCAACACCAAAAGACCCGGAAGACCATGGAAAACAACTGTGGTGGATGACCAAAGAATTATTTCCCTGGTGAAGAAAAGACCCTTCACAACAGTTGGCCAAATCAAGAACACTCTCCAGGAGGTAGGTGTATGTGTGTCAAAGTCAACAATCAAGAGAAGACTTCACCAGAGTGAATACAGAGGGTTCACCACAAGATGTAAACCATTGGTGAGCCTCAAAAACAGGAAGGCCAGATTAGAGTTTGCCAAATATCCAAAAAAGCCTTCACAGTTCTGGAACAACATCCTATGGACAGATGAGACCAAGATCAACTTGTACCAGAGTGATGGGAAGAGAAGAGTATGGAGAAGGAAAGGAACTGCTCATGATCCAAAGCATACCACCTCATCAGTGAAGCATGGTGGTGGTAGTGTCATGGCATGGGCATGTATGGCTGCCAATGGAACTGGTTCTCTTGTATTTATTGATGATGTGACTGCTGACAAAAGCAGTAGGATGAATTCTGAAGTATTTAGGGCAATATTATCTGCTCATATTCAGCCAAATGCTTCAGAACTCATTGGACGGCGCTTCACAGTGCAGATGGACAATGACCTGAAGCATACTGCGAAAGCAACCAAAGAGTTTTTTAAGGGAAATAAGTGGAATGTTATGCAATGGCCAAGTCAATCACATGACCTGAATCCGATTGAGCACGCATTTCACTTGCTGAAGACAAAACTGAAGAGAAAATGCCCCAAGAACAAGCAGGAACTGAAGACAGTTGCAGTAGAGGCCTGGCAGAGCATAAACAGGGATGAAACCCAGCGTCTGGTGATGTCTATGCGTTCCAGACTTCAAGCTGTAATTGACTGCAAAGGATTTGCAACCAAGTATTAAAAAGTGAAAGTTTGATTTATGATTGTTAATCTGTCCCATAACTTTTGGTCCCTTAAAAAGCGGGAGGCACATATACAAACCTTTGTAATTCCTACACCGTTCACATGATTTGGATGTAAATACCCTCAAATTAAAGCTGAAAGTCTGCAGTTAAAGCACATCTTGTTTCATTTCAAATCCATTGTGGTGGTGTATAGAGCCAAAAAGATTAGTATTGGATTTGACTGTATATATATATATAAATATATGTATCGTGTTTTTATTTAATTTTTAGCAAAACAATTTGTAATATGGTGTATAGTAGGGATCATGTAGGAGAGCTTAAAACAGCCAGGGAAACACCAACCCAGAAGTTCAAAACGAAAGAGGAAAAGAGGAGTATAGCAATGGGCATTAATTGGTTAACCCTCTGTATTTAAATTAACTTTACAACAATATATGAATGTCCAAAAGTACAAAAATTATTTATTGGTACATAGAAAACACATCACTCAACAAAGGGCAAATATAGGCCCACAAACATGTAATATATAAATCAGTACTATATTAAGTGTAATCAGATAGGATGTAGATGTATTACAAGGAGCTCGCCAACGTGTTTTGCGGTGCAGACCGCCTTCAGGGCTTCATTCTCACTCTACAGATCTAATATATACAGACAAAACAGTTATATATATATATATATATATATATATATATATATATATATATATATATATAAACGAAAATACATCCATATAATGCCAGAAGAATATTAGCATGCATAAAGAAGGGGATGTTTTCCAGAGATAAAACTATAATCCTACCACTTTATAAAACACTGGTCTGACCGCATCTGGGGTATTCTGTCCAGTTCTGGTCAGAAGGGATGTGTTGGAGCTGGAAAGAGTTCAGATAAGGGCAACTAAACCGATTAAGGGTTTGGATGACCTTAATTATGAAGCCCGCTTACAAGCCCTTGATTTATTCTCCCTGACGCCTGAGAGGGGACATGATAGCAATTTATAAATACCTCAACGGTGATATCAACATAGAAAAAAATATTCTGTCGCAAGGAATGCATGAGGACACAAGGCCATACAATGGGATTCGAGGAGAAGCGTTTTAACCTCAGGCTACGCAGTGGGTTTTTTACAGTAAGGGCTACTAGACTGTGGAATTCTCTACCACAAGTGGTAGTAACTGCGGGGAGTATGGCTACTTTTAAAAGACTCTTGGATGTACACCTCAAGGTTTAAAACATTCAAGGCTATTGGAAATTATTACGGCCACACATATCTACACAGGTTGAACTGGATGGACTATTGTCTTTATTCAACCTCACCTACTATAATAAAGCTATAAGGAACAACCGTTGCCCTACCCCCGTAAATTGGAGGGAAAAAAAAAACAAACTTACGGGCACAGGTTGGAATGGTTTTGCTAATCATATCAAGACCAGTGCAACAGGCTCCTCCAAGAGCAATGATGAAATTGTAACCTATCTTGCACAACTTATACAATTATTGGAACAAAAATCCAGATTTTACTGGCATGGTGTATATTTACAACAAAATCAGGAGGCCAAGGTTGTACCCCTTGAATTGCGTATTCTGATTTTTACATATTATTTTATGTGGGTAATTACTTGTGGGCAGATCCCGACTTCATTGTCGCGATCTTGTCCGAGCCTAGACCAGCTCTGTGATGTCAGCTGACAGCAAGCTTCAGCCCGCTCTCAGCTGAAAAAAGTTTATGGAAGGGCAGAATGAACTGCACTCCTGTGATCCACAGGAGAAAGCTTGTTTGGCTGTACTTCTCATTTAACTCAATTTCTTACAACCCCCTGGGTTCCTGGACACACCCAGAGAAAACAAGTTTTTCAGCTTCCATCCTTCAGCATCTCAAAGAAAGCACACCTGATGAAGCAGAGATATGGTAGAAGAGGCAAGTGATATGCAGTTATTTGAGTGGCCCTTCAGCTGTTTGCCTGTGTTACCAGAGTTACTCTGGATTTCAAAGAGAGGGACATTGTTTATGAAGATAAGTGGAAGCAATTGTGTTCTGAACTGTTTTTTTTTCTCAGATAGATTCTCTGTTGCTATAGAGTCCTAAAGAGGCCAGGCTATGCAACCTGATTGAGTCACAGAGACATTGATTTAAAAAGCCTATATTTGTGCACGATCTGTTTTTCCTTATTCTGCAGCGTTTGCATGTTTTTTGCCATCATAAACCCTTTTTACATTATTGCGCCTGTTTATTAAATGACATCAGTTACAGTAACTATCTGTTTGTTCATTCAGCTGATTATCTATTCAATTAAACTGTTTGTTCCTGCCACCGTTGCTTGCCTAAAGAAACCATATAGTCAGGACCCATGCTGTTTCTACAGAATGCATTTAGAGATTTTTTTTAAACACAATAAAAAGAAGGTCTCTTATTCTTGAAATTGGTAGAACACATACACAGGACATCACGTATATTGAAAGCAATAATCTTGCACAATCAGTGGCAGAGATAACTAAAACAACTGTAATAGAATAAAGTACTTAGTGTGCAATGTGTACTGTGAGCAGCAATATTCAACAATTTTCATGATCAAAACGCACATTCTGATTTTATGTAAATATCGCTATTGCAAAACCTCTGAAATAAGGTCACTTTCAGCTTTGCCACACATTTGGAAACCATAGGAAAAATTTTCTTCCTTACTAAGTTATATGCTGCTTTCTTGCTTCAGAAATTATGATCTTTTTTATGTAATAATCTTACTGCTCTCTGAAGCACATACCGTGCATCATTCTGAGATTAAGTTTCAGAAGCTTGCTCATTACCATACTCATTAATGTGAATTACGGAAGTTTTCTAGCTGGTCTTCATTAACCATCTGTTAGTCAAGCATTGATTTGTATCTACATGTAAAGGTATTTTTAGAAAAACACCTGAACATCCACTAACTAAGTTGATTTCATCTGTTTCTACTTCACATTAGGAAGCCAGCTGTTTTGTAGCCTGATTTATTCCATAAGACTCAGTTTATTTAATTTAGATAAAGAAAACCATTTGCTTGTGTTTCATAGTGGCATACCCAAGAGAACAGCCTAGTATTTCCTTTGGAGGTCTTGCGTGTAAACATCAAGGTAAGTGTGTCCTTTAGAGCTTATAGGTATTTACATGTTTCTGTGCCTTCATTTTCTATTGCAATCATTTAACCACACAACATACACATTTTAAAATGTTTAATTGTACTAACAAAAGTGTAAAGCTTCCTATACACTGCTAGGTTTTTTTTTTTTGTAGTCAGCAGGCTTTATGAAACATGATTTCCCCCACACCTGCTGCTGTCAGAATACCCTGATCAGCAGCTGTAGTTGATCAACTTCTGTTGAGCGGGGACTACCACACACTGATTGAAATTCAGATGGTCCATGTGAACCAATTACTGTATGGCCAGCTTTACACTAAACTATTCATCCAATCTCGAAATTATTGCATTTGTTATTTGGCAAACCCAGAAAATGAAATGTAGTGGTGAAATAGGCACTTGTAGGTTTAGCTAACCAATTAATTCCTCATGATAACTGAGAGTATGACAGGGGTGTTTCCTTTGCCTACATACTTTGTGCTAAAGTATGTCTTTAGCCAACACTTTTTTTAAAAAAATGTTAACATCTGTCAGGTCATAATTGCTATCTGTGACTCCATTACAAAGATATATTCTCACTTTCTGTAATGGTTACAATGGCTTCACTAGACAAAAGCCGAGGAAAGAGCTCTAACTGCAAAATATACATAGCTTTTTTGTAACAACTGCTGCACCTTTTGGCCTTACATGTGCTGATTCATTACCTACATTTATAAATTTACTATTGTCTTTATTTATTATTAAATATTTCATTTATTGCACTAGGTCTGGTCTTCTTTCGTTGTTGCAGTTGTTGAATACATTTTATCAATAGGAGCTGCAGGACAAAGTCATTTTCCATGGGTTTTGCAGACCTTTCTTGTTCAGTTTATTTATTGGTTCATGGTCATAATATAATGCTTAGAATACAAGCACAATAAACCTGTGATACCTTTAACAATGCATGGTACAGTACATACAACACAGCTGTTCAGAGTAAGAGAAGCATAAACTAGAAGAAAAGTGGTATGTAACCACAAAATTGAACAAACATAGGAGGGGCATCAGAAAGGATAGAAATCTCATGGATAGAAATCCCCATGGACAGCGAAAAAGAACAGGGATGTGCAGTTCAACACAATCAAGTACCAATAGGGCTGATGGGTGGCTAACCAGAGAGTTTGGATAGTCTAAAAAGGAACAGGGAGGGCAGGAAACTGGAAAGTTAGAAGAGAGTAAGGGGAGAGGGAAATGAGAAGGAGAGGGTGGAGGAGGGTCAAAGTCCCGGGGATCGGGTAGACAAGGGCAGTAAATAGACAGGACAGTGCTAATGGGTAATGGGTTGTCTCCACAGAAGCAAGAGGGCAATATCAAAATGCAGGGGGAGATAATGATCTACTAACAGCTGCCAGAATATGGTATAACATGTCACCTTGTCACCTAGGACCGCCTCTACCTTAGCATAGACAATAGCTAGTGTTACTCTATTTTAACCTCAACCAGGTTAAATGTGTGAGCTATAGTTTGTTTAGGGGCTGTCAAAACTTGTAAGACTAAACCAAACTTGTTTTTAGTGACCTTTTTGGTTCATGAGGGCCATTAGAGGATCAGTGGTGACTGGGTTCATTAACAAAGTGGGGGAGATCTGGAAAATATCTGTACAAAATTAGCTAGCAAACTTGGGAGCAGGGCTATATATGGAGTTAGGAGCCTGGGCTTTCACATCAACAGAAACACGCTGGTGAGCAGTGGAGAACTTTAGATATTCTTGCAAGAACCAGATACCAACATGTCAAAACTTTTAAAAGACTTTTAGTGCTGCAGTGTTTTGAGATAAGGATTTAGTGTTAGTCCTTGCATTCCAATCATCTAGCGATAGTACGACTATGAGATCTGTTTCCCATTTGCGTGTATATGCTGGGGGAGTGCAACCAGGATTCATTAACAACTGAAGGTACAGTGTAGAGATAAGTCTATGAGCATGTGGGTCTCCTTTGCAGAAAGATTTAAACTGAGCCATGGTGTTAAAGACCTGTCCCACTCTGCAGAGTGGGGTGTAAAAGCTGCGAATAATGAAACATTTTTGAATTTGGGAGACTGTGGGCTACCTGAAGGGCTGGGAAGGTTTTAAATGTTGTGATATTGGTTAAGTTGCAGAATCTGACTAGCTTCGCAATTACCCAAGGATTGAAGGTTAATGGGGGAGTAAAGGCAGGGTAGAACGATTGATTTTTGAAGTAAGATAATAAAGGAGTGTGTGGCGACAGGAGACTAAATGGAGTTTTGAGTCTATCCCAGAGACTCAAAATTCAATACAATTGAATTTGTAATATGCTGGTGGTCAGTCCGGTATAGCCATAACAGGTTCGCTACTGAGAGCGGATTGCACTCTACTGCTTCTATATGGACCGAGAGGGGGGTTTCAGTTTTAGTGTGATATTTTTTTACGTGGAGCTAGCTGAGTGGCATGGTAATAACTCCTAAAGTTCGGGAGACCTAGTCCACGTTGAGTCTTGGAAAGATATAGAACGGTGTCTCACACTTCAACAGCACTTGGCAACGTCACACACACTCTCTCCTACCGACTTGTTTCCCCAAAAATGGCTTTGTCTGGGACTGAAGGGCAGTTCCAGAGGATGCAATTTTTTGGGAAACACGTCGGTAGAAGAGAGTGTGCTTGACATTGTCAAGCACTGTTGGAGTGTGAGACACCACGACCATAGCCATAATGCTTATTTTATTTATTTATTTTTTCAGGTACTTATATAGCGCCATCAATTTACACAGCGCTTTACATATACATTGTATATTCACATCAGTCCCTACCCTAAAGGAGCTTACATCTATAGTCCCTAACTGACATTCATGCATACACATACTAGGGCCAATTTACCTACCAGCATGTCTTTGGAGTGTGGGAGGAAACCCACGCAGGCACAGGGAGAACATGCAAGCTCCAGGCAGGTGGTGTCAAGGTTGAAATTCGAACCACTGACCCTTTTCCTGCTAGGCAAAAGTGCTAACCAC
The DNA here is from genome assembly GCF_965119305.1 of Pelophylax lessonae. Lineage (NCBI taxonomy): Eukaryota > Metazoa > Chordata > Amphibia > Anura > Ranidae > Pelophylax > Pelophylax lessonae. The sequence continues at coordinate 176,267,101 of NC_138768.1, forward strand.
TACACCACTGTGTCACCCCTTATTGAAGCTCGCCTTCATTTACTTTGATGTAAGTGAACCAGATTTTTTTTTAATAAAAGCTTGCTGTATTGCACTATGATATTCTCCCTGCTTGCTTTGTATCATTATCATTGATGAGCATTTGAGAGGAGATTGAAAGTCTTTCTTAGCCATTGGATCAACACAAAGTTTGTGATTGGGGATATCCACTGATATTGGTGACACGCAGTGTAGGATGGAGTGCAGACTTATCTGATCCCTGTAATTCGGGATCTACTCTGTGCAGTAAGCGGCCAACTTGTCTTTAAGGAGCACCTATGAGCACTTTTTGAAAGTAATTACACATCAAGCACCTTCTTTCACCGTTTTATCTATAATGGATTATTATTGCACTTTACAACTTTTGGGATAAGGACTCATGTTATGTGAATTATTTTTATATGATTTTTATTTCTGTGCTATTTGCACTATATTTGCACAGTTTTTCATTCATGTGATGTGTTTATATAATGTTATTATTTACACATGTTTATTTAACCACTTAGAGGGACAGCGCACTATTGTTTGCATAAGTAGGCTGGAACAGCAGCGGGTATTACATGAAAAAGGTACAAAGTTTGGGGCAAAATGGTAATTTTGATTGCAGTTATTCTTTCTGGTCACAAGATAGGTAACGACAACCAACAAAAGAGGAGGAAGGAAAGGTATGTTAACTGTTGCAGAGTGCAATCACTGGGTGCAGCAGAGTCCATTCAGATCAGACATTGTGGAGTAAACAGAAACTGGCTTCTTTATTGGAACATAACACAGAAATCAAATATGTCACCTCATTGTAATAAGAACAACAGACAGGAAGAGATAACCAACAAGCACAGTGCAGTGTACAGGAAATACACATCATAGAAAATGCATAGCATATCACTTAGCATTAGCGACATCTACTGTCCTATTTGTGAACTGCAGTTTATCGGATAAGCTAAAAGCTGTTGTATCTCCAACACCCCTTCTCAACATTAACATGGGGGGGTAATTCACCCTAAAAAGATCCTCAACCCTAGGCGGTAGGAGAGATAACAGGGGGCCCAGGTAAATAGGAACAATGATTGCAGTTGTTCTATAAGGGGAGACTAGAAAATTCTGATGGTTTGGGATTTTTGAGGGTTGATCGTTAGGTCCAATATGTTGGTAAATTGCCCCAGCCTGTGCAGAAGGTTAGGTGTGGAGGTGAGTAGTGATGTCATAAAAATTTGAACACCATCTGCAAATAGGCAGAGTTTATGTTGTTGCCCTCTATGCCTTTAATATTGTAGTCTGTGTAAAATAAACTGGGCTAAAGGCTTGATGGCAAGGGCAAAAAAGGGGGGGACAAAGGGCCCTCCTGTCTAGTACCTCTATGTATGGAAAAGATATCCAATCAATGTCCAGCATATTTCAGATAGACTTGAGGGTCATCATAGAGAGAGGAAAGTCATTGGAGAAAATGAGGTCTAAAATCCAAATGACATAGGATGTAGTGAAGATATGACCAAGACACCAAATCAAATACCTTTCTAATATTGGGGGAGAGGAGGCAGGTGGGTATATGTTTTAGCTAACAATGTAACATCCAGGTTGAGGAGGGATACAGTATAGGACGAAAGTTTGACCATGATGTTGTATTATAGCTACATAGTTAATCTGGTAGAAACCAGTTTAACCAACAGAAAAAAAGACAAAAACAAATCAAAACAATTCATCCTCCAGAGAAAGGCAAAAATCCTAATAAGCATGATCCAATTTGCTCGGGTGTGTGTGTGTGTGTGTGGGGGGTTAATTCCTTCCTGTTCCCCCAAGAGGTAATCGGATATTTCCTGGATCAACTTTACCTATAAATATTGGTATTCAGTCATTTTTTGTGAATTTAGGAAAGAATCCAGACACTTTTTAAAACAATTTACTAAACTGGCCAGAACCAATTTTTGAGGGAGTCTGTTCCACATTTTCATAGCTCTTATTATGAAGAAGCCCTTCTCTTCTGCTGACTTCAGTGTTCTGACCCTGGCACTTGTTCCTAATTTTGTCTTCTGTCTTGCCTGCCTTATGAAACCTGCTTGCTGTGACCTGCCTTCTGCTGTGCCTGGCTGCTTGATCCAGTATGCTCCCTCATATTCTGGTTCCCATCCACAGGATTTCCATCACAACAGCACTATCTGTTTTCAGAACATTATTTAATAAAAAAAAAAAAAAAGGAGCATGTAATATGTTCTTTTTTACAATCTCAAATAATATATCTATGACATGGTATTCAAACTATATAACATGAAGACCTTAACCAGTTCTGGACTGGAAGGATTTGCCCCCCTTAATGACCAATTCCTATTTTGTGATTCAGCACTGTGTTACTTTAACGGACAATTTCGCAGTCGTGCGACGCTGTACCCAAACAAAATTTACGTTGTTCTTTTCCCACAAATAGAGCTTTCTTTTGGTGGTATTTGATCACCTGTGCAATTTTTATTTTTTGTAAACAAAAAATAGCTGCAATTTTGAAAAAAAAAAAACAATTTCCTGACAGACTCCATGGCAGCATAATTATCGGGTTTGGCCTCCAAACCTACCCATAGGACATCACTCCCATAAATCTTTGCACCTGTTCAGCATACGTGTTCCTTTTTTGTCCTCCAAAGGATTACCGTATTTTCCGGCGTACAAGACGACTGGGCGTATAAGACGACCCCCCTATTACATGATCTACCAGTAATACTTATACTTAGGTTACCTTGGAGATATTATACTCGGCGTATAAGACGACCCCCCATTTTTGGGGGATTTTTTTGAGGTTCAAAAGTAGTCTTATACGCCAGAAAATACAGTACCTGTATCCTACCTGAAGATGGATCCCGGGAGATGGATGTCTCTACCAATTGGGTATGGAGTTCTCCAATATGCCAGCTGCTGCGGGGTATGGAGTAGGGGCGAAGATGCATGCAGCCTTTGGCCAAAAAGCCCAGCGGCTGTGGGTGGCCGGTACCCTAAGAGTCACAAAAGTCCGGTGTGTGATCATCCATCCCTGTTGGCCAGCGGTTCGTGAGTATCTCTATTTGGATATCTCCATGGCAGCTATGCTTTGTCCTTGCTTATTAAAATGTCTCTTGTGTGTTTACCTTAATCCTCCTTGTTCCCTGGTGGCTAGCGGTCCGGGGCGGTCAGCGATCACTTCCTGATCGGCTGCCGGTTCGGTGCGCTAATGCGCATGTGCGGGCGCCTCAGGAATGAGGCTTGGTTCTCGCGCATGCACAGTGGCAACGCGGCGCATGCGCAGTAGGTTTTTCAAGCGGCGATCGCTGATGACGTCATGGGGCGCCATATTTAAATCCCCAAAGCTGTCAGCAGTGTCTGTGTGTGTATACACTGCTGATAAGGAGACGTCTGTGTGTTTGCCAGCTGGTTTCTCGTTTGGAGGTGTCCTTACTGCTGCATCGCTGCAGCTCTGCCTGTTCCCCACCTGGTTTCCTGGTGAGTAACTGGTCCCCAGTTTGGGAGTTCCCCTTCCCATTTTTGCTTCCTTTCTGACATTGTTGTCCGGCTCATCCCTGTAGGTCAGCGCCAGAATGGAAGCCTCTCTGCCCTCCGGTGGTCAGCCCGCCCTTAACAGGTATTAGGGGCTTTTCATGATGGGGGTGTGGGTTACGGGGGGATTGGAACTCAGGTGTTCCTAGCTTCCTGTTTGTCTTTCCTTTTGTTTTTCTTATTGTTTCAGCCCTTCTCATTCAGAGACTCGGCATTCCTCCCAAAGGAGTGAAAGGCGTTCAAGTTCCCACCACCAGCACTCTTCTCGGAGGTCCCCATCGGGCTCCCAACACCATAAGAGAGCGTCCACATCAGCCAGTCACTCACGAAGACCTGAAAAAGCAGGTTGTTGGGGCTGTGGCGCTCGTGTCCCTGAAAAGAAGTCCCTGTGTGACAGGTGTTTTTCCCAGGCTGCGGGAGAAAGGGATACTTCCGACCAGCGTATTGAAGCCCTGGTCAAAAGGGTAGTGAAGGACTCTTTAGCCGAGATGGGTGTCAGTCAATCTCAAGGCTCTGCAACGGCTCCTCCAAGCCCTTCCCCCTCCAAGATGTCCAAATTATATCCATTTAAAGAGGAAGATGTTAAAAATCTTGGGTCTCCTCCCCTAGTGGACGCAGCAGTAATGAGGCTGGTCAAGCACGTGACCCTTCCCCTGGAGGATACGGTCTCGTTTAAGGATCTGCTGGATTGAAGAATGGATTCAGACTTGAAAAGGATTTATCAGATGGCAGGTATGGCCTGCAAACCGACCCTGGCTTTAGCCGCTCTATCCAAGGCTATGGAATCATGGGCTGACGTGGTGGATGAATCTGTCAGAACAGTGTCGGAAGAAGTTGCCAGGAGTTCCCCAATCCAGGAACTTAGGCTGGCCTCGTCGTTTCTTGGGGAGGCTTCCATAGATCTGATCCGGCTGTTGGCCAGAGTTATGCTGTCCTCAGTCACAGCTAAGAGGGCCCTATGGCTTCGTCCTTGGGTTGCTGATCCGGCATCAAAACAAGTTTGGTGCCGTATTGCCTTTGAGGGGTCCTCCCTTTTTGGGAACAAGCTTGACGAGGCCATAACTCGGGCTGCGGGCGGGAAGTCTGGGTTTCTTCCCCAGGATCGGCGCCATTTTAATGTAAAGAAGGGGCAGCCTAACAGGAAGTTTGTCCCAAATTGGGCCAGGGAGGCTCGCACATACAGACCTGGTCGAGAATTTAACCGAAATTGGAGGTCCGGACAATCCTCCAGGAAGACTTCAAAGAATGTCTCCTCTGGTAACCACGAGCCCACTAAGTCTTTTTGAAGTTGGGCCCGCTCAGGCATGCCAAGTGGGAGCACGTCTACTCTCCTTCCGTCATGTCTTGGCGGCTTCGATTCGAGACCCCTGGACCGTCAGGACGGTGTCTTCAGGTCACAAGTGGGTCTTCAAAGAGATGCCAGGTTCAAAATTCCTGCCTACTTCTCTACCATCCCTAGTAGAAAGACATCAAATTTTACTTTCTTACGTCGAGTCTCTCATTGCTCAAGGGGCTGTCATCTCCGTTCCAGAGTCTGAGCGAGGCCAGGGAATATACTCTCCGCTTTTTCTGGTTCAAAAGAAAAACGGGTCATGGAGACCAGTCATAGATCTGACTTTCTTAAACCAGTTTATAAAGAAAGAGAGATTCAAAATGGAGACCTTGCTATCCATACAACAAACAGTTGTATTGGATATGTGTCCATCCAGCCAATTGGATGGTGTCCATCGACCTGAAGGACGCCTATTTTCGCAGTTCGCAGTGGGCGGCTTACATCTACAATTTATCTGTCTCCCATTCGGGCTTTCCACATCTCCACGGACCTTTTCAAAAATCTTATTGGCCGTGGTAGCCCTGTTGAGAACGAGAGGTATTCGGCTCCATCATTATTTGGACGACCTCATCCTGTTGTCTCAAAACAGAGATCAACTCATAGATCATCTAAAACAGGTCGTTTCTACTCTCCAGAGTTTCGGTTGGCTACTGAACGAAGAGAAAAGCCACTTAACTCCAACACAGTCCCTGGTTTACCTTGGCGCCCTGTTCGATACGGCGAGGGCGGCAATCTCCCTTCCAGAAGAGAAGATAGGTACAGTCCGGTACAGGCGGTGATCTGCAATTTTTTTCGGGACTGCGACATTGCGGCAGACAGATCGGACCCCTGACTGACATTTTTGACACTGTTGGGGGTACCAGTGACGTTACTACAGTAATCAGTGCTAAAAATATGCACTGTTACTGAAATAATGACAGCGGCAGGGAAGGGGTTAACCGTATAGGTGATCAAAGGGTTAAATGTGACCCTAGGGGAGTGATTCTAACTGTGGGGGGCGTGGCTTCTGAGATTACCACAGAGACATGTGATCCTATATAGCAGGATCACATGAGCTCTGCGATCATCCCAGAGAGAAGGACGGTCTGCTGTGCTTACAACAGCCGACTGTCCTTCTCTCTCAGCGGGGAACGATCAAGAGTTTCAGGCGGCAATCGGAACCGCTTGACACACGCATCGGCTTCCCCGCTGACAATTGTGGGCGGGAGCGCGCTGGTGGCGGCGCGCGCTTGCCCCCTCAGTTCCTCTCAGGCGGGCGACGTAGGTCTACGCCGTTCTGCCTGTACCCTAAAGACATGATAAAAACGTTATAGAATGAAATGATTAGGACCATATTAAAAGTGCAAGTAGCTTTTCCCTCCTGAGTACTCATTCCAGTAGCACTCTTTCTGCTGCGTCTGGATCATCACAAAGTGTTTCTTAACCAGCAGCTTCCTCAAGTAAGGGAGTGTTGCAAACCACAGCCTCACAAAAAATACACAATACCTATATTTATAGATAAAGCACCACTCAAAAACTTGGACCTCACTATGGAGCATAAGTTTTAAGGTGGACCTTGAACCCCCAAATGTCCATATCTTACTGACACAAATAATGCCAGTTACTTACTTTTTTATTTTCTATTGGTGCTAATAGGCAAATCTTTGTATTTTTTATGTTGATGGTTTCTTGCTTTTATGGAAGATAGAGACAGATTGAGATTAACTGTGAGAAGTGAAGGCGAGCATGATCCTTGGCACAGTAAAACTGGCTTAAAGGGAAAAGTGCATTAGACCTAATGAATATTGGGTCTAACTATAAGGTGAGTGTTTTGGCATAGTGGTGATGGGCACAGCACAATAAGAAGTGGAGACATGCACATATATGTTTAAAAGAAGATGACAACAGTTTTTCAGCACAAATGAATGAAGAATAATAATGGATATGCATTGTTATTATTACAGGTGAGGTTAGGTCTTAGAAGGGCCACAACAGTCTGAATAGCTTTGAGCCCTCTGAAGTAAAGAGAACCAGCACACAGTCACTAGAGCTCAGAATTTAGGTCAGTACTCACAATGCCATAGGATCATCAGTTTGCCTCCTGCTGATACCCGCCAGGCACTCTTCAGTGAGGGAGACAACAAAGCTCACAATACCACAGGTCAGCTGGACACTCTCCTTCAACTTCCACTGGATACTCTTCAGCAAGCTCTTCAGACCAAAAATTAAAGACTTGAACATTTGAAGTAGCCCTCCCCCAAGATATACTGCAGCTGGGAACTCAATAAACATCCTTTTTCATTCCAGCTAACTGCCCCGCCCCATAGGCAAGGGGCTCCTTCTGTAGGACTGGATTTAAGATCAACTTAACTATGCTTCAGGCTTCAGACTGTTTATAGGCTTTCCAGCCACCTACAGGGAATGCCTACCTAGGGATTGGCTGGCCCCTCAAAAATATTTAGACTGACTTTTTGTCTTTCCTCTCATTGTGATTCCAGAACCTTCTAGAATGCAAGGGTAAATAACCAGACTAGTGTTGAGCGAACACGGACTGTATTATTCGTGTTCGTACCGAATAATTGGATTTTTTTTACCCGAACACGGACACGGACACTTTACTGTATGTTCGGGTAAAAATCCGTGTTCGGTCGTTTTATTTCCGGGTTTTGCATGCTTTGGCGCTCTTTTCATGGCGGGCTTTCAACAGCCAATCAACAATCGTTTAACTGGTGTGCCTTAAGCCATCCCAGCCATGCCTGCAAATGTCTTAGTAGCTGTGATTGGCCGTCTGAAGCATGTGACCAAGTCTTTATAAGTTCGAGGCAGCCGCCGCAGCAGCGTCATTCTGCTGCTTAGCTAAGGGACAGAGCACACATCAATGTGCTGGCTGCTGATTAGGGAAAGATAGGCAGGAAAAAACCATTTGTGTCCGGATAGAATTGAGGGACAGGTCGGAGTGTTTAGGCAGGGCGAGTTGTAGGCATTTTAGGGATAGAGTCTGCTGAATTATAGGGTCAGTGTCTTCTACAAACTACAATCGATATTGCTGTGTGGGGGGTGGGGTGAATCTGCACTCAATCCTGATCTACGATCTCTTCTCAATCCTGTTAGGGACAGAGTCTGCTGAATTTTAGGGAAACTGTGTTCTACAAACTACAATCGATATTGCTGTGTGGTGTGGGATTGGAGATAGGCAGGTGTCAGTGATCCACATCCATTTTTCTGTGTGTGAGCTGCAGTGAACACAATCTTTTTGGGCTGCAGTGAACACAATCTTTTTGGGCTGCAGTGAACACAATCTTTTTGGGCTGCAGTGAACAAAATCTTTTTGGGGTGCAGTGAACACAATCCTTTTTGGTGTGCAGTGAACACAATCTTTGTGGGGTGCAGTGAACAAAATCCTTTGTGGGGTGCAGTGAACACAATCTTTTTGGGGTGCAGTGAACAAAATCCTTTTTGGGGTGCAGTGAACAACATCCTTTTTGGGGTGCAGTGAACACAATCTTTTTGGGGTGCAGTGAACAAAATCCTTTGTGGGGTGCAGTGAACACAATCTTTTTGGGGTGCAGTGAACACAATCTTTTTGGGGTGGAGTGAACAACATCCTTTTTGGGGTGCAGTGAACAAAATCCTTTTTGGGGTGCAGTGAACAAAATCATTTTTGGGGTGCAGTGAACACAATCTTTTTGGGGTGCAGTGAACACAATCTTTGTGGGGTGCAGTGAACACAATCTTTTTGGGGTGGAGTGAACAACATCCTTTTTGGGGTGCAGTGAACAACATCCTTTTTGGGGTGCAGTGAACACAATCTTTTTGGGGTGCAGTGAACACAATCTTTGTGGGGTACAGTGAACAGAATCTTTGTGGGGTGCAGTGAACACAATCTTTGGGGGGTACAGTGAACACAATCTTTTTGGGGTGCAGTGAACACAATCTTTGTGGGGTGCAGTGAACACAATCTTTTTGGGGTGGAGTGAACAAAATCATTTTTGGGGTGCAGTGAACAACATCCTTTTTGGGGTGCAGTGATCAAAATCCTTTTTGGGGTGCAGTGAACACAATCTTTTTGGGGTGCAGTGAACAAAATCCTTTGTGGGGTGCAGTGAACAGAATCTTTGTGGGGTGCAGTGAACACAATCTTTGGGGGGGTACAGTGAACACAATCTTTTTGGGGTGCAGTGAACACAATCTTTGTGGGGTACAGTGAACAGAATCTTTGTGGGGTGCAGTGAACACAATCTTTGGGGGGTACAGTGAACACAATCTTTTTGGGGTGCAGTGAACACAATCTTTGGGGGGTACAGTGAACACAATCTTTTTGGGGTGCAGTGAACACAATCTTTGTGGGGTGCAGTGAACACAATCTTTGGGGGGTACAGTGAACACAATCTTTTTGGGGTGCAGTGAACAACATCCTTTTAGGGTGCAGTGAACACAATCTTTGTGGGGTGCAGTGAACAACATCCTTTTAGGGTGCAGTGAACACAATCTTTGTGGGGTACAGTGAACAGAATCTTTGTGGGGTGCAGTGAACACAATCTTTGGGGGGTACAGTGAACACAATCTTTGTGAGGTGCAGTGAACACAATCTTTGTGGGGTGCAGTGAACACAATCATTGTGGGGTGCAGTGAACTCAATCTTTGTGGGGTACAGTGAACACAATCTCATACTTCTGAAGATTTGAGGGTGCTGCCTGTTCCATACTCCCCCTACTCCTCATCTAGCCTTTTAGGGGTACAAACAATAGTAATTGGGGCCTAGTGTGGTTGTGTACGTGTGATATACATACACTTTTTTTGGATCATATTTTCTATTCCGCTATTTAATCAAAAACCTTTGGGGATCAGTTAAATTGGGGGATAGTCTGTGTTGGTACGTGTGAGAGAGATCCACCTTTCCAAGTTGTTGGGGTTCATCTCATACTTCTGAAGGTTTGAGGGTGCTGCCTGTTCCATACTCCCCCTACTCCTAGCCTTTTAGGGGTACAAACAATAGTAATTGGGGCCTAGTGTGGTTGTGTACGTGTGATATACATACACTTTTTTTGGATCATATTTTCTATTCCGCTATTTAATCAAAAACCTTTGGGGATCAGTTAAATTGGGGGATAGTCTGTGTTGGTACGTGTGAGAGAGATCCACCTTTCCAAGTTGTTGGGGTTCATCTCATACTTCTGAAGGTTTGAGGGTGCTGCCTGTTCCATACCCCCCCTACTCCTCATCTAGCCTTTTAGGGGTACAAACAATAGTAATTGGGGCCTAGTGTGGTTGTGTACGTGTGATATACATACACTTTTTTTGGATCATATTTTCTATTCCGCTATTTAATCAAAAACCTTTGGGGATCAGTTAAATTGGGGGATAGTCTGTGTTGGTACGTGTGAGAGAGATCCACCTTTCCAAGTTGTTGGGGTTCATCTCATACTTCTGAAGGTTTGAGGGTGCTGCCTGTTCCATACTCCCCCTACTCCTCATCTAGCCTTTTAGGGGTACAAACAATAGTAATTGGGGCCCAGTGTGGTTGTGTACGTGTGATATACATACACTTTTTTTGGATCATATTTTCTATTCCGCTATTTAATCAAAAACCTTTGGGGATCAGTTAAATTGGGGGATAGTCTGTGTTGGTACGTGTGAGAGAGATCCACCTTTCCAAGTTGTTGGGGTTCATCTCATACTTCTGAAGGTTTGAGGGTGCTGCCTGTTCCATACTCCCCCTACTCCTCATCTAGCCTTTTAGGGGTACAAACAATAGTAATTGGGGCCTAGTGTGGTTGTGTACGTGTGATATACATACACTTTTTTTGGATCATATTTTCTATTCCGCTATTTAATCAAAAACCTTTGGGGATCAGTTAAATTGGGGGATAGTCTGTGTTGGTACGTGTGAGAGAGATCCACCTTTCCAAGTTGTTGGGGTTCATCTCATACTTCTGAAGGTTTGAGGGTGCTGCCTGTTCCATACCCCCCCTACTCCTCATCTAGCCTTTTAGGGGTACAAACAATAGTAATTGGGGCCTAGTGTGGTTGTGTACGTGTGATATACATACACTTTTTTTGGATCATATTTTCTATTCCGCTATTTAATCAAAAACCTTTGGGGATCAGTTAAATTGGGGGATAGTCTGTGTTGGTACGTGTGAGAGAGATCCACCTTTCCAAGTTGTTGGGGTTCATCTCATACTTCTGAAGGTTTGAGGGTGCTGCCTGTTCCATACCCCCCCTACTCCTCATCTAGCCTTTTAGGGGTACAAACAATAGTAATTGGGGCCTAGTGTGGTTGTGTACGTGTGATATACATACACTTTTTTTGGATCATATTTTCTATTCCGCTATTTAATCAAAAACCTTTGGGGATCAGTTAAATTGGGGGATAGTCTGTGTTGGTACGTGTGAGAGAGATCCACCTTTCCAAGTTGTTGGGGTTCATCTCATACTTCTGAAGGTTTGAGGGTGCTGCCTGTTCCATACCCCCCCTACTCCTCATCTAGCCTTTTAGGGGTACAAACAATAGTCATTGGGGCCTAGTGTGGTTGTGTACGTGTGATATACATACACTTTTTTTGGATCATATTTTCTATTCCGCTATTTAATCAAAAACCTTTGGGGATCAGTTAAATTGGGGGATAGTCTGTGTTGGTACGTGTGAGAGAGATCCACCTTTCCAAGTTGTTGGGGTTCATCTCATACTTCTGAAGGTTTGAGGGTGCTGCCTGTTCCATACTCCCCCTACTCCTCATCTAGCCTTTTAGGGGTACAAACAATAGTAATTGGGGCCTAGTGTGGTTGTGTACGTGTGATATACATACACTTTTTTTGGATCATATTTTCTATTCCGCTATTTGATCAAAAACCTTTGGGGATCAGTTAAATTGGGGGATAGTCTGTGTTGGTACGTGTGAGAGAGATCCACCTTTCCAAGTTGTTGGGGTTCATCTCATACTTCTGAAGGTTTGAGGGTGCTGCCTGTTCCATACTCCCCCTACTCCTCATCTAGCCTTTTAGGGGTACAAACAATAGTAATTGGGGCCCAGTGTGGTTGTGTACGTGTGATATACATACACTTTTTTTGGATCATATTTTCTATTCCGCTATTTAATCAAAAACCTTTGGGGATCAGTTAAATTGGGGGATAGTCTGTGTTGGTACGTGTGAGAGAGATCCACCTTTCCAAGTTGTTGGGGTTCATCTCATACTTCTGAAGGTTTGAGGGTGCTGCCTGTTCCATACTCCCCCTACTCCTCATCTAGCCTTTTAGGGGTACAAACAATAGTAATTGGGGCCCAGTGTGGTTGTGTACGTGTGATATACATACACTTTTTTTGGATCATATTTTCTATTCCGCTATTTAATCAAAAACCTTTGGGGATCAGTTAAATTGGGGGATAGTCTGTGTTGGTACGTGTGAGAGAGATCCACCTTTCCAAGTTGTTGGGGTTCATCTCATACTTCTGAAGGTTTGAGGGTGCTGCCTGTTCCATACCCCCCCTACTCCTCATCTAGCCTTTTAGGGGTACAAACAATAGTAATTGGGGCCTAGTGTGGTTGTGTACGTGTGATATACATACACTTTTTTTGGATCATATTTTCTATTCCGCTATTTAATCAAAAACCTTTGGGGATCAGTTAAATTGGGGGATAGTCTGTGTTGGTACGTGTGAGAGAGATCCACCTTTCCAAGTTGTTGGGGTTCATCTCATACTTCTGAAGGTTTGAGGGTGCTGCCTGTTCCATACCCCCCCTACTCCTCATCTAGCCTTTTAGGGGTACAAACAATAGTAATTGGGGCCTAGTGTGGTTGTGTACGTGTGATATACATACACTTTTTTTGGATCATATTTTCTATTCCGCTATTTAATCAAAAACCTTTGGGGATCAGTTAAATTGGGGGATAGTCTGTGTTGGTACGTGTGAGAGAGATCCACCTTTCCAAGTTGTTGGGGTTCATCTCATACTTCTGAAGGTTTGAGGGTGCTGCCTGTTCCATACCCCCCCTACTCCTCATCTAGCCTTTTAGGGGTACAAACAATAGTAATTGGGGCCTAGTGTGGTTGTGTACGTGTGATATACATACACTTTTTTTGGATCATATTTTCTATTCCGCTATTTAATCAAAAACCTTTGGGGATCAGTTAAATTGGGGGATAGTCTGTGTTGGTACGTGTGAGAGAGATCCACCTTTCCAAGTTGTTGGGGTTCATCTCATACTTCTGAAGGTTTGAGGGTGCTGCCTGTTCCATACCCCCCCTACTCCTCATCTAGCCTTTTAGGGGTACAAACAATAGTAATTGGGGCCTAGTGTGGTTGTGTACGTGTGATATACATACACTTTTTTTGGATCATATTTTCTATTCCGCTATTTAATCAAAAACCTTTGGGGATCAGTTAAATTGGGGGATAGTCTGTGTTGGTACGTGTGAGAGAGATCCACCTTTCCAAGTTGTTGGGGTTCATCTCATACTTCTGAAGGTTTGAGGGTGCTGCCTGTTCCATACCCCCCCTACTCCTCATCTAGCCTTTTAGGGGTACAAACAATAGTAATTGGGGCCTAGTGTGGTTGTGTACGTGTGATATACATACACTTTTTTTGGATCATATTTTCTATTCCGCTATTTAATCAAAAACCTTTGGGGATCAGTTAAATTGGGGGATAGTCTGTGTTGGTACGTGTGAGAGAGATCCACCTTTCCAAGTTGTTGGGGTTCATCTCATACTTCTGAAGGTTTGAGGGTGCTGCCTGTTCCATACCCCCCCTACTCCTCATCTAGCCTTTTAGGGGTACAAACAATAGTAATTGGGGCCTAGTGTGGTTGTGTACGTGTGATATACATACACTTTTTTTGGATCATATTTTCTATTCCGCTATTTAATCAAAAACCTTTGGGGATCAGTTAAATTGGGGGATAGTCTGTGTTGGTACGTGTGAGAGAGATCCACCTTTCCAAGTTGTTGGGGTTCATCTCATACTTCTGAAGGTTTGAGGGTGCTGCCTGTTCCATACTCCCCCTACTCCTCATCTAGCCTTTTAGGGGTACAAACAATAGTAATTGGGGCCTAGTGTGGTTGTGTACGTGTGATATACATACACTTTTTTTGGATCATATTTTCTATTCCGCTATTTAATCAAAAACCTTTGGGGATCAGTTAAATTGGGGGATAGTCTGTGTTGGTACGTGTGAGAGAGATCCACCTTTCCAAGTTGTTGGGGTTCATCTCATACTTCTGAAGGTTTGAGGGTGCTGCCTGTTCCATACTCCCCCTACTCCTCATCTAGCCTTTTAGGGGTACAAACAATAGTAATTGGGGCCTAGTGTGGTTGTGTACGTGTGATATACATACACTTTTTTTGGATCATATTTTCTATTCCGCTATTTAATCAAAAACCTTTGGGGATCAGTTAAATTGGGGGATAGTCTGTGTTGGTACGTGTGAGAGAGATCCACCTTTCCAAGTTGTTGGGGTTCATCTCATACTTCTGAAGGTTTGAGGGTGCTGCCTGTTCCATACCCCCCCTACTCCTCATCTAGCCTTTTAGGGGTACAAACAATAGTCATTGGGGCCTAGTGTGGTTGTGTACGTGTGATATACATACACTTTTTTTGGATCATATTTTCTATTCCGCTATTTAATCAAAAACCTTTGGGGATCAGTTAAATTGGGGGATAGTCTGTGTTGGTACGTGTGAGAGAGATCCACCTTTCCAAGTTGTTGGGGTTCATCTCATACTTCTGAAGGTTTGAGGGTGCTGCCTGTTCCATACCCCCCCTACTCCTCATCTAGCCTTTTAGGGGTACAAACAATAGTAATTGGGGCCTAGTGTGGTTGTGTACGTGTGATATACATACACTTTTTTTGGATCATATTTTCTATTCCGCTATTTAATCAAAAACCTTTGGGGATCAGTTAAATTGGGGGATAGTCTGTGTTGGTACGTGTGAGAGAGATCCACCTTTCCAAGTTGTTGGGGTTCATCTCATACTTCTGAAGGTTTGAGGGTGCTGCCTGTTCCATACTCCCCCTACTCCTCATCTAGCCTTTTAGGGGTACAAACAATAGTAATTGGGGCCTAGTGTGGTTGTGTACGTGTGATATACATACACTTTTTTTGGATCATATTTTCTATTCCGCTATTTAATCAAAAACCTTTGGGGATCAGTTAAATTGGGGGATAGTCTGTGTTGGTACGTGTGAGAGAGATCCACCTTTCCAAGTTTTTGGGGTTCATCTCATACTACTGAAGATTTGAGGGTGCTGCCTGTTCCATACTCCTCCTCCTACTGCTCAACCATCCTTTTAGGGGTACAAACAATAGTAGTTGGGGCCTAGTGTGGTGGTGTACGTGCGAGATACATACACTTTCTTTTTGATCATATTTTCTATTCCGCTATTCAATTAAAACCTTTGGGGATCAATTCAATTGCGAGATAGTCTGTGTCGGTACGTGTGAGATCCACCTTTCCAAGTTGTTGGGGTTCATCTCATACTTCTGAAGATTTGAGGGTGCTGCCTGTTCCATACTCCTGCTCCTACTGCTCAACCATCCTTTTAGGGGTACAAACAATAGTAATTGGGGCCTAGTGTGGTTGTGTACGTGCGAGATACATACACTTTTTTTGATCATATTTCCTATTCCGCTATTCAATAAAAACCTTTGAGGATCAATTGAATTGCGGGATAGTCTGTGTCGGTACGTGTGAGATCCACCTTTCCAAGTTTTTGGGGTTCATCTCATACTTCTGAAGATTTGAGGGTGCTGCCTGTTCCATACTCCTTCTCCTACTCCTCATCCATCCTTTTAGGGGTACAAACAATAGTAATTGGGGCCTAGTGTGGTTGTGTACGTGCGAGATACATACACTTTTTTTGATCATATTTCCTATTCCGCTATTCAATAAAAACCTTTGAGGATCAATTGAATTGCGGGATAGTCTGTGTCGGTACGTGTGAGATCCACCTTTCCAAGTTTTTGGGGTTCATCTCATACTTCTGAAGATTTGAGGGTGCTGCCTCTTCCATACTCCTCCTCCTACTCCTCATCCATCCTTTTAGGGGTACAAACAATAGTAATTGGGGCCTAGTGTGGTTGTGTACGTGCGAGATACATACACTTTTTTTGATCATATTTCCTATTCCGCTATTCAATAAAAACCTTTGAGGATCAATTGAATTGCGGGATAGTCTGTGTCGGTACGTGTGAGATCCACCTTTCCAAGTTTTTGGGGTTCATCTCATACTTCTGAAGATTTGAGGGTGCTGTCTGTTCCATACTCCTCCTACTCCTCATCCATCCTTTTAGGGGTAGAAACAATAGTAATTGGGGCCTAGTGTGGTTTTGTACGTGCGAGATACATACACTTTTTTGGATCATATTTCCTATTCCGCTATTCAATAAAAACCTTTCTAGGGCAAGATCTTAAATTACAGAAATATGAGGAGACCGTCAAATAAGGGCCGTGGCCTGGGTCGTGGTGCTGCTGGTAGAGCTCCTGTTGCAAGGAGAGGACGTGGTCGATCTGTGCCAGCTACACGCACAAGTGAAACACCTTCCTCAAGTGTGAGTAGGCGACAGAACCTGCATCAGTATTTGGTAGGGCATCAAACGCCCCTAGAAGTGATGAGGCCAGAACAAGTTGAGGCGATAGTAGATTGGTTTGCTGCTGACAGTGCCTCCAGTTCCTTCACATTGTCTCCCACCCAGTCTACTGCAGAAAGGTCAGAGTTGGCACCTGCAGCCAATGTCCAACCGTCTTTCACCTCACCCCCTTGCAAATCAGGCCAGCAGTCTGAGCCCCAAGCCATACAGCAGTCTCTTATTCTTTTTGAGGACTCTGTCAGCAGGGTTTCCCAGGGCCATCCACCTAGCCCTGCCCCAGAAGT